>NC_134583.1:42769330-43504330 GCF_037038515.1 Microtus pennsylvanicus
GACTCTATAAGAAAAACTCTTCCAGCTCTTAACTTTGCCTCATCGCTACAGTCTCTCTCTAAAGAAAATATTTATGTAATTATAACAAGTTATAAGCCATTATTGTCATTACTCATGTAATCATGCCCAGTTTGTCCCAGAATTTACTTAGCCAAGTGTTGTGCATAACAGCGGCCAAACCAAGTAATACATGGAAAAGCCAGCAGCATGGTTGGCTGCAAATACTGCAGAAACAAGAGAAAAAACTGAAAGTAAAGTCTGGCTTTTTAATAGTCTGATAATCCCAGGAATTTTTTTTTTTGACACACCTGCCATTTATGCCTTTCAAAGTGTTAATGGTTTTGAATGTAAAAATCTGGCAAAGACACTCAGGGAAATCATGAGATAGGGAGCAGAGGACTATTCCACCTGGGTTTGGGAATTGAACTTGGCTCGGAATCGGAGAGATGAGTGTAGTAGTTTGGGAATTCAGCGTGGCTAGGAATCGGAGAGATGAGTGTAGTAGTTTGGCTCCATGTTTTGCTCTAAAAAAGAAAGAAGAAAACATGTCTGAAGGAGGGAAGGCACGGTGTTCTCATGTGCCTCATGCTCAGCTTGTGAAAATAAACATTAGTCCCATCTCTGAAAGAGGCAGCTCAGCAATACTTTGAGTGCTTATCCTAGAGTTAATACAAGCACTCGGGAAGCTGAAGCAGGAGGATTGTCACAAGTTTAAGGATAACCAAGGCTACATACATAGCAAGTCTTTGTAAGAGCTCCTTATGCCCTCTCCTAGGGCTGAATTTTCTAGTAACATGTCTGCTTGTCATCAAAATATTAAAGACATTTTCTTTTACAGTAAAAGATTGGTTAAAAGACAGAACAGCTGACTGCAGTGCGTGCTTTTAATCCCTGCACTGCAGGGGCAGAGGCAGGGGCAGAGGCAGGGGCAGAGGCAGGGGCAGAGGCAGGGGCAGAGGCAGGGGCAGAGGCAGGGGCAGGGGCAGAGGCAGGGGCAGAGGCAGAGGCAGGGGCAGAGGCAGGGGCAGGGGCAGGATTATCCTGGGAGTGTGAGAGCAGCGCGGTCTGCAGAGCAAGTTCCAGGACAGCCAGGGGTGTACAGAAACTCTGCCTCAAAAATCTAAAACAAACAAACAAACAAAAAAACAACACAGCATCATCTCAGAATTCTCTACAACTGAGGCAAATGATGTTTTGGGCCTGCATGAAAAGGGGGTACATACATTTAGAATTTATCTATGACCCAGTTATTGTAAATTATAAATGTGCTTCCTGAAAAAACAGTCAAATAAATAGCCTGTGTTTTAAGACATCTTTCTTCTTTATAGAAACCCTTTTGGGGGATGAGTATTAGTGGGACCATTACATTATAGAAGAAAGAAGGGAAGCTTCCGTACACTGTGCATGTTAACTAGTTCAAGCACTGTGCCCCGTGCCCTTGTGGGGGCTCTGCCAACTATTTAAACTCTCCAGCCCATTTTTACACAGCTCCTGGAATGATTTCTCTAACGCAAAGGTTTGAGATAAAATATGCCAAACTCTTTATAATGATTGCTCTTAGAGTTTGGATTAAAGAAATGGCTCTAGGAGATACTTCCGGTTTTGATATTTTAGTAATGTCAGAATTTATACATGCATGGGTGTGTGCATGTGTGGATCTGTAGAAGAAAGCATATGTGATCATGTCCTGCTGTCTGTCCTTGCTCCCTTTCACACCTCCATCTCTCGCATTGTGCTGACCTGCTTTCTCTGTCTTGCTGGAAGGCGTTACTCAGGCTGCTCCTGTGCCCTGCTAGTGCACGTGTGCTTCCCATCCTCATCTACTCCTTCAGAAGCTTTATTCCTAGGTGTTTTTATTAACTAAATTTGCTCTTAGACAGTTTTATATAAATATGTAATGATGTATTGATCCTCTCAGCCTACATCCCCTCTCTTCTCCCTTTATCCCTGTTCTCACCCATCCCCAATCTCAATATTCATGTCTGTTCATATTATTTTTCTTTGCTGTAGCTGTACACTTGTTCCTTCCCAGGAGTCTGTAAGTGCCATATCACAGGGAACCTAGCCCACAGACCGGTGACTAGAATGTAGTGAGCATTTGATAAGAAGTTGTAGGATGAATTGTCTTAGAACTGTGAAAAACAGACCATTTGATCTGCTTTTCTAATTGCTTCCAGCGTGGTACAGGTTCTGCTTGCTGCTGGAGCTGACCCAAACCTTGGGGATGATTTCAGCAGTGTCTACAAGACTGCCAAGGAACAGGGAATACATTCTTTGGAAGGTAAGGTTGGGCTACCCCACTGCTCTGGGTGTCTCAGAAGCTTCCACAAGCTTTGCTCAGTGTCCGCAGCTACTTGAGGGCATCCCGAGGGGCTTAGGAGAGATGCCTTTCATAGTTCCTTTCACCAGTTCCAAAGTGTCTGGGGAAGAGAACGGAGCCTGATTTCATGACTTCATTGAGGTAGGGCACATTTCACCTGGTCTCCTGAGACTGGGAGCCTCCTAGGAGCAGGCAGTGGAACAGATTTCAATGAAATTGTTGAGGATACTGCATGGAATGTGAGTTTGCTCCTTTCACTCCCTACAGACTTCCCTGCCCCCGTACTAGAACATATGCTGTGGTTCCTAGCCATAAAGGTCTCTAAGTACAGTTGTGAATATTGCTTTTTCAGTGTGTGGTCTGATATCTGAGACTGGTGCTTTGCTTTGCTGTGACCTAGGGCTAGGAACAGACCTTTGTGCCTTGATCTTCTGAGAGCTGTAAAATGGGCTTATTGCTAATACCTCACGGATGTGTGGGTGGTTATTGGGCCGCAGAAAAAGGTGTTGTGGCACCTATCTATTGGAGAGAACCTGCTCGGATCAGTCTGTGTGGTCTTTGGTGAGGAGTTCTTCAAAAATGAAATTGAGAACAATGTAGGTTGCATTGGCTGCAGACAAATGTGTGTTCTATATGTGAGCTTTTGCCTGTGTAACCTGTGCCTGCCTCCTACCCACTGTCCGCCATCACCCAGACAGACTGCTATTCCACTGAAGCTTGGTGACAGGACAGCTTAGCAGTGGCTGCTTTAGAACTGGAACTAGTAATAGCAGCACAGTAGCCCTGCTGACTGCCTTATCCTGGAGTGCACTTGAATCCTGGAGGAGATTCAGCAGAGGAGAGCCTCGGTGCACTTAGCCCTCTGAGCGAGGGAAGTAAGGCTGGCAGCTCTGTGGTGCTGCGCCAGGGACAAAGTTTCTCAGGTCGGTGACATGAGGGGAGTGTCCAAGAGCATCAGGGCACGATGCCCACGTGAGTGCGTAGTTACCCTGCTGTCAGCTGCTCTTCTGGATGCTCCTTAAATCTTGGCCTCTTCTATGGTTATTTGAACTCTCGCCGCCCATATCTTCCCTCTCCTTCCCAACTGAGAGTTCCTTGTGTAGGCCATGACCTGTGCCTCTGTAAATTCCTCTGAGCTAGAAAGTGTTCACTTTGTACTTCAAACAGAAGAGAAGTTCAGGAGTACCAAACTTGCCCTTTCTTTGCCACTTAAAATGGACTCTGCCGATGGGCTATCTCAAACACAGCTTTCCCTTGCGTCTGTGCGCTTGCTGTTTGGGTGCTCTCACCAGAAAGCAGAGAAGCTGTCAGATGCTGGGGCCAGGAAGGAGTGGGGATTCTTGCAGTGCCTTCTCTTCTGCTCTGAGAATTTTAGCAGATTTTGCAGATTCTAATCAAGCTTTTGCTCTCAGCTTTGCATTCTATGTTTCTTTGTAGGTTGATGCTCAAATTCATTCTAGAGCAATACAATAGCGATCAACAGGTTTGTTTTTTTTTTCTGGGAATAGCCAAATTGTGTAAATTTCAACTTTATGGACCATTTGGTCTTTGATATGACTACTCAGCCTGACTCTTCGGTATTGAAGCAACCATGATGGTTCACAAACAGACTTTGTTCATTTATTCATTTGAACAGCCTCCCTGAGTTCCTTCTAACTCCAATGCCAACCAACCTTCACTGCAGGTAAACAAATAAAAATATTAGGAAAGGCCGCCATGAAAGAAAGATATTAACTATTTCTTTTTGTTTTGTATAGCCTGCAGTTACCAGTGGGCTTTCTGTAGACTCGGTGTTTATTTAGAGCTCCTTACTGATGACATTTCTGTGTGCTAGCAGTCTACTAGGCAGACACACTCCCTACCACCATGCACTTTTTAGAGCAAATGATCATAAGGCCTTGATGATTTAGAGTTCTCCAGCATGTGGCAAGGCAGTTTTGATGTATTGTCGTTAACTGCAGCTGACATTAAGTCCCTTCCTCTATTTCTTTGTCTACAAATTGAGAAGTTTTTTTTTTTTTTTTTTTTGGTTTTTCGAGACAGGGTTTCTCTGTGGCTTTGGAGCCTGTCCTGGAACTAGCTCTGTAGACCAGGCTGGTCTCGAACTCACAGAGATCCGCCTGCCTCTGCCTCCCGAGTGCTGGGATTAAAGGCGTGCGCCACCACCGCCCGGCTGAAGTTTTTTTTTTTTACCATTTGTTGTTAAAATAAAAAAATGTGTCCTGCACTTATCTGCACTTATTTTCCTTCCTTATTCTGATGACCCTTGCTTACTCCTGCACATTAATAACTTGTTTTCAGGGAACCTACAGGCGCTCAGTAATCATTAGAGTGCTTACCTGCTCTTCCAAAGGTTCTGAGTTCAATTCCCAGAAACCACATGGTGGCTCACAACCATCTGTAATGAGGTCTGGTGCTTCTTCTGGCCTGCAGGCATACACACAGACAGAATATTGTATACATAATAAATAAATTAATTAATTAAAAAAAAAGAAAGAAGCTTTTTAAAAATGCATCGTAGGGCCGGGCATGAGGGCACACACCTTTAGTCCCAGCACATGGGAGGCAGAAGAGCTTTGATTTCTGAGTGAGTTCCAGGACAGCCCAGAGCTATACAGAGAAACTCTGTCTCAAAACAAACACACACTGCCTCAGAGGGCTGGAGATGCTGCTCAGTGGTGGGGCACTTGCACGAGGCCTTGAGCTCCACCCCCAGCGCTGTTTTGTTGTTTTGTTTTGAATTCTAGTATCTTGTCAGGAATCATTAATAAACTCAGTATACTGGTAGCTTATAAGATCTCCTCCCCTTCACTGACTACCTTTGTCTGCCACAGATTATTTTCCAAGGTATATCTGTTTGGATGGACTTTGTTCTCTGCTTTCTGGATGGGACTAGGATGATGACACTTGACATATTTCATCTCAGGGCTCTTCTCTAGGCGCCAGGTTAATTACGGGGATGGCCAGTGTATTTTAGGGCACATGTCAGGTTCCAGTATCAAAAGGTTAGAAGCCCCAGCATCCTTTATCATCTTCTTCACCATGGTTTTCAGACCTTTCTCCATTTGAAGACGTCTTGTCTTTTCATCCTCCGTTAGCTGTCATTGCCTGCCGTGAGCCAGGCACTGCCAGCTCTGCGCCATCTCAGTGCTGACATACGAGTGTAAGATCCATCCCTGAGCTTCATTTCTCGTTTGACTGACGTGACTGGGGGTGGAGGGACTGGGAGATGTGTGAGGAAGAATTTAGAAGAGCCAGTATTGTCACAGGCTTAGGGCAGCTAGACAGTCCTTGCTGTCAGAATCAGTACCAAAGTTCACTGTATTTTATAATTATTTCTGTGGATATTAGCCTATCCTTGGTACTGAGGGAAGATGGTGGATTGTAGTTTGTGACTCTGGCCCAATTTCCTTAACCCCAATAGTATATATAGCCTTTGCCTGCCTGTCAGTATTGCTGTTGATCAAGATATAAAATAATGTGACGCGTGAATTGCAAACTTCTCTACAGTTATAATTGCTTATTAGTTCCATTTATTTATAATTCAGCTTGCTTTTACTGCATGTTGGGCACTCTGCCAGATGCTGGGAATATCTAAATTAATATATATGGTCTGGCCCCTCAGCAGTGCTGCTAGCCAAGTAAGATGGACCTCTGCAAGGAGTTACACTGCCGAGTGGTAAAGGCAAAGGTAGCTAGCTGTATGAAGAATGTAAGCAGCCCAGAGTGAGGTACTGATGGTCTTTTTTCTAAGATCAGGCTATGTCTTGGACATGTCATTGGATGAGTGACTTTGGATTGGTTCTTAAGGATGAGTTGGAGATTGCTTGCCTAGAACACACATAGCCTGAGGAGGACAGGATGGTCTTCCCTGTCCTCACTGAGGCCCTAGGAAAGCCTTTCCCCTGCCTTACATGCCAGCACAGCTTCTTGAGGAAGCCTGCTTAGCTAAGTACATTGCAGACTCATGCTCTCTTATCAAGGTTGGTGTTTTCAGGTGATGGTGGGCTTGCTAGCACAGCTGACCCAGGAGTGCCTGGCATGGAAATCTTCTTGGCCTGGCTGTTGTTGCTGTTCTCTGCAGCCCTCAGAGTGGTGTCTTCAGAGTCATAATGGTGGACTTAAAAAAAAAATAAAAAATAATAATTTTTAAAAAAAGCTTAGAAAATACTGCCAGGCAACCATAGTTTATCTAAGCCCTGTTGCTGACTAATTATATAATCTTGGCAAGTGACATAAAGTCCTTGACTTTCAGACTTCTCTGTAATACAGAGATAACAGTACCCATGTTATTGGACTGTTAGGATGATTGACAATAACTATATGTATGTAAAAGCCATTGGCAATGGAGTTCCTCTATGAAGGTAAGTTTGAGCTCAGTGTAAGTCAGGACACCTGATTAGGAAGTAGTGAGCAATGTACCAAGGAGCACAAACAGGCTGGAGTCTGCCCATCAAGACTTTCTTAGGAGATTCTTGCCATGGCTCCCTGGGTTACATGGGCCAAAGGTCTTGGTAACTATGATTTCTTTGGTTCTGAATGCTCAGCTACATGTAGAGCAGGTGATAAGCTCAGAGGAAAGAGGATTTGAGCTGCTTCAGAGTTAAGAGGAAGAGAGAAGGAAATACATCTAAGACAGGGACACAGATGGGACAGATATGACAGACAGGTGGGATTATAGCTGTTCCTCTGCCAGCTCATTCCTGTCTCGATCACAGTCCCTTCAGAGCCTCAGCCTATCTGCTCACTCCAGGAGACTTCTCCTTGTGGCTGGGCAGTGGGCTCCTATCCTCAGGTGGAGGAAACATTAAATTAGTGGTAACAGTAAACAAGTCGCCCAGCCGTGGATGCCGCGGGCTGCTTATAAGTAATGGTTATAAACATCCAGTGTCTGGTGCTGTCAGAAATGCAAGCACGTACTCCGAGTGCCTCTCATATATACAATTAAAACAATAAAACATGGTAGAAACGTGGCCAGAACAGGCTATAAGTCAGGTTCTCTTCTCAGCTTCGAGTGGCAACTGAATAAAGATGAGTCCTGAAGAACTGGGTTGGCACAGGGCTCTTTCAGGGTGAAAGCTTCTCAGATTGGACCTCCCAGAGCCAAGAACCCCTTCCCACAGGGGCAACAGGTCCTGGCCTGCTCCAGCTGACCTCCCCATCTCTTGCCTTCAGATGGGGGACAAGACTGTGCAAGCTGGCGCATCACAAACCAGTGGACAAGTGCCCTGGAGTTCAGGAGGTGGCTAGGAGTCCCCGTTGGCGGTAATGGAACTGCTCTCTATACTATAATAGTTCTTCTCATCCCCAGGCCATGCTAGGTGGACTCTCCAACATTCATCTTTATATAAGCTAACCACCAGTGTAGAAGTTAAGTACCATGTACCCAAACCTTCCCTGGCACAGTAGAAAATGAATGACCCCAGAAAATCCAGACTAATAGGAATCCAGAGACTCCCAGGGGAGAGCTTGGGTCTTATCCCCAGAGACCTACATGCATGTCAGCCCCACTTCCCCCGCCCATGAATAGCACAATCCAGACTGCGGGTGTTACTTGTAGTCTAATGCCCAGATGCCTTAACACATCTTGGCCTTGGTGTCCTAGAGAAGAGACCTTAGATTGCCACTCTTGGCTTCATTCATAGATGTCCTTAAGCCAAGTGGGTTTGTAGACCACTTAGTATCTGTGATGCCTGGAGCAGTTCCCTAGACTTCTCAGAAGCTCTCCTTCCCAATTTGTAAAATAAAAGTTATTAAAAAAAAAGTTATTAAGAGAGCTGGGAGTAATGTAAAGTAATGTAAAGCCTGGAACATAGGAGGAATCCTATGAATGGAAACCTCTGTTTCGTTAGTCTAATTATGTCCATAGGAAACTACAGGGTCTTTGACCCTTTATCCTTAAAGAGCCAAATATTAATTTGAGTCTAAGAAATGTGTGCTACTTAATGATATGACCTTGGGCAGTTTATCCTGTTTCTGTGCTAGTTTTCTCATCTATAGAGAATATTTCTCACACCACATATTTGTTATAACGATCATTTGATAGCTGGTATGGTGTTGCATGTCTATAATCCCAGCACTCAGGAGGCTGAGGCAGAAAGAATGAAAGTTTAAGGCCAGCCTGAGATACATTGTGAGGCCCTGTGAAAAGACCCATTCTCCCAACACCAGGGGAAAAAACATTAGTTGATGTACTTATGAAAGTGTTTGTATGATATGAAAGCAAATATGATATACTAAGAATGGCAGCTAATGATAATAAAGTTTGGATACAGTCGAGACCACATTAGACCAGGGTCCAGTCACGGTACAGATCACAGCGGAGCTCAGAACGAAGAATGTTGGGCTGAAGTAATCAAGGAAATAAAATTAACCTTGATTCTCAAAGTCTAGGAAGATTTGAGGCAGCCGCCAGAGGACAGAAAGGTGGGTCTGGGTAGGTATGAGGGGAGCAGGGATGCGCTGTGTCCAGAACTCTCAGGGGTGTGAAATAGAGAAGCTCTGCTTCAGACTGAAGAATGAACGTGTTAGGACACACCATTCATGGAGCAGAAGGTCTCCTTTCAGTGAGCAGTAAACCACATAGCAACACATAGCATTGGTAGACACGGAGAGATCAAGACACCGGGGTTTTATCATCAAATGCAGAGGCTCCAAAGTCCTAGAGGTGAGGGGCTGCAGGATTGACTGCTTCAAAGGGTAGCAAAGGAGAGTATGATAATGAAGCTGTACCATGTCAGTAGCTAAGGCAGCAGCAGGTCACATTTATATATATTGATCTTGTGTTCAACATTATGTGCTCAGTAAAGAAAACTAAGGCAAAAACAGTGATGTCCGAGGGCTGGAGAGATGCCCAGCACTTAGAATCACGTGCTGTCCTTCAGAGAACTGGAATTGGTTCCCTAGCGCTCACATCAAGTGGATGATAACTGTCTGTAACTCTAGCTCTAGGGGACTTGACACCCTCTTCTGGCCTCTGAGGCTAAGTATGTGTGCCAGCATACGCACATTCACGCACAAAGAATAAGAATAAATCTTTTTTTTTTTGAGGCAGTGATGTCCGTTACCAATGAAACTGTTTCCTTCCCTTGTGTAGAGCTCAGAGACCATACCAGGTTGCATGTGCCTCTGAGTATGCCCAGACCTCTGGCTTCTCCAGAGGCTTAGAAAACCAGCAGGCTAAAAGCTCTTAGGCAAGTTGTTTTTATTAATGCCCTGACTCTTCTTCATCCTTGTCCAGGTCCACTCAAGAGTCTCATTACCCCTCCAGGGCCAGTAGTTCTATATGCCATCTCTCAGCTCTGCCACAGAACCAGCAGGGTGGACAGAGGGCTGTCACTCCGTCAGGCATTTTGGCCAACTTCAAGATGAAATGTATTACCCAGTTAGGTTAATTGTTTCTATTCTTTTAGCTCTCCAAGCTTACATAGATATATATGTCTTTCTCTCTTAGGAGAGGGAGAGAGAGTAGTTGACATGTTTTATTAAAAAGAATAAATTTGATGCATTTATAAAAATAAGAAAAGTATGATGGGGTAGCAAAGAGCTAGTCTTGTGATTTTTAGCTGATTTACATATTTTGTGTATAAATATTTTTTCATCAAAAGTTCCAAATCAGGGTTGGGTCCCACACACCACACAAAATATATTAGAGACATTTATATGGATAGCAGGAAGGGAGACAGAGGGCTGAAATTTTCCAGGCACCTAGTGATTGATGGGGGCTGAGGCTCCCCCTGACGCTTTATTGAGTTTCCGATGATTATCTCTCGCTGAGACATTTTTTACAGATGACGGTCGAGCTGTCACAACGGACCATGGGGGAAAAAAAACCAACAATAATAACACTTTAATCTTTTTACTGCACTGCTCCCTAGTATCTCAGATTCATCTTCTCTGACGCACGCAGTTCATTATTCTGCCCCTCCCTGGATGGGAAATAAAAGAAAATAAATATATATGTAGACACACTTACCCACATGCATACACACAACACAGAGTATATAAAGAGACCACCTCAGAACCAGAGAGGGGCAGAATTTATTGTTCTTTTTGCAAGTGTTGAGGTTTATTAGTAGAGATGCTTGGTTGGCTTGGAATTGGCTATTAATTACAGCGTTTTGTATTTGTTTTTTATTGCAAGTTTTTAACATCTTGAAGAAAAGGCAGAGGAGAGGCAAGCAGGTGCAGAGACGGAGATCACTGAGGGACCAAGTTGGACCAGCCAGGTTGCATAGCTGCTCAGAAGCAGGCTTCTTGTGCTTGCTGCCAGCTTGTCCCTCAGGATCCTTGGAGCCAGAAACCATTGAGCACCATGCTCTCTAAGAGTCAGGAAAGGTGAGAAGTGAAAGAAATTGAAGCAATGTTTGAGTCCTGATACATATCCTCAGCAGACTCAGGAGTTGGCCCCCTTTGTACATTTGAGGATGGAAAGGTGTGACGTGGAAAGCCTCACCAGGTTCTCTGGTAAAGGAGTCCTGGGCCAAACAGTATGCCATGCAGTCTGTAAGCCATCTTTAGTTCCTTGCCAGCCTTTCTGTTCTGTCTTCCTTTCCATGGGATTAGAAGAGATGAGCTGTGCTTCCTGTCAGAAGGCTGCTGGCCAGTCTTCCCTTTAACCCATCACACCTTTTCTGAGCCAGTCATTACACTTGGGAGGAGTGGTGGTGGGGACAGGAAGGACCCTGTTCCTCAGGAGTCCATGAACAGAGAGCATGGTACCTGTGAAAACCATTTTTAAGTGGAGGCTGGACCTGAAACCAGCCTTGGTCACCGTGGGCTCATACATTCCACAAAGGATAAAGCTGATAACAATATCCATACTTTAAGAACCTAGTTTCTGCTTAAGAAGACAAGCTTAACATCTCACCGAGGAAGTATTTATTAAATACAGGAATGTAATGCATGAAACTATGTAAGAATACACAGGCCCGTGTAGGAGAAGATGGCACCTAATTCAGTGTGAACTAGATATTACTACAGTGCATAGAGGAAGGGGATCATGACCTCAGGCTGCTGTCAGGAAATACGAGGCCAGAAGTGAGGCATAGTCCCATAGAAGAGACAGGCATCTGAGCTGGACAGTCATTGCCTGACGGTGCCACTTTAACCACCTGCATGAGCCGAGACTAATTTCTTTGCTTATTAAATGGCAGCCTATTGCATTTTTGTGAGGAAAATAGTTGATCAAGTCCCTGGCCTGATCTCTCACACATAGAATTTAATAAATAGAAGCCATTCTTTTCTTAGCACAGTACTGGGGTGACGTCCCTGTGCCCGTTCTCCATTGTTAGTGTTGGGGAGGGTTCCAGCACGGCAGGATGGCGTCAGAAGGAGAAAGAGCACTTGTTGACTCTTGCCTGAATGCCAGGTAATATGCCCAGCTTCCTACAGACATTTTATCTTTGAGATAGGAACTCAGACTGACCTTGAATGCATTATGTAGCCTAGGCTAGCCTTGAGCTCCCAAGCCTCTTGCCCCTTCAAAGTGCTGAGACTGCTGGCATGTGCCACTACACCTGGCAGTCACTGTTTGTTTGTTTGCTTTGGTTTATACTTTTAAATATAGCACCTTTATTGAATTGAATTGACATTTGTGACTGACTTCTTTTCCCTAGCATTGTTTCATACATAGTGTGGCAACTGTCATTACTTCATTCCTTTTTATGGTTGAATAGTATTCTACTATATATCATTTATCTCTTCACCATATGATAGATATTATATTGTTTACCTTTGGGCTTTTATAAATACATGGCCATAAATATTTATGTAATTTTAAATTTATTTATTTATTTATTTGAGATAGGTTCTCCTGTTTGAGCTCTGGCTGACCTGGAACTCACTATGCAGACTAGACTGGCCTTGACCTCAGACATGGACCTGGCTCTGCTCCTGAGTACTTTGTACCACCTGGGGCACATATTGACACCCCTCCAATCTATGTCAGATTTTATTTAAAGAATTATATCTTTAAAAGGATATAATTATTTTGTATTATAAGAAAATTTTAGACTTATAATTAATTGTAAGTATTGGTATTTTAGTACCATGAGCACTAACTATTTATTCAGTACCCCTCAAATTATTGTTTGCCATACCATTTACATAGTACTTAGCACATGACAGAGCTAAGATAAGCAGGGCTGTGTGTGTGTGTGTTTGAGTGGTCCTGAGAAGCAGCCAGAGCTACTTGGAGGGCATGGGGACTCTGGCTGTGGACCCCTGAGGCATAGACTTTGTAACATTCACCGGCAGGGGTAGGGGCAGAAGTGAGCAGAGTAGTGGCTGTCACTTTTCCTGTGGCCAGAGGGGGTGTGGAACCTCCCACAGAGACTGGGAGGCATCTGGGAGAGGAGCCTACCACCCCCTGCAGGTGGGAAGATATCTTTGTTGAGAAGACCACCTTGGTGGCCAGCTGGTAAGACAGACTTGGATGCTCCTTTGGATGACTTTGCTTACTCTCAGGCCAACGGGATGGGGGTGGGGTGTTGTTCCTTCTCTCCACCCCCTTTCTACCTTCATCATCTTTTGTGGCTTAAGAAGAATGAGATCTCAGGATTGGGCCTTATTAGCAGTTAGCAGTGGGGCTGTGTCTTAGTTACTTTTCTATTACTGTGAAGAAACACCATGACCAAGGCAAAAACAACGAAGCACCATTTAATTGGGGACTTGCTTACAGTTTCAGTGTGGGGGGGGGGGTTGAGGGGAGGGCGATTCTTTGGTAAGAAGCGTGCAGCAGACCAGTAGGCATGGCACCAGAGCAGTAGCTGAGAGCTTACATTGTACCTACAAGTTGGAAGCAGAGATAAAAAGACCTGGCCAGGCATGGGCTAAGGACCTCAGGCTGCCAACACTGGACAGTGCAGAAAAAGCTTCATGCCAAACGCAGAATTGGCATGGGAAATTCCTGCTTGCCACCAAATGTCATTCTTCTCAACACCAGGGCTTTCGTACAAAATGGGAGCATAAACTTACAGCTCCTGGGGCAGCAGTTCTGAAATGATCTTTGGGTGTGTGTGTGTTGTTTTTGTTATTTTGGATTTTATTTGTTTTTTTGGGTTTTGTTGGGGTTTTTTTGTTGTTGTTGTTGTTTTTTTTTGGGTTTTTTTTTGGTTTTTTTTTTTTTTTTTTTTTTTTTTTGGTTTTTCGAGACAGGGTTTCTCTGTAGCTTTGGAGCCTGTTCTGGAACTAGCTCTTGTAGACCAGGCTGGCCTTGAACTCACAGAGATCCTCCTTCTGCCTCCCTCCCGAGTGCTGGGATTAAAGGTGTGCGCCACCAGCGCCCGGCTCTGGAGTGATCTTTCTGGAGAACACCAGCATGAGGCAACACTAAGTAGACATTGCCAGGTGACACTATGCAGAACAGGCGGTGGTTCTCCCACCTGCAGTGTCCTGCGCCTGTGCCTTACTGGGAGACTAGATAAAAAGGGTCACGGCTGGCACTGAGACCAGATGCTGTGTTACCACACCTAGAGCAGCCCAGCAAGAGCCTCCTGTTCTTTCTTTCCATTTACAGACAGGAGTTTGGCACAGAGAGGTCAAGCAAAGCATGTGAACGTGCACAGCAAATTCAGGATTCAAACACAAGTGGTCTGGCTCCAGAGCCTGCTCAGTTACCAGCCATTCTGTGCTGCGGTCACTAGACATTTGTTTATAGATACTGTTATTGTTTTCCACAAACAGAAATATCTGGACTTTATTTGTGTGAGATGTTGAATATATTTAATCCAAAATGCTTGACACCAGAAGAAAATCAGATTTAGGAGTTTGTTTGAAACTTGGAATGTTTGTGTATAAAGTTTATTAGTTGAACACCCCTGATCCAAAAATACAAACTCCATGCCCTAAAATCAGGAACTTTTTTGATACAAGGTCGTCGTATGTAGTTTAGGATAGCTTCAAGTTTGTAACCCTCTGCCTCTGTTTCCCAGAAAGTTGTCAGCACTGAAAAAGGATTTGGAATAAAAAAAAATTTTTTTGGATTTTGGGGTATTTTACATCTTTGATTTTCATAAAAGAAGCACTCAGTTTATTTCTACTTGCTGCTTCAGCAAGCATTTGTCAGGCGTTTACAGCTCAGCTCTGCTGTGCTGTCTTTAGCCCAGAGTGTACTGGTGAAGAAAGTAGTTACTCTCATCTCCAGCTGGTAGGCAAGCCCAGCCACACAGCAGGTGGTTACTGTGGAATGTCTCTGGGACAATACCTGCCTCAACTCAGGCAGGATCACCTGGCCAACTGACAGTTCCGGAAGGGTCGGATCCCAGCTGGGTCAGAAGTTCCAGGAGAAGAAGGAGCATTAGGAAGGCAGGGGTGAGAGGGAGACCACAGAGGAGCAGGACGCTTGAGGAACAGGGCTCTCTCGGGCTGTGACGCTGGATCTCTGCTGAAGTCACCTGCCCTTTGTGATGAGCACCCTGCGTGCATAGCCTTGTCATACTTGTGAAGACACATTATTGATTTGATTCTCGAATCAGACAGTTAATTCGTAAAGTCAGAAATCGCCCTATTCATTCGTGATTACGTCTGCAGAAGCTACCACCGTGCACGGGCACTCATTACACTTGTTTGCCCAATGAGTGATGGGGTTTCTTTGTAAAATGGATTATACCCTTCTTGCTTTCTTGAGCCAACTATCACTTTTCTTCAGGTTTATCATTATATCCAGCAGTTAATGTCCTGTGTGGCAGTTCAGAGATGCCCTTAGGGCCTTTTGAGGTGCTGGGCTTGGAATCCTTTTTCAGCTTTTCATTGTCCTGTTCTTTTCCCTCCCTGCCTGGCCAGCGTTTGATTGTGATCAATCTGCTTGCCTCGGAAGTGTCCACCCAGCCTTATTTCCTTCTCCTAACCTGCAGTGGGCTAGAAACAAGATCCCCAGTATGATGGGGTAACTAAAAGTAACTAGTGGGATTTTTGACTAAGGGCTGGTTCCTCTCATTGATCTCCTAAAGGGCTCACACAGGAAAAGCATAGATACATCACACACACACACACAGAGGCCTTGCTAATATAGGTAACCCCTCAGGTGTGCCCAGAGACCAGGCTAATATAGGTAACCCCTCAGGTGTGCCCAGAGGCTAGGCTAATCTAGATAACCCCTCATGTGTGCCCAGAGGCTGATCTAACCCTAGCTGCTCAGACACTTTCTTGCTGCCTGTTTCTGACACCCAGGAGAAAGTCACATTATACTGCTGGGGTCAGCAGTGTGGTCTGGTCTCCAGCTCTGAGCCAAAGGTTTGAAGTGTTTCCACTCATGCTGGCTTGTTAGGCTGCGGCTACACACCTCAGGCTATCTCATGGTAATGCCAGCTTCCATCGAATGTCTTACTGTGTTGCCAGAATAAGAAAAGGAGAGAATGCAAGAGTCTAAGGCTGGTATAGCCTCCAGGCTCGGCTTTCTCTGTGCTGGATTCTTTCATTGGCGCTGTGAGGGGAGAATGCGACTCACCCTGGTTCTGGTTCTGGTTCTCCCCGCTGGTGATTCTGACTGCTAGACTCAGGCAGCCCTTCCACCTCACCTCTGCGCTCCTCACACACCATTGACTAGCCAAGTGAGGGAGCTCCCACGTTCTTGTCTAAAAACTGACACTGGACATTTTTGCTTTTAGATCTGTATTTAGATAGTGTCTTCGGTATTCCAAGAGGGAACACACTTTCAGTTGATTCTGAAAACACTCAGAAAGAGTGGCGTAGGAATAATTGCTTGGTGCTGCTATCTAGGCAATGTCACTTTTTGCCTTGTACGTGACGTTTTATCCCTCCAGGCAGCAGGAGCCTGCCCTTTACAGGATTAGTGCCAGGGGACAGGAGAGAACTGGCACAGGCAGGCCGATCCTGGATCCTCGATTCTACTCCCAACAAAATGAGCTAGGATCGGAAAATTGGGTTCTGGGGTAGTTTCCAGATGAGGGAAACAAGCTGCTCTGTGCGGCCTTGCTTCCCAGGGGTTGAACCTTCTAGTTTATTAGCTGATCTAAAAGGTGTCTGGGTAACAACGTAAGCCAGAACCAGTCTCATAAGTAGATATGTGTATATCCACCCACCCAGAGGTCTTAGAAAGTGAGAACAGTTTCAGGTTTTATTTTAATAAGACAGGAGAGAGAAAAGAGGGCACATGAATAGTGCCTGAGGGTTTGCACGCTCAGCTCCCATGACAGGTCTGTCCTCAGTGTCCAGAGGATGTTTATAGAGAGTTTTGAAGGGTAGGAAATCAGATTGCAGAATTAGGATGGAGCTTATTGGTAGAACTCTGTCTGTCGTGCACAAGGATGTGGTCAACACCAGGTTCAACACTCAGCACTACCAAAACAGACCAAAAAGCAAATGAGAGGTACGGTAAATTCCGACTTGGTAGGGAACACACACTCAGGCACCGTGTGCAATCCATGACGAGCTAGACCAGATGTGCTTGCTCCTTCTCAGGTCACTGAGATATGAGGCCCTTTTTCTTCTTTGTTTCCTTCTGTAGTTTCAATTTTTACTTGATTTGGTAAATCAAATTTTAAGCTTTAAGTTACTTACTGAATTGTAAGCAGTTGAGGTGTGTGACTCTTCTGCCTCAAACATCCTCTTGCCTTTCCCTGTTCCCGCCACCCCTTCCCTGTTCTCGCCATCCCACCCTCCACCTTCTTTATTCTCTCTCTCTCTCTCTCTCTCTCTCTCTCTCTCTCTCTCTCTCTCTCTCTCTCTCTCTCCCTCCCTCCCTCCCTCCCTCCGTTTGCCCTGGCTTTCTGTGTCCTCCCATTTTACCCCAGCATAGGATTTATCTGCAGCACTCTACAGTCTGTTTATCATCTGCCTCTTCAGTCAGCTGAGGTCAGGGACCATATTCATGAAACAAACCAGGCTGTTTTACCTCCTCTTGCCCAGCCCAGATGGCCAGGCACACAGTGTAGATGCTACTTAATGTTTAGAAGTTCATAGATAAAATATTGAAGAGCCAGGCACTCAAGCAACTGAAACAAGAGGACCAGCCTGAGGTACACAAAGAAATGTTACCTCAAAAACATGAGGAAATGAAAAAGCAAATGAAGCTGGACACATGACTCTCACACCTGGAATCCCAGCACGTGGGAGATAGAGGCAGGAGTAGCACTGCGAGTTGAGGACCATTCTGGGACACATAATGAGACCCTGTCTCAGGGAAAAACAAAATGGCCAGAGAGCCAAAGGATGGTACATACTCTAGTCCCGCACTGAGAGTCTGGGCCAGTCTACTCTTCATAGTGAGACCCTGTAAGCAAGCGGGTGTGCGCGCACGCGCGCACACACACCTACCTACCTACCTACCTACCCACCTAAAGGGAGAAGTGGGTAGGGAAAGTAGACAAAAATCATGAGCATGTACAGACTAATTTGTTGCTAATGGAGGTTTGTGGGGGTTTTTTGTTGTTGTTTGATTGGTTTTATTGCTTGATGGTTTTTTTGTTTTATCTTGTTTTGTTTTTGGCCCCTCAGTCCTAGTCACTCGAGAAGACGACTTCAACAACCGGCTAAACAACCGTGCTAGCTTCAAGGGCTGCACAGCTCTGCACTATGCCGTCCTGGCCGACGACTACCACATTGTCAAGGAGCTCCTAGATGGAGGTGAGAGCTGTGGCTGTGGCTGGCAGGGGAAAGTGATCCTGTTACTCTCATTGAGCTAATCCGAAGAATAACAGTGACCATGTGTGTATTGGGGGCAGGGAGGGGGTTGTCCTCCACCCTGTCTATGATAAGTTGTGACTGTTTTTTTAAAGACTTTTTTTAAATTATGTGGGGGAGTAGGTGTGTGCACCTGCGTCCAGGTGTCCTCAGAGCTGAGTGGCATTGGATCTTCCTGGAGCTGGAATTACAAAAGCAGCATGGGCACTAGGAACTGAACTTGGATCCTCATTGCTAAGCTGTTTCTTCAGCCCCACTGTGAGAGTTTTCTTCATTGATGGCTCTTCCCAAAAGTGTCAACTCGTTCTCTTGTGACTTCCAGAGCAGGACCAGGAGAACAAAACCCTACTAACCTGTGTCCCAGAGTCGCTGTGGTCTCGGCCTCACTGCAGTCTCACGTAGGTCTGTTACTCTGAGCCATGGTGTCCTGTTCACACTCACACTTGTAGTCAGGGGCTGGGACAGGGATCTTAAGTTTGAGGCAGCCTGGGCTTCATAGTGAATTCCAGGCTAATCTGAGGTCTATAACTAAGCCTGTCTCCAAAGCTAGCAACAATACCAAAGCAGAAGGCTTCTCATTTGACTTGCCCCTTCGAGTACAGACTGTATTGACTTACTAAGTATCCTTAGGACCAGCATAGTTTATGCCATGTAGTGAGCGTTCTGTAACTATCTGCTGAACAATGAATGGCCTCCCTTTCAAGAATATCAGTTTCATTACAGAAATAGAATGCTCCAGACTCTGGCTGGGCTGGTTCTTTCCAAATCTGGTACAGAGTTCACTGCCAGACACCTTCATATGGCCATTTCCTTCTTAGTTCCCCTTATCCCCATCCAGCTTCTGAAAGATTAGAGCCAGCATGTGGAGGACCTGGATCCCGGGTGAGGTAATGGCATGAGATTAGAGCCAGTGTGTGGAGGACCCTGATCCCGGCATAAGAATGCTATTCATTCACTCCCTACTACTTTCTGAAGGCCAGACCCATTCTTGGGCTAGAACCTCAGGTCCTCCTTCCTTCTCCATGGGGACCAAAAGAACTAGACCATCCTTTGAGTCCCTCACTGAAGAAATCTCTCCAAGATTGGTAGTCTGAGGGATCCCCCTCCTTCCTCAGGTAGTCAGCTCCATGGGAACACCTTTTTAGTGAGCTGTGGTCACTTTGTATTTCCTACCATTTTTTCCAGTCAGCCTTCACAGGAAGTTCATCCTGTCCCCTAGCCCAATGATCTTCCAGCCCATGTCATGTCCTTGATTTGGGACACTTCCCAGGAACCCAGCCTTGCCACCTCCTGTCAAGCCATAGGCACACTGGTTTCATAACCAGGCCTTGCCCGTGCCCTCACCCTTCAAGGGGCCAGCCCTAAAGCGGGCCTTGGTCTGTAAGTGTACCTGGAAACCTGCTCTGCCAGGTAGAGTAGGGTGACTCTGTCCTTTGGAAAGCTCTCTGGTGAGACATTGCAGCTAAGCATCAGAACGTGCGTGTGGGGCTTCTCTCTCCTATGCCTTCTAATCCGTAGGCCCAGTCATTGTCTCCTGGTTCCTGTCCCTGCTCCCCCAGCCCCCAGACAGATGACAGCATTCATTCTACAAGGGGCCTTCGCACCCGCTTGCAGATCGAACACCTTTGAAATGAAGAAGCGAGGGCCTTTTATGAGGCTCCGTCCACCTGCCCCCCAGGCCAAGGCTAGCCCTTTGAGCTGTTCCGGGGACATGCTTTCCTGCCCGGTGACTTGGAACGGATACCCTGAGCCCCCACCTCTGCATTTCTCCCACCTGCCTCTTTAGGAGTCATCATTTATACCCTGCCCTAGTTTCCCAGCCTCGGGTCAAAGCCATTAGCCTGCTTGTTCCTCCCTTCTAGACCTGAACAAGTTGCTGTCACTCAGGGCCTGCAGGCCTGCCAATTTCTGACCCCTCTCCCCTTCTTGACCTCCCTTACTCTACCAGTGTGTGTGACCAGCCAACCAAGAGGCAGGATTCTGCTCTCTTGTCCTAGGGGCTCTTGTCTGTAACATTTCCAAAGTCTTTGACCTCTGCTGACCTTTTCTGAAGGGTCTGCCTTCCTGCCCATCAGCTTTACCAGAGTGCTCTGCCACCAGCTTTGCTGTAGCAAAGAGGAAGGTTCTTTCTGCAAGACCCAAGGCAGGCCTAGGCACAAAGACTGTCTGCTCACAAGGTCTACAGGGAGTAACCACTCTTGCTGCTTGTTCTCTGAGCTGTGAAGAGGATCAAGCAACAACATCAAGCTGAGTATGTAGACACTTCCAGCCTGTAGGAGGCAGCATGGAGTAGTAGAAAGCACAGCCCGGGCTTCTGAGTCAGCTAATCTGGGTTGGGATCCAGCTTCCGATAACCTACAGGTTATCCTTGGTTGATTCGTCAGATGACACCTCCTTCATAGGACTGTGTGGAGATTAGTAACAAGTGTAAAGTCCCTGGCAGACACATGGTAGATGCTCTGTGACAAGTAGTTACTCTTTTTTTCATTTTTATTGGGGTGTATCGAGTGTATGTGATAACGGGGTTCGTGTATCGTGCTCCTGGATCATTTCTCTCCCTCCTGCTGTCGCACTGGTTGTTTCATTCCCTCCGTCTCACTCTGCTTTCATGGCCTCTACATGAAAGTGTTTTTATGTAGCTGAGTGAATTCTCAGATCCAAGCTGACAGACATGTTTCTATTGTCCATAGCAGTTACCGTGACAACTGAGATAGTTACACTCTGGGTGGGCAGCTGTAACTCCATTTCTCTTCCTGCTTCTCTGCCTGCACCATCCACGCAGCCTAGAGTGCTGTTGCCTTTCCTCACTTCTCACCCCATCTCTTGGGAAGCCTTTTCTGCTTGTCCACCTGTTTGGGTACATCCTTCCTCCTATGAACTGTGCCATGTTATCCGAGAGCTCACCACAGACGCTCAGGATCATTTTCCAGTGACCCTGTCACCGTGAAAAGGTACATGCTTTGGAGACAGACTTGACTTTAAAGCGTGTCTCTGTTACATCCCATGTTGAACTATTTGCTATCTCTGAGATCATGGACCTCGGGACATCTTAAGGGTCAGGCACACCATCTCTGACCCTAAGACTCTGATGCTGACAGATGTGTAACCGGCCATAGCAGTGGGATGTTGAATAAGGGGCACTGTGTACGTGAAAGAGGAAATGCCTTCTTGTCACCGAGCAGGGAGGTGGAACACGTTACAGAAAGACTCCTGGAGGAGTGGGTGATCCCCTTTCCAGCAAGAGCAATGGGGAGACAGTTCTCTTGTAGGATTTGAATTAACTGGTGGCAGTCTTTCTATCCTACAAGAAGTATACTGACAGTATGTTCTCATCCTTGGTGCTGCTGCCTCGGGGTGTTGTTTACTTAGAACAGGAAGGTTGTGCTGCCACACTTTCAAGTACACGGAAAGATGGAGGAGGGCAGGTGGGCACTGTGACCAGCAGCGAAGTCCCATAGACGCATCTCAGCACACCCAGAGCTGGTGAGCTCACAGGAATGCGCTCCCATGGGCACCTGTCTGCCTGAAGCACACCTCTAATCATGGGGCTTTGACTTAGTTCCTTCAGAGAAATAAGTCCTAAAGCCCTGAGGCATTCACTGTATACCAGTGACACTCTTGGGAGAGGTGATAATACCGTTTGTATCAGCCTGACACTTGGCTGTTCTTCCTGCAGCCTCTAGCACCCACCCCATGTTCCTGCCTCCCTCTACTTGTGCAGCTCCTTCTGCCTTGTGTCCCATTGGGGCCTTCTCAGGTGGGTGCGTTTCTTTCTACCAGCCAATCCCCAGTTCTGCTTCCATCCTCCCTGCCCCTGGGACTAGAGCACAGCATCACTTACTAAACTAAGGTAGAGTGCACACCAAGAGTCTACCTAGCTTTTCACCTCCACCTCTTTACCTGCACACTGGCACACTACCGTGTGTATATTTTTGGATGCACTAACAAATCTCTGAAAGCCCTGCATGGCTTCCTGACCCACCCGTTCTTAGTGTCCTGCTGCCTCTCTGTCTCTTCTTCCCACTGCTCCTCCCTGTTTCACCACGGTGCTCCTTACCTCAGAATGCCTGGCCCTTCAGAAATCTAATCCATCCTCCCCAGGCCTCCCTCAGCCTTTCCTTCCCACTTTCAAGGTTCCTCTTTGACCCCTTCTCTGAGTGCCTGGCTGGATCGTTGGTGTTAACCTGCCAGCATCCTGAGGCAAAGAGCCTTTCCAGTGCTGACATCCTCCTGCAGCGGCCTGTGGTTAACCCATCGTCAGGACCAAAACTCGGCGTTCTGTTTCTTGTTCCACTTCACTGTCCATCTGTCTACACCAGCAGATGTTGCACCGGCAGCTTTCTTTGCCTGGGGCTGTCTTCCCTCTGTTGAAACTTCACACCCAGCAGTGCAGACAAGGATCACAAGTTCTGGTTCTGCCACCCACAATTCTCCTTTGTGCAAACCCTTTCTCACTGTCCATAAAACAGAGCAGCTACCACAGCTGCTCTCAGGACCCTCCTCCAGCCCTGGTGTTCTGTGCAGCCTCTGCTAAGTCTCTTCTAACATCTATCAAGCATTTGCTATAGTAGTTAAATTTTTATTGCTGTGGCAAAATACCAGTATAAGTATTAAAGAGAGAGAATTCACTTTGCTCACAGTTTCCGAGGCTTTAGACCATCGTGGTGGGAAGATATGACAAAGCATGTAGAAAGGACGGGAATGGGAGGGAGACATTTGCTGAGCACCTCTCCTGTCACAAGTCTCAACCTAGGCATCAGGCCAATAACTCTGATCCAGACCTGGGTATTGCCATTAAGGAACTCAGTTTCTCAGTTTATAAGAAAACCAGACATTGCCAGGCGGTGGTGGCGCACGCCTTTAATCCCAGCACTCGGGAGGCAGAGGCAGGTGGATCTCTGTGAGTTCGAGACCAGCCTGGTCTACAAGAGCTAGTTCCAGGACAGGCTCCAAAACCACAGAGAAACCCTGTCTCGAAAAAACCAAAAAAAAAAAAAAACCAGACATTTAACAATGACTCTGAGCTGGTGATGGTAGCGCACACCTTTAATCCCAGCACTTGGGAGGCATAGGCAAGTGGATCTCAGTGAGTTCGAGACCAGCCTGGTCTACAAGAGCTAGTTCTAGGACAGGCACCAAAAGCTATAGAGAGACCCTGTCTCGAAAATAAAAAAAATAAATAAAAATAAAAGCTATGACTCTGATGTGATAGTGGAGATCTAGAGAATGTGCTGTGAGATCACAGAGATCTTAAGCTGCATGTTGTAGAATACCTGTTGTCATCCCAGCACTTAAGGAGATAGAGACAGGAGGATCCAGAGTTTGAGGCCAGCCTGGGCTATATGATATATGAGACCCTGCCTAAAAAAGATGAGGGGGTTGTAGTAAGACACACCTGTAATCACAACACCTGAGGCCTGAGGCAATAGAATCATAAGTGTGAGCAGCAGGGCTGTGTATTGAGTTCAAAGATTCTCTGGGCTGTACAACAAAACCTTGCCACAAACAGAGCTTTCTGAGTCTCCAATAAGGCAAGGAAAGCCTGGTCTAGGAGATGGTATTTACTCTGCAAGGGTAGATGCCCGGTCCCCACGCTGGCAAAGGCAGTAACTAGAGGGGGCCTGTGTTCAAAGCATGGAAGATGAGGCGTAGTCCACTCTCCACAGCACGCAGGTAGTTCAGAAGGGTGGGGGCCCTGGTGTCTGGTCGAGAATGGAAAGCAAGAACTGGCTGCTAAAGGGTTGTGCTAAGGAAGCTCCCTCTAGGGCAAACAATGACATTTTCAGGAGAAACATGAGAGGTTTTGGGAAGTATTTGTTTGGTTGCTTAGATGGTTTTGAGATACAACCTAATGTGTTCAGGCTAGCCTGGACTTTCTCTGTAGTGGAGGGTGACCTAGAGACCGTCGGGGTGACTGGACGAGGACAGGCAGGGACTTCCAGGGTAACTGTACCCTTCCATGCTTTTGCTTTTCTCTCTGTGAGTCCTGCACATCCTGAACTCACTCCACATATATGACCATAAATCTCGCATGGTGTGAGATGGGGCACCAAGACAGCTCCTCAGTCCTTTTTTTCTCTCCTCTGATCTCTAGGCCCTCCCTTATGAACTCCCAAGTTGTTTTCTTCTCCTATTTCACAAAGAAGGTCCTGTTGTCAGAAGGGAACTTCCTCACTGCTGCCATCTTCCCACCTGCCTGGCTGCAGAGCCATGCCTTCCCTCCTCCAGTACTGAAGCACTTCCTGAGACCAGCCCTTCAGGGGCTCTGGTTCTTCTTTCTCAAGAACTCTGCTCCCCAATTCATGCCTTCCTCTCCTGCCTTACTTCTTTCTCCTTCCCTAGATGCTCATGTGCACCAGTGTGAAAATGTGCCTTCATCTCATTCATTAAAAGAAAAACAAGCCTCATAGCTATCTCTAGAGCTCATCCGATTTCTTGCATGCCACAGTGACTAAAATTTTCAAAGGAATAATTGCCCCCCCATCATTCTGCTTTCTCAGTTTCTCTTGTTTCCTGAACTTCAACTGTTAATGTCAGTGTTAAAAATTACTTAAATGGTAGTACCGTCATTGTCTTGATTTTTCAGATCCAAAGCTTAAGTCATCCTGAACTCTTTTCTCTTCCATTCCATGGACAGTACTTTAATAAGTCCTGTCCCTGGCCCCATCATTTCTCATGTACTGCCCTGAGAAGACTATTTTCACAGTTTATTCCTGTCCCCTCAAGCCTCCACCAAGTCACAGCCAAAGGGATTATTGCCCTTAATATGTCATGTCCCAGCCAGACAGTGGTGGCACATGCCTTTCTTTAATCCTAGCAGTCAGGAGGCAGATTCGAGGCTGGCCTGATTCACAGAGTAAGTTCCAGGACAGCCAGGGCTATACAGAGAAACCCTGTCTGGAAAAAAAAAAAAAACAAACAAACAACTTTAAAAAACAGTTTCCTACTAAAAAAAACAACAAAACAAAACAACTTTGACCCCACCATTGAAGTAACAACAAATGTCAGACTCTTACCAGAGCCTTAAAAGCCCTTTGTCACCTAGAGCTCTGCAGCTTCATGTCACTGCTCTCCCTGGATGTCAGTCTTCTTCAGAAAAACTAAGCCCTCGTTGTCTCCAAAGGATGGCCACCCCATCTTCAGGCCTTACTTAAATGTCCTGTCTCAGGGACTTCCCAAGCTACCCTAGTAAAAGTTGCTCCAGTGCCACTACTTCGCCTTCCTCGTGGCACTTAACTTGGCACCTGCAGATGTAACATGGGCCAGGCTGCTTGGGGTTTGTGTCCTGCCCTAAACCCCACAGCCAGCAAGCCCCAAAGAAAATCACAGAAAGATCTCCATAAGTTATAATGCTGATTGGCCCATTAGCTCAGGCTACTTATTAGCTCTTTTTTTTTTTTCCGAGACAGGGTTTCTCTGTGGTTTTGGAGCCTGTCCTGGAACTAGCTCTGTAGACCAGGCTGGTCTTGAACTCACAGAGATCCACCTGCCTCTGCCTCCCGAGTGCTGGGATTAAAGGCGTGCGCCACCATCACCCGGCTACTTATTAGCTCTTGAAGCTTATATTAACCCATTGTTCTTATCTATGCTAGCCACGCGACTCAGTACCTTTCTCAGCCAGGCAGGTCTTGCCTCTTGGTGGTCTGGGCTGGAATGGGAGGAATGGGCTTCCTCCTTCCTAGCATTCTCCTGTTCTCATCGCCCCGCCTCTACTTCCTGCCTGGCCAATCAGCGTTTTCTTAAAACAAGATTGACAGAATACAGACAATTCTCCCACACCTTGCAGATCTATTTGTGTCATTGTTATCTGTCAGCACACGGAGTCCTGTGGCCACAGAGGCCTTATCTCTCTTACGATTGTAGACAGACAGTCCACAGTGAGCATAGGGAAGGCAACTCACAGTTACTGACAAGGAACTTGGTGCTTCCCAGTCAAGATGGCTAGCGAGGCAGGCAGTTGGGCTGGGTAGGTTTGAACAGGAAGACTGGAGGTCATTTTCTTGGGGATGGCTAAGGCTGCACATTGTCCATGGGCAGTATAGCTGAAGGTCCCCACTGATGCAAGGTACAAAAGGTACGAAGCAAGGGCCCAGGAAATGGGAGGAGGTGCTGCGCCAAGGCAGTGCATCTCACATCATCTGCAAAAGATTGGTCTCTGTTTTCATCTGCTCATCACAAACCACTATCTTCTACACTTGATTTTAGCCAAAATTATGCTGAGAAACAATAATACTTAAGTACAATCAAAATGAATTATTAGAAAAAGGGATGTTTTCAAGAGAAATGCCAACTACATGCCCATCTTTGTTATTAGTGTCCATAGACATAAAATGACTCTGAAAGTCACTATGAAAGTGTCTTCTAGAGGACAGATGGTGAGGTTCACCGAATGGCACTAGTTCATGGCCCCCACATTAAGCGTCACTGCTGTGCTGGTCCTCTGGGCAGAGGGGAGACCGACGAGCAGAAGATAAGATAGCCTCTGCCCTCAAGATCGTCGTTCAGGACATAATCATGCTGCATGTAGAGGTGTCAGAGGCTGCAGGCACCGGGAACTGTGATCCACCCCAGCTCTGCCTTATCTCATCTTTGTGATCACAGCCCCTCTCCGGCATCACTTTTTTAGCTATAAAATGAAGAGATCATAGTGCTAACAAAAAACGCCTCCTTTTGCTTGGCATAGATAGAAAACCTTTGTGCTAGCAGGTGTCTAGGGGAAGTAGGGAGCAGGTAATAGGCACAGGTTTGCATGAAAATATTCTAAAGTAGATTATGGTGATGGTTGTATGGTACTGTCTTTATGCTAAAAAGCATTAAATGATGGGCAAACTTGATGGCATGTAAGTTATATTTCAGTAAAGCTGTTGAAAAAGAAAAACTCTTCCATACCATTCCAAACTGAACAATTCTGGCTTGGATGGGCGGCTGGCTACTTGGAAACAAGTCAGAAAGCCAAGAGAACTAGAATCAGCTCCTCGTCTAGCATGGCAGATGAGATGACCCGTCAGTGATATCAGTTCTTTTTCAAGAGCGCTATTGAGAGACTGGAGAAATGGCTCGCTGCCTAAGAGCACTTGCTGCCCTTATAGAAGACCTGAGCTCGTTCCCTCACCCAGTGTGAGCTTCTCATAACTACCTGTAACTCCAGCTCCAAGACACCCTACATCCTTTTCTGGCTTCCACAGTCGCCTATGCATATGTGACACACACACCCACATAAATAAAAATATTTTAAAGAATGCTGTTAAAAATTTAACTGTAAACATTCTCTTACTCTTAATGACATTTTGATTAATTTCATCATATTATCTTAACAAATATCTGTTGCATACCCCATCCCTTGAAAAGCTTAAAATTTGTCAGAGTAGAAACATTAGACAAATAATTACTAAATTGTTAGCTAATAATATAAGTACTATTATTGCAGAAGAGTAGAAGGTACTACAAGAGGATAATGAAAACCTAATCTAGTCCAGGGGGCTGAGGGAAGTCTTCTGAACAAAGCCACGCGTGCTGAGATCTGCAATGTAGATACTTGAATGTCATCTAGCTTGAGACAACCCTGTGGAGGGAGAGGGCCACTCGTCACCCTCAGGGACCAGCAATCATGGATCCAAGGACACTAACAAGTAGGAAAGTTTGACGGCAGTGGTTCTCGACCTTGCTCAATCTGTGGCCCCCTAATACAGTTCCTCATGTTATAGTGACCCCCAACCATAAAATTATTTCATTGCTACTCCATAACTGATTTTGTTACTAAAATGAATCATAATATAAATATCTGATATTCAGGACATCTGCTATGTGACCAACCCACAGGTTGAGAACCACTGTTCTGTGGTATTATCATTGCAGTCCACATCTTGGATCAGGTGCCGTGTAGGACCACCATGATCCTTAGTCCTGCCCTCAGCACTCAACCAGGTCAGAATGAAACTTCCTTTGCTCAACCCCAAGGTGAGGTCCTTCTGTACCCTAGGGCCTATGGAATCAGTGAGTGGCTGAGCTGGAGACAAGAGTCTGGTCACCATGGCTTTCCAGAACCATCTGCCATCCAGGCACCCGCATTTCATCAAGGCTCTAATGGGCTCCAAGCAGTCGTCAGATGAGCCTGGCTGGCATCCGGCATGAGCTCATCACCGCCATCAGTAGCAGCTGGAAGCCAGGCCTCCCCTGGGTGAAGGAAAGGTCAGCATTGGCTAGGCAGGTCGTTCCGGGTTCCATTCCTTCACCTGCACAGTACCTGGAAACAGTTCCCAAGGCCAGCTGTGCTTGCTGGCTTATTTATACCCCTCTAGGGCATGTCTTAGAGAGGAAGAAGAGAGACCTTGCTTTAGGAAGGGAAGGTATCAAATTGAAGGTCAGTGCCTACCGAATAGCAGCGAAAGGGTAGACTAGATGTGAGTGGGAACCAAGATTGCCTCCCAGAAAGGAGTCTTGATTCTAGCATTCCTGTGCTCTTTCCTCTGCACAGAAGCCTGACCGAGTCCTGGAGGAACCCAGCAAGGATATTCTCTGTGAGCTTGAGCCACATGCTCCTTTCTAAACTGCATGTTGAAAATGAATTCTTTTCATTATAACAGAAGGGAACTTACCCCCTTGGAAGTAATGGATCCCTGTGTGGTAGGAAGTGCTGCCTGGGTGTTGGGGTCTGGCACGTACGTCATTCTGACACCCTGTCCAACCTCCTTTTTAATAGCATCAGTTTGCTGTCCTAAAATAAGTTAGCTTGTGGTACCCAGACTTTCCATTATGATATTTTGTAACTTTGAATGAACATTTACCTTATGATTTGCTCAAGTGCCTGTAAATCGAAATTTTCCTATTTATTCAGCAACTATTATCTCTCTTTCTGCAGCTGATCACCATCATCTTTGTTTTAGGCTTCTCTGGTGATCTTCAAGCATCCTGGCTGATT
This sequence comes from Microtus pennsylvanicus, assembly GCF_037038515.1. Classification (NCBI taxonomy): domain Eukaryota; kingdom Metazoa; phylum Chordata; class Mammalia; order Rodentia; family Cricetidae; genus Microtus; species Microtus pennsylvanicus. The sequence goes on from NC_134583.1 coordinate 42,798,211, forward strand.
TTTTTCACCCACGCTTACTCAGAACTGAAATATCTCCTTCCCACTGAAGCACATTCTCAGATGCAGAATATGGACGTGGTTGCTTAGGTTCCCAGAATCTCACCTGCTTTAGCACATGACAATAAGTAATTGCTGAGTAAGTTAATTTATAAATAAGCACAGGCAATAAAATAGACTCTTCTCTTGTCTTCCTTCATGATAACTGAGGACAAGGAGGCGGAAGACCCATTCTGGCATTGAAACAGGCATTGTGTTAGGTAGAACTGCAGGCCCAGATTGAAGGGAGGCAAAGGAAAGGACAAAGCTACTCTAGGAAGTGGAACCAAAACAAGCCCTGAGCCTGTATGCTGTGTAGAGATGCTAGGAAAATGGCCCCCCGCCGGACTGTTAAGGAGACTTGAGTGCTGAAGGCCTCTAGGATGGAAGAACCAGGATAAATTTGTAGTCAAAACAGTTTTGAAGTGATTGTCATGTGTGTATCTTTGACCATGATGATTTTTACTTTTACAAAGATACACTATAAAGTTTCATGGAGCATTTTAGGAAAGGAGTTTATCAAAGGAGGATACATGGTGGGAAAGAGGTGTCCCTGCCACATCTCTGGTCCTCCTCAGGGTAGGCCTTGTAACTTTTCCTACGGTTCGCCCTATGCCTGTTGTTAGCAGTTAGCACCATGGGAGACAACCACATGAGTGTCATCGTGCGGTTGTGAAGTGGGTTTCACTAGGGTGAAATCAAGGTGCCTTCAGAGATGTCTTCCTTTTGGGAGGCTCTAGTAAAGAGCCTGTCCTCCCACTTTGTCCACTCCATATTGGGCCTTCATTCCCTGCTTTGGAGACCAGCCGCCTCCAAATAGCAATGGCCAATTGAGTTTCTTTCATATTTCATCACCTTGGCATTCTTTCCCCCTCTTCCTCCCTTTAGAAAGACCCTGTAGTTGTGTTGGACTAAACTGGATAGCATAAGGTATCTCGGAGCCAACTGATAACCAAACTTAATTGTGCCTGTAGCGTTCAAGCCTGTTCATGTCCCCGTGATATATTCACAGGCTCACAGGACTTGGGAACTTCATTGTGGGCATACTCTGCCTAGAACACTCTCAGAGATATTTTATGCATACTTTGTTTTTATTCTTGTTTTTGAACAATTAATGGTTGCACATAACACAGACTTCAAGAGTTTACAGTAATAAAAGTCTTAATTCCCACACCAGCTTCAACCAAAGTATTGTCCGTTCTCTCTGTTGTATTTCTTCTTTTTCCTCCTTGCGGTTAACTAGAGCAGGAATTTTTGGTTTTGTTTGTTTTGTTTTTTTATTTTTCGAGACAGGGTTCCTCTGTGGCTTTGGAGCCTGTCCTGCAACTAGCTCTTGTAGACCAGGGTGGCCTCGAACTCACAGAGATCTGCCTGCCTCTGCCTCCCAAGTGCTGGGATTAAAGCCGTGTGCCACCACTGCCCAACCAAAACCAGTCTTTAATACAGCCCTTTTGAGATAGATGTTTTCCACACTTTCTAATGCCAGTACTCACCCAACAGTGACCATTTGGCATGTAGCCTTCTTCTGTGGTATGCAAAACCCCTTCCCCCAATATATCTATATTGGTCATAGTGTACTCACTGATACATACTGTTTTAATGCCTGTAATTCATTACTGTCCTTAACTATATTTGTGCTAAAATTGTCTATGATTTTACCAGGGTAGCATTCCTCTATCTTTTTCTTTCCTCCCTCCTTCCCTTCCTCCCTTTCTCCCTTCCTTTCTTTTTTGTTGTTGTTTGTTTTATTTTGTTTTCTTTTGGTGGGTGGGGGACAGGGTCTCTACAGAGCCCTGACTGTCCTGGAACTTGCTATATAGACCAGGCTGCCCTTGAATTAACATCCTCCTACTTCTGCCTCCCAAGTGCTGAGATTAAAGGTGTGCACCAACATGTTTCTTTTTATTCTTTTAGCATTAGCAAGACAGTTCAAGCTCATCTTTGCCCACCTATTTCTGCCTTGCCTGGGATTTTTTTGTGAGCAATTGTCTTAGAAACTGAAATCTAGTATTGAGCTTCTTTTCTTCCTCGTTTTTGTAGTTTTTGTGGTTTTACTTGAACAAAAATAAAGCGTGCATGTGAACTGCCCCTTCCTTCACTGCTCAGCTGGTGGCACTGGGATTGGTAACTCTAATGACAGCTGTAAGCTCTTTGTCTCATGGCTTTGCAGTTTTAGAGGAAACGTAACGATCTCAGCACAGTAAGACTGGTTGCTCGGCAGCAGCACTTCTAGCTCCTTGACACAGTGGACCAGGGTCTTAGCTTAACCGTCTCTGTCACCTTGACAAAGCACCGTGGCATGGCCTCTTACAAACGGGGCTCGTGGAATCCATGACCTTCATGGTGGGGAGCATGGCAGCAGAAACACAGGCGTGGTACTGGAACACAGGACGCTGAGCTCACTGGGAAGGACTTGGGCTCTTTGAAACTTCAAGACTCATCCTCAGTGACTCATCTTACTAGTACCAGATGAATTTCTTTGTCCTTTTTTTTTTTTTTAATGTTCTTAGACTTCACCAGAGGACAGAGGACAGCCATGACTCCACATAGGACATGGCAGAGGAAGGCGGCCTGGGCACACTTCTTGCACTTTGTTAACCGCCAACATGTTCGGGTTTCTGTGGGGAGTTAGGGAGGGTGTGCATCAGGTGTGTGCCGCCTTACTGTTTGAAATAGGATCTCATTGATTCTGGAGCTCATTGGATTGTCACGGGAATTTTGTCAGTCACAATAGAAGGGAAATATTTTACCTAGTTACTTGGTTCTCTTACTACAAATGTATTTGAACATCATTTCATGTATTTAAAAACCATTTCAGCCAGGTGGTGCACACCTTTAATTGCAGCACTCTGGAGGTAGAGACAGGTGGATCTCTCTGAGTTTGAGGCTAGCCTGGTCTGTAGAGCAAGTTCCAGGACAGCCAGAGATACACAGAGAAATTCTGTCCCAAAAAAAAAAAAAGTAACCATTGGATTTTCTTTGTTTTTTTTTTTTTTTTTTTTGTTTTTTGCTTTTTGTTTTGTTTTTCGAGACAGCGTTTCTCCATGTAGCTTTGGAACCTGTCCTGGAACTCGCTCTGCAGATCAGGCTAGCCTCGAACTCACAGAGATCCACCTGTCTCTGCCTCCTGAGTGCTGGGATTAAAGGTTGGTCTTTGTTTTGTTTTGCGGTGCTGCCCCAGTTGACCTGGTGTTGTCACTTTGTAGCCCAGATCAGTTTCAGACTCACAGCAATCTTCCCGCTTCATTCAGCCTTATGAGAGCTGGGGTCATAGATACACATAATACTCCCTTATGTTTTTGTTTGTTTGTTTTAAGATTTGCTTTTATTTGTTAGATGAGTGTGTGCTGTGTGAGAGTAGCTGCCCGGGGAAGCTAGAAGTAGGTGTCATTTCTAATCTGCCCTTTACCTGTGCCACAAATCTGGATCATCCTGGATCAGCTCTGGGACAGACAGGTCCTCAGCACTCATTAGGGCAAAACGCTCTTGAATAATAATCCAGCCCAGACAGGGAGGTCCATCAAAGTGGTCCTCTTGGTGTCTGGGCCTGTCGTCCCCCCTCTCCTGTGTTTATTTTTGAGACAGCCACCTGATAACTGCTAGGTGTAGAGCATAAACTGAAAGATTGCTGGCAGCAGCCTCTGTTGGGAAATGCAGTCTTACGGGGAAGATGAGTGTTTCTTGCAGCCTTGATAAATGCTCAGACCCATAGCCTATGACATTTGACACCATATAAAAGACACCTCTCCCACACTTGCGACTCTCTTCACACTGGTAAGTAGTAAGAAGATCCCACTGGGATGTTCCATTGCTTGTTTGCAAAGTCAACTCTGCAGAAGTCTTCCTGAAGGGCAGAGCGGAAGTCTATGAATGTGCCTTATTCCAGGATCTAGAGGCTCACTCGTTGCTTTTATGTTTTGTTTTGAGACTGTGTGTTGATGTCTAGCCTAGGCTGGTTCAGACTTATAGCAGTCCCCCTGCCTCAGTCTTTCCAGTGGCATGAGCCACCACAACCAGCTTCAGCCATTGCTTTAACTGCTAATACTTTTCAAAGCAGAAGTCTGGACTGAGCTGTGGGAAACAGACTTGTAAGTGGAAGCCTTCTCTCCACGGCTATGGACATCAGCTGGGATTGGTCAGCAGACGCTTAAACATCTGGTCAGCTCAGCCCTTTGGGGTGAGCAGTGTTTTATAGACAACCCATCAAGATTGATTGGCCTTCTAACTGAATTAGCCAGATGTGGGCATTGTGTGCCCTTTCCTCAGCCTCCTCCAATGTTGTTAGATGAAAGCAGACATGCGATTAGCATGTTTGAAGATGATGTGGTTTTAGTGCATAAACAAAAGATGCTGCCTCCTGCAGCCTGTGGCTCTGCTGCAGATATCAGCAGTGTAATTACAAGCCTAGACCTGAGCTTGGCTTCCTCAGTCTCAGCTGTTATTTGCAAGAGGGGGAGGGGAGTGGAGTCAAGGCTGACAAAGCCTAGGGACCCAGGCTTTTATATAGTCCCCTCTGAGTTCTGCTTCATCCAGGGCACACTGACACCTTGGAGGTGGTGTGCTGGATTGGGAGGAGGAGGAATACAGCTAGTCTGAAACTTGTCCAATTTTTTTTTTTTTTTTTTTTTTTTGGTTTTTCAAGACTGGGTTTCTCTGTGGCTTTGGAGCCTGTCCTGGAACTAGCTCTTGTAGACCAGGCTGATCTCGAACTGCCTCTGCCTCCGAGTGCTGGGATTAAAGGCGTGCGCCACCACCGCCCGGCTTGTCCAAATTTTAAAAAATGAACTGAGCTTCTGCGCCCAGTGCCATCACATGCTAGGCAAGAGTCGTCAGCATGTCAGGGTCCCACAGGTTTGCAGTGAGCTGGAGTCTGAGGCAGAAGACTTGCCTTTTGCTTTGCTAGCTCCGCGTGTGTCATATATTGGGCACTCATTCCTTTGGTTATTTACCTTCTCTCCTGACCAAACTAGTCTGCATATTTTCCTCAGAACAAGCAAGGCATTTTCATGGTGCCAGTAGCTCTGTTGATGTTAATATTCTGTAAGCAACTCACGCGGTGTCTCCAAACCTGCCCTCTTCCCACTGTCTTCTGCTCGCCATGCTTGGTGAACGGCATTGTCACCATCTGCCACCTTCAACAAGAAGGCATGGTTAGTCAGTCTGGTGCCTTCTGCCTCCATGTTTAACAAGCCCCATTACTTTCCCTCAGCTGGGGCTCTAGAGAGCCTACAGCTCTAGAGCAGCCTCGTTGTCGCCCGCCCTTCCTCCAGGATCCCCAGCCTCCGCCCTGCAGAACTGTTTGCTCTTCTGGCTCTAAAACCTTCAGCAGTTTCCAGTACCTCCAAGGTCAATCCAGACGTCCAACCCTGCAACCCTGGGGCCAGTACCTGCTAGGCCCACAGCAGGATGTCTGGGAAATAGGCCGGAGCTGTCCAAGGCCTGCTGGACCGCTCATGCCCTGGCAGTCGTCCCTGTGGGAAACCCTTCCCTACTTCTGCAGCTGTCCATGTCTGCCCAGCTTCTGGAGGCTGCTCCTTACATCGTCTTTCCGATGTTCCCTGGTGTGCTTACACAAGGAGACTCAGTTCTCACCCTCTTCCCCCACAGCAGTTTGAGAAAGCTTAAAGGGTACAGGTTTTAAAGATCTGGAAAACAGATCCCTGTACATCTTCTCCTTGCACCCTTCTCTTGGCGCCACAGATTCTGCCACTAGTAGCCCTGGTCAGGTTATTAGTGAAGGAAGAGCACCCAGAACCCCTTCTCCCTGCTCATCACCCAGATCCACACCTATTCACGGATGGTACCTGATGTAGGAAGGCAGTTAGAGGAAACATGGCAGTAGCTGTCACCACCTGCCAAGGCTTTTATCTCTTCTGATAACTAGCTAACCACAGAATAGACTCTTTCATTTCCCATGTGTGTAAGTAGGGTCCCAGACTGTTTGGGAACTTGCATAGGTTCACCTCGTAAGTGGCAGGATCATTGTGTTATATTTTTATTATGTTCCTACATGCCATGTTCCACAGTCAGCACTACAGGGTAAAGTGGGTTCTGGAATGTTGCTTGGATGATTGGTTGTTTGAATGGATCAGTGTTCCTCCCATTGAACTTGGCTGAGTAGCTTATGCCAAGAAGTATGGATTTTGTCTCATCTCCTGATGCCCAGCTGTACACAGACATGTTCCCTCCCACTCAGTAACAAACTGCCTGGAACTCTTTCCTGGCTCATATTTACAAGAGAATGTGATAAATTCCGTATTGATCCCTCCTGTTCCACTGTAAATTTTGCAAAAGATGATTAAATAGAGCAATAGAGTCTGCAGGCATTGTGGCTCAATATGTTGTGGACTGGTGTATCGACCTCCTCCATCCAAAGGCAGCCAGCGCCTATCCCTGCTGCCCCAGACCAGTAATTAAAATCCTGTGAGACTGGGATTTAAAATCCAATCATATCCCTGAATCAAGCCTTCTAGCCTCCCCATGTGACGAGTGCAATAAGGTAACGGCAGGAGCATGTTTATGTCTGTGCTGAAGCAGTCCCCACAGGGTGGGTAAGAAATGGAGAGTTGGTAGCCCTGCTGGCTAAATCACTTCACCCTGACACCACAGCCACTTGTAAGACAAGCTGTGGGTACATAAACCAAAGACCACAACTGAAACTGTAAGAGCAAAACATCAAGCACAAAGATTCACAAGCTCTGCTTCACTGTGTGCTTCTGTCCCACAGACAGTGCGCTGAGTTTCAGCGAGTGAGCTGCTCCTGATTGGTCTGCTTGGGGGATTTGGCAGCCAAATGTGTGAGGATTTCCACCAGAACTCTGACTTCATCTAAACTGAAGCTAGACTTCCTTGTATTAGTCTTGCAGTCAGGATCAGGATTTCCCTAGGAGGAGAGACAGCATCTTCTTCCTCACCTCTGTCTTCCTCATACCTAGCATGCTGATAGACGCATAAAGGACTCTCGGTATCTTTGAATGGACATGTGAACAGATAATTAGCAGTTAATACGGAAAGATGGCTCAGTAGTTAGGATCACTTGCTGCTCTTGCAGAGGGCCACATGGTGCTCACCACCGTCTGCAGCTCCATTTTCAAAGGACCTGGCATCCTCTTCTCACTTTCATAGGCACCAGGCACACAAGTAGTGCACAGACCTACATGCAAACAAAATATTCATATAAAATAAGAATAAATCTTAAAAACAAACTAAGTGACATTTCAGTAGTACACTTACCAAGTAGCTATCCATTCAATGCGTGAGCACTTCTGCTGCCGGGGAACTTAACTTTGCCGTAGTCTACCTTAGACTTTCTGATGCTTAGCAAGCCAGCCATGGGATGTATCCAGGGGTCTTATTATTAACCTCTCAGTTCTGCATGGTAGCAGGCCTGGTCTCCTGAACTTTTTTTTTTTTTCTCTCCAGTCCAAACCACCAACTAGTTGGTTCCCTGAGCTATTTTTCTCACATGGCTCTAAACCCTTTTCCACACCCGTTGTGGTTCCCAGAACAATCTCTCTGCTTTGTCTCTGTTCCAAAACCTATGACTCCTCACTGACACTTCACCTCTTACTGTCAGTCTTCTGTCAGGTGTATTAGGTACCCTTCCACCCTCATCACTTCTACGGATTTAATGAGTAGCCCACCCCTTGATATCCAGATGAGAAATAAACATGCTGGATACAGCCAAACCACTTACTGCCGTTGGAAACCTCTCTGGTCTGTCTTTTACCCTTTCCCCCTGGGGTCTGGTTGTCCATCAGCCACTGACTGACATTCCATGTGTTGCTGGCATCCAGTGTCCTCATGTGACCACAGGGTTTTCCTGAGACATCCCACCAAATGTCTGATGAAGTCCCCCTTTGCCCTCACTACCTGGCCGAGCTCACAGGTAATCCTGATACAGGAGACCATCAGTTGCCAGCAGTCACCCCACTTCTTCTAGAGGTTCACAAAGCCCCCTTGACGCATACGTTTGGTTCCGGAGATGAGGCAGTGTGTGGAAAGTTCATGGTGAAAGGACGGAGGAAATGGCTGGAAGGCTGTCCGTTTCACTGCGGTTATTTGTCTGCCGTGCGCGTGTGCACAGCACGCATGTGAAGGACAGGACAGCTTGTGGAGTGAGTTCTCTCCCTTATATAAGTCCCTGGGCTCGAACTCAGGTAATCAGACTTGGTGGCCGATATCTTTACCTGCTGAGCCCACACGTTCCTCTCAGCTTTGGTCCCAGCTCCCCAGACCCATGGTGCATGAGGGGAGGGGGGCAATCCAGCTCCTCACTCCTCCATCACAGCGTCTGCCTCCCTACAGTCTGGACCTGCTGCTTCCACTGTGTGGCAGTTCTTGCCTTTTTGTGCTGTGGGACTGTGTCTGAGTGAGGCCATGAGGAGGTAGAAAGGTTTCTGGGTGCTGTCCAGGAAGTTGAGTTACTATAGCTCACAGTTTCCTTTGCCCCAGACTGGGAACCCTGAATAGGAAGAGAAGAAATGCTTTGCCGTACCCTTTCTACAGAGATGTCTGTCCTCAGCCCATGATGAGAAGGAACTCCTCTGTCTTGCTTGGCCCCAGAGCATCTCAGCACTTTGGAAGGGAGTCATCAGGCCTTTGGTGGCACTCTGAGGTGGGGTGGGGGTAGTAGAGCTATCTTCTTTTTTAAAAAATGTAACATTTCAAACATTTATGAAAGAGAAATGAACCCTGTTTTAAATCTTAGCTTCACTGTTCGCCTGCTGTATGACCACGGGGCAAATTATTTCAACTCTGAGCCTGTTTTCTCTTCGTGTATGAATTATTCAGGCACAGTATGTAAAGACTGTTTACCCAGCAAGTGTTAGCGTGTGTCCCTGTTCTTACTCTTCCACCAGACCCAGGCAATCTGTAAAGTGGGGTGGGGAGGACTCCCCTGCTTCCTTCACCAATGGCAAGGATTAAATCCATGGGTGTAGTCAGCAGAAGATGCAGCCTGGGCTACAGCCTTCTACCTGTTGTTAGCTGAGTGCGTCTGATTGTGTAGTGTAGAGCCCTGTTCCTCAGGAGGCGGAGCTCTCTCGCTCCTCCACTGTGCTTCCCTTGTCACTCTCGCCAGCCTCTTAGATGTCTGCCTCTGAGGACACAGAGAGAGCTGGTCAGGGTCTGGCCTCCGAGGTACGGGGACTGACTGTGGTAACTGGCTTGTGGCAGGCCATGACCCGAAAAGGGAATAAGAAGAATAAGGACCCAGAGGGGACAAGGACTGAAGGAACTACACAGATAGCATGACAGAGAGTGTGGTGACAGGGAAGGCTTGTCACAGACGCTTGTCCAGCCATCTTTCCGAGTGCTTCCTTGATAGGGATCTTATTTCCAAAATACCAGTCTGCCTGGAACCTCTTATCGTGGAGGACATCTCTAATACCCACCAAAACCTCTCGCTGGGGATAGGAAAGAGACTGCCAGAATCACGAAAGTCAGGATGAAGGGGTCAGAGAAGCGAAGGTAGATGTGAAAAGGAGTGGATGACAAAGCCTTTACAGAGGTCGCTATAATCTTATCTCAGCCTCATTCAGTCTTCAGAAAACCCATAGAGGTGGATGGGCCAGCAGTCACCACCAGAACAGTAGAGAAGTGCCCAGCCAGCAGCTGGTACTCCTCACCCACCTGCCCCTGCTAGGAGGGGAAGAGCTTCTCCTCTCCTCTCAGATGGAGAGGCATCTGGGAGCAGCAAAGAGTCTGGCTCTCCCTTACAGGAACAAGGGCGTGGTCACACAGTTGCTGTCAGGAAGGCTTTCCCAGCACACAGAACAACTGTCGTGTTCTCTCAGCCTCAAAAGATAGCTCCCGAGGAGAAGACAGTCTTCTCCGACAAACAGGAAGAAGCGTGTGCTGGCCCTGTGCTGGTGTCCAGCAACAGTGACCGTGCATAGTGTGCAGTTCTCGCAGGAAGACAGGCAGAACGCTATGGGGGTATAGACGATGGTACCCAACCTTTGCTGGGTTCTTCTCCAGTTCCAAACAGTCTGTGGGAGGGAGTAAGGAGGCCTTCCTGAAGACAGGTTCAGTCTTCAAAGATGGAGTCAGTGGAGCCGGGGGAGCACCTATTCCCGACGCAGTAGAGAGAAGTGAGCTCTTAGGAGGGTGCTTTCCCACCTGGAGCATAGTGATTATGTCAAATCAAAAGCAGATGCTGACCTGAGAAGAGCAGCAGGCTCCCTAGGCACCAGTGAGCCAAGCCTCTCTCACCAACACCCCTTCCACTCCCTTAACCTTCCTAGGTAAGGAGATCTCAGCCAGCCACAGCAGTACCAACCAGCACCCGTTCCTTCTTGCCCACCCAACTACCCCTATCCTACTTTCTGGGCCCGATCCTTATTGACATATCCCCCAGAATCTGAAGGAATTCAAGACAAATGGTTAAGAGGATGGAGTTAATAAAATTTGAAAAATTGAGGCCTGTCACTCCACTAAACTTTTTTCAATACCACTGACAGAAACATATTTCCCCAATGAGTGACCTTCCACAGCTGTAGCGGGCAGGCGCAGCCGCAGCCGCGCTGCCAGGAAGCCAGACTGCTATTTATCAAATATTATAAGCTGGGACAACTAATCTGGAGCAGGAGAGGAAGGAGGGGTCCTGCACCACACCGCCTAGGGTGCTCCAGGTGTTTGCCCCAGCCCCAGACAGCCAGTGGGAGGTGACGGATGGCCTGCGATTAGTGCTCCCACCTCCTCCCAGCTCTATCACTTGCTCCCAGAGGCCTGGCCCTCAAGACCAGCTGCTTGGCCTGGAGGGGCCCTGGGTGGGAGGCAAGGGGAGGTCAGGCCAGGGCACAGGCTATCCTGATGCCCCCGGAGAGGGCAGCCGGGTGAGGCCCAGCGTGGTTATTTATTGGAGTGTAATGGTTTGTGGCCATTGGTCGTGAAGGTGAAATCGATCAGTGGTAGAAGTCAGGTTCTATCAATTATTAGAGCAATTAGTCAAGTCAGAGGGAGGGTATGAGTCTGGGGGAGTAATATTGGATGGACATTATCCAGGTGCCCTGCCTCAGCCTTCCTAAAGTGGGGCAGATGTGCTGCCCTTAGGCTCCAGAACCTTGGAGAACCCGACTGGTTTCCCCAGTGAGTAGCCTGACCTGAGAGTCTTCTGGACTGGATCCAAAGCCCAGCATAGCTATAAAAGGAAGCCCCTGTGCTGGCTGGCCCAGGTGCAGAGATGTCCTACCTGTCCCCACCCCATGCTTTATGAGAAGTGACACGACTCCTGCTAGAAATTACTCAGTGGCCAATGTTTATGGCACACATTTTTCATTCTGTAAGCAAATATAGATCACTGACAGCACTTGTTTGAAGCAGCTAATCTCACCCTCTCTTCTTTCTTCCACTGCCTTCTCTCACCTCTCCCTCCCTCCTCCCCTCTGCCCATGCCTCCTCCCTTCCCTCTTTCCTCTCCCTCCTAGAGATTTAATCCCACTGCACACAGCACAGCTAATAGCAGAACTCCTTCCTGGCAGCCAGAGAAAGGAGAGCCCTCTCCACTGCTCCAGGAGACTCCTGCCCCGGCTGTGCTATGGGATGAGGAGGATGCTGTCTGGCACTCGCCCCTTGGACCTTGCAGGACCCCATTCAGTGCCATGCCAAGAGAATTAACCCTGTCCTCATTGAACTCTGTGGTTCTTATCTGCCTGTCCTTCAGTGGCACAGTGGCCAGTCTCAGTCTGTGTTACTGTCATGAGCTCATCATGTCCCCATAAGCTCTTGGAGAGCTGAGTTTGTGCTAGACTCAAAGGAGACTTATTCCTAAAAAATAGGAAAAGACATCTGCAAAGGAGACAGGAAGACTGGTCACAGGATTGAGGGGAGGATTTGAAAAGAGTTCTTAAAAAGCTCAAAGGAGTCAATGGCCAGATTACCAGTTACTACAGAACAGTAAGGAGGGATTTAAAAAAAAAACAAAAACAAAAAACATTCCCAGCACTCAGGATAACAAGGCAGGAGGAGCTCCATCAAGTTCAAGGATAGGGTGGGCTATATAGTGAACTTAAAGGCCAGGTCCCTCTTAAAACAAAAAACAAAAGTATGAGGGGAAGGGTTGGAAAGAGCTCATGGGTTAAGAGTGCTGCTTTCAATTCAGCAGAAGTAGCTAAAGAAGGAACTGCTCATTGGCCCTGCCAGTCCCCATCCTGCACACGGATGGAAATGCTGGAGTGCCCAGTGAGCGCCAACTCATTTCCAAGAAAGGCTCTGTCCTAAAAGACTAGAAACAGTAGTGCTGGTAACCACGTGATCGTTCAGTCGGGCTGTGGGAGAGCCTCCCTGGGCTCAGGAAACACCTGCGGTGAGGTATGACGGTCCCTCCTGAGACACCTCTGAGGGTGTGGAGAATCGGAGTTAGGAAAACTAACTAGGCTAGAGTGGACTTCAGGCTCAAAACAGTAGGCCTGCGGTGATGGTGGATCTTCAGGCCAGTTTCCCTGTCTGTATCTTGGCAATTTTAATTCCTTAGGGTTTTGAACATTAAAAGACAAAAACCCATGTAAGAAGTACAGAGTCAAGCATGAATAATGATCAGTAGACTGTTCCTGTCACTCCAGGACATCTACTAAAAGACAGGAAGCGTACAACCGAGTTTGGCAACGTGGTGTCCACAGCTAGTATCTGAATTCCATATTCTGTGTATTATAAAATATATATTAGTATTTATTCCTAATTGAAATGGTCTTATTTTTCATTTTTATGGAGGAGGTGTGATTGTTTTGTTGAGATAGTGTCTCACTGTGTAGCCTTGACTGCCCTGGACCTCCTGTCCCTGTCTTCCGAGTGCTGGCATTAGAGGTACATGTCTGACTGTTTTCTTACTTGAAACTTCCCTGTGCCCTTCCTCCTCCCACTCAGACAGCCACATACAAGAACTTCAATGGGGGAGGGTTTCAAAGTATGAGATAAGTTCCCACAGGCAGATTTAGGAAAACTGGCTTTTGCTCCTATCCCCAGTGATCAGATATCCACTGTGAGCAAGGTCCTGTGCTGTGTGGGTCCTCGTTACGGCCTTACAGCGGCGACTAGGCTAAACTCCTCCTAACTCCTGTACATTTCTCTAGTAAGAAAGGAGCACAGGGATTACTGAGTAGTTACTGCCGCATGCTGCAGGTGATGTGCACTTCTTTCTGGTGATATTGGAAGGCAAGCCTATGAGGCAAGGCCACTTCTGTCCTCAAGCTCCATTCCTTCGGAGGTTGCAAGGTAGCTGACACAGAAACAACAATAAAAAATCTGCCATGCCGCACGCACACCTTTGATCCCGGCATTTGGGAGGCAGAGGCTATCCTGGTCTACTGAGCTAACTCTGGGGCAGCCTTTCTATTACACAAAGAAACCTTGTCTTGAGAAACAAAAACAGAAGCAGGATAGCTGGCATTGGTTAGGGCCAGGATTGGGAAGAGAGGATTAGTGTCGGGGAAGAGAGTGTAGAGTTAGGGTTGGGAACAGAGGGTTAGGGTTAGAAAGAGAGAGTTAGGGTTGGGAAGAGCGTTTCCCAGAACTGGGTTGTGGGAAGAAGCTTCTGGCAGCACTGAGGGTGAGAGGAGTCTTTCCTTGTTATCTCAAGCCTTGCTAAGTACACGCCATATACTGCTGCTCTGTGCACTTAGAGGGTAGTCACGTGGCTCTTGGCTAACCTTTGTCCTCCAGTCATCAGAACACAACCCTCATCATCAGCTAGCAGGGCAGGGCACAGTCCTCAGATGTCCACATCCTCCCCAGGACTTGGCTGAGTCTGGCTGGAGGAAGGAGAAGAGCTGGGTTTTGTGAGTCACACTCTAACCCCCCTTTAGGAGGCTGAGATGGGAGGCTTTGAGCTCGAGGGAAGCCTACTCTACAATCAAGCGCCAGGGATACATAGGGAGACTTCGCAAAAGAGAAAAATAAAAGATATTAAGGAGAAAAGAAGCAAGCAAGGCCTTTAAATTCCTATTTGGGCTCTTCTGTTTTAGAAAGGAACCCATTATATGGCTTTGTGAATCATTGTTCCTTGGTGTGTAGTTATATTGGAAAATGTGAACATTTTAATGAATGCATATATGTATATATGTGAATGCATGTGTTAGCATGTTTAGCTGCATGTACCTGTGTATGAAGCCCCTCCTGACCTCCATCATATCTCTCCTTCCAAAGTAACTTAATATGCTTATCCTGTCATTCTGTAATCTCATAAATTTTCATGGAGATTCATACTGAAATTGAGACTCCCGAGCCACCTATAGGTGAATGCTGAGGAATCTTTTGTATAGCCCCTGACCATTTATCCTTTTTTCTTGCCAGGAGCCAACCCCCTTCAGAGGAATGAGATGGGACACACACCCTTGGATTATGCCCGGGAAGGAGAGATTATGAAGCTTCTGAAAGCATCGGAGACCAAGGTAAGTAGAGAGAGGAGGCTGTGGGTACCCCATATGTCATTTAATCTTCTACTATTTTGGGGGTTCCTGTGTTTGTGTATATGTATCATGTGTGTGCAATGCCCAGAAGAGGGGAAAAGAGGACATTAGATCCCCTGGAACCAGAGTTCAGACAGTTGTTAGCTGCCACATGGGTGCTGGGACTAGAACCCAGGTCCTCTGGAAGAACAGCCAGGCTCTTACCTGCTGAGCCATCTCTCCAGCCCATAACCTTCCATTTTTATCAGTTGCTTCAGGTTCCACACCAAGAGCACTTCTTAGGTGATCTTACTTTATAAAACTGCCACTTTTAGAGTAAATTATCAAGCCCGAAGCAAATGCATTTGACCACAAGACTATGTACAGTAGATTCCATGTAGGAATGAGCACAGAATACCTGGCTCTCTGGCCCTTATCCTGCTCTCTTTCTAGCATATGGGATCTGTTGTCTGCAGCCTGGCTGAAGAGCCTTAAAATAATCCCCAGTGCTGGGATTGCAGGCATGGGTCGCTAGGCCAACCCTTGATGGTTACTGTCTATTTCAGTTCACATCCAGCTCTGGTCTTACCAAGAATAGAGAGCTTTCCTGTCATGAACATGGAGAGGGAGAGGCCCAAGCCATATGTGGCTTCTGAGAATTAAACAGTCTCCTTTATTTTTAAGGTGATAGCCTCCCTGCTTCTTTTCAGCAGAAGCCAAATGAAGTCTTGAGTGAACTAGCGGGGTGGTGGTGGCGGCGCACACCTTTACTTCCAAGCACTTGAGAGGCATAGGCAGGTGGATCTCTGTGAGTTGGAGGCCAGCCTAGTGTTCCTCAGACCTCACCTGTCCTGTAGCCTCTCACAGACAGCATCCTTTCCCGTCCTCACTCCTTCGCCCTGGCGCTCCACACTCTCAGGAAGAACAGCTTCATCCTCATGTTAGTTTCTCAGCCACACTTTGGAACTTCCCGAGACTAAGGTCCTGCTTTCCCCAGCTACAGAACTTACAATTTGGGAGCAATTGGGTAGAATCCAAGAATCAGACCTGGCAGAAACATGGACAGCCATTGGATCTTGTGATGGGAAATCGTAGGAAAGCAAAGCAAATGAATCAGAGGAATGGAATTGTTCTGGTTGAAGGGAAGATGGTCCGAGTGTTACCCATGCAGCCCACTCTTCCCTCAGAAGCCAGGCAGCTGCCGAGGTGCGGTACAGCTGACTGATGAGCTCCGTGGCGGGATCTAGCCCGGAACACCAGGCTTCTGAGCCCTCCTCTTTCTTTGCTCTTCCTAACATGGTCTTGTCCACAGAGATAATTCAGAGTGACAGGTCCCACCTAGTGGCAGATACTCTGCCTGTCTGAGACAGCAGAGACTTGGTTCTCAGCCTAGCTCCATCATTCTGCCTGTGTATCCTTGGAACTAGCACTTTCCTCACTGAAGCCTCAGTGAAGCTCCAGGGAAGAGAAATACTGAACTAAATAGTCCCTAAGGGTCAGCTAGATGTATGTTTGCTTATCCAGCAGAATAAGCTGGACTCTGTTGCTGTAATTGTCCAAAATTTCAGTGGTTTGAACAACATGTATTTTTGCCTTGTGCTACTGTTCTCTGTTGCTGGAGAAGGAAGGTGGGCTCTGCTCATCAAAGGCACTCAGATGCCACCTTTACAGCACTCTCTTCCTCCACCCTGCTCCACACCCAGTCACTGGTTGCTTGCCAAAGGGTAAAGTATACTCTGAAGGGTGTTAAATTTTCAGTTGTGAGAGCCTCGCAACCTGAGTTGGATCCCTAAAACCCATAAAATGAAGAAGGAGAGAACCAACTCCACAAGTTGCCCTCTGACCTCTCACTCATGGCCACACTCAGAGTTGACTACTCCATCTGGAAGCAGAACCCTTTACTTCCTACAACTCACTGGCCAGAACTAGCCACAGGCTCCTACCAAATCAAACAAGGGCAAAAAAGTAATCCTGCCTTATTCATAGGAGAGCTGGAACAACTCAGTGATCAGCCTCGGCCACGGAAAGGGTGTCTCTGATGCACTTGGTTGTCCTAGGATAATTTCTTGAGAGAAGAGGTGAGTTAAGAAATGACAGCCAGCTTTTCACAGCCCATCCCAGTGGGCTCTTGGGACCAAAAAGAGTTACTAATTCAAGAGGCTGTTGCTTCCCTCCCTGGGCTCAGATTCTTCGCCCCTAGAAACAGCTGCACTGCCATTCAGGCCAGCTTCCCCACATGCCTTGATGAAATCCCTGCTGGCTCCAGAGAGCCCCAGGAACTGTACCCATCATCTTCTCTGT
Source organism: Microtus pennsylvanicus (assembly GCF_037038515.1). Taxonomy (NCBI): domain Eukaryota; kingdom Metazoa; phylum Chordata; class Mammalia; order Rodentia; family Cricetidae; genus Microtus; species Microtus pennsylvanicus. The sequence goes on from NC_134583.1 coordinate 42,814,932, forward strand.
AGGCCAAAAACACCTGTAGTGTGTCAGGTGTGGGACGTAGTCCTGGTGCTGGTCATGCCAAGGTCTCTCTCAAAGGGGACAAGCATGTTAGTGTCAGCACAGGTTGTTAGAGCTACTGAAGGTCCTGAGGGAGGTGACGACAGTATTGTTAATCTAGTACCAGGTGCCCTCAGTGTCTCCACTCATTGTGCTGTCTATGTTGTCCTCGGCGTGGTTGTTCCAGCTCTCCTTGCTCTCCCTTCTCCTCTGTTTATTTTTTTACCAAACTGCAAAACCCAGCTCTTGGGGGGCTGAAGAGATGGTTCAATGGTTAAGAGCACCGCCTGCTCTTCTAAAGGCCCTGAGTTCAATTCCCAGCAACCACATAGTGGCTTACAACCATTTGTAATGCGATCTGGTGCCCTTTTCTGGCCTGCAAGCATGCATGTAGGCAGAATACTGTATACACAATAAATAAATAAATCTTTTTAAAAAATTAGCTCTTTAAGGCAGAATTTTATGGGAAAGTTCTATTTTTGACCTGAGCTTCATCTTTCTCTGCCAGTAGTAAGCAGTAGCTGCCCATCAGAGTTCAGGCCCCACCAAGGTAGGACCTTCATCCATTGACCACTAATTAAGAAAATGCCTTACAGGCTAACCTACAGCCCCATCTTTTTGTTTGCTTGTTTTTTGTTTTTTCAAGACTGGGTTTCTCTGTGCAGCCCTGGCTGCCCTGGAACTCTCTCTGTAGACCAGGCTAGCCTAGAGAACTCAGAGATCTGCCTGCCTCTGCCTCCCGAGTGCTGAGGTTAAAGGTGTGCAGCATCATGGCCTGGCATATAGCCCAATCTTTTGGAAGCAGTTTCCTAATTGAGGTTCCCTCCTCTCAGATGACCCCAGCCTGTGTCCAGTGTACACAAACTGTCCAGCACAACGCAAGTTACTACTTCTCTGACTTTGTCTTGCTCCCCTTCTGTTCCTCCTGCACTGAACCCAAGAGCTCACAGTCTGACAGGCAGACAGGCAAATGAATCAGTGCCTTGACTACTCAAGAAAGGCTTCTGGAAGAGAGGTCAACTAAGCCCAATCTCAAGTAAAAGTATCCTGCCTCTGGATAAGTGTTGCTTGTATTGTTATTACCACTGTGCTGCATGGTAACATAATTTCTCTATTCCTGTAGCAAACGTGTACGGTTGCTCATAATACTCTTATCTCGCGGATGGGAAAACTGAATAGGCCAGAAAGAAGGAAGTGGGGAGCTATTATAGGGTTAGCAGAAACCTGGCTCTAGAGAAATTCCCAGGAATCCACAAGGATGACCCCAGCCAAGACCCTAAGCAGTAGAGGAGAAGGTGCCCGAACTGGCCTTGCCCTGTAGTCAGACTGATGATTATCTTAAATATCACCATAGAACCTTCGTCCAGCAGCTGACGGAGGCAGAGGTAGAGACCCACATTGGAGCACTGGACTGAGTTCCCAAAGTCCAGTTGAAGAGTGGGAGGAATGAGAATATGAGCAAAGAGGTCAGGACCATGATGGGTTCACCCACTGAAACAATCTACCTGAGCTAATGGGAGCTCACCAACTCCTGCGAAACTGAAGGAACAAGCATAGGTCCAAACTAGTTCCTGTGAATGTGGGTGACAGCTGTATGGCTGGGGAAGGCTGAGGGGCCTCTGGCAGTGAAACCAGGATTTATCCCTATTGCATGTACTGGCTTTTTGGGATCCTATTCTGTTTGGATGGATACCTTGCTCAGCCCAGATATAGTATGGAGGGCCTTGGACCTTCCACAAAGCAATGTGCCTTACCCTAGCTAAGGATTAGATGGGCGGGGGTGGGGGGGATGAGAGGAGGGGAGAGAGTGGGAACTTGGATTGTTTTTTTTTTTTTAAATCTAATAAATAAAAAAGAAGGAAGTGACACACAGGAAATCAAGTTGTCAGTATTTTAAACAGATGTACCTCGATGGTACTGTACAGACCACAGCCAGCTCTCTTTACATAGATTTGCCTAAACCTACTGGCAACAATGTCTTATATGTCAACCCAGAATTCCCCCAAAAGTGTGACTTTAAAGACACAGGACTTGTGGTGTTGCATTTTCTTCCTCTAATGAAGAAATGGCAGATGGGACAGTGAGAGGGAGGGGTGGGGTATATGCCGCTGCCAAGTCCCTGCTGTATTGTGTCTTCACCCGCCAGCCATTTGTGTTACCCTTCTCCCTTACTATTCGTGATTTCTGCATATTTAAAATTATCCATAATCCTAATCATGGCTTTCAGACTCTCTGTCACCTTAACTGGACCGAATGATCTTCTCGTAATGAGAGTCTTTCTGCAGCCCCTAGGCCTAAGCTTTGATCCCTGGAGAGACCCACAGTAGGAGAGGCCCAGCCGCTGTCTCTAGCTTGTTGTCCTACTGTGGGAGAGACAGGCTCCACTGTCGAGAGAACTGACAGGTGCCTTGCCTCAGGAAGGATGCAGAGTCGTGGAGGTGGGGTGTCTCTAGGAAAGTGGGGCTTGCCAGGCTCCTGGCAGAATGGGCAGGGCAGGCTTCATAGAACGGGTTAGCCTAGATCTCACTTTGAATGATTTCAGTACAATGAGAGTTTAATACTTAGCGCCTAGACCATTTTCATGTCCTAACTAAGAGATGAAAGAGAGGTAGAAATATATCTCTGTGCACATGATGGCAGATAAAACAAAAATATGGGGCGCTATCCCATGATGAATATTCAGCTGAGGGGGACGCACGCATGCCAGCCGCAGCTCCTCTCCCGATCCTCACTCCACTGAGACTCACGAGGAATTTATTGCTCATTTTAATCACACCCAGAGAATGAATTGGCAGGAATATTAGGCAGATAGGCCCATCCTCTATATTTTATTTGCATATCCCAGTGACAGCATCACAATCACAGTTCCTGTCTCTAGTTTCTCATTCGCTTCAGGGTAGCTGGGGGTCCCCTGGGTCCCCGTCCCAGGCTGAGAGCCTGGCTGCTCCCAGCAGACCTGAGGGAAGCTCTGCAAAGAGTGGTGGGCAGAGCACCCAAGAGGGTGGAGGGCAGGGGTGGGGGGCACCTCTTCCTCTCAGCACCTGCTCTGTCCCGTGTGCTGGGCTGCACATCAGCACAGGCACCTGCTTGTGGGCCTCAGAGGCAAGCTTTATGGGAACGAGCTTCCGTGAGTTCCGGCCTCCCCCTCTTCAAGAACTTTCTGTTGAAATATATCTATATAAGGAAGGTGTGCATATCAGAGCCATGGTTAGTGTGTATTCGCAGCAAGCACTCCTGATGAAGAAATGATCCAGAGAGGCCTGTCCATTTCCTAACTTCCCCCTTTATTATGGCCCAGTTTTAGAAATCATATAACAAGTTCCAAAAAGCTTTCTATCAGACCCCAGCTGCTAACATTTTATCACAGTTGTTGTGTGTGTGGAGATAGGTAGGTAGGTAGGTAGGTAGGTAGGTAGGTAGGTAGGTAGAAAGAAAGATAGATAGATAGATGATAGATAGATAGAATTATATATGAAGATATAGGTAAATTTTTCTGAATCATTTTAAGGTTGTACTCATGGTGGTTCTTTACTCTTCTGTGGGGGGGTGTTTGTTTTAAAACAAGGGTTTGTTTATATTTGGGGAACTTTTTTTCTACACTTAGAGAGGGCCTCAGGAGCACTGAGCAACACACTCAGCCCACACTTTCTTACATCCTGTCAGCACAGTTATCAAAATCAAAATATCAAAAAGAATTGATATCAATAAAAATAACCTTCTCGTGGTATTCCGATTCCCAGCGCTGCAGAATTCTCTGTAAGGAGAAGGTCTGGTCCGTACATTGTATGTGGTCATCGTGCTGCTCTGACGGGGCTGCTTTCTCAGTCTCTTCTTGTTGATGAGCTTGCCATTGTCACAGTACAGCTTGGTTATTTTGTAGAATGTCCTTCATTTGGAGTTTTTCTACTGTTCTACTGATTCAACTCGTTAGATATTTCTGAACAGAACACCCTCTGGTATTTATTTTCAGTAAACTCACTATGTAATCCAGTAGTAGAAGCAAAGAGAGCAAATTTGCCTTTTAAGTCTTGTCTCCATAACTAGACCTTAAACTCAGTGAAGATGGGGGCTTCTCTCATCCCCAAGTAGAAAGTGTAGGCTCCAGAGGGGATTGGAGTAGCCAGCTTTTCTGGCTGCCCTATCTCTCCAAGGGAGCTTGCAAACTTGGCCTCTCTTCTGTTCCTTCCAGTACACCTCACAAGCTCACTCTTGTCCAGGGACTGTTTCTGCCCACCTCTCACCAGCACCACAGCTGCCCTTTTCTTTCCAGCTTCACTGTCAAGCCTGTCCCCTAAGGCATGCCCAGTAGTCAAGACGCTTGTCATTCGCCTTCTCCCCAAAACCCTCCCTTGCAGTGCCGCTCACCTCTGAGCGGAGCAAGCTTAGCTAGGTTCCAGCCCTTTCCTGTAAATGCACTTATAGCCAGGAGGAGTGCCATATTAAATCAAGACTGATGGAAACCAGGGGCTGTGATTATCCAGCCAAGGTGCAGCATGGGAAGCTGGTGGATGCCAGCTCCAGGTGAGAGCGTCTGAAGTTAATTGTAGCAGGCTTTTATTAAGAGAATGGTCACTCCCCACAGCTGCTCTCCTGGCAGCCCCTTCGCAGCTCCTCAGCTCAACACCCTCTGCTTCCCTTGGCCCCTTTCTTGCCTCGTCTTCTAGGTAAGTGGAGCCCCTCGAACTCAGTCCTGTAGCCTTGTTCCACGGGCCCTCAGAAGAGCCAGGCACAACAGCCTGCATCCATGGAGCCCTCGGAGCTCCTCTCCTGCTTCCTTCCCCCAGTTGGAACAAGTGCAAATCAAGTGCTTTCCTTCTTCAGTTTTTGTTTCTTTTTTTTTTTTTCCAGCTGACTAACTTTCCACAAGGCTGGGCTCAGAACAGATGCCTTCAAAAAGTGACCATGCCTAGAATGGACAAGGCCCAGTGTTCTGTCCCCAGCAGTGTAAAGCAGCACAGATTAAAATGTGATTTAGTACACTGTAGTACAAATGCTTCTACACCTTGGTGAAACAACACAAAGCGGTAACATGTGACCTCATATAACCCCCAGCAGACTGCACATTTTTATTATGTGTGTTATGTACATGAGACATGTATATAAATGCAGATCCGTGTATGCCATGATGCACGTGTGTGGAAGTCAAAGAGCAACTTTGAGAAGTTGTGCTGTCCCCCCACATAGGATCTGGGGGTTGAAGTCAGGGGTCAGATCTGCAAAGCAAACACTTTAAGCCAGTGAGCCATCTTGCCAGCCCTCCTGTACATTTTTATCAAATAAATCTGATAGACTTTCAGAGATTTTTCTAAATAAATAGCTGTTTGAGGCTTGACACTTGGGAGGTTCTAGTGTGTTCCAGGAGTTAATTCCATTGGCACCTTTTCCAAGACTATCTAGGAAGCTCCCAAGAAACCAACCAGTCATTCATACCCGTTCCCCATGTTCACTTCCATAGTAATTAGAGATTCTTGCCCTTTGTCCAAGAAATTAAAGGAACTTTTTTTTATTGATTTTTTTTCTCTGCTCCCCTCCCCTTCAACCCTCTCCCAAGGTCCCCATGCTCCCAATTTACTCAGGAGATCTTGTCTTTTTCTACTTTCTACTTCCCATGTAGATTAGATCTATGTAAGTCTCTCTTAGGATCCTCATTGTTATCTAGGGTCTCTGGGATTGTGATTTGTAGGCTGGTTTTCTTTATGTTTAAAAACCACTTATAAGTGAGTGCATGTGATAATTGTCTTTCTGGGTCTGGGTTACCTCACTCAAAATGGTGTTTTCTAGCTCCATCCATTTTCCTGCAAAATTCAAGATGCCGTTATTTTTTTCTGTTGTGTAATACTCCCTTGTATAAATGTACTACATTTTCCTTATCCATTCTTTGGTCAAGGGGCATTTAGGCTGTTTCCAGGTTCTGGCTATGACAAACAAAGCTGTTATGAACATAGTTGAGCACATGTCCTTGTGACACGATTAAGCATTCTTTGGATATATACCCAAAAGTGGTATTACTGGGTCTTGAGGAAAGTTAATTTTCTGAGAAATCGCCACACTGACATCCAAAGGGGTAAAGGAACTTCTAAAGCAACATAAAATCATGACCTTATCATGTAGGAAGAATACTTGGGGAACCACGATGGCCATACCTCACTCACCAAAATGGAATAAAAAGTCTCATTAGGCATTGCCTGGCACAAAGGGAATTTGTGTTCTATGAGGCTGCATAGATGGAAAATATACAAAGACCGAATTCCATGCCATGTAAGGAAAACTGGTGGCCAGTTAGCGGCTTCTTGTTGTCAAAGAATCTTCAGAAGTGGACGATGTGGAGCCAGCACCTGCAGACTGAGCTCCCCGGATAGTGGACACCCAAATGGACTTGGTTCCAGCTTCCACTTAGTTCAGAGCAGCTCTTCCTTCCGTCTGTGGTCCTCTACCTGTGACTGAATTAATTAAAAGGAATCCTGAACTTGATCCCCACTCCCACCCCACACCTTGCCAAAAACAAAAAACAGACAACAGATTAGGCAGTTAGTTACCAGATGGAGTAAAGGAAAGTAGTATTTATGCAAGACCAGGACTGGCGTATAGCTCAGGGTTAAGGTGCTTGCTTAGCATGATCAAGACCCAATCTCCTCTCCTGGAAGGAAAAGGAAGGGAGAGAGAAAAATATGCTCAAATGTTTCATAGGGTAGGTACTTCGAAGACATCTGAGTCACTCTGACTGCCATATTTCCTGCATGCTTGGCTCTGCTGAGTGTTTATCTCATTTCCTCTTTAAGCTGCCTGCAGGGTGGGTGTGAGCACCCTCTCCAGCTCTGGTAGCTCAAACAAGGTCACTAGCTCTTTAATGGATGAGGTCACTGGAGTTCACGTCTGTCTACAGAGAAGCTTGGTCATTCTGCCACATGACAAGTTCACTGTACGTCAGAAGAGGAGCCCACCTTCACACGGAAGGTGACTCTAAACAGTCACTGGATGACGTGCTGAGTGCAGTGCCTGGCACATGGCAGTGTGTACGTGTGCCCGGGTCATCCTGGCAAACCAAGTTCATCTTGAGGCTCCTTCAGGGTCTGTCCAGTGTTGACACGATTCCAGTGAGTGTAGTGTATGTGTCTTGTCACCAGCACCGCCCAGCCCAGTGGGCCTGAGTGCTGAATGGGCTTGTGGGCAGGGAGGAGGAAGAGGCAGATATATGGCTGGAGTTGGCAGAGCCAGGTGATGTATGTGGCGCCTGAGGGAGCTGCACAGTGACACTCTGGATTCCAGCCGGCAAGCGTCACTCCACTGGGATCGGCGCCGAATTATTGCTCCATATGAAACCGAGGACTGATGGGAGCTTTCAGTTACAGACTGATAGCAACAGCCAAAATTGGATTGTTTGCTATTTATTTTTTTTAACTTCTGTCAAGGTCACTACTGTAACAGGAAAACACTACCCAAGCAGCAGGTATTTTTCATCCACTCTGCCCGCAAGAACATTTGCAGCCACAACTTCTGTGACGGGGCCTTACCTAGGCAGCTCTCTCCCAGGAAAGATGCCCACATTATCAGGGCCGCTTAAGACCTGGCATTTCCTTCTCAGTTTAGGATCTGCCCCACACCCTCAGCACCCTCTGCCTGGTTACGGGTCCTCCAGCCTTTTCTAGTGCCCTGTGTCCCTGAAAGCCCCCACCCAAGCAGTCCATATTTACGTATCTTCCCCTTTCCTGAACGTCTGCACCGTCCCATCTAGCTGTTAATTCTCCTGTTGTGTCTACCCTTACATTAATGTTTATGCTCGCCAGATGCTGCTGCTAGGTCAGAGTCCGTGTCAGAAACAGCTGGAACCTGTGTTAGGAAGCACTCTGTGGAGTCAGGATAGGCTTACAGACATTCAGAAACTTCCAGTAGCACTTTCAGTGAAAAGTACAGTCATGGATGGAAGCTCTTACCCCCGTCAAAGCATGAGGAGAGTGGTTCTTCCCAGGGAGTATTTGTGGGTAGGCCCTGCCACTCCTGCGTCCTGAACCGTGGGCTAGGGATCATCTGAACCAGCCTTCAGTGGCCATGAGCCAGAGCAGGACCCCTGGAGCCCCAACCTCTGTAGTTTTCCCCTGCGCGCTGAGGCCAGCCTCCCTGAACCATTTGCTTTTTCTCCCCAGTACATGGAGAAGCAGAGGAAGCGTGAGGCAGAAGAGAGGCGCCGCTTCCCACTAGAACAGCGGCTGAAGGAGCACATCATCGGCCAGGAGAGTGCCATTGCCACCGTGGGTGCTGGTGAGTCCTCGGCACTGGGGGGTGGGGGGAGTCGGGACAGCTTGTGCTCCACCACAGAGGTGCAAGGCTGCCCCAAAGCCAGAGAGATGTGGTTTATATTCAGGGTTATCATTTGTGAAGTGCCATCTGCATGCCAGGTATTGTCTTAAGCTCTTGGCGTATTTTAGGTCATTTAGTCCTTATAGCGATGCTATGAGAGGGACACCAGCAAATACCATTTTACAGAGGAACATGGTGCGGCATCTAAGAAATTTGCTCGAGGATGCTTTCCTGGGCTTGGAATCAAACTCTTGTCATCGTCTGGTCCATTCGCGTACCTCCTACTCAGAGGGGTGGTAGCTGAGCTAGAACGAGACTTCAGTTTCTATATGCCAGCCAGCCCAGAACTCAATCCCAGACTTTGAGAATGGTTTGCCAGCAGCCGCATGGCCAGATCTCAAGAAATGCCTTCTTCCCCACTGCTAACGGGCTCATTCCCATCCTAAGGGCCCCTGCCAAGCACAGCTCTTTCTCAGCAAATGTGTACACTAGGTGCTGCTGAAGGCAGGGGCCTCGCCTCTGTTCTAAATCTCAAACCCGTGCCTGTTTCAGGGTGACGAGGCAGGTGAAGAGGGAAGCAGTTGCTTGTACCAGACTAATTGGAGGTGGTGAGGTCCCCCCTCAATACAAGTGATTCTCCAAGGAGAATCTGCACCAGCTACCACAGTTTCAGGCCTTGGTTTACACCTATGAAATCAGAATCTGGTTTTTATGATCTGCCACTGAACCAGAGTGTAACACCCTCTATCCTAAACTGTCTATGCCAGTCCTGCTAACTGGCCCCTCTAGGCATATCCTCCCATTCCATCCCAGGGTCTGTCCAGGACTCACTGCGTTCTGCCCACTAAGAAAGGAGCCATCAGGTGGGAATCCAGGCTGCCCTCTTTGGGACATTCTGGGGACACGTTAGGGAGTAATTAGAAAATGGTGGCAGTTACCCCAAGACACATTGAGCCCAACTTTTTATCTCCTTCATACTCATGTATCATGGAAGCTTATGAGCCTTTCGCTAGGGACCAACGCTGACGTCCCCTATAAAAGTCAGAAGTGACCACATCTATGTCCAACTGCCACATACGGGGTAGGAGCCCCACCTGAAGGCCTAACAGAACACACCATTGCCCTCAGTGATTCAGCCGACTTTCTCCTGACCTCTGACCTTCACTTCTCAGCAGCCCCTCAAGCTCAGAAGCTAAAACACTTCCAGAAGCACCATTTACAGGGGCCCTGGGATGCTGCTTTCCTCTGTGTACTTCGGCTTCTTTGGCATCACGTTTCTTGCCTTTATAGTGAAGTACCATGACCAACACCCCATGACTTTGAAGCCCATGTTTTTCTATATGCCACCCAGCCCACAATCTAGTCCCTGTCCTCAAGATGTTTTCTTGGGTTGGGTCCTGTACTCTTGAGAGCTCCATTCCCTCAAAGCCTCTCTCTGTCCTGAACTCTGCACGAGGTCAACAGTAAACTGGCTGCCAGGAAGGCCCACCCCTTGCCCCACTGTGTATAGATTGTCCCTGCTATGGCTCTGGTGACCCTACACAAGACAGTACCCTTGGGGCCCATGTTGTACAGGGCTGTGCTCTTTCTTTATTTCACTTACTGTGTACCTGCCTTCCTGAAGAGCCACTCTGAGGATGTCCTACCCCATGTTCATTCCTGTGACCAGATCCTAGAAGCTTCTGGATTCCTGGAAGAAGGAGTGAGCAGCCTAACGGCTGTAGCTGCAAGCCTAGTCAAGCACGAGACACTTTTTACCCAGGACCCTGGCACCTCAGAACCCCAGCAGGCATAGGAGCGTGGGCAGATGTAGAGGACATTTAGGCATTTCTGGATTCTCCAAGCTAGTGTTGTGTGTGTGTTTAGGACCATCTGGATGGACACAGAGCCTGGCACCCCATGGGTACCATGAGAATGGGCAGCCAGAGAAGTCCTACAGAATGAATTGATTTGATAAATGGCCATTTATTACCCTCACGAATTGGCTGAAACCAATTTTGGTCACATCAACCCCTGGTAAGTGCTGGGATATTGATTTGTGCAAAGTAATACAGTGAATTTATCAGTGTGATCCCCAGCTGCGGGGCTTCTAGCAAGGCTGGCGCACAGTTACTGCCTTACAAATGGAGGAGCTAAAGTACCAGTCCTGCAAACCAGGCCCCCAAGGCTGCTCTTGTCTGTTAGGGTCACCAGTTCCATGAGGTCACACAGACTACATGGGCATGGAAAGTGAGCTTCTCCTTCCAGAACCCAGTCAAGTGATAGAAGATGGCAGACTTCCTGGGAGCTCAGCACCAGCCCCGCTCTCCTCAGAAAGGCTGTCTGCGGAGCATACCAGAACTAGGCCTCCAGTCACTAGCCTCTTAGAGTATTTCCTTGGCTCCACCTCCCTTCTCTCCATGGTTCTCAGACCTAACCTTTCTTTCTTATCCTGTACAATTTTTACTGATTTCACTGCTGTGATAAAATACCTAACAAGAAGCAAACATAGAGGGTCGGTGGTGGCACATGCCTTTTATAGCAGCACTTGGGAGACAGAGACAGGGGGATCTCTGTGAGTTCGAGGGCAGTTCAAGAATACAGTCCATAATATCAGGCAAACCATAGTGACAGGAGCTTCAGGCGGTTGGTAACAGAGCAAGCAGCTATTGCTGGTGCTTAGTTCACTTTCCTTGTTACTAAGTCTGAGACCCTGCCTGTGAAATGCTACCACCACCACCACAGTTAACCTAATCTAGAAAAATCCCTGAGGCATGCCCAGAGGCTTGTCACCTAGGTGAATCTAGAACCTGTCAAGTTGACAGTGTGAACCATCACATCGTGATGCTCTGATCCAGCCATGCAGTGGCCTCCTCTCCTTCCCCTGCTGTTCCTGCTGGGCCAGAGTGACCTTTAGAGAACACGTATCTGAACAGCGCTCCCGTGCTGCAGCCTGTGAGTGTCCTTACTGCCCTAATGTGGCACAGGGAACCCACCACTGGCGCTGCTGCCCCCTCCATTACTGCCTCTGCCCACAGCCCCCACCAGCCACAGCACCCTGCCTTTGCTTTCCTTTCTGAGTCTGTCATGCTGCCCTCTCTGCCTGAAGTTCCTCCTCTGACCTTCTGCCACCTGGGCCAGCCCTACACAGTGACTAACCGTTGGGTAGCAGTATACTTCAGGCTCTGTAAGAGGAGACCAGGACGTGTTGTGTTATCCATTCCCACTCAAAGGAGGTGCTAAAGTGGTGTATGAAATTCACTTATGTGCTGTGGCCCTTTGTGCCTCTGTCAACTACTCTGAGGAGAGAAGAGAAGCAACAGCCCTGCCCTCTAGCAGCTCACAGGCATACTGGAGGGAACACTCATAAGGTTGTTAGTTACAGTGATCCTCTTTGGCCTTTGACCTCCTGAGTGGGCAGCAGGTCAGCCTGCAGATACCTGGCAGCTTCAGAACTGTGTCTGTATAAGGACATTCCCCCAGGTCCCCGCAGAGCCTCGGCGTTCCCTGCACTCCCACGTGCAACTCCGTGCACCCACAGCACATCTGCAGTGCACATCTGCACATGCACCTCGGGCCTGACCACATGCCCTTCCCTGGCAATGCCTTTCAGCTTTCCCTGGGCTTCCTGAGAGTAGCTGTCGTCACTTCTCAGAGATCAGGACCTACCACCTGTGTCAGCTGTTTCCCGGGGTTGGGTCACAGCTGTACAAAGGTGAATGAAGACAGAGCCCGTGTTGATACCGCTTGTAGACACAAGGGTGACTCTGAGCCACTAGCATCTCTGAAGAGCTGGTTCCACAGGAGATGCCACAGCATGGAACAGCTGTGTTCTCGGTTACTTTGGAAATCCTCTCACATGAGACCTAAGAACTTAACCAGAGGGGCTGGAGAAATGACTCGCCAATTAAGATCACTGGCTGCTCTTACAGAGGACCTGAGTTCAGTTCCCAGTACCCACATTGGGTGGCTCACAACTGCCTGTAATTCCAACTTCAGGGGTCTGACACCCTCTTCTGGCCTTCAGCTACTTGCCTACATGGCATACACACATAAATAAAAATAAATTTAAGCCAAGCGATAGTACCGCATGCCTTTAATCCCAACACTCAAGGGGGCAGGGGCAGGCTGATCTCTGTGAGTTAAAGGCCAGCCTGGTCTACAGAGTGAGTTCCAGGACAGCCAGAGATACACAGAGAAACCCTGTCTCAAAAAAATAAATAAATTTAAAAATAAAAAGAATTCTCAGGAAATATGAGTCAGCTAGCCAGGCTGCCCCAGAACCTTCAGTTGAATGGAAGCAGAATCCTGGGCTGAGAGGAGGCAGCTCTTTCTTCTCTTTGCTTTTTCACACATCAGAGCCTTCTTAGAATGTCCTATTCTACCTCATGCTCAAGTATGAATGCCATCCAGTCATGGATGCTCCGCCATACTCCCGGCACACCGTCCCATCCAGAGCCCTCAGTCTTCATGACAGTGTGTGCCAAGTGAATGGTAAAGCTTGTTTGCAGAAAGAATGCATAGGACTCCTCAAGAGCTCAAAAAGAGACCAGAAACCTTTCTCCAGGGTGGCAGAAACCACCAGCAGAACTGAGTCTCTCCCAGCCACACTGTCCTCTATAAAATGGGAGTTGGAGACTCGGCCTTCCTTTTTACAGTCCCAGAAATACCAAGAATTAATTTAGTCAACAAACATTAAGCCATCAAACCGATGAGGGCTTAGTTGCAATAATCCCAAGGAATCAAAGTGTCTAGCACCGACCTCCCCAGAACAAATTGAGGTGAGGGCACTTTCTCCTCCAGATACAAGGGCAGTTAGCAGAAGAAAACACCTTACATTGTTTTCCCATGTCTGGTTTTAATTTCCTCCTGTATGAAGCAGAGACAGTACATACGTCTTGAGATTCTTATACTGTTGAAGGATATTTAAAAATGCTGACACTAGCTGGGCATAGTGGCACATGCCTTTAATCCCAGCACTCAGGAGTTCAAAGCTAGCCTGGTCTACAAAGCGAATTCTAGGACAGCTAGGGCTACACGGAGAAATCCTGTCTCAAAGAAGATGCTGACACCACGGCAGTTCGTGGTGGCTCCCACTTTTAATTCTAGCACTTGGGAGGCAAAGGCAGGTGGATCTCTTTGAATTTGAAGTCTGGTGTACAGAGCAAGTTCCAAGACAGCCAGGGCTATACAGAGAAACTCTTGTCTCAAAAAACATAAATAAATAAATAAATAAATAAAAAATAAGAAAGGAAATAAAAAATAGAAAAATTTAAAATGCCGACCTGACTGCCACCATTGCTCCCTCCGCAGCCCTGTTACTGTCACCCAGTCCCTGTTCCTGTCACCCAGTCACTGCCCTGTCCGCAGCCTTCTCCTGCTCTCCTGAGCACCGAGTCCCTTCTTCATCAGAGCCGACAGTGTATGAGTCTGTGTTCACTGCAGAAGTGAAGAAATGGGAACTCTAAAGGAATGGGTGTTTTACTGAGTCAGGCACAAGACTCCAGGCTAGCTCCTCCTAACTCATCACCTCTACCACGCCACCCTGTAAATGAATACACACCAGAGAACTGATTGGCCATTTTGGTGGAATTAACCCTGAAGACTTGGTACAGATCATCCTTCAGTGGCCTCACAGTAAAAGCCCTAGGCAGGAAAAGACATCTAGAAGAGACAGACACAAGCAGATGTGCACTGGCATGGCCTGTAAGAGCGGAAGCACATGGTTGGAACTTGCAGAGTTGGGCTTTTAAGGGGGCATTAGGGAGGAGCTTCTGAGTTGCCCCCACCCCTGGCACTATGGAGAGAGCCAACAGTGGGAAAGACAGGACCGGGGACAGTGTCCTGAATGGCTGAGTGTGCAGATTGGAGGACTACAGAGAGAACACTTTGAGAGTGAGTCAGGGCTGGGAGAACTGACTTCCTTTGCTGTGCTCTTAACACAGTGTATGCTCTTCTGATTATGTTCCTATGAACCTGAGCGGGTTTCCTAGTGTATGTGTGTGTGTGTGTGTGTGTATGTTTATATATTCTTATCTATAAAACAGGAATCACCTTCCCTGCCCATCTCGCCCCATATAATCACAGTGAGGAAATGTGACGTTACTGATACAAGTTATAAAGCTCTAGCCAAGTAAGTTGCACATTTGCTGAGCCACAGAAAGAGCCATCAGCACCATGGCCACATGGATGTTTTCATCTGGCCTCTGTGCAGGACTCTTCCAGGCTCCCCAGCCTTAGTTAGACCTTAGCCACCCAACCAGCCACACACACCCTGGGGCTCTCGCCTTTTCCAGTTTTTCCTGGCCGCCTTCATTTTTCATTCTGTCGGACTCCATCTGCTTGGCCGTTTTTCTCTTCAGATATTATTAGAAATATCCAGAGTTATAATTGTTTAATGGTTGGCATTTCGCCTGTTTCAGAGGGACCCCAGAGCAGGCCCACCCCAAACTCATGCCCTGGGTCTGGCAGAATTGACCAGGGACAGCTGTGCAGTGGAGTCTGCCTGGCATTATAAAGAGCTCTCCCCCAGGTGCATTATTAGGGAGGAGGGGAAAGATGGCCCCGGGCGTAATTCAATTCCACATTCTCCATGGTGAGTTGTTTTTTTTTTTTTTTCTTGTGCTGCACAGCCCAGCAATGGGCTAGGACGCTACCCCAAAAGAACAGCCAAGAGCAGAACCTCACAAATGTGATACCTTGCCTGAGGGGGTCATACCACCTGTCTGAGTGATGCTGGGTCCTTCTGCCTCCCCAGATATACAAAGCCTAACCCTGCTCCGGGCTTCCTCTGTTCTCAATACAGATTCTTATCTCTGCCAGCTTTTGGGAGAATGCTGACCTTTTCTCAGCCCTGCCTTTATTTATATATTTATATATATATATATATAGATAGATAGATAGATAGATAGATAGATAGATAGATAGATATAGATATAGAGATATAGATATAGATATATAGCCCTCAGTCCAGGCCTATGAGGTCTCTGAGTATTCCTGACCAGCCTTTCAGACAGTCCCAAGCAGCCAGTTAGAGCAGATCCAGATGCCAGCCCAGGGGAGCAATCAGGCCGTTTCCCCAGCCCCTTCTCCAGGAGCAACTCCTGGCAACACAGGTGGCTAGTCTGGATTCCATGGGTTTGCACGGCTTCCATCTGTTGCTGGAAGGTGAGGAAGATGACAAGCACAGGCCTGAAAGCCTTAGACAGGTTGTCCAGACTCGGTCGGCTCCTACCCATCCCTTGTGTTCATGTCATCATCCTCTGCCCTCCTCACTTTGTGCCAGCCACCTCTGCAGATCCCGTCAGCCCCCGAGATCTGTCATCATTTCTGCAGCTGCTTTGAGACTCAACTGCATAACACTCGGGAGCTTGACTCCTCGAGATGGGCAGGCACATCCCTAGGCCTGTTGACTTCTCCACTGAGTAAGTTTCCAGGCCTTGTGCTCTGACATATGTCCTTCTCTTATTTTCCTGACACTCTGGGGACCAGAGCAGACACACGGTTCCATCTGCAGACAGACCCTGATGGTGCACAGTGCTCTGTCCTCTTGTGTCCTCTTCCTGCTCCTAACATCAGTGTCTCTGTTAGTGCAACCCAAATTCGATCTCGCTTCTTACAGCAGCTGTATTGGGATTTTTTTTTTAATAAAGACAAGTTTGGGGAAAGAAGAAACTCTTGTGTGACTTAAACAAGTCTCTTTAGCCATCTTTCTGTTTCCTGTTCCAGATAATGGAGTTAAAAATCCTTTTCCTTCAGTGTTTTGTGGGTCTTGAATAAATACAAGTTTCCAGTTGTACCTAGAATACTCTTATTACGGTCCTGCCTTGTCCCACCTGAAGCCTGATTCTCCCACTCCGTACTGAGACTCAGCTTCTTTACCTTCATGCATAGCCCTTGAAGCAGAGCCTCAAGAACTTAGTGCAGATCTGCTCCACTCCTCACCCCCAGCCTTCCAGAGTTAGCAGAGATGGACCCCAAGCTCTACACTACCCTTGATTGGCCCCAGAAATGCTTTTAGCTGTTTCCACTTCTTAAATCACAACAGAGCAGACATTGGTTTCCCCAAATGGGAAACAGCCCAAATCTTGCACCTCCCTGGGCCCCTAGAGGCATCACCATAAAATCTTCCCTCTACTTCCCCAAGTGATAGAGGGGTGACCAGCGAGAGTTAACATTCCTCTCAGATTCTCCTTCACCAGTCCCCCACCCCCTTCACCTCCATTCACCATCCACCCGCCTCTCCGTTTCCCTAGCAACGCTGAGTGCTCATCCTGGAAAACTTTATCCGAAATCTGCTCTGGGCAGCTTTCCAAATCCATGCTAACCTGATTAGGTGTCTCTAGGGACCTTGCCAGCTAATCAGATTAGGCAGCACTAATGGTAGTGAGGACTTTGAGTGGGCACAGAGCAGTAAAACATATTGTATACTTAGTGATAATTATCCTGCCTTTTGTGTCATTGATTTATCTGTCTCCCTCCCCATCCCGTGTTGTGTGTTTGGCCGTAGCGATCCGGAGGAAGGAGAATGGCTGGTACGATGAGGAGCACCCTCTGGTCTTCCTCTTCTTGGGATCATCTGGAATAGGTAATCGCAGGCAGATCGGCTAGCCACTGGGGCAGAAGAGCTGGAGAAGCTCCAGAAACAGCTGCCCAGACTACAGAGCTACCAAGAAAAGAAGACCTAGGCTTCTTAATCATGTTCCATTTACCAAGAGCTGGAATTTCTACTCCTTCCCCTGTCGTGGTTCAAGGGTGAATTTACTTGATGCACCAGACCACTGGGTCCTGTTATCCCTGGCCCACGTACTGTGCATCCCCAGGGCTCCCTTTGGGGACAACTGAACCACCTTAATTGCCTGGCACATGATCTGTACTTGGGGCAGCTTACCTTTGGGGAGCTCAAGAAAACTGTTCTAGTAGTCAACTGGGCTGTACCCTCTGAGATAATTCTCTGCCTTTCCTCCACCTGTCTTGTGGTCTAACCACAACCTCTTCCCCTCCCAGCAACTTCATGGATCTGACTCTCCTCGGATCCCAAAAAGTTGATAACCCTGATCATGAAGCCCTATGTACCCACAGAGTGGCTTTACCATCATTCTAGATGGCCCTTCCAAGATACCACTTTGCCACAAGATCATCTGTGGAGCTCATGGGAAGTACTCTATCCTCCTCAGCCATTTCTTGGCTCGAGGTTTCAGGATATAGCTGAATGGCTGGATCCTGAGTGTGTGCAAGAGATGCAGAGCAAGAGGCCATAAGCAGGGCACCCAAGAAGAGATGCGGTTTGTGCTGAGCTCCAGAGGATGAGTGGCTTATGAGTCTTCCTGCCTGTCCCCACTCTGAGAGTGCTGCTACAGAGAAAAGCCCTTGGGAGACAGTCCAGACTTTCATTGTGGTCCCAACTTCGCCATTGATTTTCTGGGTGACCAATTTTGGGAGAGCTTCTGAATCTCAGCTCCCTATCCGTAGGAGTACTTGTCAGGGTCCATGTATTCCTAGTGTTCTTTTTAACTTTTTAAGACAGGGTCTCTCTACATAGTCCTAATTGTCCTGAAGCTCACTATGTAGATCCTCTGCCTCTGCCTCCTGAGTGCTGGCATCAAAGATATGAGCCACCACTCCTGGCCCTAGTGTTCTTTGACGCCGAAGACCATTGCCTGGGCCTGATCCACTTCATCCCCTTATTCCTAGGGAAAACTGAACTGGCCAAGCAGACTGCCAAGTATATGCACAAAGATGCCAAAAAGGTAAGGAATTAAGACCAAGGTCTAGTCAACAAGCCAGGGAAACCTTGCTGTTCATGACTGTTGTCCTGAAGAGCTGGCCCTGGCCCCAGAAACAGGCCTCGGTTGTAGCCGGGACTGGCTCCAGGAATCATCTCTTCATGCCGTAGTTTCTGCAGCTGTGGAATGAAAATGGCCATCTTTAGCCGGCCTGAGTTAGGACTCTTGGGAGAAATAGATGAGATTTCATCCACACGTAGCTGAGCACCCGGCCCATGCCAAGCTAACAGTGTGTATTATATTGAGGCCCTGTCTGCAGGAGCTCAGGCTAGCTCAGTGTTAGTCAGGTAGGGCTGTGCTACAGGAACCTCGGGAGGCACTGGAGAAAACAAGTAGGGATCGTGTGGTGTCTGCCGTGTCTCTCTCTAGCCTGTGCCCTCAACTGGGACTGCCTCTCTGCTCCTTCTTGTAGCCCAGAGCCATTGGCTCTCCCCAGCAAAGAGCCGTTCCCAGCTCCATTTATCCACACCTGGCTTTTAAAGGCCTTGGGTGACAGGGATGCTTTTGAAAAATCAGTCCTTGCTGACAGTACAAAATACTCAAAGCTAAATATCTTCCCAACATTAAGGCTAAGTTTCCCTTTTCCAAGAGGTTGCCCAAGACTTCAGTGCGCTTGCCTGGTTTCATGAACATCTCCCCACTTCCCCACCCTCCACATGCAAAGAAGAGTTGCTTAGGCCCTTTCCAGCCATGTAGCCCAGCAGTCAAGTCCTGAACTTCTATCCCTTGTGGCCCCTGCTCCCTTGCCACCTCTCTGAGGATCCTTGGAGCCAGGCTCTGTGGGCGTCTCCTGTGGATCAGCTAGTAGAAAAATGTAAACCTTCGTCTCTGGCAGACCCACTAGCCGGACAGGCAGGCTAGAAGTGTGTGGCATGCTGATGTTCTCCAACCGAAACAGCAGCTTTAGACAGTTCATCAGGTTGGCAGCGATTGAAACAATTAGCACTCTGGAAAGGGCCATAAACTACAAGACTATTAGGAAAGATACAGTTACGGGCAGGAACCACCTGATTAGGGATGAAGAATTCTGAGTGGCTTAATTTTAATACTATCAGAAAGGTTAATATTTAATTACAAATTATAATCTCTTTATCCATGCTGTCTTAATATATCTTCATATACACTAGAAATAGGAGAGTATCTGCTGATTTGCTGCTGTAGAAAGGAGGGGCCCTAGCAGAAGACCGGTGATACGGGTACTTCCTAGGCAGAACATCTAAATAGGAGACAGAGTTTACTCCCGTTCAGGGTGTCCCCAGGTGGGATGGTGTCTTCCATCAGCACATGCCTACACCTGCTGTTTGACAGTGATCTATGGTGCACCCAGCTCCAGAGCCAGGGACCCTCGACTGGAGTTCCAGCTGTTTTCTCAGGCAGAACTCTCCAGCTCTGTGTCTAAGGTTGTGTTGAGCGTCACCTTTCTCCTGTCCCCAGCAGTGTCCTCCTGCTGTGTGTGCTCACCTGACCCTGTGAGGAGCTTAGCGCGGTGCTGACTTAGGTCTGCTGTTTAGTTGAGAGAACTGAAGCCCTGCAGTAGAGGCGTGAACCCGGAGTTCAGCCTTCCGCTCTTTCCTTAGTACCATATTCTCTGCTGCTCTGGAGTGAGGATTTAAACTGTTGAAATGTTTCACAAAGGAAAATGAGGTGCCTAACAGCCCCCCCCCCCCAAACACTTACTAAATCCTAGATGATTCTTCTATAAAACCCCTGATCTGTGCAGTCCCCTGGGCCAACTCATTACAGAATGTGTTTACATAAACATTGTCTGCCCATGGAACATTCATGTTTGAAGCATGCCTTCAAAATCCAAGAGAACCCTGGACTGTAAGCTGACTAACCAGTGTTCCTGGCACCTCCTGGACACTCCATAAAGCAAAAAGTATTGGGTTTGAGCCCTGTGTCCCATGGGTCATCACAGGCAGGAGCTGTGTTCCTGTGCCACCCAAGGTGGCTCATGAACTGAACTGAGCGCTGGCCTGCCTCTCTGCTCCTCGTTTTACTGGTTTGTGAAGAGACGCTAGTGCCTCACCGCCTCACAAGACATTGTCTGTAGCTGTACATTGGTAGCAGGTCCACTGTGCGCTTGTTGGCTTTCCTTCCCTCGGCTTCTGCACTAATTCGCCCCGGCTAGACAGCCTTGTTAGCTCTCATCAGAGTTAATAATCCTTGAGAAAGAACCTTTGTTCTGTGATGTCGTCATAAGGTCAGGTACTAGAGCCCAAAAGACTTTTGAGTGTTAGTGTCTGTATGGTTACAGGGTAAGAACTAGTATTTGGTCTCCTCCCCTGTGGAATTGGCTGAGACTCTGTTTCACCAGTGTCTACGTAGTAGGTTCCGTAATGCTCCATAGCCCATTAGATCACTGAGACAGTGATGGCAAATGGTGACCGCCATTTCTCAGAGCGTTACCTAGAGTGCAGTCAGTACCTGTTGGATGAGCTCTTGGTTGCTGTTATCTCACTGTGTACACAGCACCAGGTTAAAGTCACATGTCACCAAACAGGCAGTGGTGGTGCACGCCTTTAGTCTCCGGCACTCAGGAGGCAGAGGCAGGCAGTTTTCCGTGAGTTCAAGGCCAGTTTAAAGCTAGTTCCAGGACAGCCAGAGCTGCTACACAGAGAAACCCGGGGGCAGGGGGTGTCACATGTAACCAGAAAGATTCTAGCCAAGAATATTAAGCCCAAAAACCTGTGCAAGCTGCTTAGCAAGACTCTGAAATAGACTCCGGAGTAGCTGGGGTGAGATCCCTTGGCATAGGAACCACTGCTCTGGACCTTCTGGACCCTGGGACAGCCCTTGTGAGCACAAACCTCTGAGCCTTCCAAGTGAAGACTTCTGAGAACCACTGCTCTGGACCTTCTGAGCCCTGGGACAGCCCTTCTGAGCACAAACCTCTGAGCCTTCCAAGTGAAGACTTCTGAGAACCACTGCTCTGGACCTTCTGAGCCCTGGGACAGCCCTTCTGAGCACAAACCTCTGAGCCTTCCAAGTGAAGTCTTTTGAGAACCCAGCTGGTTGGAAGAGGAGGAAATGAAGCACAGTACTTGTCATAATTAAAAACTTAACAGCAAAGCCTGCCTGACCTTCGTTTCCTGCTTACCACAGGCTTATAGTTCTAAGACAAGTAGTAGTTTCCTCAGGACATTGTTGGGCAGGTAGCAAGCCTAACAGATGTGAGCTGTTGTTATCAGAAGCGTGTCTATGACTCTCTTCCAGATTTTCGCTCTCGTGGTCAGCACTCTGAACCTTTCCAGAAGCTTCTATGAATGAGCTGATGAGATGCTCTTGGAAATGTTGCTCATGCCCTATGAACTGAGAGCAGTCCCCACCCCACATAGCCTTAATAATAGTCTTTCTAAGACCTTTCCTTCGTAGGCCCCAGCTGACTCGGAGAGGAGTCAAGAGCCTAGTGTTGCCCAAGAGAGACTGGCTGGAGGGCTAAAACCACAGTCAGTGACAGCGCTGGGTCTGAGCACCTCCCTCCAGCCTGTACCTCTGTACAGTGACAGGACAGATAACTCAGACCACTTTGCTGAATGTCTGGCCAGAATACAGCTGTGCATGCCGTCTCCTGAGTGTCCTGCTGTGCCCTCAGCTCCTGGAGCAGCAGCACTGTACATTCTATAAGAGTTCGGGAAGGAGAGCAGAGCAGAAGTTTTCAGTAGCCAGGTGCCCGTAACAAGGAAGGGCTTCTCTACCTTCTTTCCTGGCACTAACTGTGGCCTTCTCCCTAAAGGGCTACTTTCTGAGCCACCTGCCCGTGGTGGAGAGAGGAGACCTGCAGGGTCATCATAGATACCTAAGGGGGAAGAATGGAAACAATAGCTATTGTCCCACAGCCTTGCAAAGTCCAGGAGCTATGGAGCCCTGTCCTTCATCTTCGCTGGTGCTGCCGACTCCGCTCAGACAGCTGCTCCTCAGAGATGAGAGCATCAGTTCTGAGTGCGTGTGGAACACCCTCTGAGAATGTGGGAAGGGAGACCAGTAGAAGCTGCCTGAGGGAAGGACATGGTGAACCATATTTCAGAAGGCAGAGATGTGAGCTGCCTTGCTAAGGTAGAAAATGAAGGTGTCAGGAGGGAGAGTGAGTGAAAACAGAAAGTGCACTTGGGATGGCAGACATCTCAAGCTACTGTGGCCTAAAGACCTAGGATAGTTGAGGGCTCTGGCCTGGGTCCTTCCCCTGCCGCCTGTCTCACACTGACAGACCTCCTGCTTTTTTCTATGCAGGGCTTCATCCGGCTCGACATGTCTGAGTTCCAGGAGCGACATGAGGTGAGACAAAGTCTCAGGGAAGTGTGGCTAAGAGGGCCTGTTGTCATGGCTACTTTTGTGTTTTGTTTGACTTGTCAGTCGAGCCTTTGGCTTCCAGTAAAATCAGCAGCCCTAGGATCTGTCCTGGGGCATGGGGGTTACATGCACAATAGAGTCAGTAATGTCTTCTACACCACATTTGTTCTGAAGGAAACTGGCCCTGTTAATACTGCATGCAGCCATCTTCCCACATTGGGAACACATTGTAGGCTAAGAACACAAAAAGAAGCCAGACGGTGGTGGCGCACACCTTTAATCCCAGCACTCAGGAGGCAGAGGCAGGCCGATCTCTGATTTCAAGTTAAGTCTTCAGAGTCTGGTCTGTAGAGCAAGTTCTGGGACATCCAAGGCTATAGAGAAAAGCCCTATCAAAGAGAGAAAGAGACAGAGAGAGACCTTCCTAATATGTTTTTGCCCTATACCAGGTAGCCAAGTTTATTGGCTCTCCACCAGGCTACATCGGACATGAAGAGGGTGGCCAACTGACCAAGAAGCTGAAACAGTGCCCCAATGCAGTTGTCCTCTTCGATGAAGTGGACAAGGCCCATCCAGATGTGCTCACCATTATGCTGCAGCTGTTTGATGAGGTAAGAGCAGACTAGGCCAAGGTGAAGAGTAGGGACACAGCATTAATGGGGGTTGCGGGCAGCAGGAGCCTAGGCCCAGAGCCTGTCTGGTTGATCTTCTCTCCTCCCATGTATACTTAGTTACTTGGCAGTGTGACTCCATCCCCTCTCGGCAGGCCCAAGTGAGGCACTTGAAAGGAAACCAACCAGATTTCATGGCTCCCAAGCTGCCTTCCTGAGGTGCCATAGGGTAGGGGTGAGGGAGACAGGAAGTTTAGGTCTAGCCCTGCTCCTGACTGACTTTATAATTGTCACTGCTCATCTCTAGATATCAGTGACAAACAAGGAGGTTGGAGGTTGCAGTATTGCGTGCATGTGTGTATGCGTGCTGCCCACAGAGGCCAGAAGAGGGCATCAGAAGTTACAAATAATAACTACTATGTGGGTTCTGGGAATCAAACGTGGGTCCTTTGGACAAGTAGCCAGTACTCTTAACTGCTGAGCCAGTTTTCTGGGTCTGCACTAGTTTTTTTAAAATGACAGCCACGTTATTTGTAATGAAATTGTGTGACTGGTGTTCATAGGGCCCATCTCCTTACAGACTGGGCAGTCCTTCCACTAGTTAGGGTGAGCTAGAAATAAGAACTTGCTCTCTCTCTTTTTTTTTTTGAAACAGGGTTTCTCTGTAGCTTTGGAACCTGTCCTGGAACTTGCTTCCAAGGACCAGACTGACCTTCAACTCACAGAGATTAGCCTGCCTCTGCCTCTGCCTCTGCCTCTGCCTCTGCCTCTGCCTCCTGGGATTAAAGGTGTGCGCCACCACTGCCCAACAAGAACTTGCTTTTCTTGGTGCATTTGATGTGTACCTCTAGTAAAGATTTACAGACATCTTTGCTGGTTACTGTGATAGCTAGGAAGAAATTAGCTGATTTTTTTACAGGCAAAAAGACCAAAGTTCAGAGAAGGTATAGATGGTGAGTGCACAGCGACAGAGCTTCTGTGAAGACGGGGGTGCTCTGTGGATACATGTGACCCTGTGCCTGTCTCCGTGAGAGGGCAGGCTCTACCCATTTCAGGGTCCCTGCCCTACCAGGAGATGCTAAGAGCTGTACTAGCTGGCATCGTGTGCAGATGGGGTCACTTTGGTCTTTGGTCCCCTCCAGCTTTGCTTCCCGTGCCCCATGAGGCACAGGGAGAGACTCTCCAAGAGCAATTAACAACTTAGGCACCAAGTCACAGGATCCAAATGTCCCTCCCTACCAGCTGCAACTGCCTTCCACCAACATGCCCGAGTACATTCGGGTGACTGGCCCTTCGTCCTCTGCAGGACGACAGCACACCTGGGGGAAAGGCAAACACTCCGGCCAGATGGGAAGGCCAGTCTGCCCCTGTCCTGCCACAGGGCTCCACTAAAGGCCTATTAGGAAGCTCTAGCACAGAGCCCAGTCTGCTAGTTTGTGATGCCCTCAGTTGGAGCTGCTATGCTTGTTGAGGGCGGGGCTTCAGCTGGTGCCCTTCAGCCCTTCACCAGCCCCCAGGCCAGCAAACGCTGTGGGCTAACTGTAATTTTGGTTTTTGAGACAGGGTTTCCGCAGTGTAGTCTTGGCTGTCCTGGAACTTGGCTTCAAACCCAGACCCACCTGTCTTTGCCCCCCAAGTACTAGGATTAAATATGTATACGACCATGTGCTTATGAGGTGAACACAGAGAAGGGCTGAAAGGAGAAAGCTGACACCCCCGAAGCCTCAGGGGTCTGCAGCTCGCCACAGTGCCACAGTGCCGTCAGGTGGAGAGCACAGATGAGGTAGCCAAGGACACACAGCTAGAAGGAGCCTCAGACTTGCCCGGCATTCTGCAGATCCTGGTTCCATCCTTGGCATGTGTGCACAAGTGCTAAAGAATCCATCTGTACCTGCAGCACCTGGCCTAAAGCAGCTTCCATGGGATGTAGAAAGCTCTAGACATTTGCCTGTGGGGAGAGAGTGGTGCCCACATGAGCCGATTTCTGGCCAGCACCGGGCCATGACCTGAAGCAAGAAAATCTGCAGACCAAGCAACAGATAGAAACCCTGACGTGCAGGAAGGGGACGCCTGGGGACCAAGCAACAGATGGAGACTCTCACGTGTAGGAAGGGGACGCCTGGGGAGTCGCTGTGGCTAATAATGTGATGCATATGAACCACCCATAGCTACTCCAGAATTTAGGGACACTCTGGCCAAAAGCTACAATTCATGATTCCTTCAGCACAGAGGCTAACAGAGGCCTCAAGGGAGGCCACGTCCATCTCAGCAGGGTTCTGTGGCACAGGAACAGTGAGGGATTAAACTGTGAGCTTAGTACGAGTCAGAGAAGGTTCAGGGAGGGAATCAGGACTCACCCCAGTGATAGGCAGTCCCCAGAGTGTAGCTCTTGTCTTTATTCATGAGGTGTTGTGCAGGGCAGCGGGGCACAGCCTGCGGTGCTAATGATGAGCTGAGTGGACGGGATGCTGAGGTGGGAGCTGTGCCCAGGGACAGTAACAAGCGCAGCAGTTAGGGGCACGGGGTTCAGACTTTGGGGTGATAGAAGTCCCTGGAACCATACCAGGTCTGTCCTCCCAAGCCTGCCCTGAGAAAATCAAGAATTCTATGGCAGTTACCAAAGCACCTGAATACTTGGCTTATCTCCCATGGACACAGCACTATAGCCCAGCATAGAAGTCCCAGAAAATCCTGGACATTGAGGATTCATAATGATCCTAACCCTAATTATTGGCTGGGAAGACGGGCAGCCCATAAGCCTGGGGCGAGATTTGCACCCCAGCCAGGACAAGGACAAGGACAGTTTCATCTTTGGAACACATCTGAATTACCAAGAAAACTGAGGTGTGAGTGCTGAAAGTCACCTTTGGGTTAAGTGTGCACTGCACCTGCTCCCCTGGCCACCTGGATCCATCCTGAGGCCCAGTTATGAGCAGAGCTTTGGTCTCTCACATTGAAATTGCTGCTGGGTTATTGCTAGGTCCGGGACAGCAGTGCATGAACCCAGTCCTCAGAGATGGGCTTGAAAAGCCAGTGTGGACCACACACAGTGAGGTGCCAGGTACATGCTTGGCCATGTCATGCAGGCACGCAGACTTGGCTCCCCCACTGACTCCGTCATCTTAGAGCCAGTGAACTGGGGCAAGAGCAGAGAGCTCAAGGACTGACCCTGCTTCCCTTGCCCTCCTCTTTGGGGGGCCGGAACTGAAAAGCAAGGAACAGGAACAAGCCCTGAAAGCAGGCCCAGCACTAGGGATTCTTGCCAGTGCACAGACTGTAGAAGCAGAGACTACCTCTGACTCATTCTCGTGCCATCAGGGAAGGGGAAAGCGTGGTGACAGGTTTAGGCTGGAGCAGGAGCCCACCATAGCTCAGTGATCTGTCCCCAGGGCCATGTTCTCTCATTCTGTCGTACCTCAGACAACTCCAGGCAGGGATTGTCTCCCTCTCCCTCACACTTGTCTCCAGTAAGAAGCAAAGGATTCAAACTAAGTTTGGCCTAGAAAGCCAGTGAGGAGGGCATGAGGCTCGGAGTGCTGGACGCCTGGGCCAGGTACTGACCCTGGACAGTGATGAGCAGCCTGGCCTCTCCTCATGGGTCCTGGATGAGTAGAACACTGCAGTGACAGTGCCCTTGCCTGTGTGCGCCCTGCCACTGCTGTCACAACTGTCCATTGTTAGTGTACAGATGACCAGGCCTCTGCTCCTTTCACCTGGCTACTTTCAGAACCCTGTACTTTTATTCCTATTTCTTCCCTTTGCTCCTTTTCCTGTTCTTTTGTGTGCCTGCCTCTAAGAGAGATGGCTTCCTCAATGTCACTTCTGGAAAGAACTGAAAATTCAAAAAAAAAAAAAAAATCCCCAAAGTGCTTAGAGGAACCTCGCCATCTATTCCTCCTTGCCAGCATGGAGGACAACTCCAAAGATAGCTGAATATGGTGGTCTGCACCTGTAACCCCAGCACTAGGGAAATGGAGGCAGGAGCATCAGGAGTTCAAGTTCATCATCAACTATATTATAATAAGTATGAAGCTAGGCATGCCTGCATGGGACCCTGTCATTAAATGATAGATAGATAGATAGATAGATAGATAGATAGATAGATAGATAGATAGATAGATAGATAGATACATACATACATACATACATACATACATACATACATACATACATACATGAATGATAGCTAGATGGGTGGGTGGGTGGATGGATGGATGGATGGATGGATACATACATACGTACATACATACGTACATACATACATACATGAATGATAGCTAGATGGGTGGGTGGATGGATGGATGGATACATACATACGTACATACATACATACATACATACATGAATGATAGCTAGATGGATGGATGGATGGATGGATGGATGGGTGGGTGGATGGATGGATACATACAAACGTACATACATACATACATATATACATACATACATGAATGATAGCTAGATGGGTGGGTGGATGGATGGATGGATGGATACATACATACGTACATACATACATACATACATACATACATACATACGCAGGCAATTAGGCAATGACTAAGAGTGCTTGCTTTTCAGTTCCTAGCAGCCATTTCATCGGGTTCACAGCTACCTGTATCTCCCACTCCAAAGGATCTAGTGCCCTCTTTTGACCTCTGTTGGCACCCACACGTGCATAGTGTACACTGTAAAAATAAGAGCTGCCTGACTTTAGCAGATGTCATTAGCGACAGGAGTAACAGCTGTCTAACCATTTGCCCTTCACCAATGACCATGTGTGGTCCTGATAATCATCCTCTAAGATGCCCTCCCCTGCACTTCTGCAGTGACCAAGGCTTTCCTTCATCATCATCATCATGATTATTTCCTGATCTCACTGACCTTCTAGGCCAGGATCATGAGAAGGCTCAGAAAGTTCCAACACAATAGGCCTCCAAAGGAAGTGTGTTTGACTGGGAGTGAGACTGGCCACTGGAAGCCAGGAATGCTAGGTGCCAAAAGTAGGGGCACCTCACCTGGAGGCCTCGGTTGGTAAAGCCCATCAGGATGTGAGTCATATCCCCAGAGAGCTTAGAGTGGGAGGCAGCAGCAGAGGGACTTGGGGAACAGCTGTCTGATGGAGCCTACCCAGCTACCAGCTTCATCCTTCCCAGGGCCGCCTGACAGATGGCAAGGGGAAGACCATTGACTGCAAGGATGCCATCTTTATCATGACTTCCAATGTAGCCAGTGATGAGATCGCCCAGCATGCACTACAGCTGAGGCAGGAAGCTTTGGAGATGAGCCGAAATCGAATTGCCGAAAACCTTGGTATGATGTGTGGCCTGGGCGATCCAGGGAGGTGATCTGAGCACAGGCATATCTGGGGCAGAAATGGAACTGAAACCCTTAGAGTAGAAAGTAGGCATCATCCCAGAGAGCAGTGGGGACAAGAGATAGTGCCCCACCTTCAGGAAAGCCCGGGTCCACCAGTTTACAGGACGGCTTCAGACCCACCCCACCCCCCTAGGGACCAGGGAGACACATATTCAATGGGTCAGAAATTGGGGAAGTGGGCGAGGCCTCACGTACAAGGGTCATGGAGATGTCATCAGAGAGAGGCCGCTTCTGCCTTGCTCCTGGAAGAGCCTGGGCCTCTTTGCTGGGTCAGAGCTGTCTCTGCCCCAACCCAACCAAACCTGAGTCAGTGCTTTGTGGCATCTGCAAGCCAAAGGGCCTCAGAAGTCAGCTAGGTGCTCAGGACAAGGCTGGGACCTCAGACTGTGGCTACATGCACTCAACAGAAGCCCAGGCTTTTCCCTGGGGCCAGCACAGCCCCAGAGGTCCTGAGTGTGATAGCTAAGTACTTTATGATCTGTCTTCACAGGGGACGTCCAGATGAGTGACAAGATCACCATCTCAAAGAACTTCAAGGAGAATGTGATCCGTCCCATTCTGAAAGTGAGGTTTTCTTTTGGCTTCCTGCTGGGGCTCTAGAAGTACGGAAGTCCCTGTCTCCCCCATTGGTCCAGAAACAACCTGACTGTCACTGAGCGCCTCCACCCTTTACCTGTCTCTGCAGGCTCACTTCCGGAGAGATGAATTTCTGGGACGGATCAATGAGATTGTCTACTTCCTCCCTTTCTGCCACTCAGAGCTTATCCAGTTGGTCAACAAGGAACTGAACTTCTGGGCCAAGAGAGTAAGAGAGGACTGACTGCCTGTGGGTGGGGATAAGATATCTGGAGCCAGTGGTCCTGGGGGCACGGTCTCTCAAGGCCCCTGCGGACCAATTGTGCCTAGAGCTAGAAGGTACTGGGCAACATGCAGACAGTCCTCTCTCTGACCCACCTCAGGCCAAGCAGAGACACAACATCACACTGCTGTGGGACCGCGAGGTGGCAGATGTGTTGGTTGATGGTTACAATGTCCACTATGGCGCCCGCTCCATCAAGCATGAGGTGAGCACAGAGGCCTGAGACAAACACGGAACCTCTACACCTTCCCCCCTGGTGCCCTGGCTTCCATGCTCAGCCGGTCTCCCTGAAATTATCCATACCAACAGTGAACAGAAGCCCCTTCAGAACTAAAAATAAAAAATGATCAATTCAGACTAGTCTCTAGTCAGGTGGAAGGCAGAGGCAGGCAGATCTCTGAGCTCAAGGCCAACCTGGTCTACAGAGCAAGTTCCAGGATATCCAGGGCTACAGAGAGAAACCCTGTCTCAGAAACAAAACAAAACACTAGTCTCTAAGCAGGGTGAATAAGTATGAATCCTCATTAGAAGGACCTGGACTGAGAGACTCCGAAAACTAACACCATGGAGCCTTCAGCAGTTCCTGGTAAGCTAGTTGCCATTAAAGCTCACTTTGCAAGTGAGAACTACGGCTCTGAGGTTTGTGACTTGCCCAGACAGTAAGCCATAGAGGCCAGCTCCTGGCTGAAGCTGCAGGTCGGGTGCAGGCTAAGGCAGTGATGGCCCTATCACCTTCCTTCACCTGCAGGTAGAGCGCCGTGTGGTAAACCAGCTGGCAGCAGCCTATGAGCAGGACCTACTGCCAGGGGGCTGCACCCTGCGCATCACCGTGGAGGACTCGGACAAGCAGCTCCTCAAGAGCCCTGACCTGCCTTCACCCAAGGCTGAGAAGCGTCCGCCCACACTGCGTCTGGAGATCATTGATAAGGACAGCAAGACCCGCAAACTGGACATCCGGGCACCACTCCACCCTGAAAAGGTGTGCTACACCATCTAGCATCCGCCTGCCTGTGTGTACCCTGAACATCTAATAAAGACCCCTTGCTGTGACATGGCAACTGACATGCCGTCCCCTCATGCCTCCCCAAGGCCCAGGCCCTCCCCTGCCTTCTTGGTTGTGAGGTTCATGGTCTGTTGTGATCTCCGAGTGAGGAACAGGAAGGCCTGGTCTGCACTTGAGTGCGGACTCCATTCCATGTCACCAGAAGATCAGAAGCATGGCAACAGAAACCAAGTGTGGCTGGAAGAAGACAGGGCCAGGCGGTGTTGTGCACCTCTGCTTGTGCTGACGCAGTGCGTTCCCATGGTGTCCCCATGGGGGTGGAGGAAGGCAAGAGCTCCAAGCACGAGGCTCTGCAGTCTACAGCTGTCTCTTTCCCATGCCCGTAGCTCTCTATCGTGCCCGCCCTGGAGTCCAGCCTTATGACTAAGCCAGGGTAGGGCACCCATAGGTCTGAGTGGTTCCTGCCATCCTCTGGGATGGGACTGTGCTCCCTGGTGACCAAACTCAGCAGGCTGGCAGTACAGGTACTGGAAAGCTGTATGGGAGCAAGGTTAGGGTCAGGCTCCATGTAGGTGGACGTGGAGTGTGCCTCAGCGCTGTCTCTCAACTGCTGTCCCAGCCGAGTGAGTCAGGAATGAGCCTGCTGGTAACTCAGTGTGCCATGTCCACTGCGGACAGCATGACATCGTGTGTGTTTCAGCCCAGCCAGGCAGGATACAACAGACCTGGCAGAAGCCACCGGTAGTTTCCTGCAGGATTTGGGTCGAGCCCTCTGTCCACCAGGGTGCAGAGATAGGGTCACAGAAGAATGTCAGGACAAGATGGCCAGGCCAGAGCATGAGTGACGAGCTCTGGGTGTCCCCAGCTCCCCAGGCAGCTGCTCATCTCTACCTCAGTAATTTATTCTCCTTTTTATTTTGAAATCGTTTAGACTTATAGAAAATTCTCCCCCTCCCCTCTGACACCTTTCAGTCGGCCTCTCCTCCTGTCATTCAGTGTGGGTAATGACCAGACCAGGGCCGGGAGACGCACACTGCCGCGAGCTCTCGAAACCCCACATTGCCTTTTCTTTCCATTTCTTCTTCCTGTCTGCCTGAGGCAGTTTCTGTGTCCTTGCTCGTTTTTAAACAGTCCTTCAGCTTGGGTTTGTCTGATGTCACTGATGAGACTGAGGTCTGCATCCTTAGCAGGGTGACCACAGAAGCTGTCTGCCCTGCGCTCCTAGCACTTGCACTGGTAACTGTAATCTTGAGACTAGGATTGTCTGTGGAAGGATTCTCTACTGTAAAATTGTAAACTTTCAGGCTGGGGTGTAGCTCAGTAATAGACCTTGCCTAACATGCATGAGGGCTTGGGTTTGATTCCCAACACCACAGAAATAAGTGTATATATAGGGAGCTGGAGAGTGGTTAAGAGCATTGCCTGCTCTTCCAAAGGTTCTGAGTTCAATTCCCAGCAACCATATGGTGGCTCACAACCATCTGTAATGGAGTCTGGTGCCCTCTTCTGGCCTGCAGACACACATACAGACAGAATATTGTATACATAATAAATAAATAAATAAATATTTAAAAAAAATAAGTGTATATATAAATAAATAGTTTTCCTCTGGAAATGAAATCAAGCCAAATATATTGGCTTATGCCTAGACTCCCAGCAACTGAGAAGTCGAGGTAGGATTGTCACAAGTTTGAGGCTACCATCTGCTGCATAGTGAGTTCTAGACCAGTCTAAGCTACATAGTAAAACCCTGTCTCCAAATAGAAAGAGCCAAGCTGGTAGAGCTCTATGAATTCTAGACTGGCCTGGTCTGCAGAGTGAGCTCCAGGCCAGCCAGAGCTACACAGTGAGACCCTGTCAAAACAAGGGGGGAGGGGGCTGTAATATGGCTCAGCAGGTTAAGGAGCTTGCTGCACAACCTCATGATTTGAGTTTAATCCCTGGAACCCATATAAAGATGGAAGGAGAGAACCAACTTGAAAAAACTTGTCCTCTGTGTACTGAAGAGATGTCTCAGAGGTTAAGAGCACTGGCTGTTCTTCCAGAGGTCCTGAGTCCAATTCCCAGCAGCCACATGGTGGCTCACAACCATCTGTAACGAAATCTGGTGCCCTCTTCTGGTGTGCATCAGAACACTGTATACATAATAAATAAAATCTTTAAAAAATTTGTCCCCTGACCTCCACACACATACAGTAGCATGAATGCCCCCATACACACATTATTTAGTAATAAATTTAAAAAGGGATAAAATGTTCTGGGAAGATAACTTGAGGCTGTTTGGATGTCACATATGTAGAATTTTTCTTAGTGTTGTGTTCATCTCGCTTAGCTGTTTTACTGCTGTGCTTACTGTATTCCTTATGACGACTTTGCCGTCCTTATTCATCTGTATCTATTAATGGGTGTTCTGTTCTAAAGACTGTTACCTCATATATCCAGTTATGACATGCGTTGGCTGTACTGTAGTAGGAAGAGTGCTGATGGTGCAGCCCTGCTTGGCTCCTTCAGCTCTGCCCTTGTGTCAAGCCTCACAGCCTCATGTTCCAGCACCATAGACTTCTGGGCTCACTCACCGTCTCCAAAGCACAGCTGCCATTTCTCCAAGACTCCTGTCTCCTTTTATTGTATGGACCATTGGTTTATTGATACTTCAAGAGTAAGATCTGGACACCAGGGATGTTCGTGGTGTCCAGACCCTCCCAGCAGATGCACCAGGAACTAAAGATACATGCATATACATATGTCTGGTTTTATCCCTTCATCTATGTTATGAAAAAATCATGAGTTCCAAGTGGTGCCTATAGTCCAATCTAATACTGTAATGTGTGGCAGCCTTTTTTTTTTAGATTTATGTGTATTAGTGTTTTGCATGCATGTATGTATCTAGAGGCCAGAAGAAAGTGTTTTATACCCTGGAACTAGAGTTACAGACACTATTGAGCCACCATGTGGGTGCTGAGATTTGAACCTGGTCTTCTGAGAAAGCAGCTAGACCTCTTAACCACTGGGCCATTGCTCCAGCACATGCAGTGGCTTTCTTAAAACCTTACTATTCCTTTTCGGTTCCTTTCCTTTTCTTCCTCTGTGGTGTCAGACTGCCCTTAGAGCAGTAGATTGGGACCCCTCTGGGGGGGGGGGGTCAAATGACCCTTTCACAGGGGTTGCCTAAGACCATCCTGTATAGCAGATATTTGCATTATGATTATAACAATATCAAAATTACAGTTATGAAGTAACAACAAAAATAATTTTATGGGCCAGGTGGTGGTAGTGCATGCCTTTAATCCCAGCACTTGGGAGGCAGAGGCAGGTGGAGCTCTGTGAGTTCAAGGCTAGCCTGGTCTATGGAGCAAGTTCCAGGACAGCCTCCAAAGCTACATAGATAAACCCTATCTTGGAAAACAAAAAAACTAAAAACATTATGTTTGGTGTCACCACAACATGAGGAGCTGTATTAAAGGATCACAGATTCAGGAAGGTTGAGCACTACTCCCTTAGATGCTCTAACTGTTAAAGGATCACAGCATCGGGAAGGTTGGGGACCACTCCCTTAGATGCTCTAACTGTTAAAGGATCACAGCATCGGGAAGGTTGGGGACCACTCCCTTAGATGCTCTAACTGTTAAAGGATCACAGCATCGGGAAGGTTGGGGACCACTCCCTTAGATGCTCTAACTGTTAAAGGATCACAGCATCGGGAAGGTTGGGGACCACTCCCTTAGATGCTCTAACTGTTAAAGGATCACAGCATCGGGAAGGTTGGGGACCACTCCCTTAGATGCTCTAACTGTTAAAGGATCACAGCATCGGGAAGGTTGGGGACCACTCCCTTAGATGCTCTAACTGTTAAAGGATCACAGCATCGGGAAGGTTGGGGACCACTCCCTTAGATGCTCTAACTGTTAAAGGATCACAGCATCGGGAAGATTGAGCACTACTCCCTTAGATGCTCTAACTGTTAAAGGATCACAGCATCGGGAAGGTTGGGGACCACTCCCTTAGATGCTCTAACTGTTAAAGGATCACAGCATCGGGAAGGTTGGGGACCACTCCCTTAGATGCTCTAACTGTTAAAGGATCACAGATTCAGGAAGGTTGAGCACTACTCCCTTAGATGCTCTAACTGTTAAAGGATCACAGCATCGGGAAGGTTGGGGACCACTCCCTTAGATGCTCTAACTGTTAAAGGATCACAGCATCGGGAAGGTTGAGCACTACTCCCTTAGATGCTCTAACTGTTAAAGGATCACAGCATCGGGAAGGTTGGGGACCACTCCCTTAGATGCTCTAACTGTTAAAGGATCACAGCATCGGGAAGGTTGGGGACCACTCCCTTAGATGCTCTAAGTCAGTTGGGCAGTGCACATCCCTATGCCTTATTCTATTGGATAATCAATTGTGGACAAAAACAACTGGAATTAAACTCTAAACTAGATCATTGTTGTGCCTGGAAACCCCTTGGCTATCTTCCTGGTTGTAGCATGGGGAACAGAATAGACCTTTGCTTGGTTACACTGTGCTCTCGTCCAGGACTGGAGCACATCCTGGCTTTGCTCAGCCTGCCTACCCCTCTTGTTCTGTGGTCAGTCTTTGTCACTAGAACGCAAGCTCCAAGAGGGCAGATGCTGTCTGGCTTAATCGGCACAGAACCTGCCATGTCACGGTGCCAGCATGCACCCAGGCGCCCCAGGAATATTAGATGATATTATTTATTCATTGTTAGCCAGGAAGTGGGACGCACCAGGGGTGATCTGAGCAAGCAGAGCAAGGTGACAGCAGGCATCCCATGGAGGGTCCTGTCGTTCATGACTGTGGTGCAAAGAGAAAAGGCTGAGCAGAGCTTGGGTCAAACCTGTAATCCCTGGGGGAGAGGGCGGGCACTCTGGCAGGAGGAGTGTACTGATTGTTTTAGATTCGGTGAGGAGGCAAAATAAACATTTAGGGGCTAAAATGATGGATCAGCCATTAAGAGTACTTAAGCCCTTGCAGAGGACCTGGATCCATTCTCAGCACCCACATGTCTGAAACTCCAGTTCCAGGGAATCCTAACCTCTTCTGGCTCCCACGGGCTCCTGTGATTTGGTGCACACACGAACTCATGAACATACCCATTAAAATAAAAACGCTGAAGACATCTAAACCTGAACGTTTTCTTAAAGTAAATCTTAAATAGGGACTGGGGAGATGGGTCAGTGGTTAAGAGGTTCAATTCCCAGAACCCACATGGCAGCTCACAACTGTCTGTAACTCCAGTTTCAGGCAACCCAACACCCTTATACAGACACACACAGAAGCAAAACACCAATGCACATAAAATAAAAAATAATTTAAAAAAAAAATCTTAAGAAATGGGCAGAAAGTGGACAATCAAAGCTGAAATTTAGGAGGAAAAAATAAGATAAAAAAAATTAACTCGCTAGGCAGTGGTGGCACATGCCCTTAATTCCAGCACTTGGGAAGAAGAGGCAGGCAGATCAGTGAGTTCAAAAAAAAAACTGCAAAAGAAAATAATCATAATACTAACAATTAACTAGCCAAGTGTGGGGTCTCACCTATAATCCCAGCACTGAGGAAGCTGATGCAGATGGATCTTCATGAATTAGCTGAAAGAGTAAGTTAAATAGGGAAAATTTCCTGAGCCAGCTAAAGGAAAAGAGAACCCAGAAAAAGGCCAAAAATGCATGTCAACCACATGTTAATCTTCTCCATATTGTTCAATTTTAGTGTATGTGCTGTGGTCAGGATGTATGAGAAAAGAATAAAACAAAAAAAGCAAAACAATAAGCAACTTAAAAACAAAACAACAACAAAAAAGGCCAAAAATGAAAATCCAAGATTAGGAGTATGAATTAGATATAACCAGCGTATGGGGAAATATTTTTTTATGATTTCGCAGTATCAGGCTGTCTAGGAACACTGGCTCTAGATGGCTCTGTTGGGCTGGCGTGTGACAGCGATCACTAAGCCGTGTGAGGCTGTGTCTAGTCACTAGCACCACAGAAAACTTCCTGCGTTGGTTTGCTTTTGTTTGGATGGTTGGGTTTTGGGTTTTTGTTTTGTGGCTTGGGTTTTTGTGTATTTTTTTTTGTACTTTTTAAAATAGGATCTTACTGTGTAGACCTGGCTGGCTTTGAACTTGAGAGATCCGCCTGCCTCTGCCTTCCCACTGCTGGGATTAATGGTGTGCACCACCACACCTCGCCACAAAAAGCATTTCAGGTGCTAAGAGGAAAGTTCATAGCACTAAGTGCCCACTTAAAGAAAACGGAGAAAGCATACATCGGGGACTTAACAGCACACCTGAAAGCACACGCACCCAGGAGGAGTAGAAGACTGGAAATAATCAAACTGACGGCGGAAATCAACAAAATAGAAACAGAAAACAGTCCAAAGAATCAATGAAACAAAAAGTTAGTTCTTGGAGAAAATCAACAAGATCGACAAACCCCTATCCAAACTAATTAAACAACAGAGAGAGAACACGCAAATAAATAAGATCAGAAATGAAAAGGGGGACATAACCACAGACACAGAGGAAATTCAGAGAATCATTAGATCTTACTACAAAAGCCTATATGCCACAAAACTGGAAAATGCAAAAGAAATGGACATTTTTTTAGATAAGTACCATATACCAAAGCTAAACCAAGACCAGGTGAACTATCTAAATAGACCTGTTAGTCGCGAAGAACTAGAAACTGTTATCAAAAATCTTCCTTCCAAAAAAAGCCCAGGACCAGATGGTTTCAATGCAAAATTCTACCAGAACTTCCAAGAAGAGCTAATACCTATACTCTGTAATGTATTTCACAATATAGAAACAGAAGAGTCATTGCCAAATTCCTTTTATGAAGCTACAGTTACCCCGATACCAAAACCACACAAAGACCCAACGAAGAAAGAGAATTACAGGCCTATCTCACTCATGAATATCGACGCAAAATTTCTCAATAAAATACTGGCAAACCGAATCCAAGAACACATTAGAAAAATTATCCATTATGATCAAGTAGGCTTCATCCCAGAGATGCAGGGCTGGTTCAACATATGCAAATCTATCAATGTAATCCACCATATAAATAAACGGAAAGAAAAAAAGCCATATGATTTCATTAGATGCTGAAAAAGCATTCGACAAAATTCAACACCCCTTTGTGATAAAGGTCTTGGAGAGGTTAGGGATACAAGGGTCATACCTAAATATAATAAAAGCTATTTACAGCAAGTCAACAGCTAACATTAAATTAAACGGAGAAAAACTCAAAGCCATCCCACTAAAATCAGGAACACGACAAGGATGTCCACTCTCTCCATACCTCTTCAATATAGTGCTTGAAGTCTAGCAATAGCAATAAGACAACATAAGGGGATCAAGGGGATTCGTATTGGAAAGGAAGAAGTTTAGCTTTCGTTATTTGCAGATGATATGATAGTATACATAAGCGACCCCAAAAACTCTACCAAAGAACTCCTACAGCTGATAAACACCTTTAGTAATGTGGCAAGATACAAGATCAAGTCCAAAAAATCAATGGCCTTCCTATACACTAAGGATAAGGAAGCAGAGAGGGAAATCAGAGAAGCATCACCTTTCATGATAGCCACAAATAGCATAAAATATCCTGGGGTAACTCTGACCAAGGAAGTGAAAGATCTATATGACAAGAACTTTAAGTCTTTGCAGAAAGAAATTGAAGAGGACACCAGAAAATGGAAGGATCTCCCCTGCTCTTGGATTGGGAGGATCAACATAGTAAAAACGGCAATTCTACCAAAAGCTATCTATAGATTCAATGCAATCCCCATCAAAATCCCATCAAAATTCTTCACAGATCTGGAGAAGACAATAATCAACTTTATATGGAAAAACAAAAAACCCAGGATAGCCAAAACAATCTTATACAATAAAGGATTGTCTGGAGGCATTACCATCCCTGACTTCAAACTCTATTACAGAGCTACAGTATTGAAAACAGCTTGGTACTGGCATAAAAACAGAGAAGTCGACCAATGGAATCGAATAGAAGACCCACAAACCTATGAACACCTGATTTTCGATAAAGGAGCTAAAAGTATACAATGGAAAAAAGAGAGCATCTTCAACAAATTGTGCTGGCAAAACTGGATGTCAACCTGTAGAAGAATGAAAATATCTATCACCATGCACAAAACTCAAGTCCAGCTCTTTTTTTCCGCCTGGAACCATGGAGGCTGTGCCGGAGAAGAAAAAGGTTCCTGCTGCACCGGAAACCCAGAAGAAAAAGAAGGTTCCTGCTGCGCCAGGAACCCTGAAGAAGAAGAAGCTTCCTGCTGTGCCAGAAACCCTGAAGAAAAAGCGAAGAAATTTCACAGAGTTGAAGGTGAAGCGCCTTCGGAAGAAGATTGCCCTGAAGTCACTGCGAAGGGCCCAGAGGAAGCTCATCTATGAGAAGGCAAAGTACTATCACAAGGAGTACAGGCAAATGTACCGGACGGAGATTCGCATGGCCAGGATGGCAAGGAAAGCTGGGAACTTCTATGTGCCTGCAGAACCGAAGCTGGCGTTCGTCATCAGAATCCGAGGTATCAATGGTGTAAGCCCAAAGGTGCGCAAGGTGTTGCAGCTTCTTCGTCTGCGGCAGATCTTCAACGGCACCTTCGTTAAGCTCAACAAGGCTTCAATCAACATGCTGAGGATTGTGGAACCATACATTGCATGGGGGTACCCCAATCTGAAGTCAGTAAAAGAGCTCATCTACAAACGCGGCTATGGCAAAATTTATAAGAAGAGAATTGCCTTGACAGATAATTCCTTGATTGCTCGGTCTCTTGGTAAATACGGCATCATCTGCATGGAGGATCTAATTCATGAGATCTATACAGTTGGAAAACGCTTCAAGGAAGCAAATAACTTCCTGTGGCCCTTCAAATTGTCTTCTCCACGAGGTGGAATGAAGAAAAAGACAACTCATTTTGTGGAAGGTGGAGATGCTGGCAACAGGGAAGACCAGATAAACAGGCTTATTAGACGGATGAACTAAGGTGTTGCCCATGGTATTTTTGTAATCTGGTCAGTTACTAAACAGTCACAGCTGGCAAACTGAAAAAAAAAAAAAACTCAAGTCCAAATGGATTAAAGACCTCAATATCAGTCCGAACACACTGAACCTGATAGAAGAGAAAGTGGGAAGTACTCTACAACACATGGGCACAGGAGACCACTTCCTACGTTTAACCCCAGCAGCACAGACATTTTAAGGGCCTCATTGAATAAATGGGACCTCCTGAGGCTGAGAAGCTTCTGTAAAGCAAAGGACACTGTCACTAAGACAGAAAAGCAACCCACTGACTGGGAGAAGATCTTCACCAACCCCGCAACAGACAAAGGTCTGATCTCCAAAATATATAAAGAACTCAAGAAACTAGACTGTAAAAGGCTAATCAACCCAATTATAAAATGGGGCACTGAGCTGAACAGAGAATTCTCAACAGAAGAAGTTCAAATGGCCAAAAGACACTTAAGGTCATGCTCAACTTCCTTAGCGATCAGGGAAATGCAAATCAAGACAACTTTAAGATACCATCTTACACCTGTCAGAATGGCTAAAATAAAAAACACCAATGATAGCCTTTGCTGGAGAGGTTGTGGAGAAAGGGGTACACTCATCCATTGCTGGTGGGAATGCAAACTTGTGCAACCACTTTGGAAAGCAGTGTGGCGGTTTCTCAGGAAATTCGGGATCAACCTATCCCTGGACCCAGCAATACCACTCTTGGGAATATATCCAAGAGAGGCCCTATCATACAACAAAAGTATATGCTCTACTATGTTCATAGCAGCATTGTTTGTAATAGCCAGGACCTGAAAACAACCTAGATGCCCTTCAATGGAAGAATGGATGAAGAAAGTATGGAATATATACATATTAGAGTACTACTCAGCAGTAAAAAACAATGACTTCTTGAATTTTGCATGCAAATGGATGGAAATAGAAAACTCCATCCTGAGTGAGGTAAGCCAGACCCAAAAAGAGGAACATTGGATGTAC
The DNA here is from genome assembly GCF_037038515.1 of Microtus pennsylvanicus. Lineage (NCBI taxonomy): Eukaryota > Metazoa > Chordata > Mammalia > Rodentia > Cricetidae > Microtus > Microtus pennsylvanicus. Next base: position 42,855,194 of record NC_134583.1, read on the forward strand.
TCACTCATATTTGGTTTCTAGCCATAAACAAAGGACATTGAGCCTATAATTAGTGATCCTAGAGAAGCTAAATAAGGAGAACCCAAAGAAAAACATATAGGCATTCTCCTGAATATTAACCTTCATCAGGCGATGAAAGGAGACAGAGACAGAGACCCACATTGGAGCACCGGACAGAAATCTCAAGGTCCAAATCAGGAGCAGAAGGAGAGAGAGCACGAGCAAGGAACTCAGGACTGCGAGGGGTGCACCCACACACTGGGACAATGGGGATGTTCTATCGGGAACTCACCAAGGCCATCTGGCCTGGGTCTGAAAAAGCCTGGGATAAAACCGGACTCGCTGAACATAGCGGACAATGAGGACTACTGAGAACTCAAGAACAATGGCAATGGGTTTTTGATCCTACTGCACGTACTGGCTTTGTGGGAGCCTAGGCAGTTTGGATACTCACCTTACTAGACCTGGATGGAGGTGGGTGGTCCTTGGACTTCCCACAGGGCAGGGAACCCTGTTCGCTCTTTGGGCTGACGAGGGAGGAGGACTTGATTGGGGGAGAGGGAGGGAAATGGGAGGTGGTGGTGGGGAAGAGACAGAAATCTTTAATAAATAAATAAATTAAAAAAAACATTTCAGTTAAACTTTTGTGTGGGTTTGTTTTCGGGTTTGGGGGAGGGGTATGTGTAGATGTCAGGGTCTGCCTCAGTTTGTTACTCAGTAGCCATTTGCCTTGGGTTTTTTGTTAGTACATTACGTTTTATCAGTATTGTGACTTATTTCGCGTGTGGAAAGGAGGAAGCTTGCATGCAGCGGGCGTGCATGTGAAGCTCGGTTCTCTTGAAGGTTTGGGGGCAGGCAGCCTTACCTCCTGAGCTATCCCATGACCCAGAATTTCTGAGACCAGCTCACCGGAGTGGAGACTGAGCTGGCTGCCAGGGACCTGCCTGCCTTCCTCGGCAGTGCTGTGGTTATATTTATATATGTGTTGGTTAGTGTCAATTTGACACAAACTGAAGTCACCTGGGAAAAGAGGAGCTGCCTCCATTTGGCTAGCCAGTGGGCAAGTCTGGGAGGCATTTTTTCAATTGCAAATTTAAGTAGGAGGACCCAGCCTTGTGTGGGCAAAGGGTGGTGGTAGGACCATAGTGGCTCATTCTTGTAATCCCAGCACTTGGGAGGTGGAAGCACGAGGATCATCCCTGGGTAGTGACTTACGAGGCCTGAACTATATGAGACCCCTTGGAACAATAAATAACAGACCCACAGGTACTCAGACCTGGCAAAGGTGACTGAAAGTCGTAGTCTCCCTCCGACTGCATGCGGAAAGCCAGGCGAGGTGAACTGTAGTCCCTGGTTTCATGAGGGCCTGCAGCTGCTGCCCAGGGTAATTGTGACTATGGAAGAGAGTCCTTATATTTAGAAAATGTAAAGGCACCGCTTCGGGAGCCTGAGTTTATCGTGCATGCTGTGCACCAAGGAGAAACAGCAGTCAGCATTTGGAGTCTCCAGAAAGGTATGCAGAAATTCTTTGTATTATTTTTGCAAACTTTTCTGCAAATTTAGAACTACTTCAAAATTAAGGTTTTTAAATGAAAGATGAGCACCAGTGTGTGTAGTTTTTTGTGGGGTTTGATAGCCTGATGACCAGTTTCAAGTGGGATTTCTTAAACCTGAGTTGAAAATATTTGTATATGATAGAACACCAAAAAACTAATAACTGTTTTGCTTTTAAGCACTAAGCCTGTCTTGAGAGGCTGAAGTAGGAGACTGCCTAGAAGGCTCCACTACGGAGAATACCCGTTGGCACAGATGTTGGGGAGTGAATTCTCTTGTTCTGATGTACAGCTCTGTATTCAGAACATCCAAAGGGCAGTTGTGAAAACCTACCAGAATTGTAGATATTTGGTGAATAAAAGCTGAGTGCACAAAAAAAAATCTCTTTATTCTGCCGGCGTATTAGCCGCTTTTCTATGGCTGTGATAAACACCACGACCAGCAGTTTACAGGAGAAAAGGTCGATTTGGGGCTGACAGTCCCAGAGGGATGAGCCCTTCACCATCGCTGCCAGGAATGGCGGAAGGAGGCAGCACCGCACCTCCACGTGAGGGATCACATCCTCCACCGTAAACAGGAAGCGGAGAACGAAACCTCAAACTTCACGCCCTGATGGAGGAAGGTCATTGGTTAAGTAATAAAGAAACTGCTTGGCCTCATAGGTTAAAACATAGGTGGGAGAAGTAAACAGAACAGAATGCTGGGAGGAAGAGGAAGTGAGGTAAGACACCTCAGACAGAGACGCCATTCAGACAGAGACGCCATGCTCCTCTCTCCCAAGCAGACGCGATAGCTCTGCTCTCTGAGGCAGAGGCAATCAAGCTCTGGCCCAGGATGGACATAGGCTAGAATCTTCCCGGTAAGCGCACCTCGGTGCTACACACTTTATTAGAAATGGGCTAGTCCAGGTGCGAGAGTTAGCTGAGAAGAGGCTAGATATAATGGGCCAAGCAGTGTTTAAAAGAATACAGTGTCGCCGGGCGATGGTGGCACACGCCTTTAATCCCAGCACTCGGGAGGCAGAGGCAGGCGGATCTCTGTGAGTTCGAGACCAGCCTGGTCTATAGAGCTAGTTCCAGGACAGGCTCCAAAGCCACAGAGAAACCCTGTCTCGAAAAACCAAAAAAAAAAAAAAAAACCACAGTAGTGCTGCCAGCTCAACCTTCCCTATTCCGGGATCTCCTTAATTTATTATATGTAGATGAATGTCTGCCTGCATGTCTCCGTGCGCCACATGCAGGCTTTGTGCTCACAGAAGCAGAGGAGGGTGCCAGCCACTGAAACTGGGGTTACAGGAGGTAGTATGTGACCTTGTGGGTGATGGGAAGTGAACCCAGGTCTGCTACCAGAGCAATACCACTTAACCACTGAGCCATCCCTTCCGCCTTAATTCCTGGATTCCCTCATGCACCACCATGTCCAATGAAGTAAAGTCTTCGCATAATTGACTTAAAGATGCTCAAATAACCAAAGACAGACATGGATAGAGTTGGATACTCTGTAGACAAGGTGTAAATGTCAAGGTAGGCTTGTAACTCAGGGCTAAAGTGCCTGCCTAGCATGAATAAGGCCCTGGATTTGACCCCACAACCCCCCTCTCTCTCTCTCTCTCTCTCTCTCTCACACACACACACACACACACAGGAACTGAGGTAATACATGTTTGTAATCCCAGTAGTCAAGAGGTTGAGGCAGGAAGGCATGGTCAAGGCCAGACTAGGTAGTGACCGCCTGCGACCTCAATTATCAGCAGGAGGCAGGATAGGGGTTCAACTGCATTCTCAACTGTAGTGAGCTTGAGGTCACCCTGAGCTACATAATCCTATCAGGAAAGAAAAATGAGAGGAGACAGAGAAGAAATAAGGGCTAATGAAAGACATGCACATAAATGTCTGGAAGGTTCTGTGAACTCATTGTAAACCAAATATGTCAACCTGACACAAGTCTCCTGAAGAGGAAACCCTGGTGAAGTGGGCATTTTCTTGTTTGAAGATTGATGAGGGAGTTCCCGCCCATTTCAGGCCGCGCTAGTCCTGGGCAGATGGGGCCTGATTATGTAAGGAAAGCCACATGGAGTGGGCCAGTAAGCAGCAATCCCCGAGGTGTCCGTTCCACGTGGACTATGACCTGGGGTGGGAAGCAAACCCTTTCTTTCCTCCCTGTTTGCTTTTGGTCCTGGGCGCTTAGGACACCAACAGAGACACGTCACACTCAGACCCGTGCAGGAATCTTGAAGGCAGCGAGAGGGAAACAACTCATGTATAAGGATACAAAGTAACACTAGGGGAAGCCCCCCCTTTTTTTCCCCAGAAATATAAGCAGGAGGCAGTGGACTGATAAACCCAACATGCTTTAAATGTCGGTAAAGGTGCCTGCTGCCAAGTCTGCTGATTTGAGTTCAGTCCCTGAATCCACACTATAGAAGGGGAGAACCAACTCCAACAATTGGTTCTCAGACCTACAAATAGAGATTTTTTTTTTTGTTGATGTTTAAAAAGAAAGAGTTGAAACCAAGGAGTGGTAATACACACCTTTAACCCCAGCACTCGGGAGTCAGAGAGAGGTGAATCTCTGAGTTCAAGGCCAGTCTGGTCTACAAAACCTGACCCAGGGAAGTCAGAGCTACACAGAGAAACCCTGTCTTGAAAAACAAGAGTAGTTGAGTGTGACGACAGCCAAGGCTACATAGTGAGAACTTGTCTAAACGATCAACCCTAACTTGCAATTTAAGAAGCAAGCAAAGGAAAATAAACCCAAGGCTACCAGAAGGAAGAAAATAGTAAAGATGAAAACAAATTAGTAATATGAAAATGAGAAAATTAAAAAAGAAAAAGATGGTTCCTAGAAAGGTTTGAAGACTCAAATTACTAAAGTCAGCCAGGCTGTGATAGGGAATGGCTTTAATCCCAGCACTCAGGAGGCAGAGGCAGGTGGATCTCTGTGAGTTCAAAGCCAGCCTGGTCTACAAGAGCTAGTTGCGGGACAGGCTCTAAAACTACAGCAAAACCCTGTCTCAAAAAAAACAAAAAAAAATCCCAAAATTAAATAAATAACAACAAATTATTAAAGTCAGAAATGACAGTGGGTGTTGACAGAGGTTTCTGTCCCACCAAGTCCCACAGCCGTTCAATCCCAATGAAATACACAGAGGTCTACATTAATTATAAACTGGTTGGCCTATTAGCTCAGGCTTATTAATTCTTATAACTTACATCAGCCCATAATTCTTATCTGTGTCAGCCATGTGGTTTGGTACCTTTTATCAGTGAGGCGTTCTCATCTTGCTGACTCTGTGTTAACTGCAGACTGAGCCTTTCCTCTTCCCAGAATTCTCCTATTCTGGTCACCCACCTATACTTCTTGCCTGGCTACTGGTCAATCAGGATTTTATTAAATTAATACAAGTGACAAGTCTTTACATAGTACAAGTGGGGCATTTCTAGTATGAATAACTGTGTGCCAACAAATGATTGGTCTAGAGAAAATAGATAAATCCCAAGAGATTTAAAATCTGTCAAGGCAGGCTGGAAAGATGGCTTGGCAGTTAAAAGCACTTAGTACTCCTCCAGAGGACCTGAATTCAATTCCCAGCACCCTTATGGTGGCTTTAACTCCAGTTCCAGGGGGTCTGATGCCATCTTCTGGCTTCTTGGAGCACCAGACATACATTCTGTATGCCCTGTGGGACACAGACATACATTCAGGCAAAACACTCATACACATAAAAAAATAAAAATAGTTAAAATCTGTCAAGAAGAAATGGGGGTGGAGAAAATATAAACAAACTCATCAAGAATCTATAAATCTATTTCTCATTACCATATCAAAACCCCTGATGCACTTATAGAAAAAGCTTATCCACTATAGTACTAGAAGTTCAAAGGCATGGCGCAAGCTGTTCTGGTGAAAGGGGCAGGTAGTGAGGGCACATGGGAGAGTGAGTACTGACATCTAGGAGGAAGAGGCAGGTAGTGAGGGCACATGGGAGAGTGATTATTGACATCTAGGAGGAAGAAACTGTGTTCTAAGGACCTCCCATCAAGTCAACAGCACCTTCCAATACCACGACCTTGGTGGGTAAAATACAGGGTCAATATCCATTTTAAAACCATAGCGACTAGGAAGGAGATTAATCAGTAAGCAAAAATGTCCTGACAAGGAGCTGGAGAGATGGCTCAATAGTTAAGAGCACTGCCTGTTATTCCAGAGGTCCTGAATTCAATTCCCAACAACCACATGGTGACTCACAACCATCCCTAGTAGGATTTGATGCCCTCTTTTGCCATAGAAGTTGTACATGCAGATAGAGTACTCACATTCTTAAAATAAATAAATAAATCTTTAAAAAAAATTGTCCTGACAAAATCCCTAGACCGGATGGCTTCAGTAGTTAAAAAACAAACAAGAATCCTAAAGCTCTAAAAACTGAGAGGAAGATGCACTTCTAACTCAGCCTGTGACCAGGCTATCTCAATACCAAAGGCAAGACAAGACACAAGAAGAAAACAACAGTCAGCATCTGTTGTGAACACATGCCTGAAGTCTAGCAAAACACAAGCGAACCGAAATTAGTGGCATGTTAAAAGGATCCATGTTGTCACTAAGTAGGCATTCTCCCTGAATGCAGGGCTAATTCATGTGGGAAGAATCATCTGTCAATCACCACACTTCTCTAACAAAGAGGGAGGAAATGCACATGAGCATCTCGCTTCATGTAGAGAACAAACTGACAAAATGTAATGCCTTCTCTTGACTTAAAAAAATTAGAATCCCAGCACTTGGGAAGCAGAAACAGGCGGATCTCTGTGAGTTCAAGGCCAGCCTAGTCTACAAAGCAAGTTCCAGGACAGTCAGGGCTACCCAGAAGAAAAGCGGGGAGAGGAAGGAAGTCGAGGCTGGAGAGATGCTCAGTGGGTAAGACTACTCGCTGCTCTAGCAGAGGACCAGGGCTGGTTCCCAGCTCCTACCCAGTGCCTCTGGTTCCTCACTCCCCCTAGGGATCTGATGCGCTTCTCTGGCCTTAATAGGTACCAGGTATGAAGGCGTTGCACACACAAACATGTAGGCAACAACATGCATACACATAAAATGTAAAGAAATCTTTAAAAATTACTAAAGAAGTTTTAAAGTAACCCACAAAATGGGAGGAAGTGTTTGTACAATAGAGGATTCAAGGGTGTGGAGATCCAGGTTCAGTTCCTCAGCACCTGGGTGGGGTGACTCACAACCACCTAGGTGTAATCCCAGCTCCAGGGATCTAGCACTTCAAAATTATCTACCTACTTATTTATTTTTTATTTATTTATTATTTTTGGTTTTTCAAGACAGGGTTTTTCTATGTAGCTTTGGAGCTGTCCTGGAACTCCCTCTGTAAAACAAGCTGACCTCAAGCTCACAGAAATTCCCCTGCCTCTGCCTCCTAAGTGCTAGGATTAAAGACATGTGCCACCACCACCCGGCGATATTTCGTCACTTTTTCTGGCTGGGTAGTACTCATGAACCAGACATGCTACGTTTTGTTTGTGCATCAGTGAGTTGACAGGACTGGGGGTGTTTCTAATCTGCTGGGGTTTTTTTGTTTTTTGTTTTTTTTTCTTTTTTGGTTTTTCGAGACAGTGTTTCTCTGTGGCTTTGGAGCCTGTCCTGGAACTAGCTCTGTAGACCAGGCTGGTCTCGAACTCACAGAGATCTGCCTGCCTCTGCCTCCCGAGTGCTGGGATTAAAGGCGTGCGCCACCACCGCCCGGCCTAATCTGCTGTTTTGAGTGAGTGTTCCAGTGTCTTAATTCTTTTTTTTTTTTTTTTTTTAGTTTTTTCGAGACAGGGTTTCTCTGTAGCTTTGGAGCCTGTCCTGGCACTAGCTCTTGTAGACCAGGCTGGCCTCGAACTCACAGAGATCCGCCTGCCTCTGCCTCCTGAGTGCTAGGATTAAAGGCGTGCGCCACCACCGCCTGGCTGGTGTCTTAATTCTTACAATTTGTTGTTGTTGTTGTTTGGTTTTTGAAACAGGGTTTCTCTGTGTAGTCCTGGCTGTCCTGGAACCCACAGAGATACACCTGTCTCTGCCTCTAGAGTTCTGGGATGGTTAAAGGCGTGCACCACCACTGCCCAGCTCTTATCAACTCTGTGTGGCTTTGGAGCCTGACCTGGAACTCTCTCTGTAGACCAGGCTGGCCTCGAACTCACAGAGATCTGCCTGGCTTTGCCTCCTAAGTGCTGGGATTAAAGATGTGTGCCACCACTCCCAACTCAAAATTATTTTTAAAGAAGGAAGGGAAAAAAAGGAAAAAGGACATTTTAAGGGTTGGAGATATAATTTAATGTTAGCATACTAGCTTGGAGTGTATCGGATACCATAGAACCCTGAATCCCTACCACTAATAAATCAATCAACAAACAAATCAATTAATCAATAAATAGGAAGTTGCCTGCCAGGGTAAGTCCAATTCTTCTTAAGAATGCACTTTCTGCAGAGTGATAGTGGCGCACAGCTTCAATCCCAGCACTCAGGAGGCAGAGGCAGGAGGATCTCTGTGAGTTCGAGGCCAGCCCTGTCTACAGAGTGAGTTCCAGGACAGCCAGAGCTACAAAGAGAAACCCTGTCTCGAAAAACCAAACAAACGAAATGCATTTTCCTCTTGCCCTGTCACCATCTACAGGCCCCAGGCTCCACCCCATCCCCTCACCCCACCCCATGCCTCAGCCCCACAGTGGGGAGTATCACTGGCCCTACTTGCTCTGAGGCTGCCACATTCCTGGACCGAGCAGCTACTCCTTTCCCTGGGTCTCTAGATTGCAGATGGCTGTTGTGGGACTACCCAGCCTCTGATTGTGTAAGCCAATCTAATAAGCCCCCTTTATAATTATATATCAATTCTGTTGGCTCTTTTCCTCTATGCCAGTAACCATAGCAACAATAGAACCTATATCCAGATCAACTCTTCACTAAGTTACCTAATTTTCCCAGGCTGTTAGTCCAGCAGAGGGACATACCCATATCTAGACATAAATTCCACTTTAGCATCTGCTGCCCACACATATTGTCCAATGTTAATTTTTTTTTTTTTTTTTGGTTTCTCAAGACAGGGTTTTTCTGTGGCTTTGGAACCTGTCCTGGAACTAGCTCTGTAGACCAGGCTGGTCTCGAACTCACAGAGATCCGCCTGCCTCTGCCTCCCAAGTGCTGGGATTAAAGGCGTGCGCCACCACCGCCCGGCTGTCCAATGTTAAATTAAAACTTGGGCATTACAACTCAAAGGACAAGAAGAATATTGGAACAACTGAATATCCACGTGCAAAGAAATCTGTTTCTCACAGTGTACACAAAAATTAACTCATAATGGGTGAAAGGCATAATCATAAGAATGAAGCTGTATTCATTGGTGGTGATTGTAGCACACCTTTGATCCCAGCACTCAGGAGGCAGAGGCAGGCGGATCTCTGTGCATCTGAGGCCAGCCTGGTCTAAGAGCAAGTTCCAGGGTAGCTGGGCAGTTACACAGAGAAAACCTCCTCCAAAAAAAAGCATTAGCAGTACAGTATTCACCTAGGGCTTGTTGGCCAATCAGTCCAGCACAGGTTTCAGAGAGGGACGCTGTCTCAAAAACAAGGTAGAGGGCAATCAAGAAAGACACCTGAAACCAACTTCTGGCCTTCACATCTACACACACAAACACAGAAACACACACACACTGTGGTGGCTTGAATGGCTCTGATAGGCTCATGTGTTTGAATATGTGGTCCACAGTTGGTGGAACTGTTTGTGAGGGATTAGGAGGTGTGGCCTTGTTGGAGGAGGTGTGTCACTGAACGTGAACTCAGAGGTTTCAAAAGCCCATGCATTTCCAGCACACTCTGCGTGCTCTTGCGTTCTCTCTCCCTCTTTCTGTCTCTCCTCTCTCTCTCTCCCCTCCCTCCCTCCCTCCCTTGAACTTACTGGTCAGGATGTAAGCTCTCAGCTACTGCTCCAGTGGCAGGCTAGCCAGCTGCTGTACCCCCACCAGAATGGTTATGGATTCACCCTCTGGAACTGTAAGCAAGCCCCCAGTTTATAAGTTGTCTTGGTCATGGTGTCTCTTCAGGACAATAGAAAAGTAACCAATACACATTCATATACAGAGATGCAAACAAAAAGATACACAAAGATATGCATACAATGTACTAGAGCATCATTATGCTTGAGATAGATGCAAATCAAAACCACAATGAGATCTTATTTATATTCATTAAGAAAACTCGAATTTTTTAAGTAAAATTTAAAGAATAAGAGTTAATAAGAGGTGGACAGTGGTGATGCATGTCTTTAACCATCCCAGAACTCTGGAGGCAGAGGCAGGTGGATGTCTGTGAGTTCCAGGACAGCCAGGATTACACAGAGAAACTCTCTCTGGGGGGGGGTGATAAAATATGGACACATGCTACAGCATGGGCTAAACCTTGAGAGCCTCATGCTGAGCGAAAGCTGCCAAAGAGACACATTGTGTAATTGCCTTTCTCTCAGAACAGAGATGGACAGCCAGCCAGTGCTTGCCAGGTGCCAGCAAAGGAAAGAATGGGAAGAAGCAATGGACTTTCTGGAACTCTAGAAATGCTGTCCTGCAACATTGTAAATGCATGAAATGCCACTAAATAATGTAGCCCCAAGTGGCCTTTTAACTCATAGAGAGGTGCCTACCTCTGCTACCCAGGTGCTAGGATCTAAGGTGTGTGCCACCACTGATAACCAAAAATTACATTTGAGAGTGGTCTAACTGTTGAGCTTTTATATAGTGTAATTTTTGAGAGACGTGGTTGTTAGACCTTAGACTAACCAGTGGTGTCTTAGATGTGGACATCAATAACTCAAGCTCTAAGACGGGTCGGCCCACCAGTGTTCCAGTCCTGAGAGCCTCCTCTTCTGCCTCTTTCTCTCCATCCTGCCCAGAGCCTCCCTAAGCATGTGGCTTCCCGTCCTTGCCTAAATCCCCTCCCCAGCACAGGCTGCCTCACCTGCAGCCTGACTCCGTGCAGCTTAACTCAGAAACCTGTGCTCCTTATCGCTGCTCTTCCCCAGGCTTCTCCTACGGCAGCTGCAGGATTTACAGTTTGCCTTCCATGAGGTTTATCCTTAAAACTCTAATAAAAGTGTCTCAAACTTTGAAAAAAAAAAAGAAAAGAAAAAAGAAACCAAGGAGCTGTGGGTGTCGCTCATTGGGTAAAGTGATTACCCAGCAAGCACCACGTGGGGATTTAATATAAATAGGCCACTCACCTGTGCTCACAGCACTAAGCAGGTGGAGGCGGGAGGACCAGAAGTTCCAGGTCATTCTCTACAATAGTAATTCTCAGCCTTCCTAAAGCTGAGACCTTTAATACAAGTGCCTCATGTTGTGGTGACAACAAAATTATTTCGTTGCTACTTCATGCCTATAATTTTGCTGCTGTTATGAATCATAATATAAATATCTGATATGCAGGATATCTGAAAGCCCTGTGAAAGGGTCATTGACCCCCAAAGAAGTGGCAACCCACAGGTTGAGAACTGCTGTCCTACAGCATAGTGAGGTAACCAACCTGGGCTACAAGAAAACACCACACACACAAACACACACGCACACACACATGCACACACACACACACACACACACACACACACACACACACTGCTGCCCTACAGCATAGTAGGTAACCAACCTGGGCTACAAGAAAACACCACACACACAAACACACGCGCACACACACACATGCACACACACACACACACATGCACACACACACACACACACACACTGCTGCCCTACAGCATAGTGTGGTAACCAATGTGGGCTACAAGAAAACACCACACACACAAACACACACGCACACACACACGTAAACGCACACACGCACACACACACACACACACAATGCTGTCCTACAACATAGTGAGGTAACCAACCTGGGCTACAAGAAAACACCACACACACACACACACTGCTGCCCTACAGCATAGTGAGGTAACCAACCTGGGCTACAAGAAAACACCACACACACAAACACACACACACACATACACACACACATACACACACACACACACACACTGCTGCCCTACAGCATAGTGAGGTAACCAACCTGGGCTACAAGAAAACACCACACACAAACACGCACGCACACACACACATGGACACACACACACATGCACACACACGCACACACACTGCTGCCCTACAGCATAGTGTGGTAACCAATCTGGGCTACAAGAAAACACCACACACAAACACACACACATCATCCCAGTTATACACATACACATACTTTTTTTTTAAAGAAAGAAATTGAACTTTATCAAAATTTAAGAACTTGGGACAGAGAGAATACTCACTTTTAGAAGAATGGTAGCTGCTCTTAATTCAATTTCCAGCACCAACTTCAGGTGACTCCTAAACAACTCCAGCTCCCAAGCATCTGATGCCCTCCTCTGGCCTCTTCAAGTACCTGAAGACATGGCATAAATCTACACACACACACACACACACATGCACACATACAATAACCTTTTGAAAATCAAAAGATTAAAAAACCTTTATTTGTAAGGAACACTCTCAAAGACAGAGGTGTGGCTTATTTGGCAGAGTGCCTGGCTTGCCTGTACAATGTAAAACCCTATCTCAAAAAAAAATATAAACAAAAGACAGTATTATTAGCCAGGTGGTGGTGGCACACACCTTTAATCCCAGCGAGGCAGAGGCAGGCCAGCCTGTGAGTTCAAGGCCAGCCTGGTCTATCGAGCTAGTTCCCTGACAGAGCTGTTATATAAATAAATCCTGTCTGAAAAAAACAAAATAAATAAATAAAAAGAAGAAAGAAGAAAGAAAGAAAGAAAAAAAGAAAGAAAGAAAGAGATAGTATTATGAAGAAAGTGATGGGGTTGTGGGACTGGAGAGATGGCTCAGTGGTTAAGAGCACTGGCTGTTCCAGAGAACACAAGTTCAATTCCCAAGACCCACACAGCAGTTCACAACCCTCGTGATAAAATATAAAACAATAGAAATGGGTTCATTTAAGATGTAAGAGCTAGCTAGGAATACGCTTAAACTATTGGCCAAACAGTATTGCAATTAATACAGTTTCTGTGTGATTATTTCGGGTGTGGGTGCCCAAGAATGAACGAGCGGTCTCTGCCAACGACAACTGTCTGTGACTCCAATTCCAGAGGACCCAACACCCTTGAACAGATACACATGCAGGCAAAACATCAGCACACATAAAAGTAAAATGAAGAGATAAATAAAATTTTTCTAAAGTTTAAAAAAAGAAAAAAGGATGTGAGCCGTCAGGTATAGTGGTGCACACACCTTTAATCCCAGCGCTCAGGAGGCGGCAACAGGAGGTTCTCTGGGATTCCAACCAGCCTGGTCTATGTGGTGAGATCCAGGATAGCTAGACCTTCATAGTGAGACTCTATCTCAAAAAAAAAAAAGTGAAAACAATCTACAGTAACTCAATAAGGATCTGGTATTCAGGGTATATAAGGAACTAAACTTAACAATAAAAGGAACCAGATCTTTAAAATGAGCAAAGGCGCCGGGCGGTGGTGGCGCACGCCTTTAATCCCAGCACTCGGGAGGCAGAGGCAGGTGGATCTCTGTGAGTTCGAGACCAGCCTGGTCTACAGAGCTAGTTCCAGGACAGGCTCCAAAACCACAGAGAAACCCTGTCTCGAAAAATACCAAAAAAAAAAAAAAAAAAAACTAAAATGAGCAAAGGGTATGAATACACTTTCACCCAAAAAAGATAATTAAATGGCCAATAAGCACTGAAATATGTTCAAGTTTTAGCCTTTAGGGAAATGCAAATTAAAATCACAATGAGAAAACAGGTATGGTGTCCCAAGCTTGTAATTCCAGCACTTGGGAGGTAGAAGCATAGATCAGAAGTTAGAGGTCTGGGGGCTAGAGAGATGGTTTAGTGGTAAGAACACTGACTGCTCTTCCTGAGTTCAATTCCCAGGACCCATGGCCATCTGTTTATAACTGTAGACCCATGGGATCCAGTGCCCTCTTCTGGTCTGCATACATGCAGACAAAACACCACCCATATGCTTAAAATATATACATAAATAAGTCTCGAAAGAAAGAAAGAGAGAGAGAGAGAGAAAGGAAAGGAAAAGTTCGGTGATAGCCTTGACTACAAAGTGAGTTCAAGGCCAGTCCGGAATATGTGGAGACCCTGTCTTAACTAACAACAGCAGGTCAGTTTGATCAGAAGGACCTAGTAGATTGGTAAAGCTCACCTCTGTGTACTTGAGTCCGAGAGGAAAGAAATACAGGAGGTAAGGAGAGGGGAGAGAAAGGGAAGACACAGCGATGCTGGCATTTGGTCTGTTGAAGATCCTGGATTGATAAAATGAGTTCATGACTTGGCAGACTGTATCAGTGTATCAAACTGCAATAGTTTTTAAAGTATTTTATTAACTCTGAAAGTTCTACACAATGTTTTTTGATCATATTCACCCCTTCCCTTAACTCCTTCCAGACCCATCCTCCCATTTTATCCTTTCTTTTCTTTTGGTTAATAACCCATGGACTCCAGTTTGTACTGCCGACATGTAGGGTCGTCCACAGGATGAGGCTGACCTGCCAGGAACCACATGCTTAGAGAAAATTCATTCTCCCTCCCTCAGAAGCCTCAAGTCCTCCCAAGTTAGGGGTGGGGAATCGGGCTTATAGAATGCTGACTGGCTTGCCCTTGTGCAGGTCTCGAGCAGGCAACCAGAGCCTGTCCCGCCAGAAGACTCCAGTTTTGCCCCGTCCTCCTCAGTCTCCCACTCTTTCTTCTCTCTCTTCCAAGATGGGCGCTGGTTCATGTCTAGCTACTTCCTGTGGACATGGGGTGACATGGGGGAGGGGAGAGTTGGACGTTGGTGGGATCACGCTCAGGGGAGGTGTAACTGGAGAGGCCTTCAGTTGACTGACATCCTGGAGACCTCAGGCATCTGTTCCTTGAAGGAGATGAGAAGGCAGGTGGGAAGAGAAAAAATAGATCATTATTGGCCCTGTGAATGGGACTAGCCATGGGAAGGGTCATTAACGCCCAGAAAGAATGGGACAGAGAGGAGCCCCATTGCACAGGAGAGGCAAGGGTGAATGAGTGAGAGGAGAGCACACATGCCCTTTAAAACCAGATTTTAGCTGCTGGGTAGGTGCCCATTTGAGCCAGGAGAGGTGGTACCAGTGGCTGAGTCCCAGGAGCTGGTGTAGGTGCTGGTGCTATCTGGAGAGCTCTCTGTAAGTTGGTCTTGGCTCACACAGCAGGAGTGACCTGTAAAATACGCTTGATGGGGTCAAAATGGGCTCTGGAGACTGTTAGTTCTTACCAGACCAGATAAAGGAAATTGGAAACTCTGAACCTCTGAAGATACACCTGAAGCCTGTTCATTCTGGACTATGAAGCCTATGAAAGAGGCACACCTGTCGGTATTTTTAGCAGAAAACTTAACAAATGAAGTAATGAGCTAACTAGTAGACAGATCTAAGAGGGATAAATGAGCAGAAACAAGGTAGCTTTTTTACCTATGCAGGCAATCCCAAGTCTCTCTGTGGTCTTTGGCAAGCACCAGTCTTAGAAGCAGTGCTTGCCTTTAGCTGCTGAGCCCAGGAGGTCTGACAGATTTTCCTGTGGGGATAGGGTTCAGTCTACTTGTCTTAGCAAGATGAGACGTTCAATCCCCTGGTGTAGTCCAGGAAGCTGATGATGTGGAAAGTCGCTTTTGCTGTGTGGGTGGCTTTGCCATACCCAAAGGCAAGCCTTCAGGGCAGAAGGTCTTCTGTAACCATGCATCTTCTTGGAGGAGCTATAGGATGCTGCAGGAGCTGGCATGTCTGTCATAAGAAGCTCTTTTGTTAAATGCCATACTCTCAGATCTGTAAAGGCACTTGAGAATCAGGGTACCATTACCTGTCAGATATATTTAAATTAGACATATAAGTTAAATTTAGACATATAGACATATATTTACCCAGTCAGTTACAGCCTACCAATGCTATTAGAGGCAAGAAGATTAGAAGGAATATTTTAGTAAGCCAAAGTGTATTGGAGGTAGAATTTCTCCTTGGTACGACCAGCACATGTGGGTGCTCTTATCAAAGATGGCACTGAGGTTTTTATTTTGACCTCTACCAAAAACGGTGGCTATCCATGTGTTTGTATTTTTCCAGAGCTGTTGTAATCTGGAGTTACAAGTTTTACAGATTTTAAAACAAGCACACATACACACACAGACATAAAACAAGCATACCATGGCCACACTATTTACACATATATATTAGCAGACAGACGAACAAAACTTTTTTAAGGAACCAACTTAAAAATTCTGGAGTAGGCTACAGAAGCCAGGTGAGCACACAGGTGATCCCATTGAGGGATGGAACGCGTATGCAGTTCAGAGTAGAAGGACCAGGGAATGGATCCACTGTAGGGAGAATCCCAGCATGACCAGATTACATACCAGGAATGCAGACAAACAACAGACAGCTAGAGAAGAGGGCAGGGAGGTTGCAGAGGGGGTGGGAGCACAGCATCCAGAAACCATGGGCATATGGGGGGCTTGTTTGTTTTATGACCTCAAAACCTTTTTAGGAGTTAAGGGATGTAAGGTGTCAGATAGCCCCACTTTTAAAAGATTTGTAAAAGGCAGACCAAGGGTGTTTGAGGATTAGGTCTCGAATTGTAAGCATTTCTTTTTAAAGTCCATGCTGGGACTTTAAAAAAAGTCAAAGCCTAGCACAAGGCGTCCACTGTGGTAGACTTTGGGTCAAAAAACCAGAGGGGTATGGGAAATTCCTTAAAAGGACATCTCCTAATAAAGGAACCCCACAGGGACAAGGCAGTCAGGAGCCTGGCATGGCTGTGTCTTTCGCAGGACAGCCCAAATCACATGAGGCCCTGGGCCTTTAAGGCAATGACTTGGAACTCAAACAATTAATGTATCTATATCCATACAGTCTAACTTTGTTTGAGATAGGATCTCACTATGTAGCCCTAGCTAGCCTGAACTTGTTAAGTAGACCTGACTGGTCTTGAACTCACAGAGATCTGCCTACCTCTGCTAGTATTAAAAGTGTGTGCCACAGGCTGGAGAGTTGGCTCAGTGGTTAAGGGCACTTTCTGCTCTTGCAGAGAACCAGGTTTCAGTTCACAGCACTCACACAGCAACTTAGAACTGCCTGCTGCTGGACTTCCAGGAGACAAACGCCATCTTCTGGCCTCTTTTGGCTCTTGCATGCACAAGGTGCACATAAACTCATGCAGGCAAGTACACACACATATTAAATAAATAAATAAATAAATCTTTTTTTTTCAAAAAGGAATGACAAATATAAACTCTTCCATTCCATTGGGCCAAGGTCAAGCTGGACTGTGGTGGCTCATGTTATTAATCCCAGCACCCAGGAAGCAGAGGCAGGTGGATCTCTGGGACTTTGAGGCCAGCTTGGTGTACAGAGCGAGTTCTAGGACAGCCAGAGTTACATAGTGAGACCCTGTCTCAAAAGAAAGGAAAAGAGGGCTGGAGAGATGCTGAAGAGCACTGGCTGCTCTTCCAGAGGTCCTGAGTTCAATTCCCAGCAACCACATGGAAGCTCACAACCATCTGTAATGAGATCTGGCACCTTCTTCTGGCCTGCAGGCATACATACAGAGCACTCATACACATGAAATATAAATTTAAAAAAGGAAAAAAGAAAGAAAGAGAGAGAAAAAAAAAAAGAAAAGGCATCCCATAAAGCCAAAGTCCCAAGCTGCTGGAAAGTCACACTTCCCAGACATCCCCGGGTCACCTGGCAGGCATTCCTCAGTTCCGAACCTCTGCTTCACTCCAGGATGTAAAACATGTGACTCAGTGGCCCCTGTGACTCTTGTTCCTCCTCCTGTAGCAACCCACACGTGGGCCTGCTGCTCCCCACCTCTCCCTCTTCTTGGCTCCCCCACCACACTCTGTCTTGCTGTACACCCCAAGATGCCTTAAATGTGTGTCTTCGTGTCTGTTGCTGTGAAGAGACACCATGACCACAGCAGCTCTTAGAAAAGAATGCATTTAACTGAACTCCAGTGGTTAATCCTTTAGCATCATAACAGGGAACATGGAAGTACACATGCAAACATGGTGCTGGGGAAGCAGCTAGGAGTTCTACGTTCTGATCCTTAAGTGGAGAGAGAGAGAGTGTGGGCCATGCATGGGCATTTGAAACCTCAAACCCCACCCCCACACATATTTCCTTCAACAAGGCCATACCTACTAATCCACTAATCCTTGTAATCCTTTCAAACAGTTTCACTCCCCAGAGACTAAGTATTCAAATATGTGAGCCTATGGGGCCTTTCTCATTCAAACCCCGACAGTACACAACCCCACCCCACCTCCAGCTCCTTCCACCTCCTTCCTGAGGCCAGTTTGCTGTCCATCACTTCAAGGACTCTTCTGAGGGTTCCACAAAGAGCACTCCAGTATTTTACCATTTCCCACTTTATTCCTGAAGTTGCCATCAAGAAGAGGGGAAGACTGAGGTCCGGTCCAGATGACAGAATGCGGCTGTGTCCTAGCTGCTTCTCTATCTTCTGACCGCGGAGGGGCCTCACTGCATCCCATCCACAACAACAGCAGAGCCGGGTCCATGTTTTAGGTCTTGCCATTTGCATCCCGGCACACCACACTAAGTATACCAACTCTATTTGGATTCCTTGGTTTGGAAGTGACAGAAATCCAACTTGAACTAGATTAAACGTAGATAAGAATGTGTAAGGTAATAAAATCCAATCACTGGCTAGACAACTAATCTGAAGAAAGAGTAAAGATGTCTCAGGAAGGGCCAGGGGCTTAGCACGGAAAGGGGGTTGCAGTCACCAAGTCTCCTGACCTGAATTTGATCCACAGGGATCTTCATTGTAGAAGAAGAAAATGGACTCCCAAAGGCGTCTTGTGAAACACACACACAAGATGTCATATGTCTTTAACACCAAAAGTCAGGAGGCAGAAACAGGCAGTTGATCTCTGCTGATTGAGGCCAGCCTGGACTATATAGTGAGTTCTAAGCCTGCCAGAGCTACATGAGACCTCTCAAAATCAATAAATAAGTAATATTATTTTATTTTCTAAAGTCATTTAACAATAACCGGTGGGGAAGAGCTTTGTTGACCCACCTTTGGTCGAGGCCCGCACTTGGACCAGTTCTGACTGAGGCAGGATTATAGAAACACGTGTGTCCTGGTAACCATATGGTTCTCAGTTCCCGAGGGGAAGGGTTGCCAGGACGACCGATTCCTGTCTACTACAGCAGCCCTGTG
Source organism: Microtus pennsylvanicus (assembly GCF_037038515.1). Classification (NCBI taxonomy): domain Eukaryota; kingdom Metazoa; phylum Chordata; class Mammalia; order Rodentia; family Cricetidae; genus Microtus; species Microtus pennsylvanicus. Next base: position 42,874,048 of record NC_134583.1, read on the forward strand.
GGATGCTTGGTAGGAGCTAAGGGCTGAATGTGAACTGTCCCCAGTGGGTCCTGGAAAGGATGTGGGTCTAGTTGGAGGAAATGGGTCACCAGAGCATGGCTCTGAAGGTTTCACCCGGTCTCTGGTCCTGTCCTCACTTTCTGTCTCCAAACATCTCTTCCACACACCCACGATTGCCATGATAGTCTGCCTCAACACGAGACCAAGCTCAGAGAGTCCAGGTCTATGGACTGGACTCTCTGAGGCCATGAATGAAAATAAATTATTTTGTCCTGAAGTTTTCTGTCTGGTCACAGGCAACAATAAAAATAACTAATAGAATAGAATAAAACTCTTCGCTTTTTTTCTATAGCCCCCTTTTTGTTTTTTGCTTCTTTGGGGGGTTTTTGGTGTTTTTCCCCCCTTTGGTTTTTTTTTCAAGACAGGGCTTTGTCGTTTTGGAACCTGTCCTGGAACTTGCTCTGTAGCCCAGGCTGTCCTCAGACTCACAGAGATCCACCTGCTTCTGTCTCCCAAAGGCTGAGTTAAAAGCATGCCCCATCACCGCCCATCCTTATAGCCCCTTTCTAAGCAACTACAGAGCTTATCTGTTTTATTCAGACAGGTGTCTTAGTGTTCTACTGCTGTGAAGAGACGCCATGACCACAGCAACTCTTAGAAAAGAAAGCATTGGCCAGGTGGTGGTGTTGCACGCCTCTAATCCCAGCACTCAGGAGGCAGAGGCAGGCGGATCTCTGTGAATTTGAGGTCAGCCTGGTCTACAAGAGCTAGTTCCAGGACAGGCTCCAAAGCTACAGAGAAACCCTGTCTCAAAAAAACAAAGCAAGAGCCGGGCGATGGTGGCGCACGCCTTTAATCCCAGCACTCGGGAGGCAGAGGCAGGCAGATCTCTGTGAGTTCGAGACCAGCCTGGTCTACAAAGCTAGTTCCAGCACAGGCTCCAAAGCCACAGAGAAACCCTGTCTCGAAAAACCCAAAAAATAAAAAAATTTAAAAAAATTTAAAAAATAAAAATAAAATAAAACAAAGCAAGAAAGCATTTAGCTGGGCATGATGGTGCACTCCTTTGGTTCCAGGACTCAGACCGCAGGCAGATCCCTGAGTTTGAGGCTTGAGACCAGCCTAGTCAAAAGAGCAAGTTCCAGGACAGCCAAAAACAAAAACAAAAATAAAACAAAACAAAACAAAAAAAGCAGGCAGCAGGAAGAGAGAAACTCAGCTTGGAATGGGCTTTTTGAAACCTCAAAGCCCACCCCTAGTGACACACTTTCTCCAACAAGGTCATACCTCCTAATGGTTTCAACTAGTGCCACTCCCTGAATTACTACCCAATGGAAGCCATTCTCATCCAAACCAGTACAACTGGGACGTCACTCACACAAGGTCTAACTGGGCTTGAGTATTCTTCAGAGATCACGCCTGCTCAGGGTGATATGGTCTGAGACTAGACAGAGACATTTGACTCCACTTAGCTTCTAATTGTAAGTGGATAATGAAGCTCCTGAGGTCATTACCTCCAAGGAGAGAAGATCTGTTGTAGTAGCAGGAAGGACCACCATGCAGGTGATACTCAGACCCAGGAGATTAGTGATTGCTTGCAGGCTGCCCTGCTCGGTGTGGCCAACGGCGGGCAGAGATCTCCAGGACAGTGGTTTTTCTCAGCCACTCTGGTAGCTCTCCTGCTGCCCAGCGTCAGTGGATACATTAGCACAGAACAGGGTGGGGCCACAGCGCACACTGTACCAGGCGACTCCTCCCCTAACCTCGATCTCTGCCGGAGAAGACTGGCTGACTCTCAGGACCGTGGTGGTGGTGTGGAAGAAGCTAATTTCATCAACATGTGCTACATACCAGACACTATTCGTGACGGCAATCATTGGTTGTCAACTTGATTACATCTGAAGTGAATGAAAACCAAGGAGCTGATTACTTCCATGAGGGATTTTTCTCAACTAAAGTGTTTGGGGTGGGAAAACCCACCTCCAATCCAGATCTTTTGGAGGTGGGAAGATCCCCCTCTAATCTGAGCCATATACGTTCTGGTAGTGGGCTACAAAAAGGACGTGGGCCGGGCGGTGGTGGCGCACGCCTTTAATCCCAGCACGCGGGAGGCAGAGGCAGGCGGATCTCTGTGAGTTCGAGACCAGCCTGGTCTACAGAGCTAGTTCCAGGACAGGCTCCAAAACCACAGAGAAACCCAGTCTCGAAAAACCAAAAAAAAAAAAAAAAAAAAAAAAAAAAAAGGACATGGAAAAAGGAAGCTTTCATTGTTTTGCCTGCTTGCCCTCACTCTCAGTGACAAGTTTGTTCCTTAACTGGCATTACAGCCTGCTTCTTTAGGATTCCAGTGAACACCAAAGACCAGCTGAGACATCCAGACTTGGGGACAGAACAACTGCTAAATTCTTGGGCTGTCCATTGGTAGATGGCCATTGTTAGACTAGCTGGACCACAGCCTGTGAGTAGCTCTAATACCCCCACAAATAAATACAGAATAAATATATATTCCAACACTATATATTTTAATATTTCATCTAATCAAAATAAAGCAGCTCACAGGTGAGAAAGCCAAGGTACAGAGAGGTTGAGTACCTCACCCTGTCACTCAGCAGACAGCAGCAGGGCAGAGCTGTACCTAGCCATTGGAAGCTAGTATTGGCCACCAGTCATTAAACTGCAGACATCACGTTCACAAGGAGAGTCCTCACAGCGTGCACGACAGCACTTGGGGCCAGAGCAGCTTTAGTTCTCCCACAAGGGCACACGTGGGGTGGGATACCCTCAGTTAGAACGAGCCCCCCACCCCAGACTCCTAATCACCAGCCACTCTCTTAGCTCTCCCCTTCCAGGAATCTTATTCTCTCTCTCTCTCTCTCTCTCTCTCTCTCTCTCTCTCTCTCTCTCTCTCTCTCTCTCTCTCACACACACACACACACACACTCTCTCTGGCCCTTACTCTCCCACAGCCTGTCTTTCAAAGCCCCTCTATGTCCACTGTCTCACCACAACAGTGGACAAGGTTCAGAGCACTTTCTCAGGTTATTTCTCAGCTCCTAAGCCAGCAAGCAGCCAGTGGCTGCCAGGAAAAAGAGAACACAGCTGTCCAGCATTGAGGCACAAGGAGGCCAGGTCCTCATCTGAGGACTCCATAGTGTACATTCCACAATGATATCCCTACTATGTCATTACTCTTGATTGTGCTAGAATTCCAACTAAAACTAGCATTGCAGGTGGGCGAGATGGTTAGGGGGGTCGCTGCTTTTCCAGAGGACCTGGGTTTGATTTCTGGTACCCACAGGGTAACTCCCAGCTACCTGTAGCTCCAGTTCTGGGAAATTTGATGTCCCTTCTGTCCTCCAAGACACATATGGTACACAGACATACATGCCGACAAAGCACCCATACACACACAACAAAAAAACTTAGAAGGGCTGGAGAGATGGCTCAGAGGTTAAGAGCAATGCCTGCTCTTCCAAAGGTCCTGAGTTCAATTCCCAGCAACCACATGGTGGCTCACAACCATCTGTAATGAGGTCTGGTGTCCTCTTCTGGCCTGCAGGCATACATACAGACAGAATATTGTATACATAATAAATAAATAAATATTTTTAAAAAACTTAGAAAATTAGCCAAACTTGTAAAAAAAAAAGTATTGCAGAACAGAGGTGGGGTTATCATCAGCCCCAGGACCACACTGTAGAAGTCATGTACTGCACGGTGGCCTCTGAGACACCTGGAGTCAGGACCTTCAACAGCACTGGGCCTCTCAGACCCTCACATCTTTGTCCTGCAAGCTGTAGGGGACACAGTTCTGCACTAAAGCCGCAGTCTGTGCTGGGCGGTGGTGGCGCACCCCTTTAATCCCAGTGCTCAGAGTTCAAGGTTTACAGAGAGAGTTCCAGGTCAGCCAGGACTACACAGAGAAACCCTGTCTTAGAAAAACAAAAACAACCCACACTTTGCTGTGAACACTTCAATATGGTGAGCTGAGCAATCAATGGAAGAGAGGTCCTATAGGATACAGCAGAGACACCCAAAGATGACTTGGAAAAGCCAGCAAGGTCCAAGGTGAGCCCGTGGGTAAATAATATGAGGCTTGAGTACTGAGACAAGCAGGGGAAAAGCATCTCTGAACAAAACAGTTAGTGTGTGTATGGTGCTATAAAGAAAAGAAAAATAAAAGGAGGTGGAGCCCTGGTACCCAGGACATGGTGGGCCAGTGTGAGAACTTGAGTTTGATCATGAGAAGCCGTGGAAGGACAGAAGACAAGGGCCCTGTCCCATTGTAACTCCTTGAGCCCCTGGATATATAGATAGGTCCAAGTGAGGGTACAGCACACACACCAGTGAGGAGAACTTGTGGAAGCAGTCAAACTGTCGGATCTCAGTCTCTACAATCTAAAATGTAACGAGAAGCACAGAGAAGAATAAGGTTTAAGGGCTGGAGAGATGGCTCAGTGGTTAAGAGCACTGCCTGCTCTTCAAAGTTTCTGAGTTCAATTCCCAGCAACCACATGGTGGCTCACAACCATCTGTAAGGAGGTCTGGTGCCCTCTTCTGGCCTGCAGACATACACACAGACAGAATATTGTATACATGATAAATAAATAAATATTAAAAAAAAATAAGGGTTAGTGAGGATGGAGAGGAACTGGAGCCCTTGGAACTCTTGGTGTGGATGTAAATGGCACAGCAGTTCCTTAAAAAGTGAAAACCCTGCCACGACCAGAGAGAGGGCTCAGTGCTCATGAGCACTGGCTGCTCTTGCAGAGGACCCAAGTTTGGTTCCCAGACCCACACAGTCAGTCACAATCATCTGTAAGTCCAGTTCCAGGAGATCCGATGCCCTCTTCTGAACCCCACAGGCACCCACACTCACACACAGACGTGCATGCACTGCATAAAACTCATGAAGGCACACGCATACACACATAAAAATAAATAAGCCAGGCGGTGGTGGTGCATGCTTTAATCCCAGCACTCGGAAGGCAGAGGCAGGCGGATCTCTGTGAATTTGAGATCAGCCTGGTCTACAAGAGCTAGTTCCAGGACAGGCTCCAAAGCTACAGAGAAACTATGTCTTGAAAAACCAATACTAATAATAATAATAAATATTTAAGATAAAATAGAAAATCGAAAGCAGGGCCTTTAACCCCAGTACTTGGGAGGCAGAGGCAGGCGGATCTCTGTGAGCTCAAGGCCTGCACAACATAGTGAGACACTGATTTAAATGGAAAAAAAAGTGAGTTGGAGAGATGGCACAGATGCGATGCACATAAATACATGTAGGCAAAACAGTCACACATGAAGTAAAACTAATAAATCTGCTGGGCAGTGGTGGTGCACATCTTTAATTCCCAGCACTCAGGAGGCAGAGGCAAGTGGATCTCTGTGAGTTCAAGGCTAGCTTGAGCTATTTCCAGGACAGTCAAGGTTACACAAAGAAACCCTGTCTCAGATAAATAAATAAATCATGTGTGTGCGTGTGTGTGTGTGTACTTTTCAGTGATTTATTTTTATTTTATGTGCACTGATGCTTTACCTGCATAAATGTCTCTCTGGGGGTGGCAGATCTTCCTAAACTGGAGTTACAGACAGTCGTGAGCTATCGTGTACGTGCTGAGAATTGAGCTTGGGTCCTTTGGAAGAGCAGCCAAATGTTGCTTAATGGCTGAGTCATCTCTCCAGTCCCAAAATAAATAAAATAAAATAAATAAATCTTTTTAAAATGGAAATCAGAGCATTCCAAAGTTATATATCTACATGCCCACATTCATATCAGCATTATGGCAACTAAAGCAGACTCCACGTACCCATGAGTGGATAGGTAAGGAAACCAATCCGACATATGCACACAGATGAACCTTGAGAACATGCTTAGTGAAATAAGCCTGACACATGAGGTAAATAGTGTGCGATTCCATTTTATAAGATTGAGTGTTTTTTTCTTTTTTAAAAAAAATATTTATTTATTTATTTTATTAGGTATACAATATTCTGTCTGTGTGTATGCCTGCAGGCTAGAAGAGGGCACCAGACCTCATTACAGATGGTTGTAAGCCACCATGTGGTTGCTGGGAATTGAACTCAGGACCTTTGGAAGAGCAGGCAATGGTCTTAACCACTGAGCCATCTCTCCAGCCCAAGACTGAGTGTTTATATTACAGAGCTGCTGCTGCACATGAAGTCCAGCCCTCAGGTGCTTGTCCAGTGTTGACAGCACCGTGGCCTCCATCTCCAGCCCCTCCCATAAAGCTGAGCACGGTAGTGCATGCATGTAATACCTGGTACAGAACAAGGGTCAGGAGAATCAGACATTCAAGGTCATCCTTAGCTACACGGGGAGTTCAAGGTCACCTGGGATACAGGAGACCCCATCTCAAAAACTTACACAGAGAGACAGACATCAGACGGTATTTACCAGAAGATGGGGTTAGAGTATTATTGCTTCATATGTGGAGTTTGTATTTTACAAAGTTATGGAAATAAACATGGCACTGACACTGTGTTGTCCAACATAATGAATAACAACACGGAACTATACAATTACAGAGTTATGACAGTAAAATTGGTGTTTATGCATGCAACCAACCAAAAATGGGGGGAAATGGCTTGTGAAAACACCCCCAAAACTCCTGACAGAGTACTTACAGGAACCGAGGGGTGTGTCAAGCAAAGAAGGTAGACTGGGGAGGGGAATGACCTGGGGGTTGTGGTCCCCACTTGATGACAAGGACATGATACTCTTTCTGGCTTCTCCTTGGGTCTCAGACTTTCCATCAGCAAGACCTAGTGTAGAAACCTGGCCACCGGGGGCTGGGGACTACGGAGGAGAGGTTCAATTCGTTCTTCAGGAGAGCCAGAAAGGCAGAAGGGGGTTTCTACGCATCCTCCAGGTAAAAATGCTGAATGTGTTCCCTTACCCCACAGCCTGGGGTGGGGGTAAAAATCCCGGGAGGATCATCCTACCTGGCTTTCCAGAAGAAAAGGGCCTCTGAAGGGGAGAGACAGCAAAGGACAGGAAGGGTTCATTACCATATTCAAAACACACACACACACATACACACACATACACACACATACACACACGCGCGCGCGAAGTCACACAAGTTATTGGGGAAGACAACGAAGCTGAGGAAACAGGGAAGGGAGGAGTGGGGCAGCCCTCAGGACAATCAGGGAGACCTCGACCCTGCCCCTTCCTCCCCTTATGCCGCCCCCTCAACAGCCTCCACCACAAAGTCTTGGCCGCCTTCTGCTCTGGTTCACAAACCCCAGCTCTCCACTCATGAGCCTCTGTTCCGCTGGTCTGTTTCTGGTCTTGTAACTCTAAGACCATCCTGCGTGTGGCCTCACTATGATTGTCCCTCAGCCTTCTCCGGCGCTCCAGCACAATCCTGGTTGCAGTCCACATCCATGTTCTTCCGTGTCCCTCTGTCTCCATGCCTGTCTTTCTCCATCCTGCTGGCCTCTCTGCTTGTCTCCCTCTCCACCACCGCCTTTCTCTCCTCTGCGTTTTATCCTTGTCTCAATCTATATATCCCTCTTTCTCTGTCCCCACCACAGGGTCTGTCCCCTTTTCTTTCGGTCTCCTCTCCATACCCACGTCCCCTTCCTGTCCCTATCCCAGGTTCTATCACTTGTCTCTTTCTCGTCCTTGCCTCCATCCCCCGCCCCCCTCACTCCAGGGCAGCCTCTGCAGTCCTCGCAGGGATAGGACCTAGCTGGGGGCGGGGCTGAGGGGCCAGATAGGAATAATTTGGTTATCGGAGAGAATTGAATTAACTTCTTCACACCAGCACCGCGGAGTCTGCCTCCCTAGCTTCCACGGGGCCGCAGGTGGGAGGCCCAGGGACGAGGTCGGGACCCTCCTGCTGGGCATGATGTGTCTGGGCCAGATTGGGGTAGGATAAGGGACTCTCGGGATGGGGTCCCGCGCAGCCCCGCCTGCTCCTCGGGAGCCCTAAGAGGGAGACAGGAGCCCTTTAGGGTGGAGGGGCCCGGGGCGGCCCGGGGCGGGGTCTGGGCCGCTGAGGCCCCGCCCCGCGGAGTTCGCCCCGCCCCGCCCCCTCCTCGGGGTCCTGCGCGTTAAAAGGCGCGCGGGCTGGCCACACTGCACTTGCGTTGCACCCGGGCAGAGTGCGGGCTGCGACGGGGCGGGCGGACTCTCGGGTGCTCAGAGCGGGTCTCAGGTCCTCTGCGCCTGGAGCTCGAGTCCCCCATTCCGAACTCCACCAAACCCGGGACCCCGACCCCAACCCGGCCGGCCCGGCCCCCGCCCCCGCCCCCTCGGGCCAATGGACTACTCCTACCTCAATTCGTACGACTCGTGCGTGGCGGCCATGGAGGCGTCCGCCTACGGCGACTTCGGCGCCTGCAGCCAGCCTGGCGGCTTCCAATACAGTCCCCTGCGGCCTGCCTTCCCCGCCGCGGGGCCACCTTGCCCCGCGCTCGGCTCCTCCAACTGTGCGCTTGGCGCCCTACGCGACCACCAGCCAGCGCCCTACTCGGCAGGTGAGCGCAGTCCCGTCCCAACCCTACCTCCAAATCCCACGGAACTCCCACTCCCTGCCCTGCTCTGCAAGTGAATGTGACTGTACCCACAAGCCGCCCCCTACCATGCCCCTGGCTGGACCCTCCAATGTACTTTGAGAACCCCAGTAATAGGAGTTTCTTCTTGGCAGGGATGAGCTGCACCCTCTTGTCCCCTTTTCTCCATGCCAAATCCCTACCCTGTGCTTTTCGAATCAAAGAAACAGGTCCAGTCCTAGGTCTTTCGTTAGGCCCTCCCTTTCCCATCTACAAAGGCGACCACCGAACCTCTCCATACCCCATATCCTCGTATCCTCGGAATGGACTTGAAGCTCAGTCCGGTCAACTCTCATCCTTGCCACCTATGTCCTAGATTATGCCACCCTCAGCAAAGATCCCTGCTGCAGCTGAGCTGTATAGATGGGGCCCTTTCTAGAGCCCTTAGACCTGTCCTGCTTGGGCCCAAATCTACGGCACCACCAAAAACCGGTTCCCAAAGGCACAGAAAAGAAAGGAGCCTCTATCATTGAGCCACTTTCCTTTCTACGTTCCCCCGAACCTAGACTAGCTACAGCCCAACAAAACCCAGGGGCAGATCCTCCACCTTCATTCAAGTCCTTTGATCCAAGCAAGTCCCTGTCCCAACCCTCAACATCGCTTAGCCTTTCAGGCATCCCTAGCCCTTCTGTCAAGAGTCTCAGCCTGCCCCACCCGGTTCCTCATCCCTTATCTCTTGGCCTCCTGGGAAGATCATGGAACCCAAAAGGAGGACTGTGGCTTGATGGGAAAATAAGTACTTGAATTTAGGGAAATAGGAGCCAAAAATGGGGGTGGGAAGATTCCTGGACTGGACAAGGATGGGGATTGCAGAAATGGGAACAGGAAATAGGGAGATAGACTCCCGAGAAAGGGATTTGTGAGACTGTGGGTGGGAGAAAGTGGAGAGAAACGGATAGGAGAGAAATGGGCGCACAGAGTTGGGAGACAGATAAGAACCAGATGGTGGGAACACGAATTATGGAGGAGAGGGAGCAAAAGAGTTGGAAAAAGAGATAAGCTGGAGGGAGATAAAAGTGGAGTGTTGGAGACAAGGGTTTGGAAGATGAGACAAAGAAGGTGATTGAGGAACCCCAAGAAAAATATGGAGACTTAAACCAGAAATTTGGAGATGGTATCTGCATGGGGTACAGGGGCTAGGATAGGATTTAGAGGAGATGGGACACAGAGAAGGCGACTGGGTGGGATAAAGGGGGCAAGGAAAATAGAACAATTTGGATAGGAGGGAATAAGAAAACAGTGACCCAGAAGGGGAAAGTTGAAGAGAGATTCAGATGGAGGAAGATGAAGATGAAAAAGAGGAGGAGAAGAATGACGATCCAGGGATGAGAGGCAGAACTGAGGAAATAAAGATTAGGAAGGAGAGAGACGGAAACAGTACACAGCAGAGGCAGCGGTGGCGTAGACCCAGCAGAAGCGTCTCAAGGCCCAGGACTGGATAGCAGCGAGACTTTGGTGCTGATGAGATCTAGCAGACATAGCCGGCTCATGTGATCAGAGAACAGAGCCTGAAGTCCCGTAGGGAGGGTGCCAGAGGAGAAACACCACCGTGGAGGTGGGAGGGCTTGGCAGAAGGTGGAGGGGATATGGACATTGAACCCTTGATTGGGGTTTCTGGCTTGTTTCAGGGAACGCTTAAGCCCCAGGTCTCCCAAATGATTCGCATTTTGGACACTTTGGCTGGAGACTGTTGAGGACCAAATAGCCAAGAGAGAGGGGTTGTATGCGATTTCCACTAGGGCAGGATACAGGATCTGGGGGACTGAGATCAGCTTCTCACGCACTCCCTTTTATTGCCCCGCCCCTGCCTTCCTCGCACGCACCCCCGCAGTGCCCTACAAGTTCTTCCCGGAGCCGTCGGGCCTGCATGAGAAACGCAAGCAGCGGCGTATCCGCACAACGTTCACGAGTGCGCAGCTCAAGGAGTTGGAGCGCGTCTTCGCCGAGACCCACTACCCCGACATTTACACACGCGAGGAACTGGCGCTCAAGATCGACCTCACTGAGGCTCGCGTGCAGGTGCGTGGATGCACACAGGTGCTGTGCACGCGTTTGCTAGAGGAGGGTACAGCTTGCAAGCCAAGACAGTTCAGGAGAAGCAGCGGGTCGGGACTTGAGCTCTCAAAGACCGGAATTGGGTAGCTTCAATTTGCTTCCTACATTTTCGCGTGTCCCGTCCCATCCCAACCCGTCTCGTACCACCACCACCACCCCGCTAAATCGGAGGTTGAGAATTTTTACTCTGAAGCCAGGAAGCAAGGCGACCGGGTTGACAGGGTACTGACGGTAGACGGTAGGATCAGGCCAATCAGTACTTCTAGATGACGGACCCAGCATCTCAATTTGGACTCCTGAGTCAGTAAAGTTTAAGTTTGGGGCGGCTGCAGGGAGGACAAGAGAGGCCTGGGTATGCAAATTCCAACTGGCCCTTTTTGACATCGGCACCTTGTACAAAAGGCTCCCTAGGGCCCCGACCCACTCTTCACTATCATAGAATGCTCCAGGTGAATGCCCAGCTTCCTAAAAAGTATGCCTAGGGTCATAAGACTGACAGCAGAGTCCCCTCCAGGAGACCAAAATACAAGGAGGTAGAGGGGTCTTCTGGTGAGCAGATCGTAAGACAAAAACCTAAGGGCCTGGAGGAAGGGACTCCAGAAGCCGGAAGAAAGGACCGGGCGGCGACGGAGTGGTGGAGGGCGGGGCGGAAGGCTGTGGACCTCCGACTGGTTGTGATCCGAGACCGATCCTTTCTGGACCGCGGTCTTATAGGCGCCTAGCGGCCCGGGGGCTGAAGTGCTCCCTATGTCCATCCTCTGGGTTTGATTGGCCCCTGTGCCCACAGGTCTGGTTCCAGAACCGCCGGGCCAAGTTCCGCAAACAGGAGCGTGCGGCTAGCGCCAAAGGCGCGGCGGGAGCGACAGGAGCCAAAAAGGGCGAAGCGCGCTGCTCTTCTGAGGACGACGACTCCAAGGAGTCCACGTGCAGTCCCACGCCCGACAGCACCGCGTCGTTGCCGCCGCCGCCCGCACCCAGTCTGGCCAGCCCGCGTCTGAGCCCCAGCCCTCTACCCGCCGCGCTGGGCTCCGGGCCCGGGCCCCAGCCACTCAAGGGGGCGTTGTGGGCGGGGGTAGGGGGCGGCGGGGGTGGCGGGCCCGGCGCGGGAGCAGCAGAGCTGCTTAAGGCTTGGCAGCCAGCGGAGCCCGGCCCCGGGCCCTTTTCTGGAGTTCTGTCTTCTTTTCACCGAAAGCCCGGCCCCACCCTGAAGACAAACCTCTTCTAGCCGCGGGCGTTTGGAGGCACCCAGCCTGCCCCAAGAGACACCCCTACCCTACTGGACCCGACAGTCCCTCCCTATCCCGGCCGCCTGCCTGGAAAACTCCCAGTCGTCCCCACTTTCCAGTGGCTGATGCCTAGATGTGGCCTCCCTTTCGTTGTAAAACAAGCCAGGGTCACTCGTCCTTACCCACCAACACCCAGCGGAGGAGTACCCACACAGGGATCCCCCCTTCCAGGGCGCCCAGAAGCCCTTTCTTGCTTGGCTTTCTTCGGAACCGGGATCAAATTACTCCTGTCCCTCATACAGTGCCCAATCTTAACGGATCTTAAAAAGCCCAATTGGCAGTTCCTACTTTCCAGCTACCTGGGCCAGCCACTCCTTAAAAGAAGCAACCTGAAGGGTCCCACTGCCACTTTCCTAAGGAGTCACCTCCCATCCCTAGCCAGTCTGGTGCAGAGGATAGACACACAGGAGAAGGGCTGTCCAGGAATGGAACAAAGTGGTTTTCCTTTTCCCTTAGTTTTTCTTTCTTTGAAAAAACTTATTTATTAAGGTGGTTTTGCTCAATCCAAATAAAACTTAATTTATTGAAGACATCAAACTGGCAACTTTTCCAAGTTCCCAAGATGGGATAAACTGTTGGCAAAAACCCGGCCCCCACCCCAATGCAGTGACAACCATGGAGGCCCCCTCCGTCTCTACCACAGACTGCCTCGTGTTCCCTGGGCCAGGGCAAGACAGACCAGAGGTGCAGCCAGAAGTACACAAATTCGCATTTAAGGCCGAGGTCCTGCCCCACCCCAATAAAATTAATGTGCCCACCCTCCCCAAAACCCACACAGAAAAACTTAAATAAACCCAGCCCAGTTCTGGGCTCTTCCTTCATTTCCGGACAAAGTCCCCAGAGTAGGAGTTGCAGGGAAGAACTTCCCCTGTGGTTCAGGTCCGAGCGAGGGAAGTGGAAACATCGATGGAAGTGGGAACAGGATGTGCCCAACTGCACCCCATGTACCACCCTGAGGCTGGAGGTGTCCACACCGGAGTAGCCAGCGTGCTTCATTATCCCCACAGGCTACTAAACTCCCCGACCCCGACCCTAAAAGCTTGACGGGGAGCACTTTGTCCTAATTAGAGCATCCCAAACAATTGGGCAGTAGGGAACACTGGTCCCCAATAAATAGACACAGGTGCACTGTCACACCCCTGCAAACTTTTTAACCCCTGGTTGCATATGCCCTTCCCACGGGAAAGACCTCTCTGCTTTTGCAGCTTGGCAGCATCTCTATCACTTGCTGAGCTGCAGGGTGTCCAGAAGAAGGCGCTTGTGAGCAGGATCCTGCACCCCAGCTTCCTCCAGGTCTTCCTCAGTGATATCACTGCAGGAGTTAAGAGAAGTTGGGAGATGGGATAGGAGGTCCTGGCGCCCCCGCAATCCCACCCTTGAGGCCAGACACCCCACCCTATCCACCTCCAGCCCCGCCCCCACCTGAGAAACTCCAGGTCGTCCCAGCCATTGTGCACCAGGCCCTCCTCATAGCGTTCCAAACCGATGGCCCGCAGCCAGGCACCCATGCCCGCCTCTCCCAGCCCGCTGGCCCGCCCGCCCTGCGGGCACGGAGCCTGAGGGAATACAGCATGTTAGGCGGAGAACTAAGGGTGGCTCCTCACAGAAACACATGCAAACAGTCACATTCTACCCATGCTCTAAGGAGAAAGGCAAGGAATGAAGCTGGTCCATGTGCCCCCCCAAAAGGCCCATTATCCAGCTACAAGCAAAGGGAGCTGTGGACACCAGCGAGTTGAGTGACAGGATGAAGGCACACTGCCCACCAGGTACACACAGCCAGCTAGCTCTGGTCTACACACCTCCTCTGCCAAGTCTTCCTGGATGCTCTCTCGGATGCAGGGTGGAGGGAAGCTGAGGGGACGGCCATAGTCGGAGGGCCCTCGAGGAGGCTGCAATTCCAAGGGGCTGGGGAGCAGTGCTGAGCGTCCAGGCCCAGGAGCATAATCTACCTCACTGAGTGTTTTGGCCATCTGCAGTACTGAGCAAGACCGGTCATCCCCGCTTGCAACTTCCCCCAAAAAAGTACTGGCAGGTGAGGTGCCTGGGGGTAGTGGTGGCCTCGGATGGGCCTTGGGAGGTGGTGGACCACGGGCCTCACCACCGCTTCGGCCCCTGACCACTGGCACCGACAAAGGATCCAGGCTAGGAGGCAGGAAGATGGCTGAGTCTGGCAGTGGTGGAGGTGGGAAATCTGGAGGAGGCAGTGTGCCCCCAGAATCCTCATCCGATGAGCTTCCCTCTCCCCCACGAGTGGTCCGGTGGCGCCCAGGCTGTGGAGCAGGCACTGTGATGGCTACTTTGTTCTTGGTGGCAGGTGGGACAGGGGCCCTGGCAAGTGAAGGTGGCTCCAGGGGCAGCAGCTGATGGGGGACCCCTTCCAGGACATAGTAGGCAGGGTTATTGAAGCTGTTCTTGGGTGGAGGAGCTGCCACGCCTTCCAGCTCAGCTGTCCCCTCTGGCTTCAACCTAGTTTGGGAGCAGGAAAACTTTCAGGACCCAAAGTGAAGACAATGGGGTACAGGGGAGGGAGCTGGGGAAAAGCGACCAGGGTCCTGGTCCGACGTGCACATGACCTTGAGAAGTCACTAGCTCACTCTGAGCTCTTGATTTCCTGATCTCTAAGATGGGAGGGTGAGTGTGGAAGGCAAAGCCCTAACCCTCCCCACTTGCTCATTCTCAGATCTTTTATGCTTTTATGACTGAAACTTGAGCTGAAATGGGTGGAATGGGTGATAAAAGCATCTGGTAAGGGTGACCAAAGAGATCAGAAAGCCTCCAGGAACAGGTGAGGACCCTCCTGCAGAATCCTACCCAGGTTCAGGTTGGCGTTTTACCTGCTAGTTCCCCATTAGACAAACCCTCACGATTTAGCCCAGGTTAACCTCAAATTCCCAAGATACCCAGGTCCAGGACATTGCTATGTGGGAGGAAGTCTCCAGGCCCATTAGGTTTGGATGACTTATTAAACTTTCTTATCCACATCCTCAGAACCTTTGCTAATACTTATGGACACGGCACAAACTAACGGAAACTAAAAAGAGCCCGGAAAGAAGCATTTGTCAGACTTTTGGCAATGAACCATTTCCAGTGGGATCTTGCGTTAGGTACAGCCTCGTAGCGTGGACTCGAGAAATCTCAGGGTGAGCTGGGGCCTTCTCCAAACAACTTCAGGCTTTGTCTGTTTTTGTTTGTTTCTTTTGGTTGTTGCATTCACTTGTAGCTGAAAATGACTGTGAACGCCTAATCCTCCTGCCCCATCTCCAAACACTGAGATTACAGGCACAGCAATGGACTACAGCAGCGTCAGGGGATAGCAAGCTTCTCCTCTCACCTGGGGTTCAAGGGCTCCTCTCTAGGGGCCGCTCGGGGAGGGGCTGGGGGCCTGCCAGTTGGTGGTGGCTTTTCAGCCTCTTCAAATAACTTGGAGAGTGGACAGGGGGCCTCTGTGGAAGCTGGCTTGCGGCTCCCAGATCTGCCAGGAGGACAGAGAAGGAAGATGATATGGAGCTGCCAGGAGCTCCCAAGTGTCCTTCGTGTGATATTCGGCATAACCCTAGCTCACCTGTGTTCCTGGCTGCCTCGGGACACTGAAGGAACCTTGCTTTTGGCTCCTGTTTCATCTTTATCAATGCTGATCCATTCTGGGAAAACACAGAGAAGGAAAACGTAGCAAGGACTTGGGGACCTGGGTCCTAGGAATAGTAACGGGCACTGGGAGTATCTAGTCCCTTCCCAGCTGACCCTCAGGGCAGACCCACTCAGTCATAGCTGCAGAACCTTCGAGTACCACAAGACTCCAGCATGCTGCCCACCCTGGGTCTACCCATCCTACACCTGGCTCACACCACCACCTCGCCTGCCCCACACCCTGCCCAATGGAGCCCCCACCATAGAGCCGCTCACGGGTGCCCAAGCGCTCTGTGGGCACCCGCACCTTCATGGAGCCACGGATGTTGCCTGTCTCCTCTCCACGGTGGGACAGGAAGGTCAGGAACTGCTGGGCAGTGCTGCCGATCATGGATTTGAGCGCGACCACACACTCTCCTGAGGAGGAGATACAACACACCAACAAATTGCCAGGCGTTTCTAAGGCGCTACCTGGTTCCCTGTACCTCTGGGTACCTCTTGTCCCTCACCATAGGATTCATAGCCATCCATGGACTTGACTGTGAGCAGGAGATGCTGGTCCTGCAGGTACTCGATGTCAGCCAGAATTGGCTTAAGCTGAGGAACAGAGAGGCCCAATGAGGAGCTGTGCCCTAAACACCCACCATGCCCTTCCCACAGCAATCGGGGCCCCACTCACCCCTTGCCCTAAGGCTTGTTCATGCTCACTCTTAAAGACACAGCCCTGCATGGCCTTTAATATCATTTAACATCACTTTAATTAATTTTCTGTGCCATCAATGGACAGTACTAGACATTTATCAAAGGTTCAGAAAG
The DNA here is from genome assembly GCF_037038515.1 of Microtus pennsylvanicus. Taxonomy (NCBI): domain Eukaryota; kingdom Metazoa; phylum Chordata; class Mammalia; order Rodentia; family Cricetidae; genus Microtus; species Microtus pennsylvanicus. The sequence goes on from NC_134583.1 coordinate 42,890,424, forward strand.
TATTTGTTAAACAAATGAATAAACAATCTACAACTTGGTCCCACAGCTCCCAAAGATGCAATTGTCTATCCTTACTTGTGTCCAAAAGCGCACACACACCCGCTAGGCCTTGCTCTACGTCTTACTCTCTGTACCTCTCTATCTACAAGTCTGGACCCTTCCTACAGCCTCACCGTGGGCAGCTGGCGGGAGGACCACTGCACTTTGAGGAAATTGATGTTGTCACTGCTCTGAGCGTCATTCTCGAAGCTCTTCTTGTACTCTGGGGTGAAGGTGGGAGGACCCAGCTGAAGGGCTGACCCCTCTGAGCAGCCTTCGGCATCCCACTCTCTTGGCCCACAGCTAGTAATGGCCCCCTCTGACCTTCCAAGCAGGTAGAATAGAACTCAATGAAGAACTTGGTGCGGCTGGCTGTCTTCACAATGGCCTCAATGCTCTCAAACTCAATGTAGGCCTGGTCTGAGGTCTTAGAGAGCCCTAAGGGAGCGAAGGAAGAACCGTAAGCAAAAGGGTCAGGATACTGAGCTTAGGACAGAAAATGAGGGGCCCTGGCAGATCAAACAATAAGGCAAAAAGCAGTCTCCCAGTCCTAAGCCAATAGAGAGATCTACAAACCCAAACCCAGGGCAAAAAGGGATGCCAAGCATGGAAAGTTCATGTCAGAGGGTATGGGCACCACAGTGCCAACACTACACCACACCTGCAGGCATACTCAGAGCATATGTGTGACAGATACAGACACAGCCTCACACATCATAGGTTCAGAAACACCCCTGCACTCACACAAACACACCGAAATACGTGGTGATCAAGCCCATCACATCCCTAGGCCCTCCCACACGTCTCCACATCAGGACAGGCACCTTTCTTGGAGATGAACTGGGAAGTAACTCCAACCTCAAATGTTCCAAACACAGGAGAATGGTCGCTGGTGACGATGTCATCAGTGCAACCTATTCAAGGGGACAGGAATAGGGGCTCAAGAGAACTATTCCTGGTCTCTGTACCACTTCCCAAAAGAGGGCTGAGGCAGGACAGTGACCACCAGTGCCTCCCATCATCCTTGCCCAAGGCTCTGACCATAGGAATTGCACATGATGTGGGTTTCAGGATAGGATTTCCATAGAATCCGGTCACACCACGAAGGCACATTGGTCCGGACCTGTAACAGGAGTGGCAATGTGGTTAGCCCCGTCAGCTGGGAATAACAATATGGGTTCCACCCAGAGCTGACAAAACCCTACTCCTCTTCTATTACTGAACCCAGCACCTGCCTTCTTCCTTGAATTCCCAAAATAGCCAACCTCACCCCCAAAGGCCTCAGGGAAGCCGTATAAGCTGAAGTAGTAATTGCAAGACCCAGATCTTTGACGTCCCATCTCTTAACTCCTGGAAAGCAGAGGGAGGGGTCCCCCAATCTATATTTTTCACTCACCCCCGTTGGCTTCTGCTTGTGCCAAGCATATGTGTCCCTGGAGCCCCGCTCATAACGGTAGGTGGGTGGGAAAGATATCTCCTCCTCGCCTAAAGAGAGCAGAGGACACATGAAGTCCATGGCTCCAAGGACCCGGGTGTATTTCAAGCCACGGGGTCATCACTGACCATCACCAGGCCCTCACTCACTGAATCGAAGGAAGACCTTGTGCTTCTCCCGCTCCAGGTTGAGCTGGTCCACCCTGAGCAGGGGCTCAAACTCTCTCCTACTAATGTAGTTCAGGATCTCCTGGGGTGCAGATACAAATGCCAGAGGCTTGCCTCTCAAGGAGAACCATGCAAGCCTCCCTCCCAATGCCCTCCTTTATAGCCACCCTCTGGGCCCTGCTGGCACCTGGATATCCATGTCTAGGCGGTAGTTAAGGTCCCCAAACCAGAAGAGATGAGTGAATCGCAGAGAGATGTCAAAGGCACTGAGCTGCCGATCACCCAACGAGAGCAGGCGCAGAATGTCTAGGTAGTTCTGGTTACGCCTACAGTAGAGGGGCAAGGCAGATATCCAGAGTCAGAAAGGAGGCAGAGCATAAAAGTGATAGTCGTTGGGGTCAGGGATGGGCAGGGTTGAGGGTCCCTACGGATGGAGAAAGTAGAGAGGGACAAGGCCACGGTCAGGCATAGACAAGAGGGGTCCTAAGAAGATGGGAGGTCTCTAGGAACAGGAATGAGAGAAGTCAAAGACTGGGCAATGGGAAAAGGGTTTCAGGAAACAGGAGGATAAGAAAAGAGATATGAGAAAAGTCTCTCACCGGGTAGTCTTCTCATTTCCTGAGGTGAGATGGCAATTCACGAAGCCAAATGAAGTGCCATTGAACATGAAGGAAACACCCACAGCTCCCTTGTTCCCTGTCAGGACAAGAAAAAGAAGGCTGAAGAGGGACCACATAAAGAGGAATCCCAACTGTCCCTATCCCTCCAAACAGCAGTCAGCATCCTTCCTTCCCAGAACAGACAGACAGACACACACGAGCACACACACCTTCACTAGGAGTCTCCCTTGGGGCTGGGAGAGATTTAGAATGAGAACATACGAAGTTCAAAGTGTCTCATATGAGAGAAAACTGAAACCAGGCAGAAGGGGGAGCCTTGAAAAGGACCCTCGCGCCCACTCCTGCTCACCCAGGGTGTTGGCGATGCCGGTCTTCACACTGGAAGTGCTGACGTGGCTGATGCGGTTCTCGTGCTCTGGCTTGACCAGCACTGCCACCTTGATGTTCCACAGTGACTGCATGGCAATCTACGGGAAGAACGGGGGTGATGCTTGCCCAAGTCAAGGTCTCTGGCTGCATTCCGCGGCCTATCATCTATACTGTAAACAAGAACAGCATCCCTTCCCATGGCATGAATAACTCATAAAATTCAACTTTAGTCTCCCAAAAGAAACATCAGGACTTTGAGGAAAATTCATGTGAATAGTACTCCCCAGAGCCAGCCAAGAAATCAAACAGAAAACACAGGTCTGTGGGAACACGAGATCAGGAAAGATAGCCCTCTCACCGGGCGGTAGTCCAGATCTGTGAGCTCCTTGAGGCCCCCACGCAGCAGATCCAGCCACTCTCTGTCACCCACTGAGTTCTCCTGGGTCCCAAAGACATAGATATCATGGGGTATAGTCACTGTGACCTCATCCAGGGCCTTCCCCAGTCCCTTTGATGTGAACCAAGATGTCACGTTTTTTGGAGGTGGTACACTTCCTGGAGAGGGGGGCAGCAAGAATTAGAGGAGTGTGGGTCATGCCCCGGTCCCAGGCCAGCCTCCTCCCCGACTATAACCCCGGGCCTGACCCATGTTCCAGGTGCCTATGAAGACAGAGATCATGTCTGGCTCATCCTGCTTGGAATGCTTGTTCTTCATGAGCTGCAGAAGCTGGCAGAAGGCTTCCCGCTTCTGGGGGCAGGGGCAGGGGGGAACACAGCAGCCAGTCATGGGCAGTATGCACTCACCAGTCCCTTCCACGGGGATGCCCCAATTTGTGGCAGGTATCCTGAGTTCTTCCCACCGCACACACACTATGAAAACACTAGCAATTGCTTCCTGAACGCTGATCTTAAAAATGAGTATTGAATCCAACCTCGGGCTACCTATTGTCAATACATGCCCTACCAAAAGCAACAGGCCCGTACCTCATATTCCAGTAGGAGATATCCTCTGGAGACTCCAGTAGCCCCCAATACCCTGGCACAGGCAGCAACTCACCCGGGCACTGACAAAGATGAAGTCCTTGCGCTGGGTCCGATCTTTCTCCTTTTCAAACACAACACCCAACTTGTTCTGCACGCGCTGGGATTTAATGAGCTGGCGGACTGGGGGAACGAAAGAGGAGTCACACAAACCTGTGCCATCAAGCTGCCCACCTCTCCCAACTCTGCCTCTAGCTCACTTCGGTCATGTGTGAAGGTCGTCCAGTCCTCCTGGGAGTCCCGCTGTCTCCTCAGCAGCACCAGCCTCCCACCCTCCACATCCACGCTCAGTGTGAACTTCTGGGACTTCCCAATCTTGGTCAGATCACCCAGTGTCACATCTAGCTTCACCTGTAAGACAGGAATGGAAAGGCTGCCGACAAGACCTTAGACGGATGGTGCCCCCTTCGCCTCCAGCGCCTTCTGCGCTGTGTGGTCCCGCCTGCCATGTACCTCAAAGGCCTGCACAGGGATGGTCTTGGCCTTTCGTGTGGGAGGCTGCAGTGGAGCAGGGGGTGCTGTGGAGCTCATGTCCTGCAGTGCCTTTAGGGCCTGGAGGGGTACGGAAGGTGAGGTAAGGAGACAATGTACAGTGCAGGGCCCAGGATGCTGGGTAAGTGTCTGCAGGGGCAAGTAAGGGCAGGCCAGTCCACCTTCTTCTGGATGCCTGACAGGAAGTCCTTCAGCACAGACAACTTTAGCACAAGGCTCTCCAACTCTTGCTCTCCAGTTTGTGGTAAGCTCTGAGGGGAGAAAAATAAGGGTGGTAGACAAAGTTCCTAAGCAGAAGGCCCATGTACAGCTCCAAGGTATGCCCCACCTCCTGGAGGCCTCCCTCCAGTCCCACCTGCTGCTGCAGAAGGCGAGTCACCATGGGTGAGCTCTGCTGGTCAAACACCTTTGACAGGATCTCCAGACCTGACAGGACCTTGTCTACTTCACTAGGGGAGACACAGAAGTCAGACTATGTACCTTGACCGTCACTCAGGGAACATGGCATTGAGCGTAGCATTTCCACATTCAATACCTGTGCAGCCTTCGGCATGAGGTGACAAGGGTACGGGTGAGGTGGGGCAAATTGCTGGCTCCGCCTCGTACAGCCTCCAGGTCCAGCCCGTAGCTGCCCTTCAGATACTCATGTGACACAGTGCTGAGCCCATTGGGGGTGCTTCCAAGAGAGACCACAGAGTCAGAGGAGGTCCTCCCGACTGCCAAAGCACCCCTGCTCCATCCAGCACATCAAGTACTGGAGGCAGCTAGAGGGGAATATGCCAGAGTTTCTGTCTCTGGAACTGAGATGGGGTCCCAGGAGGGGGGCTTGGACAGTCAAATGGGGAAACAATTCTTAGAGAAGGGACTTCCTGCTCAGCAGAGGGGACTGGGAGGGTCTTACCTCTCAGCTGCTGGAGTTGTAGGAGTCTCAGGGGGTTGCAGGGGGCTGCTGGGCCCAACAGGGGCAGAAATGCTCGTAGAGCCAGAGCGTGGGGGCAGTGGGGGCTTCTCATCTTCCACATCTGTGGACAGGGAACAGTGGGACAGCAGTTGAGACCATGTTATATGACAGGGATCTGCCAGGGCTGTCAGAGACGTCCACAGACAAGAAGACATGGTCAGGGAGAGTAGGCCTTCAAGGAGGTAGGGATGGGAAGAAACAGGGAGAGTCAGGCCTGGCAAGGAGAGGATTTTCTTTTCTTCTTTGCAAGCATGTGAATACATGTTAGCGCGCCCGTGTGTGTGTGTGTGTGTGTGTGTGTGTGTGTGTGTGTGTGTGTGTGTGTGAAAGTGTGTGTGCGCACACATGTGCGCACATCTAGGCTTAAGATTGATATTGAGTGGCTTCCTCTATCACACTTCACCTTATTTATAAACTGAAGGATTCCCTGCCCAAGGCTACCACACCTTCCCACCTTTTATGTGGGTTCTGGGGATCTGAACCCCACTCTCATCCTGACACTCACTGAGCCACCTCCCCAGTCCAAGGGATTTCTCCAGCTGTAGGAGAAACAATACCTGAGGCATCTCGATCGTCAGGCGGGTCTGGCTCTCTCTCCCCCTCCACGGGCAGCAGCAGGGCACAAACAAGACCCTGGTTGGGTTGGGCGTACAGCCCTATCAGCTCACCCAGGGTCTGGAATCGGCGCACAGGGACACCCTGTGAGGTCTGAAGAACAAGGATGGCAGCGTCAGCCAGCAGGTCCCCAAGCTCGAGGCTAAACCAAAATTAGAGGTCACGGGTCTGAGCTCCTACCTGCACAGCCAGGAAGTCCTCTCCGTCTGGCAGAATGCGGTATGTGTGCACATGCTTTTGATACCTAGTGCAAAGCAGGGACCAGAACCTGTCAGCCCCAGGCTGGAGTCTGAATAGCAACGATTTCTTCTCCTTCTTCCTACTTACTCCTGTCACTAGGCTCAGCCTCTGGCCCTCAGCTTGGGTTCTCTAAAACCACTTGTCCAGGCTGCACAGGGTTAATGACGGTGCAGCCAACTTCCACCCTCTTAGTATTGTCCACAGGAGCAGGACTAACCAGGCCCCCTCCCCACTCTCAGACCTACACAGCCTCCACATCCACCCACTGCAGGGCCTGAGAAGCAACAGGCAGCTAGCTCTTTTGTGGCCTCTACAGCTGTCTAAACAGCTCCTCTGCGCTGTGGTAGCAGTCTGGGCCCCCCGCCAGAGTAAAAGTCCTCAGAAGCCTGGTTAGCGCCTATCTGCATGCATGGGCAATGTGCTAACACACATGTAAGGCTTTGTCTGTTTATGCTGGTGTCTGGCTCCACTGGAGCTGGATTGCCAGGGGCAGTTTTACAGGGGATTGTGGGGGCATCAACCTAGGGCTTTGGTTTCTGTTTTTCTCAAGCATCAGAAAACTGGAATGACCCAAGGGGGATGGATCCCTACGGAAGACTCAGCTTCTAGAAACCCCAAGCCAAGAGGGTGCTGACAGATGGCGGCGGCAGCTGAGCAGGTAACAGCTGATCCAGACACATACTAAATGGGGGATGGAAGGCTTCTTTGGCCTCCACACCTCAAAGAGGTACTGGGGTCTCTGTCCATGCTGGGCAGAAGCAGGTGCAAGCTCCAGAGAGGACCAAACACCACAAGGTCATTTTCTCTCTAAAGCTAGCCTACCTGAGTTAGGGGAGTCACTTGGTGGTGTCTGGAGCTGTTTATAACAATAATACACCCTAATAGCCAAACCCTGACTATGTTATGCACCCCACACTTCGTATTCACACTGTAGATACTAATATTTCCATTTTCAAGATGAGAAAACTGGGGTTCAAAAGAAAAAATTATTTGCTCAAGGTCCTAGAACAAACAAAAGGCAATACTACTGGCTAGTACCTAAAACCAGGGCAGGGCAGAAGCCAGTTTGTCTGCAGGGCAGGGGTGTGCCTTGGATGTTATTTGTGTACACGTGATGTGTATATAGGTAAGCATGGATTTGAGAAGCCTAAGAAATCCGCCCACTTCTGATCCCTTCTGCCAGGCTCCTGAATGCTATCCCTCTTCCACACACAAAACCCCTACATCCCCAAATGCCTTCTCCTGACAATGGAACCAGGATCTCTCTTCACTGGGACAATAGTTCTTCAACCAGACAAGGGCCGCAGCTGTCCCCTCCCACTCGGACAGCTGATCCAGCACCTGCCCCTGTCCCCTCCCTAATTAAGGGATCTGTTTAGAGGTGGCTAGGAGGCAGGACTCTTGAGATTTTCTTGGGCATAAGATATCTGGCTTTCGTCTCTCCACACTGAGTGGGCCTCTGACTTTGCAAAAGCTGAGATTTATAGGACCCCTCACTCAGCAGGTCAACTGTCTTGGCCAGAGTCCTCAGTGTCTGCACTACTAGCCGTTGGAACCCCATAATCCTTTGTTGTCTTAGTTACTGCCAGATATGTAGCAGCATCTCTGCTTCTATCCACCAAATACCCACAGCCCCATCCCAAGTGTGACAATCAAAAATGGTCCCTGTAGGCTGGGCCAGTGTATTCCCAAAGATGTGGGGGGTAGACGATGTGGGGAGGACAGAGGAAGTGTTCTCACAAGACCTCAACACAGCAGTGCCTGACGCTTCCTACAGAGGCCACTCAGTGTTGAACTGTGGAGCAGGGAGTACAGTTTAGCACTTGGGGAGGCAGAGGCAGGTGGGTATCTGAGTTCAAGGTCAGCTGGTCTACAAAGTGAGGACAGCCAAGGCTACACAGAAGAAACCTTGTCTCAAAAGAAAAAAAAAAAAACACTGCAAAACAGAAAAACACACACAGCTACCAGGTACAGCCGCAGTACCAGGCCCACTAAAAAGCCTGCCAAGTCTAGCTTACACTCAGCACTCATTCATGGCCAATTAACTAGAGCTCAATCCAAAGCCAAGACTCACTCATTGATTCCTGAAATGAAAGTGCTTTCCACACAGCTTCACACTGCTGCCTCCCCAAGTCCTCTCAACACCCACTATTCCACCCTACCCCAGAACCATATACAGCCTCAAACTCCTAAGGAATTGCTGGGCATCCAAACACTGATCCCTCTGCCCCCTACTGCCTACCACTAAGTGTTTTTAAAAGAACTGCACGCACGTGAAACAAGCATTCTTTCCCCCGTGCTTCTGAGGCACGGGCAGTCTAAGCCGCAGACTGCCAACATTTCTTCCTATCACACCCACCCTGGGCTTAAGAACTCTGGCCTCAGGCTCCAGAAACTGCTCTCAGACAGCAGGAAGTGCTTCCCTGTCTCCTTCCTCCACCCAGCAAGAAAGTCAAGGTCTCCTCTCGGGTGGAGGCGGGGCTGCAGCCCCACAGCTCCAGTCTCCCCACTACCACGATTACCACCACCACCAAGGAACACTCCGGCATAACCCGCCCTACTCACAGGACGCAGAGTGCGAAGGCCCCCGCCACGCTCTCGCTGTCTCGCACCAGGAAGCTGCCATCGCGGCCCGCCCGAGCCAGCAGCTCCTCCGCCGCAGCGCGGCTCAAGTCGCGGTGGTACCAGGCAGGGGCCGGGCTTCCCAGCGCGCCCCCGGGGCCCGGCGCCCCACACACCGAGGCCATGGCCCGCCTAGGGCTCAGCGCCGCCGAAGCCTGCCGCCCCGCGCCATCCGCCCGGGAAAGCTTGGAGTCGAGGCTGGGGCCGTGCCCGGGTCCCGGGCCTGAGGATCCACCAGCCCGAGCGAGCCGAGATCGAGGCTCTACGCCTGGCCGCACCGGCCGCCTCGAACTCAGCGCAGCAGCAGCCGCCAGCAGCGCCGGCCCCAACTTGAAGAGAAAGAAAGAAAAGTTTGTTCAGAGGCGGCGGGGGAGGGGCAGGAGCGACGCTAGGAGCCGGCGGTCCCCTCCCCCCTCTACTCGGCCGAGGGCCCAGGCCGCCCCTGCCCCCAACCTTTCAGCAAGGACGATGCCCCCACAAGTCCTACAGGGCTCGCACCTCCCCAAACCCAGCAATTATCTTGTCCCCCCACCTCAAGAAGATCCAGTTCCCCGGACCCAGTCCGGGACAATTTGAGAGTGCCAGATCTCCCCGGTGAATTAAACCCTTCCAACTATTCGCAATGAGATGACCCTTAATCCCTATAACAGTCTGATTCTACTACACGTCCTTTCTACTCGGCACCCCCACAGCTTTGCGGAATCAGGGTTCTCAAAGGAAGGCACCGGGATGAATCTCTCCAGCAAATATCCCTATCATCTATGCGTACAAGTTTCCCCAACTCTTGTGGGGGATCACGATCAGAGCCCCTTCAACCTGAACCCCTAAACTCCGGTCCCTGACACATCCCACAAGACCCCATCCAAGGAGATCCGATTACACATGCACACGCACACGGTCCAATATCCTCAAGTTCCACACGCATGGGTCCCCGCAGGCCCTCCAAGCCTGGCAGAGCCCTTCCCCCATCCCCGCCAAGTTCCCTGGCACCACGCCCCACACCCGCAGTCCTAGACCGGGGGTACCCCTCCAGACCATCTAGAAAAAAGCTCCCTCAAGTCCCAGTGCCTCGGCCGCCTCGCACAGGCCGCACCTCTGGGGCGACTCGGGTGACTCCTAGCCGGGGAAAGCCGTCCCGGACTCCCCGAGGCCACTTAAGATGGCCATCCGCCGCCACCGCGCACCCCGCGCCTTCCGCCCCGCCCGAGCCCCGCCCCCGGAGCCCGGACTGCCCCGCGCCCCGCCTCGCCCGCCCGCGTCCCGGTCCCCGCGCCGCGCGCCCGCAGAGTGACCTCGGGCCGCTCTCGGGTCTCCCCGCGTCCCGGCTTCCCGCTCCCGACAACTGGGGTAGCGTTCCGAGGGCGGACTCGTGGAGGCTCTGCCTGAAAAGCTCCGGCCTGGCCCGCTGCGGGCGCTCCCGGACGGCGGCTATTTTTATTATTAATTAAGGAGTAAAGAAGGTGACAGCTGTGTAAACTGTAAAGCGCGACTGGGGACTGAACGGTATTATTAGCATCGCCCCCGCCTCGGCTACTCCCTCCGAGTCAACAAACTTGCGACTTGGCGGGCCAGGTGCGAGCGGGGAGCTCCGGAGACCCCGGTCGCCGCGACCTCCCATCCTCCCACCCGTGGGGCGGAAAGGGGGGAGCGGCGGGAGAAGATGGGGCGGAACCCAACGGGGCTCTAGCCCGCCCCATTTTCCCCCTAAAAAAAGACCTGGACGGTGGCGGAGTCTCCCGGGATTTCTCTTCCTGCCCCGCCCCTCTGCCCCCTAGTTCCTTAAAGGCGCAGGCCTCCAGCCGTTCGTCTTCAGCCTCCAACTCCCGGGAGACTGCCTGAGCATCCCTTTAATCTAGGAGAGTACTTTCGCTTTGGTAAATTGAACCTGTTGGCCCAGCCCGGGGTCAGCCCTGTGGAGTTTCCTCTGTTTCGAAGGTGTGTTGGCTGAACCCAGCCTGGAACAAAGCGTGGACGACGTGAAGAGAAGGTCTGTGGGGGCCTTCCTGACCAGATTACTACAATAGCAGAGATCCTCTACTCACCTACCTGTTTCTCTGGTCCTGCCAGAGCTTAAATAAAAACACTCATCCTCCAATCTGTATCCAACTCCTCCTGCCCCTTTTCCCGTGAGGAACTTAGGTGTGCCTCCTGTCAGGGGCACCCTGGTGTTACGGCCAGAGACCTAGACTATGGATCTGCAATTTAGGCTCTAGCCTCAACAACTGGTCTCATACCTGTACCTCACAGAGGGTAACTGTCGTAGGGATGTGGAGTTTTAGAAGTTCCCAAGGGAGGAAGAGAGGGCACAGCAGGCCCAGAAATCAACTCAAGCTCCTGGAGGTGTGCAATGACTCAGCAAACAGGGGTCTTACTGTCTCAGGAGGCAGAAGCACCATCCCTACCTATCTCTCCCTACTCTATCTCTTACTTTATAAGCAGCTTTCTTGGTCTAGAGTTTCAGCCACCCAAGGCTACATACATAGGAGATCCGGCCTTGAAGGAAAGAACAAGGAGGAAGAGAAAAAAGCTGTAACAACTCTCCAAAATCACTATCTACAGCCCCCACGAGAACAGGCTGCTAAAGATTGGGTCTTTGGGATGAGACGGCTTAGCAGGTAAAGGTGCTAAGAAGTTGAATTGAATCCCAGGGACCCAGGTGTTGGAAGGAGAGAGCTCCTGCATGTTGTCCTGACTTTACAGCTGTGTCAAGACACCCATGCAGCCACACACATGTGCACACCCCCCGAATAAATACAAATGTAATTTAAACACAGGACAGAGCTGCTCCTGCCTCAGGGAAGCCTGGAAAGGGTTTCTACCTTCAGCATCATCTGCAGGACACAGCACTGGGCAAATGGAAACTTGCATTTCCTCAGTATCCTCAGTCAGGTTCCTAAAGGACTCTTCCTCTTCCGAGGGGCCCAAACCCAGTCTATCTACATCATGGTAGGCAGTGTGACATTTTCCCCCTTCCTATTTCCAGTTTTCCCATTGTAAGCTGAGTACGGAGATAAGCAGACACATGGTGGGATATGGGGAATGTGATTTTATTTTTGTTGGAGACAGTGTCTCTCTCTCTTTAAATTTATTTATTATGTACACAGGATTCTGCCTGCATGTATGTCTGCAGGCCAGAAGAGGGCATCAGACCCCATTACAGATGGTTGTGAGCCACCATGTGGTTGCTGGGAATTGAACTCAGGGACCTCTGGAAGAGCAACCAATGCTCTTAACCGTTGAGCCATCTCTCCAGCCTGGAGACAGTGTTTCTTTTTTTTTAATATTTATTTATTTATTATGTATACAATATTCTGTCTGTGTGTATGTCTGCAGGCCATAAGAGGGCACCAGACCTCAGCCACCATGTGGTTGCTGGGAATTGAACTCAGGACCTTTGGAAGAGCAGGCAGTGCTCTTAACCACTGAGCCATCTCTCCAGCCCCAGAGACAGTGTTTCTTATATCCCATATTGTCCTCAAATTCTCCATGTAGTCAACAATGACACTGAGCTTCTTATCCTCCTACCTTCTTCTCCCAAGTGCTGGGATTGCAGGCCTATGCCAACACCCTTTAGGATAGAACCTAGGGCTTCTGAATGCAAGACAAACAGTCTTCCAACTGAGTTACAGTCTCAGCCCATGAGGGGATAATGTTTGGGAACTATATAAATAAGAAATCCTGGATCTGCCTCTCACTTGGGGTCCCCGAAACAACTAGATTCCTACAGAGTACTAATGCTTAGACACTTAGTTCATCCACCTTCTGGGAGGAGGGCACTAACTACGAGCTTTTATATGGTGACAAGGGGCATTCAAACACTCTATTTGCTCTGACCCCAAAGGATCTGTCCCCGCCCACCCACGAACTCACAATGACTACAGTTCATTAGACCTAGATGTGCCGCAGATTTATTAGAAATGACTGTTGTAGGAAGCCCGAGCCCCATTGTGGAGCAGGAACTGGAGGCAGAGGAGTGAGATGGAAGCAGGCTTAGGACTTCCTCTTTCTTGATAGAGAAGACTGACCTCAGCCAAGGAGCCAGAATGACAGCACTGGGGCCAGGCTGGGCACAAGAGGCACCACTGACTGGGGAACAGCCCCAGCTGACACAAGGGAAGCATAGAACCTCGCCACCTCCTCGTTAGGGTTGCCTTGGGCTGGGTCGAACCACATCTGGATGCAGCGGCCCCTCCCTCGGCTGTAGTTGCTGACCTTGTAGGAGTGGCTCCAGAGACCCTCACACAGGCTGGCTGGTGTGGGGAAGTAGTGCTGAAAGGTGCGGCAGGCTGCAGAGGCTGGGCACTTGTTAACGCCTGCAGGCGGAACCATGGTGGACACAGGCCTTCAGCCCTAGGGTCAAAACTCACCCCAGGAATCTTTAATCTCCCTTTTCCAAACCCTAACTCCATCTTACCTGAGGTCCAGTCCCAGCCTTTATGCCAGTCTGTCTTGCAGGTAAATGAGGTACGACAGGCTTCCCACCACTCCCGACAGTCCTCTTTGCACAAGGGAACATCCAGGAAACGCTCTTTACGCCAGCTCTGGTCCACCTGGGTAGAGGGGATGTTGACAGCTATAGCTGTAAAGAAACTGAGCCCAAGGGTGCCCTCCTGACGTGTATGAGGGAAGTACCTATTACCTGCTGAATCCAAGGCCCCAGGTTCGGGGAGCACTCATACAGACAGGTATCTTGGATGAAGTGCCGCTTGCAGGCAGGGGTCATCTTGCCACAGTGATCCCAGTTGAAGCTGTACAGACGGGAGTTGTCTTTGTGTATCTCCTGGCTGGTGTTGACTGAGCAGCAGGCGTTTTCCTTCCATGGACTACACTACTTGGGAAAACACAGGGCTGAGTCTCTGTACCTGCTCTGTATTCCACGTCAGCGTCCAACGGTGTTTCCCTTGGTCCTCACTTCCTTGCCCTAGATAGGCTGTTCTATGAACGCTGTGGTCTGTGAACACTGACCAGAGGCCCCTCTCTCTTACCTTCAGGAGTCCCCTTCTCTAGGGAGATTCGGTTGCCACAATACTATGATGAAGCTAGAGGAGCTTTGTCTTTGAGATAATAGTTCTCATTTATATAGCGCCGCACACTTTATAAAAACTCTTTTCAAAAAAACAAAGCTGGGTGGTGGTAGCTCACACCTTTAATCCCAGAACTCGGGAGGCAGAGGCAGGCGGATCTCTGTGAGTTCGATGCCAGCCTGGTCTACAAGAACTAGTTCCAGGACAGGCTCCAAAGTCACAGAGAAACCCTGTCTCGAAAAAACAAACAAACAAACAAACAAACAAACAAAAATTCTTTTCATCTGGGCATGTTGGCAACATGCCTGTAATCCCAGCATTCAGGAGGCTGAGGATGGAGGATCATGAATTCAAGACCAACCTAGACAACATGGATGAGACTATCTCAAAAACAAACAAAAAATCTAGGTGGTGGTGGCACATGCCTTTAACCCCAGCACTCTGGAGGCAGAGGCAGGCAGATCTCTGTGAGTTCGAGGCCAGCCTGCTCTACAAGAGCTAGTTCCAGGACAGGAACCAAAAGCTACGGAGAAACCCTGTCTCAAAAATCCAAAATAAATAAATAAATAAAAAGAAAAAGAAAACAAAAACAAAACAGGCCAATGAGATGGTTTGGTGAGTAAAGAAGGCACTTGCCTTCAAGTCTAAGGACCAGAGTGCAGTCCCAGGACCTACATGACCGAGAGAACTGACTCCTGCAAGTTGTCCTTTGACCTCCTCACATGTGCTATGCATGTATGTGCGCTTCTATGAGCAAGCATGTGTGTATGACACACACACATAGTAAATACATGTAATAAAGGTTGAAAATCACATTCTGTGCTCTTATGAGTTTTTTACAATTTTTTTTAAATTTCATGTCTGTGCCTACATGTATGAATGAGCAAATCAGAAGCGGGCATCAAATCTTCCGGAACTGGAGTTATAGGTAGTTGTGAGCTGCCTTATGCATGCTGGGAATTACATTCTTTAGTCCAGTCCTCCTCAGCAGCAGTAAGTACTCTTAACTGCTGAGTCATCTCTCCAGTCCTGTGTTCAATACTATATAGAATAGATATAGATATATAGATACACATCAATACTATTATACACATTCTAATCTTTATTAGTATATACTAATAATAAAACAATTACTATATATAAATATTAACATATAATCCTGGCATAGACATAGCAATCAATAATAAAATGAACTGTCACAATAAATAAATATAAATAAGGTTTTGGGGGTTTTTTTTGCTTGCTTGTTTTTGAGGCAAGGTTTCACTCTATTTTTGGCTGCCTTGGAGCTCTGTAGATCAGGCTAGCCTTGAACACGTGGAGATCTTCTAGTCTCTGCCTCCTGAGTGTTGGGTTTAAAACTGTGTGCCACCTCACTTGACCATGTTTTTGTATTTGTTTTTAACTTTAAATTTCTTTCCAGAATATAAAAGGGTATTTAAACATTTTTGTTACAAAAAGGCCACACTGAGTTTCCATCTGTTGGCATAAATGTTTATAAACGGTGTGGATAGCAGTCCATACCTGTGGCTCTCACAGAGGGCCTTCCCACTTCTGTGTTTGGTCCTGCTGGCTACTGAGGGTAGAAACCATCTCTCCCGTAGTTTCTCACCCTCCAGATTTCTAGAGCAGCTCTCCCTAGTCCTCCCCGAACCCTGCCATAGGGCTGTGTCTAACTGCTGTGGGTCCATGTGCTTCCATAGACTCTTGATTATCATCGCATGGCCTCTAGGTAGAGGCTCTAAAGAGCGGTGTATCATGGCCACCACCTCACCGCTTTCCCGGCTCTACCACATCACCTCCAACCATTCATAGCAGTCCAGCAGCAGCTCAGAGTGTGTGTTGTGGGGGGTGGTCTGGCTGCTCACTCCTTCCCCGCGACTTCCTCCTCCCTGACGACACTACACTCATCAGAACCTGGTCATGCAGCTTGTCTTCCGGGCCCGGCCTTGTCTTGTGGTACTTGGCATCCATGCAGGTGTTGAGCAGGTCTGCTCTGTCCCGGGCACTGCATGTGGTGGCTATGCAGACCAAAAGCAGCACTGGTGTCTGTTTGTAGGCCATGTCTTTCTGTCTGTGCAGGGAGAGCTATGGTTAGGGAGACCTAGACACCCCCTTGTTCCCTGTGGGTGTGTCTCATTCCTTCCCTTCCTCAGACTCTCTGTCCCAACAGTAAAAGATAAGGTCAGACCCTGCTCCTTCAGCACTTAGACCCTGAGGCTCCCTAAGCCTGGAACAAAGATCAGCAAGAATACTCTCTGACCCCGTGGCACAGGAGGTTTATAAAAGAAGTTGGGCTTCCCAGGCTGGAAGAAATGTGATGTCTTCATCTTCTTTCCGGACTCTTTGACATGTAGTTTGATGTTCAGGTCCCTGACTGCTTGCTACCTTGAGAAGGGCCAGGACACACAGATCCTTCATCCTGTCACAAGCAAGTTCTCTGCACTCATCCTGTATCAGCTGGGTCATCATGTCAGACTAGAAATCCTGTTAGCCCTGGGGGGGATGTGACCCAGCCCTGCTGAGTTCTGCAGAGTGGCCGTAGGATCAAGTGACAGACCCTGCAGGATGGTGTTTGGTCAGAGGGTCGCTTCCTACTTTCCTTCCCTGTTCTCCAAAAGCCCTGCACCCTAGCCTGACCCAGTTTCTGCGGCAAATGCACCAGACCCTTGCTAAGCTCTCAAAGAAAACACACAGAACAAATTCAGCTGCAATTGGTGGGACATACCTATAATTTTCATATATTGAAGAGGGGGATGAGGCAGAGGAATTGTGGGGTTTAGGTCAGTCTGGGCTACATAGTGATAATTCCCCCACTCCAAAGAGCTGAGGGATAATATAAAAGTCTCTCTTGGGGCTGACAAGATGAAATAATATGTATGAATGACTTGAGTTCAATCCCTGTGATAGCAGGAAACAACTGACTCCCCACATGTATACGTCCTCAAACACATTCAATCCATCAATAAATGTGAGGCATTTTTAAAGATTTGGATTTTAAAAACACATATATGCATACACACGTGCATACTTACATAAATATCCCCTTGTTAGAGCAACTAAACTAACACTCGGGGGAAGAACCTGGGGAACACAATGATCCCTTCTCTGCTCCCTCCCACCTTCACCTCACCCTGGCAGATCTTCTCCGTCAGGGCTCCCTCTGTGGAGCACCTAAGCCCCTCCCCCTCACCATCTCAGCACACATTGACCCCTTCCTGTGCCTAACCTCCCAAGGCTCTACATTCAAGGGACAAGTTTTCCCTCCAGTTTCTTCTTTGAGTCATTCACCTTCCTCACAAAAGCCAGAATGATCTATCTCTGTTTTCTTTTTCCTTTCTTTCTCTCAGTCCTCCCTTCCTTTCCTGTTTCTTTTCTTGTTCTTTTTCTTTAAACAGGTTTTTTTTTTTCTTTTTTCGAGACAGGGTTTCTCTGTGGTTTTGGAGCCTGTCCTGGAACTAGCTCTTGTAGACCAGGCTGGTCTCAAACTCACAGAGATAGGCCTGCCTCTGTCTCCCGAGTGCTGGGATTAAAGGCGTGCGCCACCACCGCCCGGCTCTTGTTCTTTTTCTTAATAATTTTTTTATGTGCATTGGTGTCTTGCCTGCATGTATGTCTGTGTAAGGGTGTCAGATCCCCTGGAATAGGAGTTACAGACAGGTGTGAGCTGTCATGTGGGTGCTGGGAATTAAACCTGGGTCCTCTGCAAGATCTGCCAGTGCTCTTAGCCACTGAGCTGTCTCTCTAGCCTCTTCTTGTTCTTTTTTTTTTTTTTAAAGACAGGGTCTCTGTGTGGCCGTAGCTGGCCTGGAACTTGTTATGCAGACCAAGCTGGCCTGGAGCTCAGAGCTCATCCTTCCACTTCTTTTCTTATTTTATTTTCCTTCCTCTAGAACTAGTCATGGACCCTAGAGCCTTAAAAACACTAGACCAGAGCTCTTCCGCTGAGCTACATTTCCAGGCCAGAGATTTTAGATTTGTTTTTATTTTAATTATAGTAGGCAAGTGTATCTGCGTGTGGATATGCGCATGAGGGTGCAGGTGTCCACAGGGGTGAGAGTGCTCTTCCAGAGAGAGAGGTCCCTTCTTTGAACAAACCGCCCAGTCCCCCTATGTCCTTGTCATCCTTCCCACTTGGAAGACCTTACCTGAATGTCCTTGCCTTCTGGGAGCACATATAGGAGTGTCCAAGTTGGCCTGATCTTAGGCTAGCAACAGCTCAGAGCCTGGGCAGTCCCCACAGTCTTTGTCCGCTGCCGAGCACAGAGGATGAGGGCTTTGGTAAGCACAAAATGAAATATGCCCGCTCATCACTTCCGTTCTTCCTTCTCTTGCAAACCCTACCCTCTTCGGGGCTCCGTGAGACCATCATCTAGTCTTTGCTGTTTTCATTCATCTCTACTTTTGTTCTCCTGAGACAGGGTTTCTCTGTGTAACCGCCCTGGCTATCCTGGAATTCTCTCTGTAGACCAGACCAGGCTGGCCTAGAACTCACAGAGATCCTCCTGCCTCTGCTTCCCAAGTGCTGTGATTAAAGGCGTGTGCATCACCACTACCCAGCCTTTCTTCTTTTATTTATATATGTGCCCCGTGTATGTGGGTACCCACAAAGGACAGAAGACAGCACGAGATCCCCTGGAGCTGGGCCATCCTAAACGGAGGTGCGCAAAACTGTGGAAGCCTCTCCCCACCCCCTTTCTGTAGTTCACACACTCAGCATCCACCAATATCTGGACCGCTGCCTATCCCTGAGGGAATCCAAAGTTTGTAGATACTGTAGATGGTTCTTAGGACAAGGCTGGCTTTGGTGCTAAACTGATGGGGGAGTGTCATCAGATGGCGCCCAGACATGATGGACTAAATCCACTTAAAAATCTGAGAAGGCTTAAAAATAAGGGAGAGAGAGTTTAACACAGATTTTTGCTATTTGTTGGTGGCGTGCTATAGAGAGATTTTCTGATTCGGCAACAGCAGCAGAAAAAAAGCTGCGTCATTTTAAATTGCAGTTTCTTGGGACTGTGCCACCAGTGCAAACTCTGGCTTTAAAGCATTTCAACTGCTTTTATGGGACTCGATGTTTGTGTTCCTGCTTGGGATCGAAAGGAGAATGCTCTGAGACCGTGCCAATGACTCAGCCGCAGCTCAGAGGCACAAGTAGCTCCGCCATGCTAGTGGTGCAATGTGCAAGGATCAGAGGCATGAGCGGCTCCGCCATGTTGGACTGGGCGGGGCCAGCAGGCAGTACCTGTTTTTGACTTAGGAATGTCACAGCTTAGATTCTTAAGCGCCTAGTGATTTAAAGGTGCAAATCAAAAGTGCTCCTGGATAGTAAAAAATTGCAGATTCACAATAAAACAGATTCATAAATAAAAGACCACACTGTTGGATAAATGTACGTAGGCTTGGGAGAGAAAAGAAAAAGAATATAGAGAATAAAGTTAATGGTTTAAAAAAAAAAAGAAGTAAAGTCTTTAAAGAGACAGAGTACAGATAGTTAAGAGATTAAGAGAAATAAAGTAAAAATAAGCCACGTAAAAATGGAAAATTCACAGAGAGTCTGGATTATGTACATTGTGTTTTCTTTAAAATTTTTGACTGTGAAGGAGCTAAGTACAGAGAGACATTTCATTATATGGGCTGCCAAGCTAAACCAAAATGGATATAAGGGTATTACGATGTCAAAATTTGGGCCTAAGGATATGATGCTTTGGAAAGGGTCTTCTTTTGTTTTCACAAAGGACCAGACCCTGTGGATTGCATCTATCCCGATATGGTACGATAGACCACGACCTCCCGAAAAGTTCCTGTGAACATCCTCAAAAATTACTTCACTCAACTGCCAACTGAGATAAACCTGGCACACAGGTTACACCCTAAATGATCTGATTAACAGCGCCCCCATTCAGCAGGAAGCAGTTTGGAGAGAAAAAACTGCGCCCATGTTCCCAAATATGGTTTATAAACATTCTTTAACATTTAAAGGGGGATATGATATAGATATGAATAATTTGTATTAGTATAGATTTTGCTTTATTGATAGAGATTTAAGGTCAATTTTGTTATATGTATATGCATATTTCTGCTATTGATTAAGATATTGTGATTGTGTAGTTCATTAAAAAATGTAATGTATAATTAAGAAATATAGGTTAATGGATAATCATCAGTAATAGTCAAGCTTGTAGTCATGTTAGTTAGATTTTCTAGATATATAGAGATACATTTCAGTTAGATAGAGATTCTTCATATCTTTCAAAGACTGCAGAATATGGCATTTAATGTTTTAATAACTTAGGACTTTTCATGACAATGAGACATTCTGCTCCTGGCAGCACCAATCTACTTCAAGAAGAAGATGGGCATCGAAGAGGATCCTTATGGAGTTTGATAGCCATTTGGGCGAGAAACTGTTCTTGCCTGGACTATTGCATAAACTGGACACAGAGAACCCGCAGAGAGAGGACTACTGAACTTGCCTAAAGGTGAGATGATCTTTCGGGGTTCCTAATTCATGAAAGAGTATGCGAGACATTCTGCAGGACACAACAGATAGTGACTGAACTGACTTTGAAATGTTCTGCTTCATGGAAATGTCTCTGGATACCATGGGCCTGTAGGCCGAAGATGGATGCCCCAACGGTACAGAGAAACTTTGGATAAATGTCCAGGCAGCGAGATGTCTCTGTCATTTCTAGAGTTTGAAAGTTGCTTTTTTCTTGTTTGCTTAGGTAATATTGTATCTTTCTGGAGTCTTTGATGGAGTTGAAGAATGAATAGATAGTTATAGTTTTCCTTAGTTATGATAAAAGATAAAATAGATATAAATATTGTAACTGTAATTCTTGCTTGATAACTGTTTTGCTATATGTAATTTTGCTATGTTAAAGTTAAAGCCTTCCTTTTTTGTTTAAACAGAAAAAGGGGAAGTGATGGGGGAGTGTCATATATCAATCTGTTGATTTCATTGGTTAAGTAATAAAGAAACTGCTTGGCTGGCCCTCATAGGTTAAAACATAGGTAGGTGGAGTAAACAGAACAGAATGCTGGGAGAAAGAAACTGAGTCAAGGAGTCGCCATGATTCTCCCACCCCAGGCAGACGCAGGTTAAGATCATTCCTGGTAAGCCAGCTCGTGGGCTACAGCAGATTATTAGAAATGGGCTAGTCCAGGTGCAAGAGCTAGCCTAGAAGAGGCTAGATAGAAATGGGCCAAGCGGTGTTTAAAAGAATACAGTTTCCGTGTAATTATTTCGGGTAAAGCTAGCCGTGGGGGTGGCCGGTTGCCAGGGACGCAGCCCACTGTTCCTTTTACAACACTAAACCCTGGCTGAGAAGAAACCAGGCTGTAAGATCATGCCAATAGGGCCCAGTGAGAAATCCGCCCCTTTCAAAGCTCCCAGGAGTCCCTAGACCTTACCAAGCTGTAATTGGCTCCACAAAACATTTTGAGAATTATACATGTAAAAGTCCGGCACATCCTGCATAGGCATAAATGATTTCTGTCAGCTGACAGATTTTACCCGCTATACAGAAAAGCTTAAATTGTCTTTCTTAACCATTTTTATAGATTTGTTGTTGTTGTTGTTGTTTGAGACAGGGTTTCTCTATGTATCTTTGGCTGTCCTGGAACTCACTCTATAGACCGGGCTGGCCTCGAACTCACAGAGGTCTGCCTTCCTCTGCCTCCTGAGTGCTGAGATTAAAGGCATGTGCCACCACTCCTGGCTTAGATTTATTATTGTTATTATTATAATATGCCATAACCACCTGACTGTTTATTCTTATTTTATTGCCCTCGGAGACCAGAAGAGGGTATAGGATCCCCAGAACTAGAGTGAGAAGTGGTTGTGAATTGATGCGTGGATGCTGGTGATCCAACCAAGACTTCTCCAAGAGTAGCAAGTGCTCTTAACATAAGCCATCTTTCTCCCCGTCTTAACCCTTTAAAACTACCTTGGTCGGGCTGGAGAGATGGCTCAGCGGTTAAGAGCATTGCCTGCTCTTCCAAAGGTCCTGAGTTCAATTCCCAGCAACCACATGGTGGCTCACAACCATCTGTAATGAGGTCTGGTGCCCTTTTCTGGCCTGCAGGCATACAGGCAAAACAGAATAGTGTATACATAATAAATAAATACATACATACATACATACCTTGGTCACTAGTGGCCATCCGAGTCACTTTGGAGTCCAATCTCCGTAGCCTTTGCATCCTGCAGAATTGATACTCTAGAACTAGACCTGGAGGCACGGGCTGGTTACCACAGCTACTCAAGAGGCTGAGGCAGGAGAATCACAAGTTCAAAGCCAGTATAGGTTGCAAAATGAATTCAAGGCCAGCATGGGAAACTTAATGAAACTGTTTCAAAATGAACTCCAGGAGCTCACCAAGTGAGCGGAACTGTCTCTGCCTCCTTAGTGATAGGGTTCTAAGCCTTCACCACCATACCCAATTTTTTCTTCATATCTAGAGGTGGGGTTTAGGTCTTCATACTTCTTTACTTGTGTTTGTTTCTTCTTTTGTTTTATTTTAAGACAGTGTCTCATTAAGTAGCCCAGTCTAGCCTCAGAGGTCTTGCCTTGGCCTCCTGGGATTTCAGGCATGTTCTATCTTGCTGGCTAGTTGTGGCTGTTTATTTAGTGATTTTCATAGAATAATTTTATAAAATCTATTTTCTTTGTTCTGTGTGCTCACTGAAGTTTCTGCCTGGCTAACTTAGAAGTCAACTAATATGCCGGGCAATGTGGCACACACCTTTAATCTCTGCATTTGGAAGGGAGAGGCAGGCCGACTTCTGTGAGTCGAGGCCAGCCTGATCTACAGAGTGAATTCCAGGACAGCCAGGCCTGTTACACAGAGAAAATCTGTCTCGAAAAACAAACAAAAAAGTCAACTAATAAACTGGCAATTCCTTGTATGCCTCAAACCATAAGCTTCCTCCCCTTCCTCTGGGCTCTGCATGTTGGTTGGACCAGTCGTTCAGTGCTCTGGCAGTCGGCTCTGCCTTTGCCTTCTCTTTCTGACAATGCCGTCCAGCCTCGTGATCCCTGAAGCTGAGTGTCTTCTCAGGCCTTCCTAGACATCCAGGGATGCTTCAGAGCTTTCCAAAGGGCCCTGTACACATCTCGTTCCCTTTAACTATTTTGGTTAGCCTCATGTTTCCCTTATCCTTCTTCCTGCCTTTAACAGTTGGAAGGTGAAACAATTTGTTGAAGGTTTGTGTAAATTTTTCACCATGTGAGCTACAAGCAGGGTCAAATAAAGACTAGCCCTGTGAATGGTAGCTAAGTTTACTTATTTTATTCTACTTATTTTGAGACAGAATTTTATTATATTTGCCAGGCTGGCCCCTAATTCCCAAGTTCAACTAATCAGTAGATAGGACTTTACGTACAGGCCACGGCACCTGGAACGAAGGAGACTTTTAAGGGGGCAGCCCAATGGATTGAAGAGTATGATCTCCAGACGGGGCTTTGGGGAGGCTCCAAACCCATTCTGCCCCCTCTAGTGGCTGCCAGGATCTTGGTTTTCACAACTGCGGTAGTGAGACTTGATTTTGAAAGCTTCTAATGTGTAGTTTCCAAAACACAAGTAAAAATGCCACACAAGGGGGCTGGAGAGATGGCTCAGTGGTTAAGAGCACTGGCTGCTCTCCCCGAGGTCCTGAGTTCAATTCCCAGCAACCACATGGTGGGTCACAACCACCTGTAATGAGATCTGGCGCTCTCTTCTGGTATGCGGGCATACATGGAGACAGAATGTTGTATGCATAATAAATAAATAAATAAATTTAAAAAAAAAAAAAAATGCCACACAAGGCACACTGTGCCTGCTGAGATTCAGCCTGCTTGCCTGCTTTTGCTTAAGGTTTGAAAATTTTTTATATAGTTGTGTGTGTGTGCCTGAGTATGTATGTATGTATGTATGTATGCATGTAGCACAAATACTTAGTACCAATTTCTGTCTCAGTTGCTTTCTATAACTATGATAAAGCACATGACCAAAAATGACTTGGTGGGGCAGGAGAGATGGCTCAGTGGCTGCTCTTCCAGAGGTCCCAGGCTCAATTCCAGCACCCACATGGCAGCTTACAGCTGTCTGTAACTCCAATTCCAGGGCTTCTGACACCCTCACACAGGCATACGTGAAGGCAAAACACCAGTGCACATAAAATAAATAATTTCATCTTACAGTGTCCACCTTCCATCATGAAGGGAAGTCTCAAGCTGAGAGATACCATGGAGGAATGCTACTTTTGGCTTGCTCGGCTGCTTCCATGCACAGTCCAGTGCGGCGCGTGACTCCGCCAGCAGAGAAGACGCCACAACAGGATTCTTCTTGGAAAGTACTTTAATGGAGCACAGAACATTGAAGCGTACGTAGAGGCGAAAAGACCCTGAGCCCGTCCGCGTGGGGGAATATATACAGCCCCTGGTCCGCCTCTGACGTGTCATTGCCAGATTTGACGTATCACTGCTCGATTGGCTCAGACCACACTGAGGCGATCCTGTGAGCAAGACCTGTGAGCAAGTGATAGGTGGGAATCAAATTACTCCTGGGCCAGCAGCGAGCGTGCGCAGTTGTTTACCAACTAGGGACAATAGAAAAAAAACGGCAACCCTGAGAACATGGCCGCGCCATGGTGCGCTACAGGCCAGGACCAGCAGCCCAGCACTGCTCCCGTGGGCTGCACCCTCACACTCGGGTCCTTGATCAAGCCCCACAGACTTGTCTGCAGGCCAGTCGAGAAGAGGCCTTTTTATAAAGTCCCCTTTCCCGATGGCTCTGATTCATGTTAAAGTGACAAGAAACAAACCAGCACAGCTGACAAACACACCCATTATTAAATCATAACCTTCCCCTTTGTTTCCTAGGCTCATGGTCTCATATTAATATCATAATATAAAACAAAGTAAAACCTTCTTTGTTTCTTTGGTTGTTTTTTTGTTTTTGTTTTTGAGATGGGTTTTCTGTGTAATATCCTAATGTCCTGGAACTCACTCTGTAAACCAGGCTGTCCTTGACTCACAAAGATCCGCCTGCCTCTGCCTCCTGAGTGCTGGGATTAAAGGTGTGAGCCACCACCGCCAGGCTGTTCCTTCTATTTTTGAAAGCTTTGGTTGATTTTGAGAGTTTTGGAAAATCTGACATTGACACTTGCCATGGTTCTTGCTGCTTTGGGGAAGGACAGATTCTCAGGTGTCCTTCCTCTGCCCTTCTAGTACTGCTGGCTCAGATCACTTCTATTTTAAGAAGTATAAAGCTTTAAACGATATTGGTCACCTAGAGTGTAGTCTATTCTTAACATGGGGAAATAAAAGTGTTTTTTGTTTCCTGTGCTTTCCCCTGACTACAGCTTTTATGTCCTTACTCAACCTAAAAGTGAACTTTCACTTCTCAAAAAGTCTGTTATTTTAAGTTTTTTTTCTTGCTTGCTTTCTTGCCTTTGTGCTGACTCATGTCAAATTCTCAGATCATGCTCTAACATAGTTCAGATCATACTCTAACATAGTTCAGTGGGAGGGACCCCAGCTCTAGAGATGTCACTTTTATTTTATTTTTTCTTGTTTGTGCTGCAAGGGATTGAACTAAGGGACTTGTGTTTGTTAAGCAAGCACGCTACCACTCAACAGAAAACAGCCAGTTGTTTTGAAACACAGCACACCTTAAATCCCAGCACTTGGGACAGAGCAGGCAGGCGTCTGTGAGTTCAAGGCCAGGCCGGTCTACACAGCAAGTTCTAAGACAGAGCTACACAGAGAAACCCTGTCTTGAAAAACAAACAAATATTAGCCAGGCAGTAGTGGCCTTTAATCCCAGCACTTGGGAGGCAGAGGCAGGCAGATCTCTATGAGTTCGAGGCCAACCTGGTCTACAAGAGCTAGTTCCAGGACAGGCTCCAAAGCCACAAAGGAACCCTGTCTCGAAAAACCAAAAAGAAAAAAGAAAAACAAACAAAAGTTGTCATTAACTATTGGGGTAGGTGGTGCTGGGTTATATAAAAAACAACTTGGCAAAGGTCTCATGAACTTGGTATATGGCTGAGAATGATGTTGAACTACTTTTATTTTTATTTATTTATTTTTTTTGGTTTTTCGAGACAGGGTTTCTCTGTGGCTTTGGAGCCTGTCCTGGAACTAGCTCTGTAGACCAGGCTGGTCTCGAACTCACAGAGATCTGCCTACCTCTGCCTCCCGAGTGCTGGGATTAAAGGCGTGCGCCACCATCGCCCGGCTATTTTTATTTTTTTTAATGTATTTAACTTTATTTTATTTATTTATTTATTTATTTTGGTTTTTCGAGACAGGGTTTCGCTGTGGCTTTGGAGCCTGTCCTGGAACTAGCTAGTAGACCAGGCTGGTCTCGAACTCATGGAGATCCGCCTGACTCTGCCTCCCAAGTGCTGGGATTAAAGGCGTGCACCACCATCGTCTGGCTTAACTTTATTTTATGTGCAGTGATGTGAAGGTGTCAGATCCCCTGGAGCCGCCATGTGGTTGCTGGGAATTGAACTCAGGACCTCTGGAAGAGCAGCCACCACTCTTAACCACTGAGCCATCTCTCCAGCCCTGAACTTTTTTTATTTTTTAAATTATTTTATTATGTTATGTGTATGAGTGTTTGGCCTAAATGTGTGCCTGGGAACAAGGGTGTGCAATCCCTTTGGAGGACAAGTAGAGGGTGTTGAATTCCCTAGGACTGGAGTTACTGACCATTACAGGCCACCGTGTGGGAGCTGGGAATCACACACAGCTTCTCTGCACTAGTAACCATAACTGATGCTCCTAACGACTGAGCCACGGAGCCATCACTCCAAGCCCTGACCTTGAATTTCTGATACTGGCAAATCAGCCTCTTGAGTTCTAGAATTGCAGGCCTATGCCAATAAGTCTGGTTTATGAGGAACAAGCCAGTAAGCACCGCTCCCTCACATCCTCTATTTCAGTTCCTGCCTCAGGGTTCTAAAGAACGGGCCTACCTCCATCTTTAGCTTAAAAGTCGTCTTATAGAAAAGACAAACTAGATCCATGCCTGTTTATGATTAAACCAATGTTTCTCAATGATTAGACTATGCCGTATTTGTAACCTTAACTACAAATGGTTCTGTTCTGCCTGTTTCAGGAAATGATAATCATGTCTTTATTTCAAAAAGTTGTTTGTAACCATTTTGCAACCCTACCTTTGTTTCAGAAGGTTATATGACCCCCTGCCACTACTCTGTTGTGACTACCCGTGGTTATGACTACCTTGTTATGCCCAACTTGCAACAATGTCTTTGTTTCAGGGAGTCCTTAGGACTTACATGTTACCATGTTCTGCTCCTATAAGCCCACCTATTTTGCCACCAAACCCCCTACTTGGAACCCTCCCACCTGTGAGCTATAAAATCCTTGTCTTTCCAGATTCAATGCTGGCCTCTCGAACTCTGCCTTAGGAGGAGACAGCCCACGTACATGAATTAAAAAGCTTGCTTTAGCCCAGGCAGTGGTGACCCACACCTTTAATCCCAGCACTCAGGAGGCAGAGTCAGGCAGATCTCTGCGAGTTCAAGGCCAGCCTGGGCTACAGAGTGAGTTCCAGGACAGCCAGCGCTACACAGAAAAACCAAACCAAACCAAACAAAAACTTGCTTCCGTTAAGTTGGACATGATGACTTGAGTCTTTCTCCTGCTGCCTTTGGGATTAACAGTTATTGCGCTGAGTTTATGCCCTGACTGCTCTTCCTGAGAGACTGTGATCCCGATGAGAAAGCAAACTAGGGCAGTAGGTCTACTTTAATTTTAAATTTTTATTTTTCAAGACAGGATTTCTTTGTGCGGCCCTGGCTGTTCCGAAACTCACTTTATAGACCAGGCTGGCCTTGAACTCAGAGATCCGCCTGCCTCTGCCTCCGAGTGAAGGACAGTAGGTTTATGCTGTCAAATCCCAGTAAACTTTCTTCTCTTTCATTCTGGTTTTTGTTTGTTGTTGTTGGTTTTTGGGGGGTGCTTGTTTGTTTTTGGAGACAGGGTTTCCCTGTGTAGCCTTGGTGTCCTGGAACTCACTCTGTAGACCAGACTGGCCTTGAACTCGGATCCACCTGCCTCTGCCTTCAGGATGGACTGCTGGGGAGGGAGGTGCGCCACCATTCCTGGCCTTTTTTCACTCTGGTATTGAAAATGAACAGGCTGCCCCAACCATCTGATACCTTCTATAGGTGGTTTTTCTTCTCCCCTCTTGTCTATTTAAAGATTCCTCCCACAATTTGCTGACAGAAAACAGATTCATGTAAATGATATCACTGCCTTAAAGTAATACTTGGATGAGTCAAACTCTGAGGGTTTCCAGAGAATTTGCAGCCTCTGGGCAGAGGACATGGAGAGAGATGCTCACCCGAGGAATAATTTAAAGGGCTGAGTCAAGTTACTGAGTGTTGGGTCCCTAGAGGACAGGCCTTCGCACCCCCACTTGATCTGGACCTGGCTGCAGGGTTGGAGGTGTTAACTAAGGGTACCAAGATCAATTGGGCAATACGATCCCCCTGAGGAATTACTGTAACTCCTTGAGAAACTCATGTCATAATTTTTATTTCTCCTTGATAATCTGCATCAACAACCCCAGGATGAATTTGACTTCCCCTCAAGATGGTACTGCTTCTTCCTAAGATAAGCCTCAAGGTCCCTCTAGGGAGCGGCCCAAAAACATTAGTGGGTAAAGCTTGAACCCCTATTTGGGCTGTCAAGACTGCTTGGGCGGAGGTACTGAGGTCCAGTCCTGTACTTCCTGGGGTGGCGCGGGCAAGGTCTGCAACGCAAAAGGATTGCCCTGTGGAACAAACTGGAAACGGCCATTGCCGGGGTGGGACCCCTGACTCCTGGTGTCATTGCTCCATACGCTGAGGTTCTGGGGCCCTGGAGCAGGGCCCTCCACCAGTTTCCCTGCTGTTGGCCTTGGATGGGCAGAAGCCTTCCATCTATATCTGTCTTAGATATGCAATCATTTGTCCAATGGACCCCCCTTTTACATCGTGGGCACTTTCCTGGTCTGGCAGTAGTTCCCCGAGTGAGTTGTGGATATTCCTTTTTAAAATGTCCAAGGGCACCACAGTTAAAGCAGGTTTTACCCCCAGTTCAGGATCCTAGCCCAGGCCTGATGGCAGCGGCAATCACCTGGCCCTGAATGAAGTGCCCGTCAATATCTCGGCAGATTCGAATGTATTTGTTTAAGCTTCTTGTCTTATGTGGCCTCAAAGCTTCCTTACAATATTTATTAGAATTTTCAAATGCCAGCTGCTTAACTATGGGCATAGCTGTGGTCACATCACCAAATAATCTCCCCGCCAACTGCAATATCCTATCCACATAGTCCTGAAATGGTTCTGAAGGCCCTTGTAAAACTTTTGACAGCTGATCCCCCGCGGCCTTATTTGGAGATTTAAGGCAGGATTGAGCACAATTTGATTGGCCAAGTCAGCATAAACTCCTGCTCCAGTTAGCATGTCTAGATTGCGCTGTGCCTGTCCCGCTTGTGCATTTAACCTAGCCGTTTGTAAGCAATTTTCTTGATATTCTCCCCTCCACAATAAGTAATCTCCTCCCGGTAATACTGCACGGCATAGCTGCTGCCAATCACTAGGTGTAAGATTCAATGCCGCAAAAGACTCTACCATGGCAAGAGTAAATGGGGCCTGAGAGCCGTATACCGACTCGGCCTCTTTGAATTGCTTCATCTCCTTAAAGCTCAAGGCCACATGTTGTCTCAGTACCTGTCCTGGATTGTTAGGATCAGGTACCTCTATAACGGGAGCAACTGTGTGCCGGGGCCGAAAACAGACACCTCCTCTTCTTCCTGAGCCCTCTTCGGCCTCCCTGTCATCTGTCAGTCCCTAATGGGACTCCCTCCTTCCCCAATCCTCATTCAAAACAAATGGGGCTGACGGCACACATAAGTAATCATTTGCCTTACAGCGCTTCAGCCTTTTCCGAAGTATCTTAATTTCCTGCATTAGCTGTGCTTTCTCATCAGATAAACTATTCTCTGCACTAGAGCTGAGGCTGCCTTCCCCATTTTCTGACTCGGAGGTTATTGCTATCTGGTTTTGCGCCCAAAAGCAGGCAGACTTTGGCGCTAGCCTTAGTCCCGCACCAGATTCCAAAGTTCCCCCTGGCACCTCTGACATTTCCTTTTGGTCCCTATGTGACTCTGCTGATCCTATGGATCGGCGAGTCTCTTCCTCCTGTATTTCTACAAGTATCTCTTTAGCCGCGAAGACCTCCGGTCTCACTTTCACTTTATCAGTTAAGTAGAATATCGCGAACCAGGCGCCATAGCGAAAAGGTAGATATAGGGACACTATCGGCACCCTCCTTTTGCAGCCGTTTCTTTCTTTTTTTTTCTTTTTTTTTTTTTTTGTTTGTTTTGTTTTTCGAGACAGGGTTTCTCTGTAGCTTTGGAGCCTGTCCTGGAACTAGCTCTTGTAGACCAGGCTGGTCTCGAACTCACAGAGATCTGCCTGCCTCTGCCTCCCGAGTGCTGGGATTAAAGGCGTGCGCCACCACCGCCCGGCGCAGCCGTTTCTGCAAATCTGTTTTTTCCTGTTTCCAATTGGAGATGTTCAAAACTCCACCTGTCAAAAAACATGGGCTTGTTGCAGCTATATTCTTAAAAAAATCTTCTATAGTTCTCTCTTTGACCACGGTTCCTTGTTTCTCTAACAATTTAGCTATCTGACATATCAGGTCTCTCTTACTGCTTGTGGATCCCATTTTACCCCAATCCGTCCTTACCGGCCTAGGACGACCCTGTCTGCTACCCCTTCTTTCTCAGATCTCTGTGGAAACCTCCACTTTGCCGCACCAGCACGGCAACTGTCGTTCTTCTGAGTGAGGGAAGTTGGGATTAACATGCAACACAACTTCAGGTTCTGCAGACAAGCCTTTTATTCCACTTTCTCACAGCAGGGAGGGGAGGCCAAATCAGAGATAGCAGGAAGCTCCTCACCATAACTCAATGGCTTAGGGATAAACATCCTTAGAAACATTGCTGAAAACAACAGATTCCTGTTTTTAACTAACATCAAGAGTGCAAAACAGATCAAGTGGGGGTGCAAAGGCCTGTCCTCTAGGGACCCAACAACTGAGGGAGATGTGATTGTGGTTAAGATCCTGTTATTTTGGGTAATGTACTTCACACACACGCACACACACACACACACATATATATATATATTTTTTTTGGTCAGTCATACAATATAGTCTTCTCCACCCTGCCCCCGGCTCTGGTCTGTAACCCTCAATTTAGCAGGCTATACTTGTGTCTGCTGGAACAAACATTCTCTTTTAAAGTCCTTGGTCAGTAGGCAACTCCCATAAATGTCCCAACTGGATTTGTCTAGAGCCTGCTCTGGGAACAGAGTTCTTCCTGGACTGTTTCCACCGCACCCCAGTGGTCTCAACTGCCACCCTCCCCCACCCCAAACCTCCCCCAGGAGGCCTCTTTCTCATTTTGGGGGACAAGATCTTACTATAACAGCCCTGGAACTTACTGCATGGACCAGCTGGCTTCGAACTCGGAGATTAGGCTCCCTCTGCCTCCCCATATTAGTCTTCTTATAAGAGCTTTTCGTGTTGATAGAGTCATTTGTGCAGGTCCCAGAGCTACCCCTTTGCAGTGGGATCGCACTGAGAAGTTGGAGCTCAACAGACAGTTCATTGGCTGAACACAGCCAGAGGACCGGGGTTTGGTTCCTAGTACCACACCCAACATGCCAGGCCACAATGGGGCTCTTACTCCAGTTCCAGGCACCTGACCTTTCTTCTGGCCCCCTGCACTCATATAAATTTATGCATTCATATATACACACATAAAAAACCAGACTAACAGCCTGGTGGTGGTGGTGCACACTTCTAATCCCAGCACCTAGGAGTCAGGCAGGCAGATCTCGGTAAATTTGAGACTAGCCTGGCCAACAAAGGAGGTCAGCTAGGGCTATTTAGTAAGATCTTTTCTCAAGTAGATAAAAATTGGTTTAAAAAACATCATGTCGAAATCTTGGACCTCTGTTAGAAGTTATACTGAGAAAGGATTAGACCACAACGGCTCTGACCTAAAAATGAATTCATCCATTGATAGATTCATCATATGACAAGTTGGACGGAAGGTTGTCATGAGTTCAAGGCCAACCTGGCTTACGTGTGAATTTTAGGGCAGCCAAAACTACAGAGTGAGACTCTATCTCGAAATAAACAAGCTACAAAACAAATAACCCAACGTCTTTCTTGGGAGGCAGTGGAAAGGAGGAGGGGACTTAGCTGGGAGTGGGCCACCAGTGTGCCCTGAAGTCACTTGCTGTTTGTGGCCACCAAGATTATTGATCAGCTTCCTCTACCACGTGTTCCCACCACCCTTATTCTCTGCCTCAACAGAAACCCAGAAACAATGGAACTCCCTGAAACAGAGAGTGAAACACACAGTCTTCCCTTAAGTTGTCTCCTCGGGGATTTTGTCAGGGAGACCATTCCAGAAGTGAGGTAAGGTCTTTGTAGTGGCCGTGGGTTGTTTGACAGACCAGGTGGTTTTCTGTTCCTTCTGGAACTTAGTAGGATTATGATATTTTCTAGAATTCCTGGATTTTTGGCTTGGTCATGACCTACCTCATTTGGCAATAAAAGAACTGGTAGGTGGCGGAGGTATGAAGGGCTTCTCCAGAATTCAAGCTCTCTTGTCTCATCTCGTGCACTGTGTGATAAGATAGGACCAACTCCCCCACCATAGGACACCTTTATCTGTCACCCTGGGATCCCAGTTAAGTAGCACGAGCTCCCTAAAAATCCACAGTCAACACAATAGCTTAATCAAGAAATAAATGTTGTATTAAACTTCTGTATTATTAGAATATTAGGAATGTTAGCGTAAGAGATGGAGAATCTGCATTGGTCATTAAGAGCACTTGCTTCTCTAACTCCGGCCCAGGAGTTAGTGTGCTCTTCTGGTCTCGAAGGGCTTGCACGCACACATTCCTGCTAGACTGCTGAGTTGGTGCCTGTAGTGTCTCCTGGGGAGTGGGGACAGGTGGAGCCTGGGAGTTCACTGCTGGTGAACTCCAGATTCATGGAGATGCTAATGTCTTAGTCACTGTTCTATTGCTGTGAAGAGACACCCTGACTAAGGCAACTCTTATAAGGGAAAACATTTAATTGGGGACTTGCTTACAGTTTCAGAGGGTCAGTCCATTATCATCATGGCAGGGAACATGGGGGCAGGCAGACATGGTGCTGGAGCTGGAGCTGAGAGTCACATCCTGATCCACAGACCAAGAAAAAGAGAACTGGGCCTAACATGGGCTTTTGAAACCTCAAAGCCTACCCCCAGGAGCACATACTTCCTCCAGCAAGGCCACACCTCCCAGTCCTATCAAAGAGTTCCACTCCTGGGTGCTGAGGATTCATCTATGTGAACCTAAGAGGGCCATTCTCCTTCAAACCTCCACAGACAAGGCTGGAAGGTGACTCAGCAGTTTAGAGCTCCGGTTGCTCTTCCAGAGGACCTGTGTTCATTTCTCAGCATCCAGAGGTTCTTGTAACTCTTCTCACATGAGCACCCTAGCAAGGATGGGGACACACACACACCATATACACACATAGTACACACTAATAATAAATGAGAAACAAACTTTAAAATTTCTTTTTTTTTTAATATTTATTTATTTATTATATTATATTATGTGTATAGCATTCTTTCCACGTGTGCCTACAAGCCAGAAGGGGGCGCCAGGTCTCATTACAGATGGTTGTGAGCCACCATGTGGTTGCTGGGAATTGAACTCAGGACCTCTGGAAGAACAGTCAGTGCTCTTAACCTCTGAGCCATCTCTCCAGCCCCAAACTTTAAAATTTCAAAGTCCAGTGTCGTATATATCTGTTTTGTTCTTGGAGACAGGTTTTCTCTGTAATAGCCCTAGCTGTCCTGGAACTCACCCTGTACATCAAGCAATTTCACCTGCCTCTGCCTCCCAAGTGCTGGGATTTATTTATTTTTTTAAATATTTTTATGGTTTATTTAACTTTTTTTTATGTGCACTAGTGTGAAGGTGTCAGATCCCCTGGAACTGGATCTTCAGACAGTTGTGAACTGCCATGTGGGTGCTGGAAATTGAACCCAGGTCTTCTGGAAGAGCAGTCAGTACTCTTAACTACTGAGCCATCTCTCCAGCCCCAAGTGCTGGGATTAAAGGCGTGTGCTGGCATTGCCTAGCTCAGGTGCTCAGGTGTGGTACTTGTAATCCCAATACTTATAGAGACAGGAGGATCTGTAGCTCAAGATGAATTCAAGGCTAACTTGGGCTAGTGAGACCCTGTCTCAAAATAAAATCTAAGACAGTAAGGAGGGTACGGCTCTCTTCTTTCCTTCTCCCCACAGATTCATATGACAAGCTGGGATCACCTCTGGACCTTCGGCTAAGATCAAGTGTAGAACCTGCGGGACCCTCTCATTTTCTGCTCTTTGATTAGAGAGATGAGTACATCACTGAGTGGTTAGTCCTGCTGGGGTTCGATTTAAAATGGCAAAATCCTTAGCCAATGTATTGGCACACACCTTTACTCCCAGCACTTGGGAGGCAGGTGGATCTCTGTGAGTTGTGGGTCAGTCTGGTCTACGAAGCAAGTTCCAGGACAGACAGCTATACAGAGAAACCCTGTCTCAAAAAACAATAAATAAATAAATGAGGCAAAATCCTGGGCTTGGATATAAATTAGGGTTCATATGAAAAATGAAGTCAAGAACTAGGAACATGGCAAGGCTTAGGAAAATAAAGTCTGTCTGAGTAGCCCACAGAAAATGTCAGAACAGGGAACTAACCAAATTTAAACAACTTCAATCAGTGGGAAGGAGGAGGCAAAATAATTATATTCCAATTCACACCCAAATAATTTAAGACAGATTTTGAATGTCTGGTTTATTTAAGCAGGCTGTCTGAGGTCCCACCACAAAGAAGGCTAGGAGGTGAGAGGCTAAGCCAGGCAGGGAGCTCCCCAGGCATCAGAAGAGGAATGGACTCAGCTGAACACCCAGAGCAGCATTAAGGACAGGCTGCACACTAGTAGCCAGGCCCTGTGAAGCTCAGCTCCACCCA
The DNA here is from genome assembly GCF_037038515.1 of Microtus pennsylvanicus. Lineage (NCBI taxonomy): Eukaryota > Metazoa > Chordata > Mammalia > Rodentia > Cricetidae > Microtus > Microtus pennsylvanicus. The sequence continues at coordinate 42,925,158 of NC_134583.1, forward strand.
TAGCCTCAGCATAGAACCTCGCCACCTCCTCGTTAGGGTTGCCTTGGGCTGGGTCGAACCACATCTGGATGCAGCGGCCGCTCCCTCGGCTGTAGTTGCTGAGTTTGTAGGAGTGGCTCCAGATTTCCTCACACAGAGTAGCAGGTGTAGGGAAATAGAAGGTGAAGGGTTGGCAAGACGCCCCCACAGGGCACTGGTTGTACCCTAGAGAAATCATGGAAGACTTTTAGCCACCGTGCCTAGAATTATCTCTGGTTGTGCCAGCGTCAGAACCCCAGATCTTCACACAGGAGTTGCCCAGCCCCATCCCTACCGTCCACGCCCACGCCCACGTACTCCTTACCCGAGGTGCAGCCCCCACCTCCCGCCCACTTACTCCTTACTCGTGGTCCGGCCTCCACCCTCCCACCCCTCCCGCCCACATACTCCTTAACCACGGTCCAGCCCCCACCTCTCCTGCCCAAGTACTCCTTACCGGAGGCACAGCCCCCACCTCCTGCCCACGCCCATGTACTCCTTGCCAGAGGTCCAGCCCCTCCCCTCCTGTCCACTACTCCTTACAGGAGGTGCAGCCCCTCACCCCTCCCGCCCACTACTCCTTACCCGAGGTCCAGCCCCCACTCCACCCACCCACATACTCCTTACCCGAGGTGCAGCCCCCACCCTCCCGCCCACGTACTCCTTGCCAGAGGTCCAGCCCCTCCCCTCCCGCCCACTACTCCTTACCGGAAGTCCAGTTCCACCCCTTGTGCCAGTTGCTCTTGCAGGTGAGAGAGGCACGGCAGTCCTCCCACCATTGCTGACAGTCGTCTCTGCACAGGGGGACATCAAGGATTCGTTCTTTGCGCCAGCTCTGGTCCACCTGCAAGACGATGAAGAAGGTTTTGAGCTCAGGAGCCTCAGAACTGCAGCCTGAGTAGACCTGGTGTGGGAGGCAGACCCTGTAGAGATATTTAGAGAGCGCAGCTGCCCTGTTGGCTTTGGGGGACACTCATACCTGCTGGGTCCACGGTCCCAAGTTAGGAGAACACTCATAGAGGCAGGTGTCTTGGATAAAGTGTCGTTTGCATTTCGATGGCATCTTTCCACAGTGGTCCCAGTTGAATCGGTACAGGTAGGAAATGTCCTTGTGAGCTTCCCGGCTTGTGTTTGCGGTGCAGCAGGAATTCTTCTTCCAGGGACTGCACTGTATGGCGGGAGATACAGGGCTAAGTCCATGACCAGCACAGACAGAATATTCCACATGCAGCCTTGCACGTTTGTTTGTTTGTTTGTTTTTGGTTTTTCGAGACAGGGTTTCTCTTGTGTAACAGCCCTGGCTGTCCTGGAACTCACTGTGTAGACCAGGCTGGAGTCGAACTCACAACTCACAGAGATCTGCCTGCCCCTGCCTTCCAAATGTTGGGATTAAAGACAGTACCACCACCCAGCCCAGCCCTTGGTAACTCCTTGGTTGCCTAGTCAATCATTCAGGGAAACTTGCTGTTGAGCCCTGACTGACCGAAGAAGCCCAAGAGGTACAATCCTTACAAAAGTCATTAACTCCCAAGACCTGGAGAACACTTTCTGCCCTTGTAGAACACTAGGGTTTAGTTTCCCTGTGGGTACATGGTTGTTTATTTTAAGGGATCTGATGCCCTCTTCTGGCCTTCCTGGGCACCAAACACAAAGATGATGCATATACATGCATACGTGCAAGCAAACATAAAATAAAAATAAAAATTTTAAAAATTCACCAATTCACACTGGGTGTGGTAGGGCACACCCTTAGTCCAACTTTCAGGAGCCAGAGGCAGTTAGATCAGAAAGAGGCAGGTTCAAGGCCTGCCTGTTCTACAGTGTCAATTCCAGGACAGCAGAGCTATAACAGAGAAACCCTGTCTCAAAAAATAAAAAAATCATTAGTTAACATTTATTGTTTCTTTCAGTTTTCTTTTCCTGTGCACACCCGCTTCTGTGTGCATGTGCAGAGGTCAGAAGACAACCTCAGGCAGTCTGTCTGCCTCCTTGGAGGCCTGGAAACCTCAGGCAGTCTGTCTGCCTCCTTGGAGGCCTGGAAATCACAGGTTAAGCTCCATTAACTGCTGTTAAGCACGAGGACTCACTTGTCTGTATCTTCTCGTGCGGGAGCTATAACCACATTGCTTCTGCCTCCTGCTTGGCATTTTTACTTAATTCTAGGGATTAAGCTCAGGTCCTCCTGTTTGAGAGCCAAGTACCCTCTCCCTAGGCCTGTTCTTCTGAGACAAAGCCTCAGAGTCCAAGAACGACTTTGAACGCTTTTATTTCTCACGGCTACCTCTCAAGTGTTGATTACAGCTGCTACACCCAGCTTTCTCTACATCCAGCCTTTATTTTTTTTTTTTTTTTTATTTTTAATGTTAAAAGTCCTACAGGTTTATTGACTAAGGCTAGACAGCAATTCCAGCCTTTATTTTTTAAGCCAGGTTCTCGCCATGTAACCCTGGTGAGTTGAATTCACCATAAACACCAGGCTAACCTAGCACTCCCAGACGGGTCTAACACTCCCAGACTGACCAGGCTAACCCAGCACTCACAGTCGGGTCTAACACTCTAACACTCCCAGACTGACCAGGCTAACCCAGCACTCACAGTCGGGTCTAACACTCCCAGACTGACCAGGCTAACCCAGCACCCACAGACGGGTCTAACACTCTAACACTCCCAGACTGACCGGGCTAACCCAGCACTCACAGTCGGGTCTAACACTCTAACACTCCCAGACTGACCGGGCTAACCCAGCACCCACAGACGGGTCTAACACTCTAACACTCCCAGACTGACCAGGCTAACACTCCCAGACTGACCGGGCTAACCCAGCACTCACAGTCGGGTCTAACACTCTAACACTCCCAGACTGACCGGGCTAACCCAGTACTCACAGAGGGGTCTAACATTCCAAGGCTGGCAGGCATCACACCCAGGTTTTAGTTCACTTGACTTCGCTATAAGCCCCTATCCAAGCTAAGCCAGGAGGAGATAAGGGATAAAATGATAAAAAAAAAAAAACAACAACATGCCAACTGCTTCAGGAAAATAAATAAAGGCAATATAAAGGCATTTGGACTTGCTGTGCAACCAGATGGTCAGGTTAGACCTCGCTGAAGGAAATGACAGAAGCCTGGAGGATTTACCTGACGTAAACTGATCGGCAAGGGAAGAAGACACTTGGCCTTGAAAACTTAGTACCCAAAGGTTTTTGTTTTTTATTTTGCTTTTTATTTTTAAAGATTTGTTTGTTTGCTTTTCAAGACAGGGCTTCTCTAGTCTAAGGTCTACACTATTTTTATTTGCATCACTACACAGGAAACGACTTCACTCACTCCAGCTATGTTCCCCGTTCAGGACCAACACTCATTATTCAGATCTTTTGCTTTTGTTTAACATAAATTTTGCCAATCTTTTTGTTTTGTTTTGTTTGGGTATGTTTTTTGAGTCAGGGTTTCTCTGTGTAACAAGGCTAGCTGGATCTCACTGTGGAGACCCGGCTGGCCTCGAAGTCACAGAGATCCGCTTGCCTCCTGAGTGCTGAAATTAAAGGCGTGTGCCACCACTGCCTGGCAAATTTTGCCACTCTGAAAAATAAAACAAACAAACAAAACAAATAAACAACAACAAAAAACCCCACAGATTTTTTTTTCTTCCTGGTGTAACAGCCATGGCTGTCCTGGAACTCACAGAGATCTATCTGCCTCTGCCTCCCAAGTGCTAGGATTTAAGGTGAGCACCACCATCGCCCAATGCAAAGTTTTAAAAAACACATTCAAAACAATTTTGTTGTTGTTTTGTTCATTTCGTTTATTTTTGAGAAAGGCCTCTCTCTATGAAGCCCTGGAGCTTGCTATGTAGATCATGCTGATTTGAACTCTCAGAGCTCTGCCCTCCTCTACCCCTCACAGTACTAGAATTAAAGGCCTAGTTTTTTTTGTTTTTTTTTTTTAAATATTTATTTAATTATTATGTATACAATATTCTGTCTGTGTGTATGTCTGCAGGCCAGAAGAGGGCACCAGACCTCATTCCAGATGGTTGTGAGCCACCATGTGGTTGCTGGGAATTGAACTCAGGACCTTTGGAAGAGCAGGCAATGCTCTTAACCACTGAGCCATCTCTCCAGCCCCCTAAAGGCCTAGTTTTAAAAAAAAAATTAAAAGTTAGAGATGACTCAGCAGTCAAGAGTCTTCGGCCCAACACCACATCCTAAGAAAACCCGTCTGCGACCCCAGCTGCAGAGACTCTCAGGCCTTGCTCTGGTCTCCAGGAGCACTCACGACCTGTGGTGTTCGTTCCCAAGGACACCTAGGTGTGAATAAAAACAAGACTTCCTTATTCTGAAAGAGGGTCTCACTGTATAGAACTTGCCATGTAGACCAAACTGACCTCAAACTCAGAGATCCATCTGCTTCTGCCTTCCAAGTGACAAAAATAAATTAAGAAAAAGAAAAAAGTAAAAGGTTGAATAAGTTAGTAAGTTACTGCTCAAGGTAGCCACTGCGCAGTCTAAACTAGCAACAGTGATTCAAAATAGCTGCACCAGGTGTAGAGGGGACCACCTTTAATTCCAGCACTCAGGAATCCAGCCTGGTCTACATGTTGAGTACCAGGCCAGTGGAGGCTACATGTGAGATTCTGTCTCACAGACAAAACACAACACAACACACAAGATACCAGCACCAGCATGGATAAGGGAAGGCCAGAGGAGCCTTCTCATCCCTTGCTGAGGAGCTACTGACAGTGGTGGCTCCCAGGGAACATTCGGTTTTAAGAGTGTGGTTCATGGTAGGTTGACCATGAGCCAGTGAATGACCTCACGCTCTATGTATATGGGCAGCAACATTATTATAAAGAAAAGGAGGTGGCTGGAGAGATGGCTCAGCCCTTAAGAGCATTGACTGCTCTTCCAGAGGTTGTGAGTTCAATTCCCAGCAACCACATGGCTCACAACCATCTGTAGTAAGATCTGGTGCCCTCTTCTGGCCTGTGGGCATACATGCAGACAGAATACTGTAAACTTAATAAATGAATAAATCTTAAAAAAAGAAAGAAAGAAAGAAAGAAAAGAAAAGGAGCCAGGCAATGGTGGTGTCTACAGAGTGAGTTCCAGGACAGCCAGGGCTAAACAGAGAAAGCCTGTCTCAAAAACCAAAAACCCAACAACAACAACAACAACAACAACAAAATAGATGGAGAACAAAAGGGAGGGTGTCAGATAGGATCAAAATGCACGTATGAAATTCTCAAAGAATAAATTTTAAAATGTTATTAAAAAACAGAAAGCATGAAATAGGGCTCAGCAGTTAAGAGCATTGCTGTTCTTGCAGAGGACCTGGGTTGGCTCCCAGCACCCACATGGAAGCTGATACAACCATCTGTAACTCCAGTTATGGAGAATCCAATGCTACCTTCTGGCCTTTGCAGGAACTGCACTTGGTGCACAGACATACACACAAAATACCCATAAAAAGAATAGAACTGTGGCGGCTCTCATCACAGAGTCAAGATGTCCATTTATGTTGAAGGAAGCAGTGCACATTGCTTTCCTTTTGCTTTTTACAATGTCTCTCTGGTGTGGTAGCTCTCACCTTCACTCCCAGGACTCAGGAGGTAGGCAGAACTGAGTTTCAGGTCAGCCATAATTACATGGTAAAACCCTGTCATTGCCACACCCCACCCTGCCCAAAATTGTTTTTCTTTCTCTGTCTTTTTCCCTTTCTTTCTTGATGGGGTTTCATGTATTCCAGGTTGACAATGAACTCGCTATGTAGCTGAGGATAACCTTCAACTTCTGATTGCCCTGCCTCCACCCCTCCAGATTATAGTTACCAATACAAGCAGTTTTTTGGTTTATTTCTTTCTCTTTTTTAGACGGGGTTTCTCTGTGTAGCCCTGGCTGTCTTGGAACTCAGTCTGTAGACCAGGCTGGCCTAGAACACACAGATCTGCCGACCTAGGCCTCCTGAGTGCTGGGATTAAAGGCATGCTTCACCACCGCTCAGTTTACAGCTGGTTTTATGTAGTGCTAGGGATTCTATTTAGAATGCTATGCAGGTATTTTATCAACTAAGCTACATCCCAGCCCTATGTATTTGTTTATTCATTTATCAATGTTATTTACTTTAGGTGTTTTACATGTGACCTCTGCATGCCTGGTGCCTGCAGATTCAGAAGAGGGCCCTGCACCCCTGGAACTAGAGTTATGGATGGTTGTTAACCACTATGGGGATGATAGGTATTCTGTAAAAGCCAGCTCTCTGGTCCTTAGTTTTGGCTTTTTTTGAGACACGGTCCTGACTGTAAAGTGTCAGGGTCGGACTGTCCTCCTGTCTCAGACACCCCAGGAGCTGACCTTCTGTTGTTTTACTTTACAGCTGCATTGTACTTACTGTACTAAATGCTTAGGTGGTTTTGGATAATAAATGGGTTATGGCAAACATCTGTTACAGCACAGCCCAGCATGGGCGAGGGCTAGTCCAGATGTTTTCTAGATGCCCGACTCCAGTTGCTTATCAACCAGTCTCATCGCTATGACCGAAAAGAGCAACTGTTAGCAGCACACAGCCTCTTCCCTGAGAGCCCAGAGGAATCTTCCTCAACCTACACTTAAAACTACCACAATGGTCTGCCTGTTCATTTCCCAAACTTCTCCCTGAGCTGACTTCCTTGTTTATGCAAGCTCCCAAGATGAGCGACTAGCATTACAGTGCCGATTGACAGCCAATATGTACAGTTAAAGTCACCCACGTTCCAGAGAGCAGAGGTCTCCTCCACCATAGACCGGGGCTAAACACCTCCCTCTCCTGACCAGCCCCATGTCACGCCAGGCCTCACCCCTGGTCCTACCTGGTTGTGTAAATTGTCCTCGGGGCCTGGTTTCTCTTTGTGGTGTTTGGCATCCATGCAAACATTGAGCAGCTCAGTTCTGGCCCGGGCACACTCGGGCACCCAGATCAGCAGGAGCAGCAACTGTGTTGTCATCAGGTGAGCCATGGCAGACCCTGCGGGGAGAGCTATGGTCAGAGCACCTCCACGAGTGTGCTCAGCTCCAGTGGGCGGTACCTGCTCTCATGGACAGTGTGTCACCTCCTCTTCTCAGTCTTCCCAGACGCCCTGGAGACAGTCACTCGCCTGGGCCTTTTCGATTTCAGTGAGACTCAAACAAGGCAATGCAAAAACAAGAGATGGCTATTTGCAAAAACCATTAGAGTCTGCCCACTCCCATACTTGAAGTCCTTGGAGGCAAATGTTTCGGAGCTGAAATTTTCTAAGATTTGATAAAAAGTGATGCTGGCTGCAGGGAGGTGGTGTTGTACACCTTTAAACCCAGTGCTTGGGAGACGGGGGCTAGCCTGGTCTACAGAGCTAGCTCCAGGACAGCCAGGGCTACACAGAGAAACTCTGTTTTGAAAATCCACAAAAACCAAAATAAAACAAAACCTAGATGGTGAGACAGGAGGTAGCCAGAAGAAGGTAAATCCTGAAGGAGGATAGAAAGCTAATTTTTTCCCTATCTTCAGCTTCATTATACTCTCCCTCACTCCCAGATATCTGTGAACTCAACTGTACACTGAAGGAGCGAGAACCACTTTTGCATTATCAAAGAATCGAGAATGTGTTATTCCACTGAAGCAGTGACTGAGAGTGCTGGCCTTTCTTTAATTCCACTGCCCACATGCAGAGTATCTAGATACAACAAAGTCACCAAAAGCATTTGTCACATTGACCCACTCTAAAAAATAATTTTTAATTTTTTTTTTTATTTTGCCGGGCAGTGGTGACACATGCCTTTAATCCCAGCACTCTGTGAGTCCAGCCTGGTCTACAAGAGCTAGTTCCAGGACAGGCTCCAAAGCTACTAAGAAACCCCGTCTTTAAAAAAAAACAATAAATAGAAATAATTTATTTTTATGTGTATGAGTGCTTTGGCTGCATGTATGTTCATCACAGCATGCATGCAGAGGTGCAGAGGGCAGAAAAGGACATAAGATCCCCTGGGATGGGGTTAGAGATGGTTATGAGCCACCATGTGAATCTCACGTGGGTCCTCTGGAAAGAGCAGCCAGTGCTATTGTGAGGCCCTGACTTTGCAAACTCCATTTTAAAGAAGGGCTTCATCTTAAGCTACATAATGAGTGGGGGCCAATCTCAGCTCCAGAAATTGCTGTGATAGCAGAATTTAAATGGATACCTTAGAAATAGCCAATTAGGAGCTAGGAAACAGGGCCATAAAGTTTAATGAGGTCTAGATAGATGTTCCTAGGAGGCACACTGTCCTTGCAGATACCTTGTCTGTTAAGAACGGCTCTTTGGTAGTGTTTCACACCCAAAACTGACCCATGGCTACCTTCCCTATGCCCTCCTTACCCAATCCTAAACACAGGACATGAACTCCCCTGCCTGGCTCAGAGCTGCTCTTCCCTCACGGGCATTGGTGTGGTGGTGTGGCCCATACTCGCTCAAGTCTGTATATTAAAAACCCTCTTGTGCTTTGCATTGGAATCCAGTTCCAAGGAGTTTCTTTGTGGGGGGGAGTAATTAACTCAGTCATAACACTATCTTAATGTATGAACTGTCTCTCCTTCCCTCAATTTTAAACTTAAATTATCGTGTTTAAGGGATCTATAAAACAAACTACCTCTACCCTGTAAGCCCCACTTGCCCAAGGACAGATAACTTTTGGAGTTGAGGAGTAGCTGTGTAGTTTAAGTAGGACAAGTCTGGCTGCCCAGTCACCACACAGGGAGCGATGCACTTAGACTGGAAGTACTTCAGGACATGTGCTGGCCCCTAACTGGACAAAGGCAGAAGTACATAGCCTTGGGGGTTCTTGCCTTTTTAAGACCCTATCTAAGCCGGGCGGTGGTGGCACATGCCTTTAATCCCAGCACTAGGGAGGCAGAGGCAGGAGGATCTCTGTGAGTTCGAGACCAGCCTGGTCTACAAGAGCTAGTTCCAGGACAGGCTCCAAAACCACAGAGAAACCCTGTCTCGAAAAAACAAAAAATAAATAAATAAATAAAAAATAAATAAAGACCCTATCTAATGTGATTCAGGGCCATACTCTGGGTATGAATCTGGACAGTGTCCATCGGGCTATCATAATTTAATAAAGTTTGCTCCAAATTTGGTTCAAAAATTGTGGCAGTGGTCTTACTCTCTCCTGGTGGGGTTAACAGATCCTGTTTTAAATACATTAATTATCTCTCTTCTTACATTAATTATATCGATCATAGCCTTCTTTTTTTCTTGGTTTTTCTAGACAGGGTTTCTCTGTAGCTTTGGAGCCTGTCCCGGAACTTGCTCTGTAGACCAGGCTGGTCTTGAACTCACAGAGATCCTCCTGCCTCTGCCTCCCTAGTGCTGTGATTAAAGGCGTGCGCCACGACCGCCCAGCCAATCATAGTCTTATTAAGTATATAAATTGCATTGCTATACATAAACACATGGTTTTAGAATTAATAAAAGTGATTTGATGTTCATGTTACATCCACCAATCTGTGTTATAAGAAGAAATAAATGAAATAAATAAAAGCCAAGGTTTCTCTGTGTAATAGCCCTGGCTGTCCTGGATATAGCTCTTGTAGACCAGGAAGGCCTCGAACTCACAAAGATCTGCCTGAATGCTGGGATTGAAGGTGTGTGCTACCACTTGGCTTACCCCCACCCCCTTTTTTTTAGGTCAATTTTTTTTCTTCTCTAATTTATTTTTTTTAAGATTTATTTATTTATTTATTATGTATACAATGTTCTGTCTGTATGTATGCCTGCAGGCCAGAAGAGGGCACCAGATCTCATTCCAGATGGTTGTGAGCCACCATGTGGTTGTTGGGAATTCAACTCAGGTCCTCTGGAAGGGCAGCAGATGCTCTTAACCTTTGAGCCATCTCTCCAGTCCTCTTTAAAAAAATTTTTTTTTTCCGAGACAGGGTTTCTCTGTGGTTTTTGGAGCCTGTCCTGGAACTAGCTCTTGTAGACCAGGCTGGTCTCCAACTCACAGAGATCCACCTGCCTCTGCCTCCCAAGTGCTGGGATTAAAGGCGTGCGCCACCACCGCCCAGCTTTAAATTTTTTTTTTTTTACAATTATTTATCTAGTTTGTTTTGGGTACGCACACGTTCTTACTTCGTCAAGTGTGTGAAGGTGTGGCTGTGGCAAGCAGTCCCACTGTGCGCAATGCAAAGGTCCTTTAGGAGACAAGCTCTGCCTCCCTTTGGCTAGGCCTCTCCTCTTCTGACCCCATCCCCAGTCTCTCCCTCCCTTCATCAAACTCCTCTCTCAAGCTCAGTCTGCATGGTGTCTTTTGTCACCCAGGGTCAGTCCACAATGCCTTCCTTCTACCGTAAGGAACCCAGGGATTGAGCTCAGGTTGTCAGGCTTGGGAGCCGGAGCCTTTCAGATAAAGCAAGCACTCTAGCCCCAGTAAAGTAACTCAGAGAATTCTGTTTTGTTTTGGGTTTTAGTCACGGTCTCACTATGTATCCCTGGTTGGTCTGGAACTTGCTAAGTAGACCAGGCTGGCCTTGAACTCACAAGATGTGTGCCTTAAACCAACAAGACTGGCAAGTAGGATTTTGATGCCAAATGACTTTGTATAAAAGCTTTAAAATAAAGTAATTTAGTTTGGTGGTACAGACTGATCCCAGCACTAGGGAGGAAGATCTCTGTGAGCTCCTGAACAGCCAAGGATAACACAGTGAGACCCTCTCTCAAAAAACAAAACAGGGGGAAGAGGACAGAGGGGAACCCACCGTGGTTTGGACTGACCCACCACCAAAAACTGAGGTCAGAAGAATAAATTAATCAATTAAGATAAAAACCTTAATAAGCTGCAGATAAACTGAAGATTTGTGGAATTTTGTTTGTTGTTTGTTTAGGGGCCCAGACTAGCCTTGAAATCCCAAACTCAAACCAAACAGTGGTAGTTCTTGCCCTTAATGCAGCGCTCAGGAGGCAGAGGCAGGCCTGTAGAACAGCCTGGTCTATATAAAGTGAGTTCAGGACAGAAAGGACCACAGAAAAGAAATCCCAAGGAATAACCTCCTACAGAGGTGGAACTATAAGCAAGTGCAGCCCCGCCTAGGATTTTTCTCACCTTTCTTCTTTTCAGGATTATCTCAACAGGCCCTTCCCAGAGACTCCGTGATCTGGGGGAGTTCCCAGTCAGCTGGACAGCCTAGATCCTGGAGGCTGGCCCCTCCCACAGAGCTGGGGCCATGGCTTCCACCTTACTATTATCTTCTGACTTTAGGCACTGGATTTTCGGAAGGGACTGTCTGTACTTGTCCACGCCCCCCTCAAAATGCTGCACATTGCTAAAATGTTCCAAATTTATTTCCCACAAACCCTCTCCACCTCCCTCCAAGTCTGTCTCATTCAAGAGTTGATAAAGTAAATGTATTTCCTGTCAAGTACAAAAGAAATTCAGGCCAAAAGGCTGTCCGCGGTGCCTATTAACATACCAAAACCCGCTGACTCCCAGGCTGGGCAGGAGCAGCCGGAGCGCTACCAGCGGGTGGTAGCTCTGCTTACCCAGCCCCCACCCTAACCTCTCTAGCTCTTGAGCATCCCTCCCCCTTCTCATTCCCTTATGGTCATTCCTGGTGTTTCAGCTGTTTTCTCTTCTCTTTCTCTCTCGATCCCCTTCCCTCTAGTCCCTGCCTTGCTCTCCTGCTCTCTCCTCTCGCCCAGTCCAGTCAGCCATACTCAATTTACGGCTTCCTTTCTCTGGAGTCCTCTGGCTGTACTCTGCCTCATAGCTGCAATTAACCTTCCCCTCAGCCGGCAGTGGGGGCTCAGCCTTTAATTCTAGCATTCGGGAAGCAGAGGCAGGCGGATCTCAAGTGATTTCGAAGCCAGCCTGGTCTACAGTGAGTTCCAGGACAGCCAGGACTGTTACACAGAGAAATCATGTCTCCAACCTTCCCCTCACCAGCGCCTTGGAGCGGTCATGTCCTCAGCTTATGGCTTTTCCATCTCCAGCTGTATCTTGTCTCCATATTATCCTATTTCCCTTAGAGCATGGTGCCCACCGGGTGTGCTGGGCACAACCATTAATCTCGGTAGAGGCAAGTAAATCTCAGCGTGTTTACAGAACTAGATCCAGGACAGCCAGGGTATACAGAGAAATACTCCTTGTCTCAGGAAAAACAGAAATGACCTTGGTGTCCTCGGACTGGAAACAGCTCAGTTGGTAGTAGATCCTCAGAATTTAGGGGCAAGAGGATCAAAAATTCAAAGTCATTTTGAATTACATACCAAATTTGAGGCCAGCCTGGGATGGTGAGATCCCAACAAAAAAATCAAACAAACAAAAAGTCCCCAAAACTTGGGTGTCCTGACAGGAGTCTCGTCAGACGGCTTAGCAAGGCTGGGGTAAGCCTGCACTTGGAGGCCCCTCCAGCATTTTTCTCTTTCTTCTTCACAAAACGTTACTCTGCACCAGATCGCTGCCTCCTAAGCTACTGTTAAACTAACTTTGTGTTTTGAATTTTTTTTCTTTCTGGTTTTTCATGACACGGTTTCTCTCTATAACAACCCTGGCTATCTGGACCTCACTCTAGGCCAAGCTGCCCTCAAACAGGGACCCACCTGCCTCTGCTGGCTTTAAAGGTGCGGCCACTGAAACGTGACTAGCTCTTAGTAAATCTCCAGGCTGATCTTGAGCTCGTTCTACCGCCCAGCCCTAGAACTTTTAATCTCCTTGCCTCAGCCCAGTTTATCCCAATGGTTTATCGCAATCATTCTCTCTCTGAAGTCACTCTCTCCAGGACCCAGCTATGCCTCTGTTGATCTACTTACTCTGGTCTCCAAGCCCAGGCCAGGGAAATCAGTCCTGCTGGAGCGCCAGGTGTGTAGTCTTCAGCTCCTGCGGGGTCAAACAGCCCTGCCTGCTTGGAGCACAGACTAAAGCTCGGAGAGCTGGGCCCAGCCCAGACCTCTCTCCACCTCCTGCTTGACCATGCGGAAAGCAGACGCAAAGGACCACAAGAGGAAAAAAATCACAATGGCCAATTTCATATATGTGCGACCAACTGGAACCTGGCTGAGGGGCAAGCGTAAATCCAACAGCAAGGATTACCCACCCAAGTCTGACCCTTCCCCAAACCCCTCCCCCTGCTAAAAGCTCCGAATTGCTAAAATGTCCCAAATTCCTGCTGAGTCCCCCCAGCCCCACCTCCTTGAATCTTTTCCAGCCAATGGTCCCTTTTTTCTTTCCCCCGCTGGGCCTTGCTTTCCGCAAGCTCATCTTTTTCAAGTCACACTTCTGATTAGTCCACCTGTGACCTCGCCCCTGCCGTAACCGCCCCCTGCAACACTTAGGGGCCCCGGACTGGGAGCTAAGAACTCAGCACTTGGCTGAAGGGCAGGAGCCTTAAGTTCCAGTTAAAAGACAAACACTGGTCATGCTCTGATCTGGGCCTCAGTGTCCACCTCTGGATTCTCTGGACTTCAGGCATACAGGACGCCTTTCCAGTTCAGCAAACCTTTTAACATAGGCCGGGGGTACCTTAGGGTATGTGGTCCCTAAAGAGAAGACAATCGGAATACCTGGGAACGGAAGCAGCTCTCAGGACTGGTTCAGGCTTCCGCTCTGCTCTAGGCTTTCCGTGCTTTCGTTCCTGGAGACTGCTGAGGTTTAGTGGCCTAGGAGACGGGGGCTGTGGAGCAGGCAGTGGGAATGAAGCCCAGGAATGGAGGCTGAGGCTGGGCGAAGGCCACTCAGTTGTTAATTATTGCACATGGGCAGCACCAGTCAGGCCTCTGGAGAGATGGCGTGAATAGCCCTGGTTTGGTTCTGAGGGTGTATGGCAAGGGCTTGTCTCGCATGCGTGAGGCCCTGAGTTCAACCCCCAAGCGCTGCAAACAAAAAGCCTGTGAAGTCACTCAGTCCTAAAACCAAAAACTAAACCATTGTGGCTTGAACCCTTAAAGATGGTCACATCCACCCACCATCTGTGTTCTGTTCACAGATGAACTGAATGAGACCCAGAGAACCACATCAGAGCCAAGGGCAGGATCATCACAAGACACAGGCTTCCGACTTCCACGAGCTACTAGTTCCCCGAACCTCACCAAACCAATCATCCTCCACTTCCACTCACAAAACCGTCTCGTGGAGCCTCAGTGGTTTGAAAGCCCAGGCCCCTTCCCTTCTATCCTCACTCACCTCCCACTCCTATTATGGTCTTTGTGGTCCTTTCAGGATCTGAGCTCTTTTAACCCCTCCCCCCTCTGCAGCCCAAACAGAATCCTCCACGTTGGTCCCCCACTCAGGAGCCCAGGGTGGTGCTGCCTTTGGAAAAGGGAGTGAGGAGATCTGAGCAGGAGAAAACAGACTGTTGATCAGGTACCCGTGTGTGTGGCCCCAGAGAAGGCTGGGAGATGCCAGCCTGTAGCTCTCAACAGAACTTTAGGTAAGAAAATAGAGGCCAATACCTTGGTGAATATTGGGAGAAAGAAAAAGGGAAGGAGGAGAAAGAGGACGAGGAGGAAGGAAAGGAGGCAATTTGGCCTCTGGTGAAAAATCAGCTGAAGAGACCAGCTTCCTGGAGGCCTCCTGTCTGGCAGCCTTCTTCATGGCCTCAGAAGTGTACCTGAATCCTGTGACACCCCAGGAATGTCCCTTGAAGATCACAATAGGTTGAGGACCTGTAGAGCCTTCGGGAGAGCCAGGTACGTATCAGTACCTGAAGCTGAAGGACCTGAGCAGATGGAACCTGCCTCTGACCTGGGGGCTGATTATTAACTGCCCTTTATGAAGTTTGTCCTCTGGGGCTGTCCTGAGCACCACAGCTTCTGAATAAGTAACCGCTCTAGGGAGGATTTGAGTTGAAGACTGAGCTCAGGGCCTGCGTATAATTTTTTTTTTTAAAATGCTTCAAGATCCCCGCGGCAGCAGGCAGCAGAAATGCTGTAGGTTCCAAATGGTGGTAGCGGGCCATGTGGCGGCAGACAGCAAGCCCTGCGAGCAGCCAGTCATAGGCAGAGACGGCTGTTGGTCCCATAGCGGTGGTGGTGGTGGTGGTGGTGGTGGTGGTGGTGGTGGTGGTGGTGGTGGTGGTGGTGGTGGTAGTGGGCCATGTGGTGACAGGCAGCAGGCTCTGAGAGCAGCCAGTCCCAGGCAGAGATGGCTGCCGGTCCCCGAGCAGTGGCTGGTCCCAGGCAGGAAGACACATGGCAGGCGGGCAGGAGACATGGATAGACACAACTTGCAGGGTGAGGTTGACTATTTATTCGGGGGGTTATGAAGGGGAAAGGGGGAAGGGGGGGGACAGAGAGAGAGGGAGAGAGAGAAAAGAGAAAGTGACAGAGAAGGGGGAAGCAGAGAAGTGGGGAGAGAGGCAGAAGCAAAGCTGCCTCTCCGAGAGGAAGTTGGAAAAGAGAGTGAGCTCAGGGCAGAAGCTGAAGATCAGCCTGCCTCAGCGGATGGGGGAGGGAGTGGGCGTGGCTTGTCTCTTAAAGAGACAGAAAACCATAACAGTGTGAACCCCTACTAAAATTACCTGGCACCTTTTTTTTCCTCTTCTGGGGACAGTGCTTAGAGGCACTCAGGATGGTCCAGCGTTTGACATACCGTAGTAGGCTCTCCTACAACACAGCCTCCAACAAAACTAGGCTGTCTCCAACCCCTGGCAACAGGATTGTTTACCTTTACACCAAGAAGGTTGGAAAAGCACCTAAATCAGCACGCGGTGTGTGCCCAGGCCGACTCCGAGGGGTTCGTGCTGTGAGACCGAAAGTCCTCATGAGATTGTCTAAGACAAAGAAACATGTCAGCCGGGCCTATGGTGGCTCCATGTGTGCCAAGTATGTCCGTGACAGGATCAAGCGAGCTTTCCTTATTGAGGAGCAGAAAATTGTTGTGAAAGTGTTGAAGGCACAAGCACAGAGTCAGAAAGCGAAATAAACGTGCGGCTTTTTTAATAAAAAAAAATAAAATAAAAGTACCTGGCGCAAGTGAAAAGGAAACGCAGAACACGGAACAAACCCGCTTAGGAGTTTATTGGTGGGGGGAGGTTGTACAGGCCTGGGGATCAGTGTGCAGAAAGAGCTTGAAGATGGTGTGTCCAGCTTTTAAGGGCTGCCTAGAGCAGGCACACAGGGGGATGACGGGAATGTATCATCCGTAAATGACAGAGCTCACACAGGAGCACAAAGATGTGGGTGATGCAACCATGCCACACAGGGCACGCAGGATCCTTTACAAAGGAGCCCTGTCTCGAAAAACCAAAAAAAAAAAAAAAAAAAAAGAAAGAAAAAAGAAAGAAGATTCCCCGGGGCCACTAGGCACTTCTGGCTGAGGGCTTGCCCCGTGCCTGGTCCTAGAACCCGTAAGTGTCAGCCATGCTGTGTGGCTGAATCATTACACCTACCTTCCATAAGCCTCAGAGTCCTCCCTGAACAAAAAAGAAATAGTTGGGGGGCGTGTACGCCTTTAATTCCATTACTTGGGAGCCAGAGGCAAGCAGATCTCTGAGTTCAAGGCCTGCCTGGTCAACGTGGTGAGTTTCAGGATAGCTAGGGCTACACGGAATCACTTTGTCTCAAAACAAAAGAAATAAAAAGGGTGTGGTTGCTCCTAGGTGTGGTGGAGAAAGGTCGTAGTAGGCTTGAGGGAGAGGGTAGCCAGAGGGACCCAGAGCTGGATCAGTGTGGAGTGGAGAAGAGAGAGGGAAGAGGGGATGAACCGGGCTGGAGAGATGGCTCAGTGGTTAAGAGCATTGCCTGCCCTTCCAAAGGGCCTGAGTTCAATTCCCAGCAACCACATGGTGGCGCCCTCTTCTGGCCTGTAGGCATACAGACAGAACATTGTATACTAAATAAATAAATATATATATATTAAAAAAAGAGGGGGAGTGATGGAGGAAGGTCATTGGTTAAATAAAAAGAAACTGCTTGGCCCTCATTGGTTAGAAGATAGGTGGGAGGAGTAAACAGAACAGTACGCTGGGAGGAAGAGGAAGTGAGCTCAGACTCCACAACTCTCCTCTCGGGAGCAGACGCCTCAGAGAGACACCATGCTCCGCTCTCCAGGGCAGACACGCACGATGAAGCAAGTTGCCAGGTCAGACATGCTGAATCTTTCCCGGTAAGACCAGTGCTACAGTTTATTAGAAATGGGTTGATCGGGATATCAGAATTAGCCAGTAAGGGCTAGAGCTAATGGGCCAACCAGTGTTTAAATGAATACAGTTTGTGTGTTGTTATTTCGGGCATAAGCTAGCAGGCGGCTGGGGGTGCTGGGGACGCAGCCCCGCCGCTCTTATTACTACCAGGAAATGAGGAGACCAAAGGAGCAAAGAACCCGGGCAGCCAAAGTTACTGGATTACATAGTGAAGAGTGGCCGAGGGAAGGGCAGCCCAACTCCTGGGCAGAAGTTTCAGGTAGGGGTCTGGGTGTGCCAGCCAGGAGGAGCCTATAAACAGGTAGGGGCTGAGGAATGTTAGGAGAACCTGGTGACAAACTTTAACTTTGATATTTTGTCCAGGCTTGAGACAATGTAATATTAAGTTGGGAGTAACCCCAGCCCCTGGCATCCATCCTAGCGACACCCCCGCCCCCCTCGCCTGGGAGTTGCGTTGGTCTGGACTCCAAATCCCAGCATGCGGGTCAGGGTATTTAAGTGTGGTCTCGGGTTTGCATGTGCTCCCCGGTTTTGTGTCTCCCCTGCCATGCTCTCGGCCACCCAAGAGTGCTCCATTTCTTAAAACATGGGCATTTTAACTCAGTTGGATTTGGCATGATTGGATTTCTGTGCGCCGGCGGAGAGGATTTTTCTTAACAAATACTGCCCTGGATCTTGAGGTATTGTATCCACCTGGAGCGTAAGCTCTAGGATTATTTGACCACTAGGGAAAAACCAGTCCAGGGAGTATCTCCCTGACCTAGCAGCTTACTAGCCACAAAACTGACCACCAACTTTCCTTCCTGCCCAGCCTTGTGACCAGGCAGTAATAACGGAAGGTTATTGCCGTTTCCCACCCCCTTCCTAAGGACCATGGAGTAAGAGAGGCCTCCAGATGGCAGGGGGAGAGGATCTTGGGCTTTTCTGAGTGTCAGCCCACACACATGCTTTTCACACCGCCCATCCTCAGCTGTGGACACACGGGATTCTGTCTGCAAGGCTGATGTCCTTCAGCCAGGAATCCTGGACAGCATCCTGGGATACAGACTCCTTGCTGTTTCTTTGACCCCTCTCCTGCCTGCATTTCTTAGAACTTCCTCCTCTACCAGCTGGGAACTCTGCTTATACTTCTTTACAAGGAAGCCCCACCTTGCTGTTCTTTTTTTTTTAAGGTTATTTTTTTATTTTTTTTATTTTATTGATATTTATTGAGCTCTACATTTTTTTCTGCTCCCCTCCCTGCCTCTCCCTCCACTGTTCAATCCTCCCCCAAGGTCCCCATGCTCCCAGTTTACTCAGGATATCTTGTCTTTTTCTACTTTCTACTTCCCATGTAGACACATCTTCGAACACCTGATCTTTGATAAAGAAACAAAAAAATACCAAATGGAAAAAAGAAAGCATATTTAACAAGTGGTGCTGGCATAACTGGATATCAACATATAGAAGAATGAAAATAGACCCATATCTATCACCATGCACAAAACTCAAGTCCAAATAAATCAAAGACCTCAACATAAAGCCAGCCACACTGAACCTTATAGAAGAGAAAGTAGGAAGTACATTTGAACGCATTGGCACAGGGAACCACCTCCTAAATATAACTCCAGCAGCACAGACACTGAGAGAAACAATAAATGGGACCTCCTGAAACTGAAAAGCTTCTGTAAAGCAAAGGACACGGTCAACAAGACAAAATGACAGCCTACAGAATGGGAAAAGATCTTCACTAACCCCACATCAGACAGAGATCTGATCTCCAAAATATACAAAGAACTCAAGAAATTGGACACCAAAAGATCACATAATTCAATTAAGAAAAAAATGGAGTAGAGACCTAAACAGAGAACTCTCAACAGAGGAATCTAAAATGGCTGAAAGACACTTAAGGAAATGTTCAACATCCTTAGTCATCAGAGAAATGCAAATCAAAACAACTCTGAGATTCCATCTTACACCTGTAAGAATGGCCAAGATCAAAAACACTGATGAAGCCGGGTGGTGGTGGCGCACGCCTTTAATCCCAGCACTCAGGAGGCAGAGGCAGGCGGATCTCTGGGAGTTCGAGGCCAGCCTGGTCTGCAAGAGCTAGTTCCGGGATAGACACCAAAGCTACAGAGAAACCCTGTCTCAAAAAACCAAAAAAAAAAAAAAAAAAAACAAAAACCAAAAAAAAACCCACTGATGACAACTTATGCTGGAGAGGTTGTGGGGAAAAGGGAACACTTCTGCATTGCTGGTGGGAATGCAAGCTGGTACAACCCCTTTGGATGTCAGTGTGGCGATTTCTCAGAAAATTAGGAAACAACCTCCCGGAGGCTTAATCATGCCACAAGGACATGTGCTCAACTATGTTTATAGCAGCTTTGTTTGTCATAGCCAGAACCTGGAAACAACCTAAGTGCCCCTTGACCGAAGAATGGATAAGGAAAATGTGGTACGTTTACACAGTGGAGTACTACACAGCAGAAAAAAATAACGATAGCTTGAATTTTGCAGGAAAATGGATGGAGCTAGAAAATATTATTTTGAGTGAGGTAACCCAGACACAGAAAGACAATTATCACATGTACTCACTCCTAGGTGGTTTTTAAACATAAAGCAAAGAAAGCCAGCCTACAAACTACAATCTCAGAGAGCCTAGGTAACAATGAGGACCCTAAGAGAGACATACATAGATCTAATCTACATGGGAAGTAGAAAGTAGAAAAAGACAAGATCTCCTGAGTAAATTGGGAGCATGGGGACCTTGGGGGAGGATTTAAGGGGAGAGGGGAGAGGCAGGGAGGGGAGCAGAGAAAAATGTAGAGCTCAATAAATATCAATAAAATAAATAAAAAAAGGAGAAACCTTATCTCAAAAAAAAAAACAAGCCAAAAGGTGGGGTGGGTATGATCAAAGTACATGATACACATATATAAAAATGTCATAATAAAATCAATTCTTTTACACAATGTCAATAAAAAGGAATCTTTTCCACTTTAATTTTACAATATAAAATAGAAACTAGCAACTTAAAAAAAGATGGATTTATTTTGTATCTATACCTCATTCTGTCTGCATGTATCCCTGTGGGCCAGAAGAGGGAGCCAGATCTCATTACAGAGAGTTGTGGGTTGCTGGGAATTGAACTCAGGACTTCTGGAAGAGCAGCCAGTGCTCTTAACCTCTGATCCAACTCTCCACCCCCACCTTGCTGTTGGAAGCCTGTTGACTCTTGGGTATACCTGCCCTACTAGACTGTTGCATGGCACTCCCTCTCGTACCCTTCCTGCCAAAAGACTAGTCTGTGCTGACAGGATGAATGCCTACATTCCTAACCTCCCAGCTCCTCCCATTCAGAACCCAAGCCCTGGGCATCCATGACAAAATGTCCCTGTTTCCCGCCCTGCTTCACGTGTGCTCACTTTGTGAGGGGGAAGCATGGATACAGAATGACATCTCTTCTCGGGGACTAGAGTGGGAGGTCTCCTTAGACTGATGTCTGGAGTTGCTTTAGTGGGCAACTGTAGGTTGAGGTCTGTCTTAGTTACTCTCTTGATGCTGTGATAAGACACTACAAACAAGGCACCTTTAGAAGAACAGAGAGATAAGAATTTCTTACCATCACAGCAGGCATGGGCACTAAAGCTACAGGTGAGGTCTGAGAGCTCAAACTGCAAACAGGAAGGGAGGGGGGAGAGAATTCTATATTTTATTTTATTTTTATGTGCATTTATGTTTTTGCTACAGCGTCACATTCCCTGAAACTGGAGTTACAGACAGGTGTGAGCTGCCATGTGGGTGCTGGGACTCTGACTCAGGTTCTCAGAAGAGCAGTCAGTGCTTTTAACCCCTGAGCCAGCTCTCCAGGCCCCAAGACAGAACTCCAAGTAGTGTTAAGTAATTTAAGTATCCCCCAGTGGCATACTTCCTCCTAAGCCTCCCCAGTCACCAAATGGGGACCAGGCATTCAAAATGCTCAGACTATGGGAGCTCTCTCATGCAAACCATCAGGACGTCTAAGAGGCCAGAAGGGTTCAGCTTGCAGAGATAAATGAAGAACACTCTATTCTAGACACATAGAGAGGGAATTGCTGGAAGGATTTCCCAGAGTGGGATGTGTGAGTGTGGCTTATTTATGGGTGTAGAAAAGAGAATTATTTGACATGGGGCTGAAAAGAAGCCAGGGTCTTTCCACACCACTGAAAAAGTTTGTGTTTTACAAAATGCAAAGTTTTTTCGGCCTGATGAGCCTCTCTACTGATGCAATAATCCAAATCTTAGACAAAATCAAACCAAATTAGAAAGGCCTAGGTTCAATGGATTCCAGAGCTCCTGGGAGGGCCTCTGGGAAAATGCAGAGAGAGGGAAGAAAAACTGGAGAGACTGCATGTTTATTCTCTAGGGGTCATTTAAATAGCCTCTGGGAGTGGTCTTGACCCTCCCTGGGGAGGGGTCACCATTTGGTGGTCTTTCTCAGAGGTGGACTTTGGACTGAGGCAACTCCCAGGAGAGGGGGCTTGAATGGAACTTTCCAGTCAAACATTCCAAAATGAATATCAGGGGCTGGGGTGACACTTCCAACCAAACAACCCAGACTCCTTGGATAAAGGGGTGCTAGCTCAAGTCTGGCTATTTCTTGCGTGCATGGAAAGACCTGGGAGAGGGGAGAGCTGGGAGTTGGTGGGTTCACTTAGTGAGAGGTGTGGCCGGAGAGGCATCAGGTTTACTGACATCCTAGAGACCTAAAACATCTGTTCCTTGAGGGAGATGAGAAGGCAGGAGGCTATGAGAAAAAAAAAAAAAAAAAAATATATATATATATATATATATATATATATATATATATATATATATATATTGGCCCAATGAATGGGGCTAGCCATGGGAAGAGTCATTAATTGCCCTGGTTGTACCGGCGAGGCTCAGGTGAATGAGTGAGACAAGAGAACAGATTTTAAAACCAGATTTTAGTTGGTTGGTGTCCTTTTGAGCCAGGAGAGTTGGTACCAATGATGAAGTCCCAGGAGCTGGTGTAAGGTGTTGGCATTAACTGAAGGGCCCTTTGTAAGTTGGTCTTGGCTCAGACAGAGGAGTGACCTGTAAAATATGCTTGAAAATAGATAGGGTTAAAATAGGCTCTGGAAACTGTTAGTTTTTTGTTTTTGTTTTTTTTACCAGGCCTGATTTTTGATACAAAAGTAGAACTTTTTCAGAAACCTGCAGGTGTCTGTAAGACAACTGGAACATGAACATTTTAGAAGACAGTTAAAGGGAATTGGGAACTCTGGATCTCTGAAGATACACCTGAAACCTGTTAGTCCTGGACTGTGAAGCCTTTGAAAGAGGCACACCTGTCTGTATTTTAGCAGGAAACTTAACAGTACCTTAAGTCATCAAATGCTATTAGACAGATCTAAGAGGGATAAATGAACAGAAATGAGACAGTTTTTTTAGCTATGCAGGCAATCCCAAGTCTCTCAGTAATAGTCTTTGGCAAACTCCAGTCTTAGAAACAGTACTTGCCATTAGCTGCTGAGTCCAGGAGGCCCAAAGATTTTCCTGTAGGGGGAAGATTTAGTCTACCTGTCTTGGCAGGATGAGACCATCAATCCTCCAGTGTAGCGTCCAGGAAGCTGATGAGGTGGAAGGCTGCTTTTTACTGTGTGGGTGGCTTTTCCATATCCAAAAGCAAGCCTCTAGGCAGAATATCTTTTGCAACCATGTATCTTCTTGGAGGAGCTGTAGGGTGCTGTGGGAGCTGGCGAGTCTCTCTGTTGGAAGCTCTTTTGTTAAATGCTGTACTCTCAGGTCTATAAAGGCACTTGAGAATTGGGTATCATTTAGTTATATTTAAATTAGACATATAAGTTAAATTTAGACATATATTTTACCCAATTCATTACAGATTACCAATCTTAGTAAATGTAAGAAGATTAAAAGGAATATATTAGTAAGTTAAAGAATTTTTGGAGGCATAATGTCTCCTTGATAGGTCCAGCACATGTGGGTACTCTTCAAATTTGCGGCTACCCACGTGTTTGTATTTTTCCAGAGCTGTTGTAATTTGTAGTTACAAGTTTTACAGATCTTAAAACTTGTACACATACAAATAGAGAAATAAGACAAGCATACTATGAAAACAAACATACGTACACACGTAGACATAGAAGCACAGTGTGGTCACATTATTTTAACAGACAAACAAATAAAACTTTTTTTTAGGAACCTGTGTTGGCTGCCAACTTAAAATCCTGGTGTAGGTAGGTGGGCAGAAAACAGGGAAGCACACATGTGACCCCATTAAGGACAAGATTAGCAGTCGCTGTAAGAGGGAACAGAAACATAAGGACCCACACCTATACAGTTTTAGAGTGGAAGGCGGGGCGGGGGAGCAGAATCCGTTTTGCAAGTCTACATGGAGACCCATAGCCTGATGCAATGGATAGACCCTAAGTCTTTGGGTCAAAAAAACAGAGGGTATGAGAAATTCCCTCAGTCAGGACATCTCCTGAAAAAGGGATCCCATGGGACAAGGCAGGTCCTTCTCCTGGGATTACATGTGTGTGCCACCACTGCCCAGCATTGGTGACTAGTTTTATATCAACTTGGCACAAGCTATATTCATCTGAGAGAACGTAACCTCAGTTTTAAAATGCCTCAAAGGCTGCAGAGATGACTCAGAGGTTAAGAGCATCGGCTGGTCTTCTAGAGGTCCCGAGTTCAATTCCCAGAAACCACATGGTGTCTCACAACCATCTGTAATAAGATATGATGTCTTCTGGCTTGCAGGCATGCATACAAATATAAAATGTACATATAATAAATAAATAAATAAATAAATAGAAAAGAAAGAAAATGCCCCAATAAGACCTAGCTGTACACAGTTAGAGGCAGGCTGGTCTCTGTAAGTTCAAGGCTAGTCTGGCCTACAAAGCAAGTTCTAGGACAGTCAGGGTTATACACAGAGAAACCCTGTCTCAAAAACAAAACAAAAACCCCAAATGAAACAAAAGACTGAGCTGTAGGGAAGCCTGTTCAGCATTTTCTTAATTAGTGATGCATGAGGGAGGGCCCAGGTACTTGTGGATGGTACCATCCTGGGATGGTAGTCCTGGGCTCTATATGAAATCAGGCTGAGCAAGCCATGTGGAACAAGCCAATAAGCAGAACTCCTCCATGGCCTCTACATCGATTCCTGTCTCCAGGGTCCTACCCTGTTTGAGTTCCTGTCCTGATTTCAGTGATGAACAGCAACGTGGAAGAATAAGGCAAATAAGCCTTTCCTCCCCTGGTTGCTTTGGTCATGGTGTTTCATCACAGCAATGATAACACTATTAAGACATTGGGCTACTTGAGACCCTGTCTCAGATAGATAGATGGATAGATAGATAGATAGATAGATAGATAGATAGATAGAGTGATGTAGGAGGGTCATCTGTCTATGTATTACTTTCATTGGTTAATAAAGAAACTGCCTTGGCCTTTGATAGAACAGCAGCTTAGATAGGTGGAGTAGACCAAACAGAATGCTGGGAGAAAGAAGGCAGTGAGGCAGACGCTATAGCTCTCCTCTCCAAGATGGACGCAGGTTAAGATTCTTCCTAGTAAGCCACCACCTCGTGGTGCTACAACATGATTAGAAATGGGTTAATCAAGATGTGAGAGTTAGCCAATAAGAGACTAGAACTAATGGGCCAGGCAGTGTTTAAAAGAATACAATTTGTGTGTTGTTATTTCGGGGCATAAGCTAACCAGGCGGCTGGGAGATGGGTGGCGGGAAGCGGCCTGCAGCTCCTTCTAAATAGAGGAAGTCAGCAGGGATACCCCTAGGTAAAATTGTGTATCTGTTGTATTCTGATAGGGAGCACATAGGTCTGGATTTTCTTTCGCTTGGTGAAGTTAACCTTGATCTTCCCTTGGGGCCCCGTTTGCCAGGTCTCTCAAGTGCTCTCAACTCTGTAATAGTTGTGTGGTAGGTGAAGACTATCCATACACCATCAGCATCTCTCGCACACAGATTTACTACCTGATCGTTTGCTGATAGACACTTTTTGTTGTGTTCTACTACTGTTGTTTGAGGTGGTCTCACCATGTAACTGGAAACCACTATGTAGACCAGGCTTGGTCTCACAGAGAGCCAACTGCCTGCCTCTGTCTCCTGAGTACTGGGACAATAGGCATGTGCCACCGTGCCTGGCCAGATGGACATTTAAAACAATTCTTAAATACATTTATTTAGTCAGGTGGTGGTGGCGCACGCCTTTAATCCCAGCCCTTGGGTGCAGAGGCAGGCAGATCTATGAGTTTAAGGTCAGCCTGCTCTACAGAGTGAGTCCCAGGACTGCCAAAGCTACATATAGAGAAACCCTGTCTTATAATGAGCTTTCTCTGTCCTCCTACCCACTTTCAAATAACGACAAGGATAATTTTTTTTAACTAATTATAAAAGCTCAACTGCAGCTTGGATTTGTTTCTAACTAGCTCTTATAACGTAAATTAACCCATTTCTATTAATCTACATGCTACCAAATGGTTCTTGGCTTTTACTTTTCCTCCTGCATGCCCTGCTTCCTCTACATCTGGCTGGCAACAATTCTCTTTCCTCTTCTTGGAACTCTGTCTGTCCTGAGAAGACCTGCCTAAACCCTTCCTGTCTAGCTATTGGTCATTCAGCTCTTTATTAAGCCAATCACAGTGACATATCTTCACACAGTGTAAAGGTATATTCCACAACACTGTCTTGAAATATCAAAACCAAACAAACAAAAGCATTTATTTGTTTAGTGTGATATTGTGGAATATTCCTGGGATTGGTTTGATAAAGATCTAAGTAGCCAACAGCTAGGCAGGATTCTCAGGGTAGAGAGGACATTGGGAAGAAGAAGGCAGAGATGCCAGGGAGATTCCAGGATGCAGAACAAGTAACATTGTAAAGAAAAGGTAACCGAGCCATGTGAAAGAATTTAGATTAAAAACTATAGGTTAATGTAAGTTATAAGAACTAGTTAGAAACAAGCCTAAGCTATTGACCAAACTTTCATAATTAATAATCATTCTCTCTGTTGTGATCTGGGAGCTGGCTAGCTATAAGCAGAGTTTTTCATTGGAATCATCATTAGCTCTGTCCTGCCAGTCAGCTACCAAATAACCACACAGACACTTATTATTAATTATAAATGCTCAGTTGATAGCTTAGGCTTGTTACTAACCAGCTCTTACAACTTCAGTTAACCCATATATTTGTCTATATTTTACAATGTGGCTTATCTCAGTAAGGCATGTTCATCTCTTGCTTTCTCTGCATGTCCTCATGACTCCTAAGACTTTCCTGACTCCCCGCCTCCTCCTGCCAGCATTCTTTTTCCCTGAAAATTCTGCCTAGCTATAGGTCATCAACTCTTTATTAGCCAATGAGAGTACTACATTTTTGTAGTGTATAAAAAGATTGTTCCGGGCTGGAGAGATGGCTCAGCGGTTAAGAGCACTGCCTGCTCTTTCAAAGGTCCTGAGTTCAATTCCCAGCAAACACATGGTGGCTCACAACCATCTGTAATGAGGTCTGGTGCCCTCTTCTGGCCTGCAGGCATACAAGCAGACAAAATATTGTATAAATAATAAATAAATATTAAAAAAATAAAAAATAAATAAAAAAATAAAAAGATTGTTCCACAGCAACTGGCAGGACAGAGACTCACTACAAATGGCATCCAACATGGGGGCCATGTATTTTCACATAAGACCTGAGAAGGCTTAAAAAAGGTTACAAATAGACAAAAATATAGCCAAATGTGGCTTCCTAGTCCCACAGTCTCTCATGTTGGCACTGCCTGGAGGCAGCATGCCATGAGCTAAGCTGCTCAGCAGTTTAAGTTTTGCTCATGTAGATATGCAGTAAAGCAGGTTCAGATGGGAGAAAGCCTCTAAACTGGCTGCTGTGTTTTAAAATGTGCATATGCTTAAGAAAGAAAAGAAAATGATTACAGATAGGCATAGAAAAAAGTAAATCATTTATAAATGATCAAAAAGGATAAGCCACATAAAGATGAGAAATACCCAGGGACTCTGGATCCTGTATGGTGCTGTATTGACATTACATGTTTTGATGGGCAAACAGCAGCTGCTGAGAGAGATTGGATTATGGAAACTGCTAAATTAAACCAATCTATATATTTTTAAATGTCATAACTTCAAAATGGAAGTCAAAAAATATGTCATGTTGGGGAAGAGGTTGTGCTTTTGTTTCCACAGAAAATAAAAGGCTGTGGATTCATTTAAAGCTGACAGATCTCAGATTTGATCTGGGGAAACTCCCTGAAAATCCTGGCTACAGAAATAAAGAAATAAACCAAAACAAAACAAACAAAACAAAAAAACCCTACAAGACAGACAGATGACGTATGTTTTATCTGCTCAAACATAAAACAAAAAATCATCTTTAATTGACTTGTGCACACTGCACATTTCATACTTGTGTTAGTGCAAATATACGTGCTTTTGTTTTTGTTTTCTTTTAGGGGGGAGTTGAAACAGGGTTTCTCTGTAGCTTTGGAGCCTGCCCTGAAACTCACTTTGTAGATGAGGCTGGCCTTGAACTCAGAGATCCACCTGCCTCTGCCTCCCAAGTGCTGGGATTAAAGGCGTGCGCCACCACTGCCTGGCTTGACTCTATTTTTGAACAAAATAGTCTCAAATATTTTAAATTGGTGTGGATTTTGTTATATTAATACAAATTTAAAATTATTTTACTGTTTCTACTCTTTTTTTTTAAGATTTACTTATTTATTATGTATACAACATTCTGCCTCGATGTATGCCCACGCGCCAGAGGAGGGCACCAGATCTCATTACAGATGGTTGTGAGCCACCATGTGGTTGCTGGGAATTGAACTCAGGACCTCTGGAAGAGCAGCCAGTGCTCTTAACCTCTGAGCCATCTCTCCAGCCCCCCTGTTTCTACTCTTGTTTAAGGTATTTTTGTATATTGATACAAATCTAAGGTTATTTTTGTTAAATCATACTGTACATATGTTCCTATTCTTGTTTAAGGTATTGTACCTATGCATCTTCTTTAAAATATAATATAAATTCCTAGTCCTTGAAAGTTATTTCAAACTATTTAGGATAAGAAAGAAATGCATGAGCCGGGCGGTGGTGGCGCACACCTTTAATCCCAGCACTCGGGAGGCAGAGACAGGCGTATCTCTGTGAGTTCGAGACCAGCCTGGTCTACAGAGCTAGTTCCAGGACAGGCTCCAAAGCCACAGAGAAACCCTGTCTCGAAAAACCAAAAAAAAAAAAGTTTGTTTGTGCATGTGTGCACATATACACATGTGTACATATATGTATAGACTCAGGCATGCAACTTCATTCACTGGGATATAGGGTAAAAGGTCTTACAAAGCCCACCAATTCCTGAGCTTGACCCAAGATCAGGCCACAGAATCCCACCAAACCCAGGCCACTCTGAATAGCTCTCCGCCACCAAGAAAGCTTGTATGAAGCCTGCCTTCTGCCTTCTGCTCAGCTCTTTGCTGCTTCTGGATGAGCAGAGGCGGCCATCCTCTTGTGTCTTTCCCAATAAGTCTCTTGTGTGAGGTTTGCTGTGCCGTATGACTTTGGTATTCTGCCTTTCCTCAAAGCAGCAACACCTCCATCAGGGAAGCCTTTCATCTCTGAGCTGCAACAGCTCCATTGGAGAACATTTCCCCTCCAGAGCCTGAACACTGTCATAGGGGAAGCCTTTCCCAACTCAGACCTGTAACATTTCCACAAGCGGGCAGAGAACAGCTTGCAGGGGTCCATTTTCTCCTTCTGCCATGTGGGTGCCAGAATTGTCTCTCAGACTGGAAGACCAGTGCCTGTTGAGTCTTCTGACCAGCCCGAAAATGATACATTTTGTATATAGTTTTCATAATATTAATAATATTTTCAGAAGGCTTGTGGGGTATGAAAGCACACGCCTCTATTCCCATACTGAAGAGGCTGAAGCAGGAGAACCCTCATACGTTTGAGGGGACGCTGGCCTACACAGCAAGTTTCAGGGCAGTGAGGATAAACTGCAAGATTCTGTCGCAACGAGAAAAAAAAATAGGAGAAGAAAGGAACAGGAATGGAATGTTGGACGTGACCAAGACAATGCAGGGATTTGAACTTCCCTGCAGTGAGTTCAAGCCTCCATGGCCTGGAGCCCGTCCACACCACAGTCTCTCTGTCTCCCTCGACACTGGCCTTTCACTGATGTGAAACCCATGGGAGGCAGAGGAACAATGCTCTGCAACTCTTCTGAACCTTGAGTTCAAATGGTAGCTCCTTTTCTCAGAAAAGCTTCAGGAATCTCAAGTAGCAGGTGAGGCCCTGGCTTCCTCCCCCTCCTCTGTGGCTCTGGTCACACCAAACTGGTTGCTGCTCACGCTGTCACCTCTGACTTGGGGTACACCGACTTTTGACCAGCTTCCCTTTCCTTCTCTGTCTTCCTGGAAAACATTAATAATCCCCTAAGGCAAAGTTACTGGGCCCTTTATGGGATGTCTTCCCAGCATACCCGAATGTTGCCCTCAGTGTCAACAGCAGTGGGAAGCCCAACTCCTCTGTATGTGTGCTGTATGGTGACCTTAAGGGACCTGTCTCCTCTTAGGCCTTGCCATTGAGTTCTGACACATAAGTAAGGCTAGGAAATGTGCTCGTTCCTTCTCCTCAATTCCTACATGACCTTGTTCCCCTGCTAGGCCTACTCTCTCACTGTTTAAGTGAAGGCTATCTCCTGCCGAGTAGGCTCTTGGGTCATAGTCACTGAGGGGGTATAAACCATGGTATGAAGACTTGACTCACAGGGGGGCTAGATATATGAACTCTGTACTTTAGGATTGGGTGCCATCCTGGGAGATGTCTTTTGGGATCATATCCTGTTCCATGTGCCCCACCAGAGCTGACTGTGACCTTTCTAACCCTGAAACTTGTTCCCTGTCAAGATCAGAGCCTTCCTCTCCTGAGACCCACTCCAACTTCATTTGGCCTTTTTTGTTTTTGTTTTTTGAGACAGGGTTTCTCTGTGTAGCTCTGGCTGTCCTAAACTAGCTCTGTAGACCAGGCTGACCTCAAATTCAGAGATGTGGCTGCCTCTGCCTTCTGAGTGCTGGGATTGAAGGCGTGCGCCCCCACCAGGCCCTCGTTTGGACTTACAGCGCTTGGTGTTCAGCACACTCATCCTGCTCCAAGCCTTCCACAGTTGGGCGCCCCATGTAGCTGTCACTAAAACAGAAGCAATCACTAAGTCATCTGTAGGCCAAATCCACCCATTCTGCCCTTGGAGACAGTCATAAATACACAAATTATAGGGCAGAGACAATGTACACAGAAACCCACATCTTTGGCTTTTCATAGCCTGTGTACCCCACAGGGCAGCTGTGCAGAATGAGGGCCACTCACAGGCCAGAGTGCTCTCACGGACCTAAAGGAGCATCCTCCGTCTGTAGCCCACTCCCAACAGCACTTCAAGTCCAGGCTTTGATGCTGCCTGTTCTGTGATCCTGGAAGGAGCCTTGGCCCCCCTAGAGCCACAAGCTTCTATACTCACGGCCCCGTATGGAATCACATAACTGAAAGTAAGGGTCCCAAACATCTTGACAACGGTGAAGTTTCTGAATGTTCCACAACCAAAAATTAATAAACCAGGTAACAAACACGAGGTATTTCTGGTGGAGATTGGCTAGGCTGCATGCCACGAATTTATGGCCATCTTAGTTCTGAACACATGACATGTGTACAGGAACACTCCCTGAGACACTTGGCCTCAGATCAAGACTTGTATGCAGTGAGTTGTAGCATCCTTACTGTGCCTACAAAGCTTTCTGTTTGTCCTGGTCTGAATGTGAAATGTCCCTGTCTTAGGGTTTCTATTGGTGTAAAGAGACACCATGACCATGCAACTCTTAAAATGAAAATAAATTAAACCGGGCGGTGGTGGCGCACGGCTTTAATCCCAGCACTTGGGAGGCAGAGACAGGCGGGTCTCTATGAGTTCGAGGTCAGCCTGGTCTAAAGAGCTAGTTCCAGGACAGGCTCCAAAACCACAGAGAAACCCTGTCTCAAAAAACCAAAAGAGAAAAAAGAAAAGAATTGAATTGGGGTGACTTTCAGTTTCCGAGGTTTAGCCCGTTACTGTCATGGCGGCATGCAAGCACATGTGTTGGACAAGGAGCTGAAAGTTCTACATCTTGGTCTGCAGGCAGCAGAAGCAACTGTGTGCCACATGGGGCATACCTTGAACATGTATGAGACCTCAAAGCCCACCCCCACAGTGGCACATTGCCTCTGACAAGGCCACACCTGCTCCAACAAAGCCACACCTCCTAATAGTGTCAGACCTCTGGGGGCCACAGTCGCTTGCTGTGGGACAATTCTTCCATACACTGTGAATATATTGCTCTCATTGGCTGATAATAAAAGCTGAGCTGGCCTATGGACAGGCAGAATAGAGGTAGGAGGGAAAGCCAAACAGAGATACAGAGCAAAAGACAGGCAGAGTCGGGGAAGCAAGATGCTAGAGAACAAGTAAAGCTGTGAAGCCATGTGAAAAATGCAGATTAATATAAATGGGATAATATAAGTTATAAGAGCTAGATAATAATAATCCCTAATTATAGGCCAAACGTTATGTAATTAATATAAGTTTTTGTGCAATTATTTGTCCTGGGCAGTCGGTACAAAAGAAAAGCACCGCCTCATTTATAGTCCCCCATGGGCTCACTTGTTCAAGCACTTAGTCCACAACTGGTATTTTGGAAGGCTATGGAACCTTTAGGGCGTGGGGCTGTGCTGGAGGAAGTACATCCTCAGAGGAGTCTTTGATTTTTTCTTTTTTTTTTTTTTGCTTGACCCTACTTCCTGGTCTCTATCTACTTCCTGCATGCAAATGAAATGTGATCCCCAGCCGTGCAGTCTTTAATCCCAGCACTCAGAAGTCAGAGGCAGGTGGGTCTCTGTGAGTTTGAGGCCAGTCTGGCTACAGAGTGAATTCCAGGACAGCCAGGACTGCTTCAGAGACAAGCCCTGTCTCAAAAAAACAAACAAAACAAACCAATACACAACAACAACAACAACAAAAAAGCAAGAAAGAAAGGAAGGAAGGAAGGAGGGAGGGAGGGAGGGAGGGAGGGAGGGAGGGAGGGAGGGGAGGGAGGGAGGGAGGAAGGGAGGGAGGGAAGGAAGGAAGGAAGGAAGAAAGAAAGAAAGAAAGAAAGAAAGAGAGAGATGAGCCAGCTTCCTAACTGCCAGCCAGTCTCCCATGCTGCTGCCACGCCTTCTCCACCATGAAGTGCCACGGACCGGCTCAGGGGAGCCACTCAGACCGTGGGAGAAGCAGGGTCCTGGTAACAGGAAGGCACAAGTTCGGCGAATGACAGACAGACACAACACACAAGAGAGTGGTTGGAATCTGCTGCGATTTTACTGAATTCATGTTTTCATTATATAGTATTCAAACAAAGAACAAATCAGAAGGTCATGTGTCATTGGTTGGCAGAGTATGAAAGCTTCTTTTAGTCACATCTGCAATATTTAAGAAAAGTACATTATCAGGAACAGGTGTTAGACATAAAGCATCCTTAGAAGAGGAAATCTTGTCCTTGGGACTATAAACCTCAGACAAGTGGTTTCATCTTATGAATAGAAAGTTTCTGTCTTATTAACGCTATTATGGCTCTTCCTCTTCCTAACCCTTTATTTCCTCTAGTGACCAAATATGCCTAATCAGTTCTCTGCACCTGTTGAACTATACTTTTTAGTACCTTCTTATGCAGCAGACACCATGGGCGTTGGGATCTAGCAAGCCTATCCATAAAGTTCAAAGTATAATATAACAGTCTTTGTCCATCAACATTAACCCATCTATTCCTTTGCTCATCATACACCCCATGTATGACAAAGGTTCTGCTGCAGTCTTATACATTCCCATACTGTGCTTTCCTATCCCAGAGCTGTTTCTGAAGAGAATGATCCTTGTCTTGTATATATATATATAGAATATCATTATAATAAAAGAGATTGTGCAAAGCTCATATCTTGCATAGCCAGCTAATCGAGAAACCCGTCTATTCCTCAGCTGTGGCTAATACCAGGATGTCTGCCATTGACCTCCAGGAAGCCTAGTTCCACAGGACACGTAGCTCCCGTCCAGCATAGTGACATATGTCATGTCACACAGACGACACTGGAGTTGGTGTGGCAATGAAGGACTGTGTTCCCCCAGAACTGTAAGCCAAAATACACTCTCTCTTCCCTATCTTGCCTTTGTCAAGGTGTTTTATCACAACAACAGGAAAGTTACTGATGTTCATATAGGAATGTACCAGTTTAATTACAGAAATAAAGAGCGAGTATTTTCCTGCCATTATTCCTCAACATGTAAGTATGTAAGTATCCTTGTTAGATAGTTTGTTGGATGTGCTGGTGCATGT
The DNA here is from genome assembly GCF_037038515.1 of Microtus pennsylvanicus. NCBI lineage: Eukaryota > Metazoa > Chordata > Mammalia > Rodentia > Cricetidae > Microtus > Microtus pennsylvanicus. The sequence goes on from NC_134583.1 coordinate 42,958,741, forward strand.
CTGTGATCTTATCACTGAGGAGATTGGGTCAGGAGATATACCTGGGCTACTTGAGACTTTATCTCAAAAAATTATCCTACCTAAGGAAACTGGAAATCATCATCATCATCATCATCATCATCATCATCATCATCATCATCTTACCTGAGCCAGGCATGGTCACATACACCTTTAATCCCAGCACTTTGGAAGCAAAGACAAGTGAGTCTGAGGCTAACCTGGTCTATGTCATGATAGTTCCAGGATAGCCAGAACTATCCTCAAAAACCTAAACAAACAAACAAAATTACCCCCCAAATAAGTGTATTTTTCAATTATTAGAATGGTTGTGTTTTGTAATGTATATGATTGTTTTGCCTGTATGCATGTCTGCATGTGTGCACAAGAAGAAGGTCAGCAGAGGGCATCAGATCCCCTGTATGCATGTCTGCATGTGTGCACAAGAAGAAGGTCAGCAGAGGGCATCAGATCCCCTGTATGCACGTCTGCATGTGTGCACAAGAAGAAGGTCAGCAGAGGGCATCAGATCCCCTGTATGCACGTCTGCATGTGTGCACAAGAAGAAGGTCAGCAGAGGGCATCAGATCCCCTGTATGCATGTCTGTGTACATGTGTGCACAAGAAGAAGGTCAGCAGAGGGCATCAGATCCCCTGTATACATGTCTGTGTACATGTGTGTACAAGAAGAAGGTCAGCAGAGGGCATCAGATCCCCTGTATGCATGTCTGTGTACATGTGTGCACAAGAAGAAGGTCAGCAGAGGGCATCAGATCCCCTGTACGCATGTCTGCATGTGTGCACAAGAAGAAGGTCAGCAGAGGGCATCAGATCCCCTGTATGCATGTCTGTGTACATGTGTGTACAAGAAGAAGGTCAGCAGAGGGCATCAGATCCCCTGGGACTGGAGTCACAGACAGTTGTGAGCTGCCATGAGGGTGCTGTGACTAGAACCTTGGTCAAGTGCTAAGCCATCTCTCCCGTCCCCTTTTTATTATTATAAAATATAGTATGCAGCTGGGCGGTGGTGGTGCACACCTTTAATCCCAGCACTTGAGAGGCAGAGGCAGGTGGATCTCTGTGGTTTCGGGGCCAGCCTGGTCTACAAGAGCTAGTTCCAGGACAGGTTCGAAAGAATTAAAAAATTGAAAAAAATAAAATAGTATGTTCCTTTAGGAAGGAAATTTGGTGTGCCGTCGCATGGCTTTATCCTAGGCAAAGACAGACAGATGATTTTCGACCAGTTTGAGAACAGCCTGGTCAGCCTGGAGGGACGGCTCAGCCATTAAAGGCTAGGCTCACAGCCACAGATATAGGAGAACAGCCTGGTCAGCCTGGAGGGACGGCTCAGCCATTAAAGGCTAGGCTCACAGCCACAGATATAGGAGAACAGCCTGGTCTACACAGTGCACAGTGGTGGCTCTCGGGGAAGCAGAATTAGGCAGATAATTTTGAGGCCAGCCTAATCTACTGAGAGTTCCAGGACAACCGAGGCTATACAGAGAAAACCTGTCTCAAAAAGCAAAGCAAAACCAAAACAAAAAGATCTTATCTCAAGAACAAACATCTGAAACAACTACTTTTTTTTTTAAGTACATATTGCCTTTAGAGAAGACCCTAGTTTGGTTACTAGCACCCATATCAAGTGGCTCACAGCCGCCTGTAACTTCAGCTCCTGAGACTCTGATGCCTGTTGACCTCCTAGGATACTGGCACACAGTCACATACTAAACAGAAAGGCAATATTTAAAATGGGCCAGCAAGATGGCTCAGCTGGCAGGGTGGTGGTAACGACTTTGTGGAGATAGTTCTCTCTTCCCACCAGAGTTCCAAGGATCAAAAGCACACGTCAGGCTGGGCAGTAAGTGCCTTTACCCACTAAGCCATCCCACCAGCACAATTTATTGATTGATTTTTTTTTTGAGACAGGTTTTCTCTGTAGCTTTGGTGCCTGTCCTTGAACTAGCCCTTGTAGACCAGGCTGGCCTTGAACTCACAGAGATCCGCCTGCCTCTGCCTCCCAAGTGCTGGGATTAAAGGCGTGCGCCATCACTGCCCGGCTGATTTTTTATTTTATTTTATTTTTGAAACAGAGTCTCATATAGCTAACCTGAAAGTCATAATATAGCCAAGGATGACCTTAAACTACTGAGTCTTCCTGCTTCTATATAGAAAGTGCTGGGATTATGGCCATGTGCAACCACACGAGGCCTAACCAGTTGGATTTATTTTATTTATTGGTTTTATGGGGTTCTTTGGTTTTTGGTTTTGAGACAGGGTTTTTCTGTGTAGCCCTGACCATCCTGGAACTTACTCTGTAGCCCAGTTTGGTCTCAAACTCAGAGATTCACTTGCTTCTGCCTCCCTAGTACTGGAATTAAAGGCATGTGCTATTTCTGCCTCACAAATGGTTTTTAGAAACTGAAAAACTTGAAGCGAGGATTGGGTACCATGTGGGAAGAAGAATAATTAGGATTCTTGTAGTGCAGGGGGTAAAGACTCTTTCTGAAGAGCGCTGTGAACAGTGGCTGCTGTTGGATAGCAAAGGGTTGACTTTGAGGAAGGGTTGACCTTCGGAAGAAACAAGGCAGGTTTGCCTGGAAGCACAGCCCTGGAACTCCTGCTGGTAAACAGCCAGCTCCTGAGGTTATAACTCCCTGTGACAAGATTGCTGTAGTCTGTTTCCTGGGTGGTTAGGCAGGCAGGACCCAAAGCTCGGGTCTCTATCCAACATTCCTGCTTTTGGGACAGTGCCACAACCTCGGGATGCCAGGATACAGGGCAGGACATGTGCTGTTATGAGACTTTATGACAGAGGGATGGTCCCTGTGTTTAATGGAGCTAACATCCAGAAGCTGTGAACATACTTCATAAGGAAAAAGGAATGCAGGTGCAACGAAGATATGTATCTTGAGACAGATGTTACCTAGATTCTCTGACATGCTGGATGGGGACAAGAGTCCTTAGAAGATTAGTAAGGGGGGTCTGGTGAGATGGCTCAGTGGTTAAGAGCACTAGCTGCTCTTCCAGGGATCTGGGGGTTCTATTCCCAGCACCCACAAGGTATTTGTATCTGTAATCTAGAACCTTCTAATTTTGGTTTCAGGGGCTCCAATGATGTCTTCTAGCTTCCAAGGACACTGCCCACCTGTGGAACCTAGACATAGTTACAGGCAAAACACTCACGCATAAAACAATAAAATTAAATAACAACAAAAGCCAGTTCAGAAAATCAGCCAGAGGCGAAGATACAAGAGAGAAACAAGAAGCTGGCCGCTGGGTGTGGTTGCACTTGGGAGCCTGAGGAGAAAGACTGTCGCGAATTTGAGGTCATCCTTGGCTCCCTAGTGAGTTCCAGGTCAGCTAGGGTTACACAGAGAGAAAAACAAAACAAAACAAAACAAAACAAGAGCTTGGAGTGACAGACAGAAAAGGGAAAGTGAGGGCCAGGCGGTGGTTGGGCACACCTTTAATCCCAGCACTCGGGAGGCAGAGGCAGGCGGATCTCTGTGAGTTCAAGGCCAGCCTGCTCTACAAGAGCTAGTTCCAGGACAGGAACCAAAAAAAAAAAAAAAAAAAAAAAAGGAAAGTAAGGGAGCTGGCCCAGTAAAACAGGGAGAAGGTTCTAGGGAGCATTAAGCAAGTGCCCCAGGGCCAAAAGGTGTTAGTAGGTCTGAAGAACCAAGGCTTGTTGGGGTACACCATGGAGAGGTTAGAGCCACGCAAGGGTGGGTTGAAAATCAGGGCTAGCTGGAGCGTGGTGAGGATTTGGGCTCCCAGGGCTCTTAGCCTGGGAACAGTGAGCGATGTGACATCATGGGAGTCAAACAAAGATGCCGGAGTGCCCAGGAATGCCACAGCAGCGGATTGGCTGCAGGCTCCCCTAAGCCTGTTCTTCAAACAGTGCCTGCTCTACGGTCATCTGGGAGTTTTATTGTGGTAAAACATAAATAATATAAAATTTAACATTTTAGCCTTTTTGTTTTATTTTAAATATATGAGTATTTTGCCTGTATGTATATTTGTGTACCACGTGAGTGCTTGGTACCAGCAGAGGTCAAAGGATGGAACCTCAACCCTTAGAAACTGAGTTCCATGTCTGTGAGCCATGGTATAGGTGCTAAGGATGGAATCCAGGTCCTCTAGAAGGGCAGTCGGTGCTCCCAGCCACAGAACAATCTCTTCAGCCCCTGTTTTGTTTTGTTTGAGACAGGATCTTGCTACATAGATGAGGTTGACTTAAAACTCAAACCGTGCAGCCCATACTGGCTACTCACTCCAGGAGACCCCAGTCTCAAGCTCGCAAGCCAGCACACCCAGCCTTATTTCTACATTATTGAAAGCACAAATTAGAGCATTAAGTACATTCCTAAGGCTGTGAACTGTTGACCCAGTTATTTCCTGGAATATTTCATGTCACAAATTGAAACTTTGCATTTGTTAAAGACTAACTTGAGCCGGGCGGTGGTGGCGCACGCCTTTAATCCCAGCACTCGGGAGGCAGAGGCAGGCGGATCTCTGTGAGTTCGAGACCAGCCTGGTCTACAGAGCTAGTTCCAGGACAGGCTCCAAAGCCACAGAGAAACCCTGTCTCGAAAAAAAAAAAAAAAAAAAAAAAAGACTAACTTGTCACTGAACCCTCCCCAGGCTCCTGGCTGCTTCTGTTCTACTGTCTCTGAGTCGAACAGCTGAGAATCATTGTGGTCCTTTTGTGACCAGTGACTCTGAGTCATGTCTTCAGACTGGTCAGCAAGTGTCCTTACCTTCTGAGCCCTCTAGCTGCTCCATCTCTCTACTTTTCCCTGCGCCTGACCAGGAGAGTCTCAGCACTACAGCACACACCCAACCCACCTGCAGCCTTGTTCTCATCTAGCCTCCAGTTGAAAGACCCCAGCTTAGCTGCTGTAACGCCATTTTGCAAGGCTTTCACACAAACAAGTATAAGTTCAAGGTAAAGTCGGTACTTCTAGGCTGCCAAACAGGATATCTGTGGTCAGACATCAGGCCTAGGGGGGGAATGAAAAGTTCTGTGAAAAACTACATGTGCCCTAGATAGAGCCAAGTCAGCTATTATCAGATCTTCATGTCCCCGAGGAACTTGTCCCCAAGTGAACCCATCGCCTCATTCGAACCAACTCCTGTAACCATGCATCTGCTTCTGTATGCCTGCTTCTGCCGCCCGTTTCCATATAAAAGACCCCCTGCCCAGCCTGAGGGCGTGCAAGTCTTCCAAATAGACTCTGATGCCCGCATGTACCTGTGCACTTCTCAATTTAAAAAAAAACCTCTTGTGTTGCAGCCAGTGGTCTCGGACTGTTCATCGGGTTCAGGGGTCTCCTCCTGAGGGAAGGTCCTCTGAGGGTCTTTCACAGTAAGAACTTGGGCTCTCTGGATCTTCCAGCATGTGCCTGTCTAAGAATGTATGACAGTGTCATACAGGATACACTGCACGCTTTGCTGTATGTGTGTTCAGTTTTCCTCAGCACTATAACAAATTAACACAACCTTGATGGCTGGAAACAACACAAAGGTAATTTACAGCTCTGTTGGCTACAGGTAGAACATGGGTCTCTCTATAGGCTAAAGCCAGTGCGTGTAGATCCCTGGTACTTTCTGGAGGGTCTCAGGAAAATTTTGCTTCCTTGATCCTTTTCAACTTCTAGGGGCCACTTTTGTGAGCTGATTGTGCCTCCTTCCATCTTCAAAGCCAGCAATGTGGAATCTCCCTGTTGTTCTCTCTCCTGGCAACAGATTGGAAAGGTCCCCTGGCTTGCAAGATGGCTCATCTGCTGACGTAATCCAAAACAATCTCCTCCTGGAACTAGCTCTGTAGACCAGGCTGGCCCCGAGCTCACAGAGATCTGCCTGCCTCTACCTCCTGAGTACTGGGATTAAAGGCCCTTTTACCTATTTTTTTAAACTGATTAATTTTACTTTATGCATATAAGGTTTTTTTTTTCCTGCTTGTGTGGTATGTTCATCATATACATGCCTGCGGAAGTCAGAAGACAGTATTGGATTCCTTGGAACTTGAGTTACAGGGAGTTATAAGCCACAATGTAGATGTTGAAAATGGAACCTGGGTCCTCTGCAAGAATAATAAGTGTTCTTAATTGCTGAGCCATCTTCTCAGTTCCCTTCATTGTTTTATTTTGTTTGGTTTGATTTTGTTTTTTTCAAGACAGGATCTTGCTGCAAAGCCCAAGTTAACCTACACTTCCCTATGTAGCACAGGTTAGCCCTCAACTTACTCTCCTCCTCGCCCCTTCTGAGTGCTAGGATTACAAGAGTATGTCACCATACTTGACACGGTCCTTCACCTTAATGTCTCCAAAAACTCCCTTTTGTCATATAAGATAGCACACTCGCAGGGTCTAGAATTAGGAGCAGACATCTTTGGGAGTAGCCTTTGTTTTACCTGCTATCCAGGTGTGATGAAGGTTAAATTTGGGTAAGTTTCCTCAGCCTTTGCTTCCAACGCAGCAAAGTAAGGCTCTCTTCTTACTTTTTGTCCCTTTTGGTCAGAAGAAACTTTAACTGCAGTAGGCAAATATATGCAAACCCACCATGTAAATAGGGGGCCAGGGAGAGCTCCCTTCCTGAGCCTGAGCCTGGCGTTTTAGGGAGTTGGAAATGAATCTAAACAGATCCCTTGCAACTCATGCATCCACCGTGAAATCTAACTGTGATGGTTTGAATGAGGATTGTCCCCTACAGGCAAGACTCTGAACTTTTGGTTCCCTGCCACTTTGCTTTCTTTTTTTTTCTTTTTTTTCTTTTTTTCTTTTTCTTTTTTTTTTTTTTTTTTTTTGGTTTTTCGAGACAGGGTTTCTCTGTGGTTTTGGAGCCTGTCCTGGCACTGGCTCTTGTAGACCAGGCTGGCCTCGAACTCACAGAGATCCGCCTGCCTCTGCCTCCCTAGTGCTGGGATTAAAGGCGTGCGCCACCATCGCCTGGCACCACTTTGCTTTCTCTTCTTCATGCAGGGAAGCTGGGATCTCTCAGCTCTCTGTGCTGACTGCCTTCTGCCATGCTACTCCACCGTCATGGGCTTTTATCTCTCTGGAACTGTAAGCCCCGAATTAACTTTCTCCTATAAGTTGCCTTGGCCATAGTATTTATTACAGCAACAGAAAAGTAGCTAACACACAGGTCAAGTCCTGAGGGTCCTCAGTGAAGTGCACAATGACTCTGACATAGAAGGAATCTTTCTTGGGCCAACCTCTCCAGCAGGGCCTCCCAGCTCTCCACACCACCCCTTGTCACAACTGCTGTCCTGCCTGTGCCTTCTCCTTACTCCCTGCAACTTCATCCTGCCCAGGGAATCCCTTGACTTCAGGATGGCTATCTCTGTCCTCTTGCTCTCTGATTCTCTATGATCCATGTGCCATGCTGAGAAGACAGGGAACCATCTCTTGGGCCTGTTTCTCACATAGTACCCATTGCCATGGTGACTACACAGTAGAATCTCAGTCAATGCCATTCCTTGAGCATACCACATTCTTTACGGCCTTGTTTGTCTTTGCCAAAATGTCTTCTCCTGACTCCTTTATCTTGTAGGTTTCATTTCGTTTGAGGACCCTTTTGCAGCTCAATATTCCCGTTTTTCTTTTTTCTGAATTGATCTCCATTATAGCATTCATCACATAAATTAATGACATGAACTTTTGAGCAGCTGGTTGCGGGAGGTCCTTCCGCTCCAGCCTATAGCCGCTGAGATACCAGCCCACTGGGGCGTGGTCTCTCTCCCTTTAAAAAAGCGGCCACTTCCCTCTCCTCTCTCTCTTCACTTCCTGCTCCACCGGCTACTAGACTCCCTTCCTAGTTGCAAAGAGGGCTGTTGTCTGGGACGGTGATCTGTAAGTTTTTTCCTCTTTAAATAAATACCACCCTATTAATCATAATTCCAAACTGGTGTGGCATTGTTTGTGACTTACGCCTTCACAGGATGGCTATCTCTGTCCTCTTGCTCCCTGATTCTCTATGATCCATGTGCCATGCTGAGAAGACAGTCCTTGGTTTATTTAAACACAAAGGAACAGATAAAATTTCATTGTAGAAATGTCTAGGCCCCAAAACCTCTTCTACAGACTCACAGAACAACTGGAAACGTGGTCAGGACAGTAAATTAAATAGGAGCTTCGGGATGAGAAATCATCTCTTTGTGGGCGTCAGAGTCAATAATAGGACCAAAGTAAGCTCCATGCCCATCCATCCTGTTCATGTGAGTCCCACCAAAGCCCTCCTTCCCCACGCAGATTCCCTAACACCGTTTCTCTGCTCATCTATCCAGTTCTGCCCTGTCCTCACGTATAACCGCTTTCTAGCTCTTAGCCCTTGGGCACGCTTCTTTGTGTGCTCTTTATGTCTGCTTGTTCACCAAGAGGATCAGTTCCTCAAGGCCCACTCCAGTATTTCCTCCTTTAGAAAAGAATGTGTAAATTCATTTTGTCCAGAGTCCATTCATCTCTCTACTCTCTGTGCTCTCGGAACGTTCTCTGCATATTTGATTTTAACATCAACCATTTTCTTCTATAATTGTCTCAGCATTTCCCCTAGGGTCAGGATCCCCCCTTTCATCTTTCTCTTTCCAAAGCTTAACAATGTGTCTGGCACTCACTGGCATTCAACAAATGACCAGCTCATTAGTTGTCGTGACTTGTTAAACCTGACCGGAAACTTTAGGAGAAACTCTAAGCTTCTGGGGAAGAGCCATGTGTCTGGAGCTGTCAAGAAGAGGGGTGAAGATTGTCTGAGATAGAGATCCTGCAAGGAAAACAAGAGAGGAGGGGGGATCTGGGGACAAAGATCATAGGCGAGCGAGTGAAATATCCAGAAGACAAAGAGGCCACCCAGTCTGCCCTCTGGAAGCGCACAGTCTACTGGGATGACAAACAGAATAGGATTTGTAATGAACTGGGCCATAGCAGACCAAGTCCCCTTATAAAACAGCCATTTTTGTGCTTGTTTTGCTCAATTCTCCTTCATCTCTTTACTACTTTTTTGTTTGTTTGTTTGTTAAGACAGGGTTTCTCTGTGTAGCCCTGGCTGTCCTGGAACTTGCTTTGTAGACCAAGTTGGCATGAACGCACAAAGATCTGCCTATCTTTGCCTCCCGAGTGCTGGAATTAAAGGCGTACACCACCACACCTGGAAGTTTACTGCTTATTAATACCGGCGGGAACCAGTTTCCACCTCCATTCACTTTTTATTTTTTGCATTTCTGAGAAAAATCTTTTTTTTCCTTTCCTTTTTTTTTTTTTTATGTATAGTGTTCTGTCTGGCTTGCAGGCCAGAAGAGGGCACCAGATCTCATTATGGATGGCTATGAGCCACCATGTGGTTGCTGGGAATTGAACTCAGGACCTCTAGAAGAGCAGTCAGTGCTCTTAACCTCTGAGACATCTCTCCAAACCCCTCTGAGAAAAATCTTATTGGCCTTTTGGATAAAATTTATTTGCCAGGAAGGATGATCCCATCATAATTCTGCTGGAACCAGCGTATGGCTTCCTTTTTGCTGATTCTGATGGGCACCAATGCAGCCGGTCCTGAGCTTTTTTATTTTTTAAATATTTATTTATTAAGTATACAATATTCTGTCTGCATATATGCCTGCAGGCCAGAAGATGGCATCAGATCTCATTCCAGATGGTTGTGAGCCACCATGTGGTTGCTGGGAATTGAACTCAGGACCTTTGGAAGAGCATGCAATGCTCTTAACCACTGAGCCATCTCGCCAGCCCCTGTCCTGAGCTTCTTGTCGGTGATGCTGAAACTTGGCCTGCCCAGTACCACATAGAAGTCTAGGCCGTAGATCCCAATGCTTGGGTCATATTTGATGCCCAGGTCAATGTGTTCTTGAATCCCAAAGCCAAGGTTTCCAGTATCTGAGAAGTTATTTTTCCATAACTCACACTCCCGCACCTCCAGGCCTTCCTCCAGATTTTCTTCAGTGAGTGCAGTGAACAGTCAGCAATCTTTTCATTTCTCCTGAGCTGTTCCAACATCTTGGCTGCCCGGGTCAGCCTGTTCCCGCTCTCCCCAACACAGATACAGAGGCAGAGCTTGCGGATGCGAAGTTCCCGCATTGGGTTCTCCTTTTCACCTTGATCTTGCAACCACGTGGTGGAGGACCGGAAGAGAGAGCAGGACTTCTGACCCAGTGGCCTCATGGGTCTCCATTCACTCTCGATGACCTCACCCCACCATGTAGCTCAGGCACCATAAGTCCCAAGCTCTCCACACTGAGCTGCAGACCACATGACCCTGCACTCCCTCAATATCTCAAACTCAACAGAGTGTTCCACCAAAACAAGGTCTTTTCATCCTCAAAAAATGGCAACACCCATCTTCCCGTTGTTTGGGTCAAAATTCTCTGGTTTCTTTCTTCTGTGGATGCTCCAGAATCTATAGCCTGTCAGCAAACCTTCATTTCTCAACTTCTATATTTCTTTTGTTTTGTTTTAGAGAAGGTCTCTCTATGTAATCCTAGCTGTCCTGGGACTTGCTATGTAGACCCAGCTGGCCTCAAACTCATGGAGATCCACCTGCCTCTGCCTCCCAAGTGCTGGAATTAAACATGTGTTCCACCATGCCCAGCTGATTTCTTTACTTCTATCGCATTCAAAATTCACTTCTTATCTGCTACTTCTGGATTTCTTTTAAGTTTTATCTCTTTGGGAGCATGGGGACCATGGGAGATGGTTGAAGGGGAGGGAAAAAAGAAGGGAGGAGAGCAGAGCAAAGTGTATAGCTCAATAAAATCAGTAAAAAAAAAAAGTTTTAAAAATTAAATTTTGAAAAAGAATCTATACAAAAAATTACTTTATCTCATGTGCATGAGTGTTTTGCCCAAATACTTGATGCCTGAGGAAGTCAGATAAGGGTGTTGGATCCCCTGGAACTAGAGTAATAGCTGTGAGCAGCTATGTGGATGCTGGGAAATTAAAGTAGGTCTTCTTCAAGAGCAGAAAGTACATTTTTTTTTTTTGGCTTTTCAAGACAGGGTTTCTCTGTAGCTTTGGTTCCTGTCCTGGCACTAGCTCTTGTAGACCAGGCTGGCCTCGAACTCACAGAGATTCCCCTGCCTCTGTCTTCCGAGTGCTGGGATTAAAGGCGTGCGCCACCACAGCCCGGCCAGCAAGCACTCTTAACCATAGAGCCATTCTTCTTGTCCCGTTATTTTATTTGAGACAGGGTCTCACTGCATAGCCATGGATGGCCTGGATTTTGGTATATAGATTAGGTTAGCCTTGAACTCCTATAGATCTACCTGTCTCTGCTTTCTGAATGCTGGATTTAAAGGCGTGTGCCACCACACTTGGCTTTATTTTTAAGTATCAGTATTGTGTTTGTCTGTGTGTGGGTCTGAGTATGTGAGTACAGTGCCCATCAGGGCCAGAAGAGGACACTGAGTCCCCTTGAGCTGGAGTTCTAAGCTGTTGCCAGCTTCCTCATATGGATGTTGGAACTGAACTTTAGTCCTCTGTGAAAGCAGTACATTCAGCAGGGCAATCCTCATCTAATATAGTGCAGATGTTATTCACATAAGGCATGGCTGGCTTTGACGAGAATTCTCACAGTGTTGTGGAATATTCCTTTACACTTGTGAAAATGTGTCACTGTGATCGGTTTAATAAAGAGTTGAATGGTTAATAGCTAGACAGGAGGTTTATGCAGGGTTTCTGGACAGAGAGAGTTCTGGGAAGAAGAAACAGAGTTGCCAGCCAGACATGGAGGAAGCAGGATGGGTAGTACAAAGGTATCTGAGCCATGTAAAAGAAAATAAACTTAAAAATATGGGTTAATTAAGTTATCAAAGCTACTGGGACAAGCCTAAAATAAGACCAAGCTTTCTGTGAGCTGGTGGCCCAAAGTAAAATCTGTTTACATCATAGGAAAGTTCTGATGAAAGAAATGCCCAAGATAAAAGATTCTATGTAATTATGGCAATGAATTTGTACACTACCACTTTTCCAATCACAAGATAGTTCATTGAGAGACACTGTGCTAGTACACATATATAATTCCTGTCCTTAGGAAAATCAGGAGTTCAAGGCTACACTCAGCTACATTGCCAGTTCAAGGACAGTTCAAGGGGAATAAGGTTAACCAATATTAAAACCAATACCAGTATTTTGAAATCAAACTACATTCCTGTAGCAAGCTTTCTTGTTGGACTATCTTTGGATCGCCAGCCCCCAAATATCGACACAGAGACTTCTTATTGATTAATAATGAAAGTTTTGTCATTAGCTTAGGCTTGTCCCATTAGCTCTTAATGAACTTAAATGAACCTGTTTTATTAATCTGTATTCCGCCATGTGACTCAGTTACCTCTGCTCTGCACTGTATGTCTGACCTCTTCAGTGTTTCTCTGGCATCTCACTGGAACGGATAATCCTCATGCCTAGATTCCTCCCCCAGAAATCCCACCTGTCCGCTCCTGCCTAGCTGTTGGCTATTCAGGTCTTTATTAAACCAATCAGGAAGTGCCTTGGCAAAGTCACATCTTCACAATATATACAAATATTCTGCAACACAGACTCTTAATTGCTGAGAGATATCTCCTATCCCATTCATCTAGATTATCTTAGGCTTCCAAAGGTTCTCCCTGCCCATGCTGTTGAGCTCCCCAGTCTTTTCTTCTTTTTAAAAAGTTATTAATGGGCTGGAGAGATGGCTCAGTGGTTAAGAGCATCGCCTGCTCTTCCAAAGGTCCTGAGTTCAATTCCCAGCAACCACATGGTGGCTCACAACCATCTGTAATGAGGTCTGGTGCCCTCTTCTGGCCTGTAGACATACACACAGACAGATTATTGTATACATAATAAATAAGTAAATATTTAAAAAATAAAAATAAAAAAATAAAAAGTTATTAATGATTTATTTATTTGTACTTCATGTGCAATGGTGTTTTGTCTGCAAGTATGGGTGTTGGATCCCCTGGAACTGGAGCTACAGACAGTTGTGAGTTGCCATATGGATGCTGGCAATTGAACCCAGGGCCTCTGGAAGAGCAGCCAGCGCTTTTAACTATTGACCCATCTCTTCATACCCCCAATTTTTTTATTTTTGATTGATTGTAAGCATCATTCTAGCCCCAGCGTCCATCTTTGGAAAACCCTCCCCTGGGAGTTGCCTTGGCCCGGACTCTACCTCCAGAAAAGTCTGCCAATCACCGACCCCTTCCCAGGGAGGGTCGGGACCACTCCCACAGGCTATTTAGGCTGCTGGCCAAAAAAGAAACATGTGGTCTTTGGGTTTTTCATGCCCCCCTTCCCCCTCCATGCTTTCCCTCTCACCTGGGAGCGCTGCAGTAAACGTGGGTACTGATTTGGTCTGATTGGAATTATTTGCATCAGCAAAGAGGCTCATCTTAAGGATTATTTCTAACATTATGGAGGTTTCCCACTGAGGGGATCTGTTTTTCCCACAGGCTCTGTGACACTTGCTAGAAAATGCCCTTCGAGCACCTCTGCCAGGCCAAGATGTGCTTAGACTCCGTGAGTTCCCCATTTGGAGTTCATGGCAGGTAGGGTAGGGTGAAGGCGTAAGTCACAAACAATGCCACACCAGTTTGGAATTATGATTAATAGGGTGGTATTTATTTAAAGGGGAAAAAACTTACAGATCACTGTCAGCCCTCTGCGTAACCAGGAAGGAAGTCAAGTCACCGGCGGAGCAGGAAGTGAAGAGAGAGAGGAAAGGGAAGTGGCCGCTTTTTTAAAGGGAGAGAGACCACGCCCCAAGGGGCTGGTATCTCAGAGGCGATAGGCTGGAGGAGTGGGAGGACCTCCCGTAACACCTCCCCCTTTTGTTTAAATAAGAGAGTTCTAAACCTACTATGAAATTATATACAATAAGTACAAATATCCTATTCTAACTAGCTTAGGTCTTGTATAATAAATAACTTGGCCAAGTCATGAGAGAAAAGTAACTACATCTATATAGTCTTCAACCCCATCGAAGATCCGAGAAGGGAAATAATGTTACCTGGTTAATTAGGAAGTTCAATAAAACAACTTCCAAAACATGCAACAAATCACAGAGACAACTAGCTACCTAGGCAATCACCCAAAGTCACATTAGCAGCGTTGAAGCAACCAACTTTGGCTAAGGCCTAACATAACTGACACACCATTTTCAAAGGCAAGCAACTTTTCAAAACTATCTTACCCTGTCTTGGCAGGATAAGACAGCCCTGTTTTATCCATTGATGCATGCTCTGTATCTTTGTCAGTGGTTGAGGTATGGGCATTTCTTTGCCCCAAGGCCAGTTCTGCCAAAAGGAAAGGCTCCAGGTGGAGTGTCTTTGGTGCTCAACATTCTCTCGGGAATAGAGTGGTGTTGCCAGGAGCAATTGTGTCTCACTATCACGAAACTCTGAGTTAGATTAAAGGCCATTTTCTACAGCTCTTTGAAGAGGTTGAAGACTATCTATCTATACTGAGTATAATCTCTATATATCTAAAGAACCTGATTAGTCTGATTATAAATGACAAACTTAGATGACTATTTATCTATATAATTCTCAATATCTATCTAACTTAAAGACTAAGACAATAAACAACTGTGAAACAAATGAGGACAATGACCTCCAAATATAAACAATGTACAAATATACATTGCAATATGGTAAATATATATCAATGCACAAACATTATATAAGTATCTTAATCAGAGGTAGAAATGTACATTGCAATATGGTAAATGTATACAATATATATATCAATACAATATATGTCAATACATAAAAAATGTTTTAAACAGACATAGAAACATGCATGCATACAATAGTCAATATAATTTAACTTTGTTTCAATATACAAGAATTGATACCAATATATTTGTCTAAAAGCAGTAACTCACAATTATAAATCTATAATCCCATCATTCCCTCTTTTTTTTTTTTTCAAAATGATCCCTGAGCTTATAAAATTCCTCCCCCAACCTCCCAACCCCTAAATGATGTCCCTAAACCCAGGGGTAAACTTTACTGGGAGAGGGGACGTCGTCCTCTAGAATTACTTCCAGCTGTCATGGGGGCGACGTTCTTTCTGGGGGATCCTGTGAAAGTAAAATGATGGTTAAATTTCAAGATCAATGTCTTTTAAAATTGCAAATAGTCTCTGAGTATTTTGTGGAGGTCTGGCCAGGTGTACAAGATGTGCACCATTTCAGCTAACCAAGTTGGGATCGTCTTGTGCAGCTGGTATCCAAAACAGGTCTTGTAGTAGCGCTATCAGTATCATGACGTCATATCAACCAGGTAGAGTTGTTGTTGTGGGGCCCCATCTTCTTCCTGGAAACTTCAAATGTCACTTTGGGAAAAACTCATTGTTCATTGTGAAAAACTTAAACATTAATCATATAGACATATATATATATACATATATATTCAATAAAAGGCATGATATATATATTCAATGAAAAGTATGATAGATATGAAGAAAAGCAAAGATGTTTTCTAAACTCATATTTCTTTCTGTCCCACATCATGGCTCTTGACATGAGACAGAAACTCCAGAAACTCTGGGTTTTTCTCTTACTAACAGGCTTGGAATTGGAGAGGGACTGAGCCAGAGTCCAACTTCAAAACCAGCTTTATAAATTTAGAAATATGGTTTAATATTACTTACACAACCCATTCAGTTTTCTTGATATTTCCTATCGGGCAGGTATTTTTCCATCTGTCAGTATCCAAACATCCAGGGTCCCTTGAATTTCTCAAAGATGAGTGTTTTCCTGTGGAGATAAGAACAGAACCCTGCCCCCATTCTATATGTTTTTCTTACCACCTGTATGAATATCATCATTGTGGATGAGTTGTCATTTCTCCTTTCCAAGAGGTTTCTCTTCTTCAAATCGAAACTTTATTAATTTTGATGGTATCCACAATTTTTCTTCTCCTGTGGAAACAAGAGCAAAACCCCTTCCCCAACGTAGCACATCTCCTGGCTTCCACTGAGAGGTCAGCACATCTTTGAAATAAATCGGTTGATTTAGTTCAGCAGACTTTTCCATTATCCAATGTCTCTCTGCTGCTGTCGTTCCTTTCTCATTAGCGTTAAGAAAATTCAAGGTTAATAAAGCATTATGTAATCTATTTCTGGGGGTATTTTCGGTCCCTTTCTGTTTGTTCAGCATATCCTTTATAGTACGATTTGATCTTTCTATAACTGCCTGACCTGTAGGATTATTTGGTATACCTGTAATGTGTTTTATATTATAATAATCAAAAAAGCGTTTCATTTTCTTAGATACATATGCTGGACCATTATCTGTCTTTATTTGCGCAGGTATACCCATGATGGCCATAACTTCCAATAAATGTGTGATTACTGAATCAGCCTTTTCTGAGCTCAGGGCAGTAGCCCATTGAAAACCTGAATACGTGTCTATGGTGTGGTGTACATATTTTAATTTACCAAATTCTATAAAGTGGAACACATCCATCTGCCAGATTTCATTTCTCTTAGTGCCCTTTGGGTTACTCCCTGCAGGCAACGGTGTTTGATTATAGAAAGAACAAGTAGGACATCTCTTTATAATGTCCTTAGCTTGTTGCCAAGTAATGGAAAATTCTTTCTTTAGGCCTTTACTATTGACATGATGCTTCTTATGAAATTCTGAGGCCTGCAACACACTTCCAATCAATAATTGATCAATCTCAGCGTTGCCTTGGGCTAGAGGACCAGGCAGACCTGTATGGGAACGGATGTGTGTTATGTACATCGGACAAAGCCTGTTCCTGACTGTGTCTTGTACCTGGATAAACAATGAAGTCAACTCTGTGTCATCTGGTATAAATTCAGCGGTTTCAATATGCAAGATAACTCTTTCTGCATATTGTGAATCTGTAACTATATTAAGAGGTTCTTTAAAATCCCTTAGCACCATAAGAATGGCATATAATTCTGCCTTCTGGACAGAATTATAAGGGCTTTGTTCCACCTTATTCAATTCATCTGACTTGTAACCTGCTTTCCCTGATTTATTTGCATCAGTATAGAATGTACGGGCTCCAGTTATTGGAGCATCACGTACAATTCTAGGAAGAATCCAAGAAGTTCTTTTTATGAGGTTAAGTCTACCACTTTTGGGATAGTTGCTATTAATTTCTCCCAAAAAATTAGCACAAGCTCTTTGCCACGGTTCATTGTCTTCCCATAACTTTTTTATTTCTTCTGTAGTAAAAGGCACTATAATTTCTGCTGGGTCTATACCTGCTAGTTGACGAAGTCTCAGCTTACCTTTTATAATTAATTCAGAGACTTTTTCCACATAAGTTTTTAATTTTTTACTTGGTTTATTAGGTATAAATATCCACTCTAAAATAATATCTTCCCTCTGCATTAGAATCCCTGTAGGAGAAATTCTGGAAGGCAATATGACTAGGATGCAGCTAAGATTTGGGTTCACCCTATCCACATGTGCCTCCTGTAATTTTTCCTCAATCATTGTCAGTTCCTTTTCTGCTTCAGCTGTCAGTTTTCTTGGACTATTCAAATCTTTATCACCATCTAAGGTTTTGTTTAAATGAACTATTAGATCAGGTGTTATCCCAACAGCTGGTCGTAGACTGGAAATGTCTCCTAACAATCTTTGGAAGTCATTAAGAGTCTTCAACCGGTCTCTCCTAATTTGTGCCTTTTGCGTTTTAATTTTCTCTAACCCTATTCTGTAACCTAGGTAATTAATAGAATTTCCTCTTTGAATCTTTTCAGGGGCAATTTGTAATCCCCACCTAGGCAAGACTTTCTTTACTTCTTCAAACATCCTTTCTAAAGTATCTTTATTTGAATCAGATAACAAGATGTCATCCATGTAATGATAAATAATGGACTTGGGGAATTGTTTACGAATTATTTCCAATGGCTTACTTACAAAATATTGGCACAGTGTAGGACTATTGAGCATACCCTGTGGGAGGACAGTCCATTGATATCTCCTATTGGGCTGAGAATTATTATAAGTAGGCACTGTGAAGGCAAATTTTTCTCTATCCTTTTCTTGTAACGGTATAGTGAAAAAACAATCTTTCAAATCAATAACTATAAGAGGCCATCCTTTTGGTAACAGAGAAGGCAAAGGAATTCCAGATTGTAGTGAGCCCATAGGTTGAATTACTTTGTTGACAGCTCTTAGATCTGTCACCATTCTCCATTTACCAGATTTCTTTTTTACAACAAACACAGGAGAATTCCAAGGGCTGGTTGATTCTTCAATGTGGTGAGCATCTAGTTGCTCCTGCACCAGCTGTTCCAATGCCTGTAGTTTATCTTCAGCTAGAGGCCACTGTTTGATCCATATTGGCTTCTCAGTTAGCCATTTTAAAGGTAGGGCTGTTGGTACCTCTAAAGGTTTGGTATTTGCTGTATGTTCTTGGACAGCCTGAATGGCTAGTGACCTTTTTCCATAATACCTCATCATATACTTCCCAGAATTATGAGTTCCTGGAACTACAGGAATGTTAATCTGGGTATTCCATTGCTGTAGCAGGTCACGGCCCCATAAATTTATGGCAATATTGGCTATATATGGCCTTAGTCTTCCTATTTGCCCTTCGGGCCCTATGCATTCAACCCATCTTGTGCTTTGTTTTACACGAGATAGGGTTCCAATTCCCAGGAACTGAACATCTACCTCTTGAAGAGGCCAATTCGGATGCCAAGATTCTGGGGTAATGATACTTACATCCGCACCTGTGTCTAATAAGCCTTCAATAAAAGTGCCATTTATACAGACTCTTAGCTTTGGTCTTTGATCATTAATAGAAGTCTGCCAAAATATACGTTTACTCTGTCCAACTGGGTTTTTTGACTCATCCTCCACATGGATTTCATCATTTAGACCAGTATTACTTTTTACAGCAGAAATTGGAGCTTTTAATTTTCTTGGTGAGGCACGTTCTCCACTGTGACTGGGAATGACTGGGCCACTGTTGGCTTGGGGGCCTGCGAGAGGCCCCTCAAGGAGTTTCCCGACGGTATCGGGTTGCCTTGTTTGTCTGTTGTTGACCTGCATTCATTGGACCAATGTCGGCCTTTACCGCATCTCCTACATATACCTGAAGGCCTAGGTCTCCTATCTTTGTCATTCCCAGAGGAGATAATATTCCTAGAAATTCTGTGCCTGCAATCCCTTTTCAGATGTCCTAATTTACCACAATTAAAACACCTGGCAGTTTGATGTCTCCTCATTGCTGTGGAAATCGCTTCTCCTACCCAAGATTCATCGTTATAGCTAAACGTCTCAACATTCATCGTATGCTGAATCCATTCATCCATAGGTGCTGATCTAGACTTTAAAGGCCCAATTATCTTTTTGCATTCTATGTTTGCATTCTCAAAAGCTAGAGATTCAAGAAGTATTCGTCTAGCTTCTGGGTCTGTTACCCCTATGTCCAGAGCCTTAATTAATCTTTGCAAAAAGTCAATAAAGGGTTCTCTCTGTCCCTGCCTAATTCTGGTATATGATTCAACCCTTTTTGCTGGATCTTGTATCCTATTCCAAGCATTTAAAGCTGCTTGGTGACATAGACACAGTACTTCATCATCATAAAGAGCTTGGACCTGTGGATCAGCATATTCTCCTGCACCAAGAATTTGATCTTGGGAAACCTCAATACCTTTTGCTCTTCCTTGCTGTTCCATATGTTTGGATTCTTCTCTGAAATAAATTCCAAACATCAAGGAAGGTCCATTATCTAAAACTGCAGACACTAACTGATGGAAATCATGGGGGGTAGCTCTAGCATTAGAAGCCCAAGTCCTTATCATTTCCTTTACGTATGCAGAGTGCAAGCCAAAATTAACAATAGCTTGCTTAATTTCTTTTAGATCATTCATTGCTATTGGCGTCCATCTAGCTTCTCTGACTCCCTTTGAGCCTTTAGAAGTTGACGCTTTGTCAGAATTAAGTATAGGGTATGCTGCTAAAACCTTTGGTAAGCCAGTTCTAATAGCTGGTGTTGGCATTGTATCCTGTCCTTGTGCCTTATTACTCTGTTCACCAGCTCCAATCATTTCTTCAATCATTTCAAGTCTTTTTATTATTGTCTCTTTTGAATCCTTAATCTCCTGACCTGCATGAGTTTCTAGTAAAGATTGTATGGTTCTTAGGAGTGCCATGATCTTCCTAAATGATAGAATATGCAAAAGAATACTGAAACCTAGTAACCAGTAAATTAAGTTATCCCCATAGTCATATAAACCTTGCATAATATAACCCATTGTATTGGTAACCAGAACAGTAAAATTCGCGTTGGAAACGGGAACTGCCATATTACCTATTATCCAGCAGGTGGCGCTGTTGCCAAGTCTCGACGAAAACACGGTCCTGTTTCAGAGTCCGCCTAGTATTTGTTAAAAACTGGAAAATGTAAGTTGCTCAACAAAGTAAATGTAATTAAATCAATTCCAGAGATGGAACCAGAAACCAGAATCCAGGGGTAGAGAAGAACAACCTGGAAGCCGCTTATGCCTCCACGTGACAGAGTCACCCTGAGGGGTTGTAGCTTTCAGCAACCGCGTGCTCTGGTTCGCGCCACTTAAGAGCTGTGCTTGCAAGGGAGATTTAAAAACGACTCAGAAAAGAGCAAACCAGGCGGGCAGAGACTACGCGGGCCTGTGGAGTTTAAATCCACAGGCAGCGGCTGAGGAAGCAAAGGCTCCCGCCAAGCTGAACAAGCACCCGCCAAGCCGAACTTGCGGCCGCCAAGCCGAACTTCCGGCCGCCAAGCCGAACTCGCGGCTGCCAGCCGGGAGAGGTTCTAAAACCAAACGTTGGGCGCCAAATGAAGGCGTAAGTCACAAACAATGCCACACCAGTTTGGAATTATGATTAATAGGGTGGTATTTATTTAAAGGGGAAAAAACTTACAGATCACTGTCAGCCCTCTGCGTAACCAGGAAGGAAGTCAAGTCACCGGCGGAGCAGGAAGTGAAGAGAGAGAGGAAAGGGAATTGGCCGCTTTTTTAAAGGGAGAGAGACCACGCCCCAAGGGGCTGGTATCTCAGAGGCGATAGGCTGGAGGAGTGGGAGGACCTCCCGTAACAGTAGGGCTTTCGGGTTTTCCGTTAACTTGCCACTGCACCAGAAGCCTGAGCCAGGTGGCTAAGCCAAGGGCTTAGCTGAGATGAGATCTGGATGTGTTTGGAGATGTCCACCACTCATTTCTCATGCATCCCCCTACTCCCCGTTTTCACTTGAGTTCTGTCCGATTGCAACAGGCTCGAGTCCTAGTAAGGCATGGGCTTCCGGATAGGTTCCTGTGATTCAAGCCAATCACTCAAAAGCCCTGGGTGGCCTTTTATAAAAATCCTTTTAAATTGGGGCTAACATCTAACGTAAAGCAAGCAAGGCTCCAAAGCCCACAGTTTCTAGATGTGTGCCCCTGCCTGCTCCCCTGCTCCCCACTCCCTGCTTCTCTAAGCTGTTTGCTGTTTGTCTCATTCTGGGCCCCTTCCCCCTACCCCCCCCCCCCCAGCTGTTCGCTGTTTCTCTCACTCTGGGATTTAAAAAAAAACTGTTTCCCCCTGTCCTTCCACTCTCCCGGTTTCTGCCACCTAACTGCACTGTAATTTTATGTTGGTCAGCTGACACTGTCTGTCTGTTAGAATGCTGTGGCCGCAGTATGTCTGTGCACGTATATGGATTCATGTTTCTTTGTGCATGTGTTCTCGTTTTAAGATAACTCCAGACTAAAACAGCTCTGGAAAAATACAAACACATGGGTAACCGCCATTTTGACCTCGATCACCATCTTGGGTAAAAGTACCCATGTGTGCTAATATTCTTTGACTTATTAAAATATTCCTTTAATCTTATTACATTTACTAGCATTGGTAAACTGTAACTAACTGGATAAAATACACATCTACATTTACCATATGTCCAGTTAAAAATAACAGGTAATGGTACCCAATTCTCAAGTGCCTTTACAGATCTCAGAGTATGGCATTTAACAAAAGAGCCTCTAACACAAAGACACGCCAGCTTCTGCAGCATCCTTTAGCTCCTGCACGAATATACGCGGTTATGTCTTTGAACACCGGATTTTTTATAAAGAAGCAAAAAATACCAAATGGAAAAAAGAAAGCATATTTAACAAGTGGTGCAGGCATAACTGGATATTAACACATAGAAGAATTAAAATAGACCCATATCTATCACCATGCACAAAACTCAAGTCTAAATGGATCAAAGACCTCAATATAAGCCAGCCACACTGAACCTTATAGAAGAGAAAGTGGGAAGCATACTTGAACGCATTAGCACAGGAGACCACTTCCTAAATATAACCCCAGAAGCACAGACACTGAGGGAAACAATTAGTAAATGGGACCTCCTGAAACTGAAAAGCTTCTGTAAAGCAAAGGACACGGTCAACAAGACAAAATGACAGCCTACAGAATGGGAAAAGATCTTCACTAACCCCATATCAGACAGAGGACTGATTTCCAAAATATATAAAGAACTCAAGAAATTGGACACCAAAAGATCACATAATCCAATTAAAAATAAAATGGAGTAGAGACCTAAACTGAGAACTCTCAACAGAGGAATCTAAAATGGCTGAAAGAGGGCTGGAGAGATGGCTCAGTGGTTAAGAGCATTGTCTGCTCTTCCAAAGGTCCTGAGTTCAATTCCCAGCAACCACATAGTGGCTCACAATCATCTGTAATGAGGTCTGGTGCCGTCTTCTGACCTGCAGACATACACACAGAATATTGTATCCATAATGAATAAATAAATATTTTTTAAAAAATAATAAAATAAAATAAAATGGCTGAAAGACACTTAAGGAAATGTTCAACATCCTTTGTCATCAGAGAAATGCAAATTAAACAACTCTGAGATTCCATCTTACACCTGAAAGAAGGGCCAAGATCAAAACCACTGATGACAACTTATTCTAGAGAGGTTGTGGAGAAAAGGGAACACTTCTGCATTGCTGGTGGGAATGCAAGTTGGTATGGCCCCTTTGAATATCAGTATGGCAATTTCTCAGAAAATTAGGAAACAATCTTCCTCAAGACCCAGCAATACCACTTTTGGGTATATATCCAAAGGATGCTCAATTGTGCCACAAGGACATGTGCTCAACTATGTTCATAGCAGCTTTGTTTGTCATAGCCAGAACCTGGAAACAACCTGAATGCCCCTTGATCGAAGAATGGATTTTAAAAAAATGTGGCACATTTACACAATGAAGTATTACACAGCAGAAAAAAATAACGACAGCTTGAATTTTGCAGGAAAATGGATAGAACTAGAAAACATTATTTTGAGTGTGGTAACCCAGAGACAGAAAGACAATTATCACATGTACTCACTCATAGGTGGTTTTTAAACATAAAGCAAGAAAGCCGCCTACAAACCACAATCCCAGAGAACCTAGACAACAATGTGGACACCAAGAGAGACTTACATAGATCTAATCTACATGGGAAGTAGAAAGTAGAAAAAGAGACGATCTCCTGAGTAAATTGGGAGCATGGGGACCTTGGGGGAGGATTGAAGTGGGGAAAGGAAAGGCAGGGAGGGGAGCAGAGAAAAATGTAGAGCTCAATAAATATATTTAAAAAAAAGTACGCATGTACAGAAAAAAATAAAGGCAAAATTTAAATAAAAGGATATACATGGTTGCAAAGAGCATTTCCCCTCCAGGCTTGCCTTTGGGTTTGGCAAAGCCATCCATCCACACAGGAAAAAGCGGCCTTTCACCTCTTCAGCTTCCTGAATGCCTTCTGGTGAATCGATCTTCTCATCCTGCCGAGACAGGTAGACTAAATCTTCCCCCTACAGGAAAATCTTTGGGCCTCTTGTACTCAGCAGCTAACAGCAAGCACTGCTTCTAGGCTGATGTTCTCCAAGGACTGAGAAGAGGCTTGTAGCTCATTACTTTATTTGCTAAGTTTCCTGCTAACATGCAGACAGGTGTGCCTCTTTTTTTTTTTTTTTTTTGGTTTTTCGAGACAGGGTTTCTCTGTAGCTTTGGAGCTTGTCCTGGAACTAGCTCTTGTAGGCCAGGCTGGTCTCGAACTCACAGAGATCCTACTGCCTCTGCCTCCCAAGTGCTGGGATTAAAGGCGTGCGCCACCCACCGCCCGGCAAGGCGTGCCTCTTTAACAGGCTTCATAGTCCAGGACTAACAGGTTTCAGGTGTATCTTAAAAATCCAGAATCCCCAGTTCCCTTTATCAAGAATAAGGTCTCGCAAAAAACTAACAATCTCCAGAGTCAATTTTAACCCCAGCCAGTTTCAAGCATATGTTACGGGTCACTCCTGCTGTCTGGGAGGACAACTTACAAAGGGCTCTCCAGACAACACCAACACCTGCCCCAGCTCCTGGGACTTCACATTGGTACCAGCTCTCCTGCCTCAAGAACACCTAAATCTGTTTTTATCTGCTATTGTGTCCCAATTATACACCTGAGCCTCACCTGTACAACCAGGGCACCCCTCTGTCCCATTCTTTCTGGCTTAATAACTTCCATGGCTAGCCCCATTCATAAAACCAATATTAACATTGTTTTTTTTTTCCTCCTAGCCACCTTCCTTCTCTTCTCCCTCAAAAAGCAGCTGCTTGAGGTCTCCAGGTTGACATCAAACCGGATTCTGCTCCAGCCATTCCTCCTGCTGAGCATAAGCCCACTTCCCAGATCTCCCCTCCCCCACATTGCCCCATGCCCACAGGAAGTAGCCAGACTCTATATCCAATGCCCCTATATCCACGGACTCTGGGATGTTTCATTGGAAGTGAGACCCCAGCCTTCTAATACTTCTATATCCAAGGAGTCTTGGATAATTGATTGAAAGCATCATCCTAGCCCTGGCATCCATATTTGGAAGCCTCTCCCCTGGGAGTTGACTTGGTTTGGACTCCACCTCTGGAAAATCCCACCAAGCACTGACCCCTCCTCAGGGAGGGTCAGGACCACTCCCACAGGCTATTTAGGCTGCTGCCCCCAAAAGAAACATGTGGTCTTCAGGTTCTGCATGGCCCCCCTTTCTCTCTCTCTCTCTCTCTCTCTCTCTCTCTCTCTCTCTCTCTTTCTCTCTCTCTCTCCCCGGCCATGCTCCTGGCCACGCTGTATTTATTAAATGTGGGCATCTTTTATTTTGGTCTAATTTGGTCTGATTGGAATTATTTGTGTCGGCGGAGAGGCTTGTTTTAAGAAATATACCTAATACTTTTCTTCTTTTTTATTATTTATTTATTTATTGGTGTTTTGAAACAGGGTTTCTCTGTATAACAGCCCTGGCTGTCCTGGAACTCTCATTGTAGATCAGGCTGGCCTCAGACTCAGAGATCTGCCTGCCTCTGCCTCTCGCGTGATACCCTGCCAGGCCATTTCTTTTCTTAAAGAGACAAACTAATGTTAAAATATGAAGACTGTGTAGATCCTCTGTTCCTACCCCTCATTTTCTCCTCACACAACATAAAAGTCAGAGTCTATACCCCTCCCTGCGAGGTGGTGTTGCATAGGGCTTCTTACCGCCTCCCTGTCCTCCTCCACGCATTTACCACACAGGACACTGAGCTGGGGCTTTGCTAGGGCTTCTGCACTGGATGCCTGGTCCTTTTTGTTTTTCAAGACAGGGTTTTAGGGTGTAGCCCTGGCTGTCCTGGAACTCACTCTTGTAGACCAGGCTGGCCTCGAACTCAGAGAGCCACCTACCTCTGCCTCTTGTTGAGACAGTCTTACGCAGCACAGCAGCACAGTCTGGTCTCAAACTTGCTATATAATCCAGGGTGGCCTTGAATGCTAGATTCCCAAGACTCCACCTCCAAGTACAGGGATATTTATTTATTTATTTATGGGTTGTTTTTTGCTGGCCTTGAACTCACAGAGATCTGCTTACTTCTACCTTCACGGGTGCTGGGATTAAAGGCACGTGTTATCATGCCTGGCTAACCTTTTTTTCTGATTCCCATTTAGTCAGTGTAGAAGGCAGCACACAACTGCCACAGTGTGCATGTGAAGGCCAGGAGAGAATTTAAAAGTCAGCTCTCTCCTACATGTGCGTCCCAGGGATTGAGCTCAGATTATTCATTAGGTTTCCATGCAAGTGGTGTCTCTAATCACTGAATCATATCACTGGCTCCGATTTTTATTTTTAAATTTTATACTTGGTTTTCTCAGAGACAGGGTCTAATTATATACTTCAGGCTGGCCTTGAACATGCTATACAGCCACTCCAACCTTGAACCTCACATCCTCTTGCCTCGTGTTTCTGAGTGCTAGGATTATGGGTCTGTGCTACCACAATTTTTTAGTCTTAGACAGAGCACTGAAGATTCCCAGGGTCACTCTTGGATTGTTCACATATACACACATGTGCAGTTACATACATTCAAATATGTGCACACACACACACACACCACGTGCTCATGAAAAGAAAAACAAACAAATGAACAAAAAACTAGTGAATTTTCCAAAGTTTACAGGTCTAGTTGGGACAACAGTGAGACTTTGGATGACTGCTGCCCCTGAAAGAGGCTGGAAACGCTAAAGCAGAGGCAAAAAGAGGCATCAGCAATGGAACAGGTAACCAAGACCTTTCCAGGGTGTTTGGGCTGCACCTCAGAAGAGCAGCTGAGTTCCCCAGAAATAGAATGTAGTGTCGACAGCTGACTAGTTCCATAAGCTTGTTATAAGGATTTTGAGGGCAACAGCCATGTTTATGGATTTCTTCCCAGTTTGTATCAGAATCTGGGACAGACTTCAGACACAAATACTTTTTATCCAAGGCATAAAAGAATGAGAAAGGGGAGCTGGAGAGATGGCTCAGCGGATAAGAGCATTGCCTGCTCTTCCAGAGGTCCTGAGTTCAATTCCCAGCAACCACATGGTGGCTCACAACCGTCTGTAATGAGGTCTAGTGCCCTCTTCAGACATGCACGCAGACAGAACATTGTATACATAATAAATAATTTTTTTAAAAAAAAGCAGCTTTAAAAAAATGAGAAAGTCCAGGTGTGGTGGTACAACATAATCTTTAATTCTTTAATCCCAGCCCTTGGGAGACAGCTGAACCTCTGAGTTCCAGACCACTACATAAGAGAAACCCTGTCTTGAAAAACAACATATAAAACACACACACACACACACACACACACACACACACACAGAGAGAGAGAGAGAGAGAGAGAGAGAGAGAGAGAGAGAGAGAGAGAGAAATAGAGAAAGAACAACGATGACAAACCAAAAAACAAAACAAAATAAAACAACAACAACAAAACAACGAAATTGAAAAACCAGGAGTGGAGGAGATGGCACAGTGGGTCAGAGCCCCGGGTGCCCAGGGTGCACTGTGTGCGGTGGTGCACGCCTTTTCTTCAGCATTTGGGAGGCAGAGATAGGCAGATCTCTGAGAATTCAAAGTTAGACTGGTCTACAAAGCGAGTTCCTGGGCAGAGAAACCCTGCCTCTAAAATCGAAAACAACAAAAAAGCCCTTTCTGAGGACCCACGTCCAGAGCACCCTAACCATGGTGGCTCACAAACCTCTTTAACTCCAGCTGGATTCTGGAGATCTAACAATCTCTGCTGGCCTCTACAAGCACCAGCCACCAAATACATACATGCAGGCCAAATACTCATACACATAAGATAGTTTTAAATACTCAAAGGAGGCCAGCATGGTGGTGCACACCTTTAACACCGGTACAGGGCAAGGCAGGAAGAATTCGAGGCTAGCCTGGCCTACAAAGTGAGTTTCAGGACAGCCAGGAAAACACAGTGAGACCCTGTCTCAAAATAAAAAGAAAGTATTATGAATATGATGTAGCTCCGTAACAGGTTTGTCTAGCATGTTCAAGGTATCCTTACCAAAAAAAAAGAAAAAAAATGTGTTCAAACGGGAGACTGAGAAGAGTGGAAATGGACGTCCCGGAACGCAGGGACACACACACGTTCAAACAAGCGCACGTCTCTGGGAGCCATTATCCACAAGAGACACGCACGCACGCAAGACCCAACGCCAGGCCGGAGGAGGGGCCGATCTGCAGAAACCCGGAGACTGAGATTCCAGGCGGGGCCAACAGGTAGGCCTGGCACGTAAGTGTCCTCCCACAACTAGAGCGTGCTAAGTTACGTCACATCACTTCCGGTCTGGTAGGTAAGATGGGGAAACAAAAGGAGACGGAGGACGCATGCGTCGAGTGGGTCCCGGAATCCGGTGGATTCTTCCGTTCAGGCCTGGGGAAGTGCTTCCGGGTCTCTGCCGGCTGCCGGCTCTTGGCGCGGTAAGTGCGGAAACGAAGCTATTGCCGTCTCCTTGCTTATTCTTTCTTCCTGCTTCCAGAGAAACCCCGTTCCTTTGACTCGCCTCCCCAGGAACTCATCTATTCCGCTCCTTGACGCTTAACGACATCCTGCTCATTGGCTGCTTCCTTAAATCTAAGCCCCACCCATCACACAAGTTCCGTCATTCACTGGTTTCACTTCCTGTCACCCAGCATTTCTTTCAGTTAATTGGCTTCAGCCAGGCCGCGCGCATTTTTTGCGACTAGCATCCCTATTAGGGCAAAAACCTGTCAGAGACCCGCCCCTGCCTCCTTCCTGTTGGTCAAGCTCACAGTTATTATTATAATGAGCAAAGAATGGGCGGTGGTGGGTAGGGTTTTAGGATACAGATTTTGTCAGTACTTTTGGGATGAGGGTTGGCTCTGTTTTCCTGTCACACGGGCCTGGGACGCTTTGGTGTAGGGAATGGCAGCGGCTAGTTCTGCGTGGATCAGATTAGAACAAAAGATAGAGTAGAGCCGAGTGTGATGGCTGGTGTACGCCTTTAATCCCAGCATTCGGGGGCTGAGGCATGCGGATCTCTGTGAGTTTGGGACTAGCCTGGTCTTTATAGTGAGTTCCATATTAGCCAGGGCTACTTAATGAGACCCCATCTCATTGGGAAAAAAAAAGGGGGGGGGACACCAATTCTGTTTTTTCTGTGCTCTTGCTACATCGCTGGACTAGGATCCCTTGTGTATGTTCTAAATAAACCCCACCCAGCGTGCGACATAAAGTCAAGCCTACCTGTCACTGGGTCTTACGAGCTGATAGATTTTAAATCAGCTTCTTGATGGCCTTCCTGGGCTTCAGCTTTAATCCACAAAGTTGACTTTATTTGTTCTCTTACATGTCAATTCATCATTCATTCTTCTGCTTATTGTCTGTCTATTTGTCCATGCTTCCTAGTTGTGTGTAGTGTAGTTTGACTGGTCGGTGAGAGGTGGTTCATGTCCAAAACATTTTTGCACTGTTTGGATGTGATATGAATCAAAAGAGCAAAGAATGAGTTTTATGATGTCTGTGTTTGTGTGTGTGTTAAAGGAGACTTTTACTGGATTCCTGCTAGTGCTAATTTTGTATATAATCACAATGCCACATTCCATCTCTGGCTCCCAGTCTCTTCTCTCCTTAAGCGGCAAAGAACTTTATCCATTATTTTGTTTTGTTGTCAGAATAACTTTAAGGATGATATAATTGTTATTATCCCCATTTTTACAGATGAGGAAACTGAGGCCCAGAGAGGTTAAGTGTATTGGCCAAAGTCAAACAGCTAGTAAGTGATGGAGCCAGGACTCAAACTCAGGTCTGTCTGATTTCGAGAGGGAAGGGAAGCTTCTCTCCTGCCTTCCACTCCACCCCACCCCTAAATCAAATTACAACTGCATCAGAACAAAACAAAACATACTCACTTGACCCTCTCCCTCAGCTTAGGGGCCATGTCCACCCTGTTCCCGTCACTGTTCCCTCGTGTGACTGAGACACTGTGGTTTAATCTGGATCGACCCTGTGTGGAGGAGACAGAGCTGCAGCAGCAGGAGCAGCAGCATCAGGCCTGGGTGAGTGAGGACCTAGCTCAGCATGGAGACGACCTTACCTTATCCTGGAGACCTGCTTAGGAAAAGCATTTTTCTCTGAGTTGGGATCAGTCATGCTGGGTACTTGGAGACTGAAGTTATTATTTCGTGAAGCCCTAACTGCTTGAGGGAACATAGGACTTCAGGGCTAGATTACTTGTCAAGCTCCAGACAGCCTAAATTCTATCTATATTTAATCACAGGACTTAATGATTTTAACTTAATTACTTACAAGATGCCATATTTCAGGCTGAGTGTCTCACTTTACTCTCTTCAGAATTACATGAGAAACCTGAGGCCAAAAGACTTCACACACAATTTTATAAAGAGCAGATGACAGGAGAAAGGGGGTCGAATCTTCCTGAGAACTGGGTGTGGGGGGAGAGAAGCTTTGTTTCAACATTTGGGGATCTTGGAAGGGATAGAGTAAGCCAGTCCCATGCCCTTGACCTGCTCTGCTTGGGCCTTGGCCCTACTTTTCCCCAAACTCCTTTGCCCACAGCTTCAAAGCATCGCAGAGAAAGACAACAACCTGGTACCTATTGGCAAGCCAGCCTCAGAGGTGAGTGGCGCCAGCGGGTGGGGACGATATGGAGCTCAGTAGACCAGGGCTTCATTTTAATTTAATGGCCTTGCTTCTGACTCAGAACACTTGTTCTTATTAAGAGTAGACAGCAAAAGTGGGAACTTGAGGGGGTAGGCATTAGGCCTAGCATTAAGGTCCTTCATGTCATGCAGCCGCCTCCCATACTCAAGGTGGGCAGGGTTGGAAAGGAGGAGGCTCCCTGTAGGCTAGCTCTTGACCTGGCCCAGGTAGCCCTGAGACCTCCAGACTCTCTCTGACCCCACCAGCACTATGATGATGAAGAGGAAGAGGATGATGAAGATGACGAGGACAGTGAAGAGGATTCAGAAGATGATGAGGACATGCAGGACATGGATGAGATGAATGACTATAATGAGTCCCCTGATGATGGAGAGGTCAACGAGGTAGGCGGGGTGTAGGGAGTGCCTTTGTTCCTAGGCTCCTGCCCCCGATCTAACTGATGGCCGAGGGATGCAGAAACCCTGGCTCTACCCAGGGGCAGGATCTGGGCTGAGACTGGCTGAGGCCCCTCCCCACCCACACCCAGCCTCCTCTTCAGGTGGACATGGAAGGCAACGAACAGGATCAGGACCAGTGGATGATCTAGGTAGACAAGCCAAGGTGGCCTCAGGGTGATTCCAGGCCACCCCAACCTATCTTACATCCACAGCCTCAGCCCCTCAGCCTGCAGAACCAGCTGTGATTGTAGTGTCTAAAGCTTACCCTTAGGCACTGTCTCTGCTGCTTCCAGGACAAGGTCTCCTTGGGCCCTCCCAGGCCATCAGTCTTCCCTTGAATCCCGAGAGCCTGAGCCCATCCCACCTTCCTGGCTGGTACCTCATTCCTTGGTTGCCAGGTGTGGTCTCTTTCTAACCCTCTTTAATAAAGACACAGGACTGATTCTTTTCCCCAATGTCTATTCCCTGTTTGTTGGTGGGACCCAGAGGAGTCCAGTTATCTCTTCTTGGACAGTGGGAAGGGGTCATTTAAGGGATCTCAGGCAAACCTAATGGATCAGGTGGGCTAGGATCGGAGGCCAGGCTTCTGTGATTGATAATTCTTGTGGCCTAGCTGGCACCTGGATGCGCTACGGGGCCTCATTGTTTGCAGCTGCCTCTGATTCCATCCAGAAGCTGAGTCCCACAGCTGGGAGGCTCTGGGGGCTCTGCCAGCCAGCTTTCTTTGTTGTAATTTATTTATGCTTAGAGATTTTTTTTGTATGTATGTGTGTACATGTATATCACATGTGTGCCTGTGTCATGTGAGTGCTGGAAATTGAACCTGAGTCCTCCAGATAGGGAGCAGCAGCCAGTGCTCTTAACTGTTGAGCCATCTTTCCAGCCCTTAATATTAAGAGAATAAGCAATCTCAGAAGAAGGAAGGACTCACCTGGAGGGAGCGATCGATAACAGAACAAGGGCTCAGGACTCCTGCTTGCAGTCTCCAGTTTTCTAGGAGAGGATCTTGTGGGACCAAGAAGACTGATAGAATTTGACACTTTGGATTGATATGGAGTTGGGGGCAGGCCGAGTTGAGAAGAAAGCTTCCCCAGCCTGAACCTAGCATATGCTGGACACTAAACAGAAAGGGAAAGGGGATATTTTGAGGTCCTTGCTTGAGTGGGGTTGTGGTTGTATCAGTAAATATCCCAGGTCCTGGATCTCAGCCAGGTCCAGCATAGGTGAGTTGGGCTATGCCATCCTTGATGGCAGGGAAGTCTGGGAGGCTGGTGTGGTGGAGGCGACAGCGATAGCGGCTGCAGCTCTTTGTGTATTGTAGGAAGCGGGGTGCACCAGGGAAAAGCACATGGTCAGCCAATACAGTGGCACCACTTGGGAGTAGAGCATGGGCTTCCAGGAGCTGCAGATCCCGTAGATAATATCGAGGCCGATGTGCCAGCAGCACCAGATCTGCCCGATTCAGCTGGTACTGAGCTCTCAGGCGTGGGATCACTTCCTCTGAGCTGCCCACAATGAGCTCCACCTGTGGGGAAAGCCATAGTGAAGGTGAGAATAGGAAGGACTGCTTCCCCTCTCCTGACCCCCATGACAGACTGATCTCATGCCAGCACTGGTCTAGGCCTGCACAAGTGTCTCCCATTTCCTCCGGCCTCAGAAATTGAGTAGTCAGCATCAGTATTGTAATTCCTAGTATGTGCCGTGAAGAAGCTGGGAATCACAGGATGTGCTGTACCTGAGGTCACACAACTAACTGAACAATAAGATTTGGACTGAGATTTGCTTGGCTGTGGAGAGCTTCCTCTTAGCTGCTGCAGTTATAGTCCGTGAAAATAAGAGCAGATGACTCGGGATTGAGGGAGTAGGAGGAACATGCCCTCCAGGATGCCAGCTGCCTAAGTGGAGCTGCTTCCTTGAATGGGATACTTTCCCAAAAGAAACCTAGCCCCAAGCTGGGGAGATGGAAGCTGACCATTTGCTCATCGAAGCCAGCCAGCCGGATGAGTTTTTCAGCCACTGCTGCTGTACGAGGGTCCCGCTCCACAGTGAGAAGGCGACTCCCAGGGGGCAAAGCCCGCGCAATAAACAGTGTAGAGTATCCGCAGTAGGTGCCCAGCTCCAGCACACAAGCAGGGGCCTTCTCTTCCACCAGCCGCATCAGAATCTGACCTATGGGGTAAGATGGCTGTTGTAGAAGAGATCTAAACCAGGTGTGCCCGGTATGAAACATGCCGCTGTGCTTGCTTCATGCTGTATTTATACATGAGGCTAACAGGCTGACTGCCCTTGCCCACTCCTACCTCCATCCAAGCGTTCTAGACTCAGTTTAAATGTTCCTTCCTCCAGGGGGGTTCAG
The DNA here is from genome assembly GCF_037038515.1 of Microtus pennsylvanicus. Lineage (NCBI taxonomy): Eukaryota > Metazoa > Chordata > Mammalia > Rodentia > Cricetidae > Microtus > Microtus pennsylvanicus. The sequence continues at coordinate 42,992,015 of NC_134583.1, forward strand.
GCAAAACAACCCCCTTATCTTCAAGGCTCCTGGGACACTTTCAGTTTCATCCTCAAACCCCTGCACTCCCTTATTGTTCATCGTGGTTTTGATTTTGGAATTGGCTAAGTCTGAGAATACTTAGAAGTACTGTGCTGTCTAGACAGACAGCTATCCTCAGTTGGATGTGGAAGCCTCTGGTAGGAAAGAAAATCTAGTAAAGTTCTGAGTTACAATTCCCCCCTGTGTTATGCTCTCTGGGGCCAGCATTTGTGGCTGGTTCACCTCCTCCCTCAGCACCTGGTACAAAGAGTGGCAATAAATGTCTGCTGGATAACTGAATAACTTGGTCCAGGCTCCTCATTTCCAAATGAAAAACAAAAGTCATAAGCACAGGCATGAAGCTTCCTACGTACCTAGCAAAGCAGTGAATAACAGATACCAGATCTTTCCTCTCCTCACTATCTTTTCCTTTTTTTTTTTTTTTTGTATTTTTGAGACAGGGTTTCACTGTAGCTATCAAGCCTGTCCTGGCACTAGCTCTTGTAGACCAGGCTGGACTCGAACTCACAGAGATCTGCCTGCTCCTACCTCCTGAGTGCTGGGATCACTATCTTGGGATTATTTCTGGAACAGAAGGCTGGAGAAGGGAACGCTGACCTTTCACAGGGCCCATGTGACTCAGGTACTCGCAGCAGCTGCTCCAGTGGTCTAGAGTGGTGAGGATGTGACCAGGGTCTCCAGGCAGAGCATGGGTGAGCACGTAGCTGAAGGCCCGTTCCTCAGTTCGAAGTCCTGACAGGCAGTCCCTGAAGCTTCTCAGCAGGACTGTACGCACCAGCAGTCGGAAATGGTGTCGGTATCTCACCAGCAGTGTCACCACGAGTGGCAGGAATGCCAGTGCAATGGCAGGGGACATTGTTCCTACCTGAGTCCTAGGACAGAGGGAGGCTGGGAGGGAAACCTACGTGTACTATTTGCCTGTTGTTTGTGCAGCCTTTATCAGTTTCTGTTACCACACTTGTCCAAACCATGGTTCACAAAGACTGACTTTTGTTTTGGTTTATCGAGACAGGGTTTCTCTGTGGTTTTGGAGCCTGTCCTGAAACTAGCTCTGTAGACCAGGCTGGCCTCGAACTCACAAAGATCCGCCTGCCTCTACTTTCTGAGTGTTGGGATTAAAGGTGTGCACCGCTGCCACCCGGCTGAGAGACTGATTTGAATCCAGCCTATGTGCTCTGCACTTTTCATGCCATGCTGCCTGTGTTTAGTACCCAGCCACAGCTGTCTCCCTTTCTAGTCCTGACAGGATCCTTTTCTGTACTGTTCCTACACCTGTCCATTTTCTTATCTCCCTAACATCATTCCTCTTCAGGACCTTTTCATCAGTTTCTTGGCGTATCTTCCTCCTATAATCTCTGATCTATTATAGTGTAGCCAAAGAAAAAAGCTTGCCAGGCATTGGTGGCACATGCCTCTAATTCCAGCACTCAGGAGGCAGAGGCAGGAGGATCTCTTTGAGTTCAAGGCTACCCTGGTCTACAGAGTTCTTTCCAGAGCAGCCAGGGCTACATAGAGAAACCCTGTCTCAAGAAAGAAAAACCAAAATAAACCAAAAAAAAAAAAAGATAAAAGCTTTGTCTTCAAATCCCGTCATGCTCTCACCATGCTTTACTTTATTAAAAGGATCAAACACTATGCCTAGGTCTGGATGGCTCAGTGGTTGAAAGCACTTGCTGCTCTTGAAGAGGATCTCAGTTTAGTCCCAGAACTCACATGGTGGTTCAGAGACATCTATAACACCAGTTCCAGGAGATCCAACCCCCTCAAGGGCTCACCCAGTGGTGAACACGAGTATAAGCAAAACAAAAAAAACAAAACCTTAGAAAAAACAAAACAAAAATACACACACACACTGAACAACAACAAAAATCCCAAACATTGGAGAGCTGGCTCTATGGTGAAGAGCACTGATTGCTCTTCAAAGGCCCTCGGTTTGATTCTCAACACCAACATCTGGTCAATCACAACTGTTGGTAACTCCAGTTCCAGGGGATCTGATGCCCTCTTCTGGTCGCCACAGACACTGCATGCACATGGTGCACAGAAGTCATCCATACATATGAAATAGAAATAAAATCTTTTAAAAGAACAAAATAAGTACTATTCATGGTATTTTGGTGCGCACTTGTAATCCCAATCATGAGGAAGGCCAAGGTAGAAGGATCTCAAGTTTAAAGTTAATGTGAGCTACACATCTGAGACCCTGTCTAAAAAAATAAATTCAATCTCTATACCAAGTTAATTCTATCCAAGGTCTCTTTCTGTCTGCTCTTCTCTTGAGGTGTTTGTCCTCCTTGGTTCTATGTATTTTCTCCAGTCTTGTCTCAGCTTTTCTATTTCCCCCACTAAGAATTCGCCTCGTAAGTGAAACATGCACACACACACCCCACTTTTACACTATCCAGCTTTCCTCTCCAGGACCCTTTAGGGGATTGCTGTCTTTTTTCCTCCCACTGCCCGCCTACCCAGATCTGACCTTGGCAGACTGTTTTTGCAAGACCTTTAGTTGGAAGGGGAGTGTATGCTAAAATTTAGAGTATATAAATGAATGTAAAAAGGCTTGTGATATGGGCAGGAATTGATGTGATTGGGAACCCACAAGGCCCTGCTTACCTGGGCTGAAGGCTCCTAGAAAAGACCAGAGTACCGGAATGGGAAGTCCTTGAGAGGAATAACCCTGAAGAAGGAGACTGGACCTGATTTCAATTATTGATGCTGAGGCTGTTGTTACCTGAGACCTGTAGCTCAGGTTACCAGGCCCAGTGACAAACTTCAGCTGCCTCCTTTTTTCAGGTACCCTAGAGAAACTTAGCAGAACTCTAGGGTCTTAAAGAATTAATAAATGCTGATAGGCCTGGTGACATCTCCCAAGCCCTTGGGATCAGGACATGGGGCATGATACAAGCCAAAATAATTGAGACGTATTTACTCAGTTCAAAATCCAAGTTTTCTGTGTTAGGGCATAGGTCAAAGAGAAGTTAGGCTGTCTTTCAGTGGCTCACATTTGGTAGAAGTGATGAAGTCAGAAACTCAATAAAATTCAATGTGATCACTAGACTAGGGAATTCCACAATTGTGAAGGAGTGGCACACTATAACCAGTAAATATTTGTGGTTTTGTTTTGAAGATTTATTTATTATGTATACAGTGTTCTACCAGCATGCCAGAAGAGGTTGTGAGCCACCTTGTGGTTGATGGGAATTGAACTCAGGACCTCTGGAAGAGCAGCCAGTGCTGGTAACCTTTGAGCCATCTCTCCAGCCCTTGGTGTGTGTGTGTGGGGGGTGTCTGTTTTTAATTTTTTGTGTATTCAGCCGGGCGGTGGTGGCGCACACCTTTAATCCTAGCACTGGGGAGGCAGAGGCAGGCGAATCTCTGTGAGTTTGAGGCCAGTTTCAGGACAGGCTCCAAAAGCTACACAGGGAAACCGTCTTGAAACAGAAAACAAAAACAATAAAAGAAAAAAATTATGCGTATTCCTGGTTGATCTGCATGTGTGTCTATACACGGTGTACATGTTGTAATGAGGCCAGAAGAGGGCACCGTTTATCCTGGGACTGGAGTTGGATGATTGTGAGGCACCATGTGGGTTTCGGTAAATTGAACTCCGATCCTCTGGAGGCAGCAGTCAGTGCTTCTCATCGCTGAATCGTTTCTAGCCCCAGAATTTGCTAATTTAATAAGTAAATACCACTGGGTTAAGTAAAGGGAGGAAAAGTGCTCAGAATAGGATCAGAAAAGGTTTGTATTTGGGCTGTAATCCCTAACGTGGAGGGAGGACTGCCATCTGCCTGTGCAGGCATAATTCACCTTCATCAAGAAACTGCCAAACGGGACTAGAGATGTTTAGTGGCTAGAAGCCGCCTGCCAGAAAGCCTGACCACCTGACTTCAATCCCTAGAAAACACATGGTGGAAAGACACAGCTAACTTCCACAAGTCATTCCTTGATCTTCACACGTGCAGCATGACACGTGTTCACACTCATATACGTACTGTTTTGCCGGGCATACAGACGTACATGTAATCCTAGCACTCGGAAGGCAGAAGCAAGTGGTTCTCTAAATTCGAGACCAGTCTAGTCTACATAGCGAGTTTCAGGCTAGCCAGGTTACAAGGAGAAACCTTGGTCACACAGATACAAAGAAACTGGCAATTGGCTCCCGAGGGAAGCGCGTCCCTCCCGTGGCGCTGAACAGTTTATCTAATAGAGTTCGCACCCACGAAGGTGGCCTTGACACCACGTGATCTCACAACTCACGCTCTGGCCAGGCGACCGAAGGCTTCAGAGCCAGAGACTGGGAAAACAAAATCATGTGACCCGCCCCTCAGGTTACGTGCCGCGCGTCCTGCACGTAGGACGCGCTTTTCCATTGGTCGGCTATGGTCACGCGGAGGGGCGGGACCGGAAGTCGCGATTTGGCAGTGGTGTCCTAGAGGTTTGGGGACAGGCTGGGCGGAGGAGGGGAGCTGGCGGCAGCTGCGGGTCATGTGACCGGAAAGGCTCCTGACGGACGCCGTCCCTCCTCGGCGCCGCCTGAGCGCCCGGCCCTACCCCGCCATGGGGTGCTGCTATAGCAGCGAAAACGAGGACTCGGACCAGGTGCGGCGCGGCTGGCGGGTTTGGGACTGTGGGCTACGACCGCGGGACTTGGGGCCCAGAAAGAAGCCCGCAGCGGCAGGGAGCCGGACTGCAGGCTTACGGAGTACGGAGGCCTGGAGGGGACAGATTACAGAGAGGACGCCGAGCAGGGCTCCTACCCTCTTAGGGATCCTGGTCTTACTCCAGCCTAGGGTGGCACTGGCCGCCGCCTGACTCGGCCCCTCCCCTTCCACTTTCTGATACCCTCAGAACTTTCACAGCTTGAAGCCTCAGGCTGGGTGCCTGGGACGCATTCGCTTTCCCAGATTCCTATCCCTTCACCGCTGCTTGTATAAGTGGACTTTACGAACCCATTCTTAGAGATAGGTAATTTGAGGCACTTAGTCTCCTGAGATAAATAAGAAATTGGTGGATGTTAGAGATGTAATGTCATCGCTGGCCTGGTGTCGGAAGGCCTCTGGAAGTTGGTGGCATTTGAGTTGGCCAGAGTTGGCCAGTGAAGAATTTAGTAGAGTGGAGACGTCGGGATGTCAGGGAAGCAGTAGAGTTTAGCTTTGACCGATATGGAGGAAAGAGGGGATAGGGAGTTGATTTTGTTTATGCGTTTGGCTTCCTGTTCCCAGTCTGTGCCTGAAGGTTCCTCTAGCTAGAGACTGCCACTCAGAAAAATGTGACTGTAGAGTTATTCCCATGGAGAAAACATTAGCTTGGAGAGACTTACAGGGTTTTGTATTTGAAGTTTTCCATCGCCCCCCTGGTGCACCTCATTCCTCCGCACACCGCAATCCCTGCCCCACCGGGTTAGGCCACTGGCCACACCTTTTAGAGTTGCCTAAAGCCTGGGTTCTGCTTCTTACACAGAGTAGGCACCGAGCCACAGAGAACAGTTTCCCCAGGCTCGTGGAGGGTACAGTCAGAATAAGTGACATCACTGTACTTGAGAGGTTGTTTTTTCACCAGCGAACTGTAGTTCTTGAAACTGCAGTTCAAGAAAACGTGATTTGTTTGGCAGGGTGATTGGTTCCGGATCCTCGAACATGTTATTTGACCTGAATTTGACAAGCCGTGTAGCAAGAATCTTTTACTTCATCCAGGCCTACTAAAGGAGAGAAGAGCATAACAGGAACCCATCCCAAAACATCCAGAAAGGAGAGGGCAGTATTCCTGCCTGATGACAGCTGTGGCCTGGTGGGAAAAGGACACCAACTTCCTAAAATTCCACCTTCCCCTGATTGAGTCTCATTTCTGGCTGAGACAAGGTCTCATGTAGTCCAGACTGGCAAACCTGCTGTGTTGTTGAGGATGGCTTGAACTTGTGATTCTCCCGCTTCTGCCTGAGTCCTGGGATCATAGGCCTGTGCCATGGATGTTTATTCAGTTTATTCAGTAGTGGAGATCAAACCCAGTGCTTTATGCTTGCTAGACATGTACCAATAGGGTCATTTCCCCAGCCCCCCTGTCCCCAACTGCCTGCCCCTTTATTATAAGAAAGCCATCCCTCTTGGCTTACGCTTAAAATCCAACACTTTGGTGACTGAAGTGGAGAACTGCTTCATGTTTGGGGCCTGTCTGGCTACATAGTTTGGGGCCAGTTTTGAGGTACATAGCGAGCCTGTCTCAAAGCAAAAGAGAAATGTACAAATATTAAGGTCTTCAGAGGGCTTTTACATTACCTGTCATATGAGTTAATATCTGTTTAAAGCTGCAGAAAAAGCTCAGAGGGTCTAAGGTTTAGTTAACATTAGAAGTACTCTAGCCAAAACCAGGCGGTGGTGGCGCACACCTTTGATCCCAGCACTCAGGAGGTAGAGGCAGGCGGATCTCAGTGAGTTCGAGGCCAGCCTAGTCTACAAGAGCTAGGCTCCAAAGCTACAGAGAAACTGTGTCTCAAAAAAACAAAACAAATAAAATGAAATAAAAATGAAGTAATGTAGTCAAGGTGTGTTCAAGCATAAGACGTGGGCTCTCTGCACTGAAGAAATTGCAGGCAGACGCTGTGGGCTAAAGCAGATGGTGAAATCTCAACTCAGGCTGTACTGGCTTGGGAGGCAAACTTACTCCGTGTACCACTCATTCTTTGGGCGTCAGGTGATGTCAACTTTTTTGGGGGGAGTGGGGGTGACTCTAGCCTTAACTGGCTTGGAACTTGCTATATAGACCAGTTTGGTTTTAACTCACGGATCTTTTTTGCCTTCCATGAGTGCTGGGATTAAAGGTGTCCACCACTACTCTTGGCCCAGTTTGTCTGCTCTTTGGGGTTGCTGAGCCTCTTCAGGAAGTTAGAAAGATAACCTTGTTCTTGAACCCCTGATGGGGGAATGGGAGGAAGATGTCAGGACTGGGGATGGAAAAACGGACACAGGAAGCATTGTGGGTCTCGTTAGGAGCTAGCAGCTAGCTTTCCTTAGAGATCCTTTCATCTTTGGCCTTTTTTTCTTTCTAGCCTGTTAATACTGAAGAGGGAGAAAGGTTGTCTGGGAACCTAGAGGTAAATGGGGCAGAAGGCCAAAGATGCTTCCTTTTGCCAGGGTAAACTGGGTCAGATGACCTGAGGAGGGAGAGCAAGGTGGAAAGGCTGAGCCTGTGTGGGGTGGGGCAGGCAAGACAGGAGGAAGTAGCTCTCTGTAGGGTGAGTTGTGGGCAAGGGATCAGCTCCTGCAGCAGGGAAGCTGGGAGGAACTGAGACAGGCTGGGAGGGGAGAGTGCTGAGACTGGCAGTTGGCTACAAAAATTGATGGGTCAGCATTGGCTGGCATTCCCTCCTTTACACTCGAAGTGACCTACATAGACATCAGCAGGTCTGCTTATTCAGACTGCACCTGACACAACACCAGCGGGATCTGGGGCTGATGGACTCAAGGCAGTGTTGAGCCTAGAAAGCAGTAGATTAGAACAGGGATCTGAACCAGGACAAGGAAATAGTTGTAGAATGTAGACCTGGTTTAATTCTAGATCCATTCTGGTGGTTATGGTTGTCTATATAGGCTAATAGTAGCAGGGCTGCGAAAGACTGAGGAGGATGTTGGGGAAAGAGTGCAGTTTGGCAGGGAGGAGCAGATCCACTGTTCCTCTGAGGTCAGCACATGCCAGGTACCAGGCTATAGGAGGGTGAACACTCAGAACATACCTGTAATCTCAGCATTGGGGAAGGTAAAATCTGGACACTGGCAAGTTCCAGGCCAACTTGGTTATATAGTACCAGGGCAGCCTAGGGAACATGGAAAGACTGTGTTGTGTGCACGTGTGTGTTGTTTCTTGTGATGGCCTTACAAAGATCCTGGAGAGAACGAAGAGAGGATAATGGTTGTGTCTCAGTTGTGGGCTAGGAGTTTCTGCCTTAAGGTAATATAAGGCAAGTTACAGTGGGCCTGCTTTGTCTTGGGGTCCAGGGCCTTGTCTGGCCTCAACGGGGCCTCACCGTGTTGGGAGACAGCATCCTTCCTGGGAAGTACTTCTTCCAGTGAACCAGGAAGGCTGTTCTTGGGTTCTGACTTGTATCCATTTCTCCTTTACACCCTTATTTTGGTACTTTCCCACTTGCTCAGGCTTCTAGTTTCCAGTAGCCTCCAGTAGGTGTTGAGCAGTTCACACTCAGGCTGCAGGACTGCTGGCAAATGCCTGCTTTGTTCCTTCCTGAATGTTTCAGGTTCTCTAGGTTCATCCTAGACCGCCACCAGCTTTGGGCCAGTCAGAGACTGAATATTTTCTGACTTTGGATACATCTGGACACTTTGAGTTACCTTTATAAAAATAGTATTTAAAGGTCAGAGTTGGTCTGAGGAGAGGACCTGTGAGAAGAAATGAAGTTTAGACTTAAGGTCCTGAGGCTGACTTTTTTCTACTGGCCCCTTCTAGGATCGGGAGGAGCGGAAGCTGTTGCTGGACCCCAGTAGCACCCCCACCAAAGCCCTCAATGGAGCTGAGCCCAACTACAACAGCCTACCTTCAGCTCGCACAGATGAACAGGCCCTGCTTTCTTCTATCCTTGCCAAGACAGCCAGGTGAGTGTCACAGGACCAGGCAGGGGCAGGGGAATAGGACAAGGTCACTAGGGAGAAATGCCTCTGGGTTCTGCCCTGGTACAGTGGGCAGCTGGGAGTATTAGTGTCAGATATCATTGGACTTGAACTAGCACTGATACTTGTCTGTGCCTCTCTGAAGCAGCTGTCATGTCTTCTCTGTCTCTTCTCTTCAAAGCAACATCATTGATGTGTCTGCTGCAGACTCCCAGGGCATGGAGCAGCATGAATACATGGACCGGGCAAGGCAATACAGGTGAGCACAGTGCCAGCCTCCTAGTCATTCCTTTCTAGCTTTGGAGTCTGGTCCCCGTCCAGGCTCTTCATTTGGGTGCAGCCCAGAAGACTGACTACAGATCACTTAGGCGCCTCAGGCGTTCAAGTCAGCCCTATTTGTCCAATATATTTGATCAAGGGTGATCAGGCCAAAGGAGTACAGCCAAGTGAGTTTGTGATGAGCTGTACCCTGTCACCATGGTCCCCTGGCCATGGTGAGTGAGGCTTGCTGGGCAGGGTAGGGCAGGGCAAGCTTTGGCCTAATTGTCCTTCCATGACCCCTCCCCTCTTGGCCAGTACCCGCTTGGCTGTGCTTAGCAGCAGTCTGACCCATTGGAAGAAGCTGCCACCGCTGCCGTCTCTCACCAGCCAGCCTCACCAAGTGCTGGCCAGCGAGCCCATCCCCTTCTCTGACTTGCAGCAGGTAAGCACTCCTGGCCTGGCCCCTATCCCCTTCCCACAATGCTTCACAGAAGGGAGGGAGCCTGGCCTATGGTGAGCCCTGCTTATTCCCACCTTGTTCTCTTAGTTGTTATAGCCTTCTTAGTTCTTCCCTGCACCCTTTAGTCTTCCAGCATCTGCTTCCTCTCTCCCGCCCTCCCTCCTCTCTCTTACTCCTACCAAAGATAAAACCCAGGACTTTGTGCATGCTAGGCAAGTGTTCTACCAGTAAGCTACAACCTAACCCTTGTTTTTTTTTTTTTTGAGAGAAGGACTCACTGTTACAACTCCCGATTTAGTCCCCTGAGTTATGGGATTACAGGCAAGCACCATCACACCCAGCTCTTTCTGGCTTTCAGTCCTTCATCAATCCTTTTATTGCTATTTCATCTTCCACTTTCCCAGTTCTCCCTCTCATGTCTGTTCTTTTCCTCCCTGGCTCCTCTGCCTCAGGTCTCCAGGATAGCTGCTTATGCCTACAGTGCACTTTCTCAGATCCGTGTGGACGCGAAAGAAGAGCTGGTTGTACAGTTTGGGATCCCGTGAAGAAAGGGGTCCTGGGACAGCTCTTTCCTCCTCTTCATCCCGTCTCCACCCCACCTCTTCTGGCCCCAGCCTCACTGTGGCATTCTACAGTACTTAACCTGCTACTAATCACGGAGAAGAATGTGGAGGAAGAGAATAAGGCTAGAAGCCTGAGCAAGTGAGGACTGAGCAAGGGAGGGAGAACCGGTGGCCACTGGCCTTCAAGTCCTGGCTGGGGTGAGGTTAGGGCCAAGAGGACAGGGCCTGGCAGATCTTCACGGTCATTGGGAAGATGGAGATACCACTGTAAGGGTGAACAACGGGAGACCTAGGGGAATCCCCTTTCCACCCTTTCTCTTGGCCTCCAATTCACTCCTGTCCCATTCCCTGACTTGGTGCTCATAGGCACTTCACTAGGGATTATGACCAGGGTCTAGATGAGCTTGAATCCGAATTGAGTTTGTATATCTAGCACCCTGGGTTTTTACATGTTTGTTTGTCACCCCTCGATAAAGGAAGTCCATTCATTTGTGTTGCTGGCTCAGCCTGCTCTGTCCTGCCCACTACTCCACTGTGTATTTTTGGCTATTCAGAGTTTGTGAGCAGTGAGATGCAGAGCATTAAAGAGGAATCCAGAAGGCAAAAGTTCAGGGTTGCCAAGTCTTAGCTGATGGAGTGTGGGGTAACCTCAGGTAGGCTTTCCCTATTTTCCCTTATCTATTGATGCTAACATTGTCAGAGCTGTACATACTTGAATCGGAGGCAGCTGTGATTGTTGGAGTCCTCACCAGCTCAGCAGGCTTAGATATAGCCCCTAGGGGTGAGAGGAGGTCATATTCCACTGGTTATTCTTTTCAGGAAATGAAATTTTGTTGTTGTTGTTGACTATGTAGTTTAGGCTATCTTAGAACTCACTACGTCGATCAGGCTGGCCTTGAACTCACAGAGACCTGACTGCCTTTGCCTCCAGTGCTGGGAATAAAGGTGGGTGTTACCACTGGCCATCTAGGAAATGAAATCTTAACCAGAATCACAACCTGAAAGTATAAAACTACTCTGCTCTAATAGAAATAGATCACAGGCTGGGCGATGGTGGTGCACGCCTTTAATCCCAGCACTCAGGAGGCAGAGGCAGGTGAATCTCTGTGAGTTTGAGGCCAGCCTGGTCTACAAGAGCTAGTTACAGGAGAGCTAGGACTGTTACACAGGGAAACCCTGTCTCGAAAAAACAACCCACAAAAAACAAAAAGAAAGAAACAGATCACAGCAATTTTCTGGCTTTACTCTGGAGATTTAAGGCAGCTCCGCATACCTTGGCCCTTTTTGAAGATTTTGGGTGAGGCTTGTTTGCTTATTCCTGTAATACCAGCACTCAAGAAGCAGAGGCAAAAAGATTTCTACAAATTCAAGGATTTTTGGAAATTGCTAAACTATTCCATTCCCGTGATCCCTGAAGGCTAAAGAGTCCAAAGGGGACCCAGTGAAGACAGGAGAGTTTCCCACACGGTAACAAGCAGGCTCTTGGGCTCAGGCCAGGCCAGTAGCCTTTGCATCCACTATTAAGTTTTACTGGTAGTTGCTGGGCATGGAAGGCAGGCATCCTTACAAGGTACAGGGGACTTTAATCTGCTGAACAGCTCAAATTATTTATTGTCAAACCAAGCTGATCATCCTCAGGGCATTAGGCGTGCTGGGTCCTTCAAATCTCAGAGTACATCCTGCTTGATCCGGACCTTCTTGGGCTTGATGTTCATGCGTTTCCAGACCTCAGCTGTGGTGCGGTCTGCCTTGGTGACTCCACTGAAGTCGAATGTGGTGATGCGGGGCAGGTTGCACAGCACATACTGCCTGTGGGGAAGACTTGGGCTGGGGACGGGCCCCCACAGTAGGACTCCCCCCCCCTCTACCAGTTGCTGCTATCTCTTCTGACAGCAAGGAATGGAGGGGAGCTTGGCTGTGAGTTGGGAAGACTAGGTTCATTCTAGAGCAAGGGGAGAATGTCAAAGTCCACATGTGGAGAAGAGTGGTCTTCAATTTCTTGTCTTCCCTCCCCTTGTTCCTTAGGGGGTCTCATCTGGACCCCAGCTCCAGATACTTACCTGTACCCCTTTTCTTCCTCTATGGGGTTCCCATGGAGAGTCAGGCTTCGGAGACGAGGGAGGACAGATAGCTTATTCACCTCCCCTAGGCGAATGATGCTGTTGCCGTGAAGGTAGAGGACACTTAGGTTGAAGAATGTTGTTAGGACCTGTTAAGACAGAAATCAAATGTCAGCTGGACAAAGACTCCATCTCTGCTCAGACTGTCTGGTGGAGAACAACTTGGCCCCTCAGCACCTTGCACAGCCATTCTAGATGACTCTAATATGCTTTTGTTACTTTAAAAAAATTATTCTTGGCCGGCCGATGGTGGCGCACGCCTTTAATCCCAGCACTCGGGAGGCAGAGGCAGGCGGATCTCTGTGAGTTTGAGACCAGCCTGGTCTACAGAGCTAGTTCCAGGACAGGCTCCAAAGCCACAGAGAAACCCTGTCTCGAAAAACCAAAAAAAAAAAAAAAATTATTCTTTTATGTGTATGGGTATTTTGCCTATGTGTATGTATGTACACCACATGCCTGCCTGCCTAGTGCCATTGGGTTTCCTGGAACTGGATTTACAGACAGTTGTGAGCCACCATGTGGGTGATGGGTATTGAACCTAGGTCCTTGGAAGGGCAGCAAGGACTCTTAACTGCTGAGCTGTCTTTCTAGCCCTTACTTAATTTGTATGAGTTTGGCTTGTGTGTACGTTTGTACCCCACATAAGAGCCTAGTAAAAGAAGAGGGCATCAGGTCCCCAGGAACCTGTTATATGGATGGTTGTGAAACACCATTTATGTGCTAGGAATCGAACCTGGGTCCTCTTGCAAGAACAACAAATGCTCTTAACATGAGTAAATTAACCTTTTAAGTCCCTTTTAGGGATAAAACCTAAAATATAGCTGGCGTGCATCTGGTTATCCATTTGAGTGGTCAGCTGGCAGTTCTCCTTAAGACTTAACTTATTGCTAAGGCCTTTCCAACTCTGATGATCCATGAGTCTGCCTGCAGGGGTATCAGCTCTTAGTTGAGTTCATATTGTTGTATATTTCAGGGAACAGTCTCCAAGTCATGCTCTAAACTTTCCCCTCCAATAGGAGTCTTGGGCAAGAAGGGGCCCAAATCTTTCTTTTTCTAAATTTTTTTCTCCCTAGTTTGCTTCCTTTTTTTTTTTTTTTTGTCTTCCTTCTCCTTTCTCGTAGCCTATAAAGCTCATTATAGCTGAGGGTGACATTGAACTCATCTTCCCACCTCTAACTTCCCAGTGCTAGAATTACATTATAGCTGAGGATGACATTGAACTCACCTTCCTACCTCTAACTTCCCAGTGCTAGAATTACATTATAGCTGAGGATGACATTGAACTCACCTTCCTACCTCTAACTTCCCAGTGCTAGAATTACATTATAGCTGAGGGTGACATTGAACTCATCTTCCCACCTCTAACTTCCCAGTGCTAGAATTACATTATAGCTGAGGATGACATTGAACTCATCTTCCCACCTCTAACTTCCCAGTGCTAGAATTACATTATAGCTGAGGATGACATTGAACTCACCTTCCTACCTCTAACTTCCCAGTGCTAGAATTACATTATAGCTGAGGGTGACATTGAACTCATCTTCCCACCTCTAACTTCCCAGTGCTAGAATTACATTATAGCTGAGGATGACATTGAACTCACCTTCCTACCTCTAACTTACCAGTGCTAGAATTACATTATAGCTGAGGGTGACATTGAACTCATCTTCCCACCTCTAACTTCCCAGTGCTAGAATTACATTATAGCTGAGGATGACATTGAACTCACCTTCCTACCTCTAACTTCCCAGTGCTAGAATTACATTATAGCTGAGGATGACATTGAACTCACCTTCCTACCTCTAACTTCCCAGTGCTAGAATTACATTATAGCTGAGGATGACATTGAACTCACCTTCCTACCTCTAACTTCCCAGTGCTAGAATTACATTATAGCTGAGGATGACATTGAACTCATCTTCCCACCTCTAACTTCCCAGTGCTAGAATTACATTATAGCTGAGGGTGACATTGAACTCATCTTCCCACCTCTAACTTCCCAGTGCTAGAATTACATTATAGCTGAAGGTGACATTGAACTCACCTTCCTACCTCTAACTTCCCAGTGCTAGAATTACATTATAGCTGAGGATGACATTGAACTCACCTTCCTACCTCTAACTTCCCAGTGCTAGAATTACATTATAGCTGAGGGTGACATTGAACTCATCTTCCTACCTCTAACTTCCCAGTGCTAGAATTACATTATAGCTGAGGGTGACATTGAACTCATCCTCCCACCTCTAACTTCCCAGTGCTAGAATTACATTATAGCTGAGGGTGACATTGAACTCATCTTCCTACCTCTAACTTCCCAGTGCTAGAATTACATTATAGCTGAGGATGACATTGAACTCACCTTCCTACCTCTAACTTCCCAGTGCTAGAATTACATTATAGCTGAGGGTGACATTGAACTCATCTTCCTACCTCTAACTTCCCAGTGCTAGAATTACATTATAGCTGAGGGTGACATTGAACTCATCTTCCTACCTCTAACTTCCCAGTGCTAGAATTACATTATAGCTGAGGATGACATTGAACTCATCTTCCTACCTCTAACTTCCCAGTGCTAGAATTACATTATAGCTGAGGATGACATTGAACTCACCTTCCTACCTCTAACTTCCCAGTGCTAGAATTACATTATAGCTGAGGATGACATTGAACTCATCTTCCTACCTCTAACTTCCCAGTGCTAGAATTACATTATAGCTGAGGGTGACATTGAACTCATCTTCCTACCTCTAACTTCCCAGTGCTAGAATTACATTATAGCTGAGGATGACATTGAACTCATCTTCCCACCTCTAACTTCCCAGTGCTAGAATTACATTATAGCTGAGGGTGACATTGAACTCATCTTCCTACCTCTAACTTCCCAGTGCTAGAATTACATTATAGCTGAGGATGACATTGAACTCATCTTCCTACCTCTAACTTCCCAGTGCTAGAATTACATTATAGCTGAGGGTGACATTGAACTCATCTTCCCACCTCTAACTTCCCAGTGCTAGAATTACATTATAGCTGAGGGTGACATTGAACTCATCTTCCCACCTCTAACTTCCCAGTGCTAGAATTACATTATAGCTGAGGATGACATTGAACTCATCTTCCTACCTCTAACTTCCCAGTGCTAGAATTACATTATAGCTGAGGGTGACATTGAACTCATCTTCCCACCTCTAACTTCCCAGTGCTAGAATTACATTATAGCTGAGGGTGACATTGAACTCATCTTCCCACCTCTAACTTCCCAGTGCTAGAATTACATTATAGCTGAGGATGACATTGAACTCACCTTCCTACCTCTAACTTCCCAGTGCTAGAATTACATTATAGCTGAGGGTGACATTGAACTCACCTTCCTACCTCTAACTTCCCAGTGCTAGAATTACATTATAGCTGAGGGTGACATTGAACTCATCCTCCCACCTCTAACTTCCCAGTGCTAGAATTACATTATAGCTGAGGATGAAATTGAACTCATCTTCCTACCTCTAACTTCCCAGTGCTAGAATTACATTATAGCTGAGGGTGACATTGAACTCATCTTCCCACCTCTAACTTCCCAGTGCTAGAATTACATTATAGCTGAGGGTGACATTGAACTCATCTTCCTACCTCTAACTTCCAAGTGCTAGAATTACAAGCAAGCACCAACATTCTTGACCAAACTATGTTTTTAAAACTTCAACTTCACAGAAAGCAACTGATGTACTTTTCTACTACCTCTTCCTCTATGGAGCTCAGTACAAAACACAGGAAGTGCTATAGTTTTACTCCAGTCACTGACAGGCAAGTTGGTTCTCAAACATTTTCATTTGATCCTTATAAAACCATTATGATTATGGCATTGAATCCCCATTTATAGGAAGGCTGAAGTTTTAATAAACTATGTAGCTTGCTGGGCGATAGTGGCGCACACCTTTAATCCCAGCCATTGGGAGGCAGAAGCAGGTGGATCTCAGTGAGTTGGAGGCCAGCCTGGTCTACAGAGCGAATTCCAGGACAGCCAGGGCAACACAGAGAAACCTTGTCTCAACCCCCTGCAACCCCATCCCCCCCATAAAAGAACCTATGTAGCTTGTGAGCCTCCGGGGAAGCAAATGCAGGTGGATCTCTAAGTAAAGACCAACCTGGTCTACATAGTGAGTTCCAGGCCAACTAGGGATACTTATGAGGCCATCTCAAGAAACAAGTTATTTACTGTTAAGTAAAGGGGGAAACTAAAGATTTGTGCCTGGGTAATGTATCTCTACAACTCCATTGTTTGAACTGCACCACCCTGCCTCTACTTCCTTGACAAGGGAGTAAAAAGGCTGTGGCTGGAGCAGTGGCTTCAAGCTACCCTTTGACTAGATGCCCGAGGCTAGGAACTCACAGGGTCAATGGAAGTCAGGTCATTGAAGGAGAGGTCAATCCAGGCCAGGTTCTCTGGATGCTGCAGAAGCTGTGAAACCACCTGGCTGAAGTCTTTTAGATCATTGAGGACATTGTTGTTGAGCCACAGGGACTGGGTCAGTGACTTTCCTGACTTTGAGTGCTTCACTGGTCGTAGACCTGTCCTTGGCTCCTCACTTACCAGATCTATAATGACAAAATGAGACGAGTTTATTTACTTGTATGAATGTTTTGCCTGTATGTATGTACACATGCCTGGTGGCTGCAGAAGTCAGAAGAGCAAGCAAGATCCCTTACAACTGGAATTGGGGTGGTTGTGAGCCACTGTGTGGGTATTAGGAATTGAACTTGGTGTCTCTGTAGGAACAATAGGTGCTCTTAACCTCCACGCCATCACTCTAGCTCAAGGCTGCTTGGGTTCATTATCTTTGCCTTTCTGCCTTTAGGGAGAGAGAAGGAAGAACTGGAAAGATGAACATACAAATGCTACTTTGAGGTTCCGCCCCACCCATTTCAAGCTCCAAAGATCAGAGTAAGCTTAGAGTAAGTAAGGGCTAAAGAATTTTAAGTCAGATGGCCTTCTCATGTCTATTGCATTATTGGATTCTGTGTATACCACCCCTATTAGTGGAACACAGGCTTTTTCCCATTTTACAGATAAGGAAAGGAAGAACCAGAGTTGTTGGGGTAAGCCAAGATGAGATCACAAAATGCAGAATCCTCTTCTAGTGTAGCTTACAGAATTTACTTCAGTGGAGCGTATCCAGTGTCCATTCCTCCATTAATTACAAGCTTTTATCAGATAGTAGATACACAGTAGTAAACAATGAGATAATTGCCAGGCTTTGGATGAGCCGTAGGGCAGGGATGAAGCTTATGTGCCTCAGGAATTTCTGTGGGCAGGATGGAAACAAACTGGCAGTGAGTTTTATGTGATAGCCCACAGTCACTGCAGCAAGGAAAGGTGATGGAGGAAGGTCATTGGTTAAGTAATAAAGAAACATAGGTGGGAGGAGTAAACAGAAGAGAATGCTGGGAGGAAGAGGAAGTGAGCTCAGACTCCACAGCTCTCCTCTCGGGAGCAGACGCTTCAGAGAGACGCCATGCTCCCAGCTCCCAGGCAGACACAAGCAATGAAGCTCTGACCCAGGATGGACATAGGCTAGAATCTTCCCGGTAAGCGCACCTAGGGGCGCTACACAGATGATTAGAAATGGGCTAAATTAATATGTGAGAATTAGCCTAGAAGAGGCTAGATAGAAATGGGCCAAGCAGTGATTAAATGAATACAGTTTGTGTGTTGTTATTTCGGGCATAAGCTAGCCGAGAGGGCGGCCGGGTGGCGGGAAGCACCCCGCGGCTCTTATTACAACAGAAAGGGTCTTGGTGCACTGAGCACAAACAGGGAAGGTGAAATCGAGCTGAACTTTGTAGATTAGGAGACGTTGACCAGGCAGAAAAGGGGAGAAAGGATGAGAACCACATGTACAAAGACACAAGAGCGGGGAGGAGCCACATGTCACCATGTACAGGGGAAGATGAGAACAACTGAGCAAAGACACGAGAGCGGGGAGGAGCCAGTCCTTAGTCCTAAATGCCAGGCTTTGTCCTGTAGGGAATAAGAAGTCATAGGAGTATTTAAAACATAATTCAGCTAGGCGGTGGTGGTGTACACCTTTAATCCCAGCATTTGGGAGGTAGATCAAGGTCAGCCTGGTCTACAAAGTGAGTTCCAGGACTACACACAGAAACCCTGTCTGAAAAAAAAAAACAAACAAAAAAATTAGAAGGCTGGAGAAATGGCTCAAAGGTTAAGAGCACTGGGTACTCTTCCAGAGAACCTGGGTTCAATTCTTAGCATCCACAACTATCTGTAACGCTAGTTCCAGGGATCCAATACCCTTACAGACAAGTGCAGGAAAAATGCCGTGTACATAAAAAGAAAAAACACCCACCAGAGATAATTCAGCTTTTCACTTGAAAGGTGACTTTGAAGCTTCTATGTAGAAGATGGATTTAGAAGGTAGATAGAATTCAATGATCAGTTTGTCTACTTTAGCATGAGATAAGGTAGACATAGCAATTATGAACTGGCTGACTGAAGTAAAGGTAGAAGGCTATCTGAAGATGGTGCCCCACTTTTTGTTCAGGCTCTATTAGCCGATGAAGAATTTCTCGAGAAAACTGGATTGGAAAGGTGATGAGTTTAGGTTTGATGTGTTAAGAAGTTCCTGTTGTATGAAAAGGCAAGAGAAGCCAGCTGGGCAAGTAGTCATTAAAATGAAGGGCTAGAGCTGAGGAACAGCCGCACAAACTTAGTACAGTGTACCTCAGAGAGGAAGAGAAGGGCATAAAAGTTAGTGAATAATCTGAAGAACAGGGTTTTGTTTTTAGTTAAAATTTCATGTGTGCATGTGTGTGTTTCAGCATGAAGAAGCCATCAGATCCCTGAGAACTAAAATGCCAGATGGCTGTGAGCCATGTGGGTGCTGGAAACCAAATCCAGTGTGTGCTATTACCTGCTAAGCCACCTCTCGAGCCCGAGGGATGGTTTGAAGTTGTGTGGGGAAACCACAGGATATGGAGGAGTAAGTTCCAGGAAAGACAGGGATTCATAATTCTCAGAAGTAGCTGGTAACCATGTTACTTGAGGATAGAAGCCAAATTGGAGTGCAGTTAAATAGGAAGTGCAAGCAGATAGCTGAATACCCATATTGGAAAGTGAGGGTGCAGAGAAAACCCACAGAACCCCCACCCCCAATGTCTTTTTCAAATGAGATTCATATGAGGGTTGGTGGGAGACCCAGAGCCAGACTACAGTTTACTAGGTAAAGTTCCATTTAGCAAGTCTGCAGGGAGAAAGCACTCGGCACTCTCCACACCCTAGCTGACCACTTCCTCTCAGCTGCAGGTCAAACGGCATCCACCAGGTGGCTCTCTGCATCAGTCTTGGAATTAACAGGACCCAAGGCTGAGCCCTGCGGCAGGGGGAGTAGAGGCCGGAAGGATAATGGAGCAGAATACTTTTGTCCACGAGGAGACTCCAAATCATGTCTCCCTCTCATACCTTCCAAAAACTTTCAAAGGATTTGACTTAGATGAGTAATAATGCCACATGAACTAGCACCTGTTCTGATAATGCAGCTTAGGGAAATGTCACATAAAAGGCTGGTCCCACGCTGTGAGGGAGACCCTAGATCCAGTTGCCTTAACATGAAATGGCCAGGGGCATCTAAAATTGCTTTAGGTACCTCCCCCTTTAGGCTATACTAAGGTAGCACTTTATTTGAGCATGTATTCAAAGGCTCCTAGTTCAGAGTAGGCCTGGATACTGGACCACAAATATAGCCCTTAACAGAATTAAAATTGGGAGGCACCAACTACAGGGAATCCTTGATCCTAAATTCCATTGTGTTGCCATGCAACATTTCCCACATGCCCACAAGTCAAGAGTTAGTTTGATACAATACACTTCTGCTTTCATTCACAAAAACTAAACCCCTTTTTACATATGTATTACGTCAGAAGTAATAGAAAGCACAATAAAGGTCATGTAGATGAGTGTGTTCTGGGGAGAGACAGACATGAGTTACCGGTGTGTTGGACACTAACTGAAGTAGGCCCCGAACTAAAACCCAGTCTAGTCATTCTCCTGAGCTAATAATAATGGGTGACTGACTGACAGAAAACCAGAGGCAGATAATACATGTGTACTGTGAGGTCAGTAACCAGAGGCAGAGGGGGCTGAACACAGGGTGCTCTGAAAGGGGTCAGCTGCCTATTTAGGAAGACACTGAAGAGTAACATGAGATTGGATGTGGGCAGAGCTTGAACTGCAGTGCATGTCAGTGATGATGGAGTAAACTTGGTATATATGGAATGATTGGAAGAAATCTATCAAAAATTTTAACTGGGAATATGCCAATTTGTTGCTAAAAAGACTGTCATGTTTTATCAACAGACAGAACAGGCCTATGTTCCTAGACAAGAGACTGGGTTCTGCCACCCTGGTGGAACCTGGCAGCGGCCTAATTTTTCCTACTAGTTTCCTCTTTTCAAGATAAAAACAGAAGACCAAGGCTCCTGACTGATTGGGTGGTTTCTCAGTATTCTTCATGATTTCCCCCTGTAGCCTGACTTCTCTTCAAGATAGGTCAACTACCGCAAGAGAGCACTGGTTCCTTTCAGATTTGCTACTTTTATTTTATTTTTTTATTTTTTATTTTTTTGACTTTTCGAGACAGGGTTTCTCCGTGGCTTTTGGTTCCTGTCCTGGAACTAGCTCTTGT
Organism: Microtus pennsylvanicus; assembly: GCF_037038515.1. Taxonomy (NCBI): domain Eukaryota; kingdom Metazoa; phylum Chordata; class Mammalia; order Rodentia; family Cricetidae; genus Microtus; species Microtus pennsylvanicus. Next base: position 43,012,775 of record NC_134583.1, read on the forward strand.
AGACCAGGCTGGCCTCGAACTCACAGAGATCCTCCTGCCTCTGCCTCCCGAGTGCTGGGATTAAAGGCGTGCGCCACCACTGCCCGGCAGATTTGCTACTTTTAAAAACTAGGGGTGGTGAGTGGTTAAGAGCATGTGTGTGGCTGGGATCTGTCAGGGGCTAGTCCTCCCTCAAAAGCAGTTTCCTGCTGGGCAGCAGTGGTATGCACCTTTAATCCCAATACTCAGGAGGCAGAGGCAGGTGGATCTCTATGAGTTCAATGCCAGCCTGGTCTACAGAGCAAGTTCCAGGACTGGCTCCAAAGCTTTAGAGAAACCCTGTCTCGTGAAAACCACACACACACACACACACACACACACACACACACACACACACACACACACACAAAAGAGCATGTGTTGCTCTTGCAGAAGACCAGGGTTTGATTGGCAGTATCCACATGATGGCTCACAATAATCCCTAACTCCAGTTCTAGGGAATCTGAAACCCTCTTCTGACTTCCGTGGGCACCAGGCATGCATGTGCATGTAGTGCATAAACAATCAGGAAAACCATTCATAGACATAAAATAAAAATCTCAAGGGAGCTGAAAGAAATGCTCTTCCAAAGAACCTCGTTGAATTTCTAGCACCTTCATGGAGGCTCACAGCCATCTGTAACTCCAGATTCGGGGGGTCCGATGCCCTGAATGGCCTCTGTCTGCACCAAGCATACAAGGGGTGCAGATATATGTGCAAGCAAAACACCCATACATGTAAAATTAAAATATATATTTTTTTAATCCCAAGGCTGAGGATAAAGCTCAGATACAGAGCATTTGCCTTCACTCCTCATCTCTATTTAAAAAAAAAATCCTCACTTCACCCTCTCCCTTCAGAGACATCAAGAAGTTGGGGGAAATCTGTTTAGGCGTTTTAAATAGAAGACTAAGGATTCTTCCTAGGTTCTTCCTAGCATGATCTGGATACGGTAATGTGCTGACGGCTGTGCTCTGTGGGCTGACCTTGGATCACGTGGATGCTTTTGAAGGAGTAGTCAAGAGGAGGCTCCTGCACCGAAGTGTTCAAACAGTCCCGTTTGCTCATAGTTCAGGCCATCATTCATCAGGTGGAAGCATGGGCCCTGGGAGTCTGGGTTCAGCCTGGAAGGACAGAGAAGAATGACTGTTCCAGATATGGACTGCCCACAGCCCTCCACACTGTGTCTTACTCTCTAAGCTTTAGGCCTGCCCAGCTGCGTTTCCATTTTAAGACACTGACCAGTTTATTTCTTAGTTCTCAGAGCAGCCTCATAACACTTAGAACTCAGCACCTGTTCCTTATGGGGTTTTTGTTTTATTGACAGAGGGTCTAATGTAGCCCAGGCTAGCCTCAAGCTACCCACCAGCCCCAGCCTCCTGAGTGCACTATCTCATGACTATAGCGCCCATTCCTATTTTCCAGATGAAGAAACAGACCCAGAGGATGAAGGACTTGCCCAGAGTTACGCTGAGTCAGTTGTGGACAGCAGTCATAGTTTCCAGAACCCTGCCCTGAGATCCCTTTGCTACTGCACAGTTGTTACCATGGAGACTGGCTGGCTGCCTACTCTCTGTTGACATCAGCTGCACTATTACTTAACAAACCCTTGAAGGCCTGCACTGAACCTGGTTTGTGTTTGAGTCCTTCACTTTCTAACACAACTAGAGACTTGCTACCTTCCTTCTCTGCGCAGCTTGTCTGTTAGCCCTTTCCATCTGAGAACCCTCTTTCCAGTCACATCTTGGATGTGACAACACGTATAAACAGAAATCCAGAGGCTACCTTCACTCACCTGTCACTGAAGCCTGAAACTCCACCATTAGGGATTCATTCCACTGGCTTCAGGGATTGTTCCCTGTTAAAATGGAAACAGCCCAGAGAGAGGTGAACACAGTTATCAGTCATTTGTAGTGAGTGACGTGTCTTATCCAATCCTTTCCCATGTGTAGGGAGCCACCTGAGAACAGGAAGAGCTGTGGGCTATTACTCACCCAGGATGAAGAAAGCTGAGAACACAGGCTGGCTGTTTGTGTTGTGTGTGCGAATTGTAGGAACAAAAGCAGACAAAAGACAAGTCTCTAGGCTATCCTACTTCTCACTCCACCCACTATGGTCACCTCCCCTGCCTTACTTCCTGGCAGTGCTGGCCAGCAGAGAGCAAGCCTAACTTTTGAGGTACATAATTTCAAGATTTTAGGAGCTATTTGGGACTATGAGGAGGTTCAGAAGGTTGCTACACAAGCCTGGCAACCTGAATTTGATCCCTGGAACACAGAATCAACACTATAAAATTGTCTTCTGAATTCCATATACTTGTTCACATATATAAATAAATAAATAAATAGATAACTTTAGGAGCTATAATTTCAGTAAACTATCCAAAATATTTAACATGTAATCAATATTAGGAATTACTGAGCTGTTTCAGAGCCCATCTCAAGATGAACTAGGTACCTGTTGGGTCAGGTGCTTAGTTGTCACTATGACTAGTGGTCTCCAAACTGACAATGCTGATACAGAAAATTAAAAATGGAACACAAAAGCCAGGTGTGGTGACACATGCTTTTAGTTACAGCATTTGAAAGGTGGAAGCATGCTGATCCCCAAAGCTCGAAGCCAGCCTGGTCTACAGAGCAAGTTTCAGGCCTGCTAGGACTACACAGAGAAATACTGTTTCTAAAAACAAACAAAAACTAGGTTAAAAGACAAAATGTATCAGTGACCCCAGGATTTAGTTATTACATTCCTGGCAGACAAAGGAAAACTTTGGGATATGTAGTACTCATCACAGGAACCAAAGGAAAAATTATTCTGTGCAGAGACAATGGAATTAACAAGTACTGAATAAATCAGTTTTGTTAGAAGCCAAACCCAGGAGGCCTATCTGTAGTCATAGCATTTGGGACTCTAAGTCAGAAAGGTTGTGGTTTTGAGGCCAGCTTGAGCAACACAGTCTCAAAAACAAACAACAAATAACAACAACAAAATAAAGGACACTGTTGAGAATGCAAAGACAGAGCTGGGAATGCTAGGTGGCTGGTGAACACTGGAGGCTGAGGCAGGAGGATCATGAAGTCAGGATCTGCCTATGTTATGAAATCCTATCTCAACAGCAAGAAACCCCGTGAAGGACCTGATTGCAGTTTAGACTTAAATGCAGTGCAAGTAAATTCCTTTTGTGTAATTTACTATGTGCAAGGACAGACTTTATCTGTTTTGGAGGAATGAAATTCTAAACCAAGTGTGGTGATACATACCTCTAGTCTCAGTACTTAGGAGGCAGAGGCAGGAGATCTATGTTAGAGGCCAGCCTGGTCTACAAGACAGTTCCAAGACAGCCAGGGCTGTTACAAAGAAAACCCCTGTCTTGAAAAACCAAAAAAAAAAAAGAAAAAAAAAGGAGTATCTTGCTTTAAAAATTAGCAGTCTCTTGGGCAAAGTGGCACACACCTGTAACTCAGCATTTAGGAAGTGGAGGCAAGGTCATCAGGAGTCGATGTCATCCCCAGCAATGTGGTAAATTTGAAGACAGACTGGGCTCCATGAGACTCTTCAACAACAAAAGTAGGAGTCTTAACTGACCTTTTGAGATACACAGCATCTGAATTCTGTCAAATGTTTGTCCCCATGGACATAGGTTGTTCATTAGGAAGACCTGAATCATAGATACTAAGTCTACAGGAAGGATGCAGTAACTTGATGGAGACACAGAACTGAAGTTGAAGGCTGAGACTAGTGGCCTCCAAATAGCCATGAAAGCCTGCTAATGGTGTGGAAGACCTGGAGTGGGTTACCAGCTGTTCAGTAGGAAAGGTTCTAGGCCAGCATAGTGGCATGGTCTTTGAATCCCAGCGCTTTTTTAAAAAATACCACCACTCTTTTTTTTTTTTTTTTTTTTTTTTTTTTGGTTTTTCGAGACAGGGTTTCTCTGTGGCTTTGGAATTTGTCCTGGAACTAGCTCTGTAGACCAGGCTGGTCTCGAACTCACAGAGATCCGCCTGCCTCTGCCTCCTGAGTGCTGGGATTAAAGGCGTGCGCCACCATCGCCCGGCTTACCACCACTCTTAATCCCAGAAGGTAGGAGGATCTGTATGAGTTTGAGGCCAGCCTAGTCTACATATCGATCTCCAGGACTACATAGAAAGACCCTGCCTCAAAAAGCAAAATAACTAAAAGAAGATGATGTTGAGCTTGATTTGAGAGTTGCTATTTTCATTATTGGAGACAGACCATCCTGGGAAGAGAAAGCCAAGGAGGAGAGAAAATGACAAAAGTCAGTGACCAAGAAGGAAGATCTGAGTTGGGCACTAGTGGTCTCCTTTCCACTTGGGATGATTTAAAGTTCAAGACCTGCCTGGGCTACATAGTGAAATCCTTTCTAAGAAATCAAAGTGTATGTGGTGGCTGACACTTGTCATCCCAGTACTTGGGAGACAGAAGCATAAAGATCAGGGGTTCAGTCAGTCTCAGCTACAGACCAAGTCTGAAGCTATCATTGGCCCACACAAAATTGTATCTCAAAAAAAAAAAAAAAAGAAGAAAAGAAGAGGAGGAGGAGGAGGAGGAGGAGGAGGAGGAGGAGGAGGAGGAGGAGGAGGAGGAGAAAAAAGACCAGGAGCTAACAATGACAGAGATGAAGACCCCCCTGGGCAGCAGCAAAGTCAAGCTTGTAGGAACACATGGACAACATGGTGGAGGTCCTCATTGCCCTGACTGGTATGTGTTTTCTTAGCCATGCCAGATTAGTTTAGGCAGTTTTCTTTTGGCTTAGGAAAATCTATAGGCATTCAACAACTCACTATTCTTTCCTTTTTCCTGTGGTGTTAGGAATAGAATGTACATTTATTGCACATATCTGACAAGCTCTTACTGAGCCATGTCTGCAGCCCTCAGTCATCTCTTCTAAAACTACAGGAATTTAGCTTAGGCAGAAGCCCAACCTATGGTAGTACCTACAGTTTAAATTATATATTTAATTAAAAATTACATGTATGGCTGTTTTGCCTGCATGTATGTTTGTGCACCAGTTATGTGTCTGGTGCTTATGGAGGCCAGAGGTCAGATCCCCTGGGACTGGAGTTATAGACTGTTGTCAGCCATGGTGTAGGTACTGAGAATTGAACCTAGGTCCTTTGAAAGAGCAGCCAGTGCTTTCGACTGCTGAGACATCTTTCCAATCTCTCTTTTTTCTTTTAAAAAAAAATGTTTTCTTTATTATTTATTATGTGTACAGTGTTCTGCCTGCATGTATACCTGCAGGCCAAAAGAGGGCATCAGATCTCATTAACAGATGGTTGTGAGCTGGGCGGTGGTGGCGCATGCCTTTAATCCCAGCACTCAGGAGGCAGAGGCAGGCAGATCTCTGTGAGTTCGAGACCAGCCTGATCTACAAGAGCTAGTTCCAGGACGGGAACCAAAAAATGTACGGAGAAACCCAAAAACAAACAAACAGTGGCGCACGCCTTTAATCCCAGCACTTGGGAGGCAGAGACAGGTGGATCTCTGTGAGTTCAAGGCCAGCCTGGTCTACAGAGCTAGTTCCAGGACAGGCTCCAAAGCCACAGAGAAACCCTGTCTCGAAAAACCAAAAAAAAAAAAAAAAAAACCCAGAAAAACAAAACATATGGTTGTGAGACACCATGTGGCTGCAGGGAGTTGAACTCAAGACCTTCAGAAGAGCAGTCAGTGCTCTTAACCTCTGAGACATCTCTCCAGCCCCCTTTTTTGGTTTTCAATACAAGATTTCTCTATGTATTGAGAAATCTGCCTCTGCCTCCTGTGCTGGAATTAAAGGTGTGCGCTGCCACTACCACCCGACATGAACATGTATTTTAAAATATCAAAGAATTTTTTTTTTTTACTGTTCTTTGGTGGCTATAACTTTAGAGCAGAGATGATCTTGTGTAGCACCAGCTTCCAGAAGTTAAGACTGGAAGTGAAGCTCTAAGATGACGGCTCTCTCTGTCGGTGCTGGTGCTGTGGCTATAAGTGTTCTTTCTTGTATGTTTATAAGCATGGGTGTGCATGCCTATACAGACATGCACATGTGAGCGAAGGCCCAGGACAATCTTGGATGTCCTTTCTTAGTTGCTACCCACTTTTTTGAGATAGGATCTCTTAATGGCCTAGAGCTTGCCAGGCAGGCTGAGCTGAGTAGCCCGAGTGCCCCAGGAGTCTGCCTGCCTCTGACTCCCCAGTGCTGAGGGTCTGCGTGTGCACACTGTCTGATGAGCTCGGTCCCCAGTGCTGAGGGTCTGCGTGTGCACACTGTCTGATGAGCTCGGTCCCCAGTGCTGAGGGTCTGCGTGTGCACACTGTCTGATGAGCTCGGTCCTCAGGCTTGCAGGGCAAGCACTTCACCAACCAAACCATCTCCCCAGTCCCTAAAGTACCTTTTAAAATTTAAAATATAGTTTTAGATTTATTTTCTGTGTATGAGTGTTTTGTCTGTATGTATGTAAGCACACTATAAATCCACCTGGTGTCTGGTGCCTGTGGAGGTCAGGAGATTGCCAGATGCTCTACAACTGCAGTTTAAGATGGATGTGAGCTTCATGGGTGCTGAAAACTGAACCTGGGTCCTGTGCAAGAGCAGACAGTGCTCAGTGCTTTACCTGCTGAGCCATCTCTCCAGCCCTATCCCTCCAACCTTCTTATATACAGTTTTTAAAAAATTATATACGCCAGGCAGTGATGGCACATGCCTTTAATCCCTGAGTTTGAGGTCAGCCTGGTCTACAAAGCGAACTCTAGGACACCCAGAGGTGTTACACAGAGAAACCCTGTCTTAAATATATGAATATACATGTATGAATATTTAATATTATATAATTTTTATGCGTGCACACACACACGCAGGTTCTCATATAGCCCTGGCTGGCCTGGAACCCACTATATAGCTAAGGATGACTTGAATTCCTGATCCCCTCTGCCTCTGCTTCCTAAGTGCCAAGTACAGGCATGTGCCACCATACCTGGCTTTGTAAAAATCTTTTGTTTCCAGAGAAAACAGATCATTTAAGTTTATTTTTTATCAATTTAGGTATTAAAGCTGGCAAGAATCGATTCCTACTCATGGTCTGTCCTATATCTATCTCATTTGCATGATAACTTAATAGTTCCACCCCTCTGATGCTGAGCTCAGCTTTTGAACTAGCCAGTGAGATATTGAAAAATGAAAACAGCCAGGTGGTGGTGGCGCACACCTTTAATCCCAGCACTCAGGAGGCAGAGGCAGTGTATCTCGGTGAGTTCGAAGCCAGCCTGGTCTACAGACTTAGTTTCAGGACAGGCTCCAAAGCTACAGAGAAACCCTGTCTCAAAAAACAACAACAAACAAACAAACAACAACAACAACCCCCGCCCCCAAGATTTAATGTTTTGTTTTGGGCACAAACTCAAGAGTCTTTTATATGCTAGGCAAGAAGTGGTCTAGCACTGAGCTACATTTCCAGCCTAGCCAATAGAAACTTTATAGGAAGACTTGCTGTCCTGCTGTCTGCCAATGCATGAGAACTGGCTGGAGCGCTAGAGGAGGTGAGACAGAAGCCGGTGACCTCAGCTGAGGCCAGACAGACAAGTCTACAGTCAGCCAATATCAAGACTGGAAGGGTCACCTAACCCACAGACGACTGCAGGCAGATGTATGAACTCAAGTAAGATAAGAACCATCCAGGTAACTCAGAGTCATCATCAAAGAAAGAATAAATGCTTGTTTTAAGCCACTGTGATTTTGGATGGTTTGACTAGCTGACCCATTCCCCAGCTGCACTTTGGACAAAACTTTATCATCATCTTTTCCTACTTGTGAAATGAAGAAAAACCCTACCTGCAGAGCTATGGTATGGTCTAACAGCAGATGCTCAATAGTGGGAAGAAGCTGTACTGTCAGTACTGTACCGTGTGTTACAAGCCGAGGCAAATACTCTAGGAACTGAGTTAGACCTTTAGTCCTCCATACTAATTTCTTTATTATTTATTTAATTTCCATTTTCTCCCTGTAAACTTGAGGACAGGGACAAGAAGTTAGACTTCTGTTTTGATAAATACTCTACACTGAACTTGACAAAGACTAGGTACTGGTTTGATGGATAAATGGAGTAATTAAGGAATAAATGATGACTTAACTGTGTCACAAAGAAGGCCTGCCTTCTAGCCCAGATGGTGCTTGCTGCTCTCTGGAGTCAGCTGCTCTGTTTTTGTTTTCTTTTTTCTCTTTCTTTCTTTTTCTTTTTGCATTATTTATTTATTTATTTTTGTTGTTTTCAAGACAGGGTTTCTCTGTAGCTTTGGAGCCTGTCCTGGAACTAGCTCTTGTAGACCAGGTTGGCCTTGAATTCACAGAGATCCACCTGCCTCTGCCTCCTGAGTGCTGGGATTAAAGGTGTACACCACCATTGCATGGCTATACATGGTATTTTTAACTTTACTTAACCAATTCCAGGTTGACAAAAAATTCCAGTTTGGAGAATTACTAAGAATTTTAATCTGTTTTATTGCTAGCCAGTTCCTGCCCTTTCTCCAGCATGTTGTGACGTAAGTTGTAGGAGGCTTGGAGCATTATCAGGTCAGGAGAGCGGATGGGAGACTGACACCCTAGCTTAAAGCAGGTTTCTGTGTCTGGGCTGTAGGTGGAGGGAAGAAATCAAAGGATGCCATAAAAATTGGGTGTGCAGCCAATATGTTCTGGAAGATTATACATTCCCAAGTGCCAGAGGAAAGCCCAAGGATATTTGACTCCTGTCTGCTGACTCCATCTCATCCTCACCATATTCTGCAATCCGGCCAAATCCAGTAGCTCACAGTAAGGTCCCTGCATGCCCACGAGCCTCTCCGATGGAAAGTTTCCCTTTCCAGAATGATCTGCTTGGAATGTATTTCTTTCAACATTCCCTTTGTTACTCTTGCTTCAGGAGCCAACTCCAGCTTGAACTTTTCTGAGGAAAATTTCCTTATCTCCAAATCTGGATGAGGAGTCTCCCTGCTTGGCTCTCACCATCCCCTATACTTACTGCCATGGCAGCACCCAGAGCGCTTGCTGTCATTATCTGCTCTCTGTCTGTCTGACCAGACTCCAGCAGGGCAGGCAACGTGTTCTTCTCATGGTTGGATGTCCTCGTCTACTCACTACCTGACTGCTACAACCAGATAAATGACACAGAAGGACTGAGGGACCTAACCTGGTTATTTCTCAAGTGATTTGGGAGACCTCTGAAGGATAAGTACAGGCAAAAAGCACAGAGGAACAGGAGGAAAAGACGAGCATTCCAGGGGCTTAGGATATAGCTGAGAGACAAAAAGTACTTAGTATGTATTAGGTGCTGGGTTGACTTTCACAACCTACTTTCTACAAGAAAAAAAAAAAGACATGCATTACAGCTGTGGGCAAAGGCCAACCAAGTTTCCATGGTGACATGTTCTAGTGTGTGCTCAGAAATTTGGAAGACCTTAAAGTGATATAAACTAGAATGGAAAAGAGGAGTATTATGGTTACAGCGTACAGGCTAGAGAGGTGGGCAGAAGCCACCTGGGATGCTCCTTTATTCTAACAACAGCAGGAAGCCACAGGATGTATATAGACTTGGGGCTAAGGAGAGTGAACAATGATCACACATTTGAGGACAACCTGGATGGCAAAGGAAGACCAAGTCTTTAGAAGAAAAACCAACAGTGGGGCTGGAGAGATAGCTCCGAAGTCCATGTGCTGTTCCTGGAGAGGGCCTGGGTTTGCTTCCCAGCACCACACTGGAAGCTGCAGATCAGGGGACCGGATGCTCTCCTCTGACTTCTCTGTGCAACAGTCCTGGCTGTCCTGGAACTCGCTTTGTAGACCAGACTGACCTCAAACTCACAGAGATCCACCTGCCTCTGCCTCCCAGGTGCTGAGATCAAAGGTGTGTGCTACCACTGCCCAGCTCAGAGGGCTCTGCCTCTGCCTGCCAGGTGCTGAGATCAAAGGTGTGTGCCACCACTGTCCAGCTCAGAGGGCTCTTGTACACGTGTCGTGTCACATAAATAATAACAAAGTTACTACTTATGTGGCACACATAAAATAGTCTTTTAGCTGGGCGGTGGTGGTGCTGTCTGTAATCCCAGCACTCAGGAGGCACAGGCAGGCGTTTGTTAGCTCTGAGTTTGAGGCCAGCCTGGTCTACAAAGGAAGGTCCAGGATAGCCAAGGCTACACAGAGAAACTCTTTCTCAAAAAAAAAAAAAAAAAAAAACAAGGGGGCTGGAGAGATGGCTCAGCGGTTAAGAGCATTGCCTGCTCTTCCAAAGGTCCTGAGTTCAATTCCCAGCAACCACATGGTGGCTCACAACCATCTGGAATGAGGTCTGGTGCCCTCTTCTGGCCTGCAGGCATGTACACAGACAGAACATTGTATACATAATAAATAAATAAATACATATTAAAAAACAAACAAAAAAACAACAAAACACACCCATTAAAAAAAGACATTTAGCTAGATGTGGTGGTGTACACCTTTAATCCCAGTATTTAGGGAGGGAGTTGCAGGGGGAATTATATGAGTTTGTCTCAAAAATAAATAAATAAATAAATAAATAAATAAATAAATAAATAAATAAAACAACAACAAAAACCATTTAGGGGTCTAAGGGATGATTTGGAGGTGAGGGAATGAAGGAAAGTAGATTTTATCAAAACACATTGTATGCATGTATAAAATTCTTAATAAGAAAAAGGCACTTAGGTATTAAGTGGACCATATTATAAATGGAAGTGTTAGTAAGGATAACATGTGGGGGGTTGTGAATATTGTGGGATTACTGGATGAATCCCAGGTTTGGAAGAGAGGGCTGGAGTGCATCGAGAAACAGTGAATTTGACATGCCTCATATCTATCCTGAAAGAGTTGCTGGGGCCACAAGTGCTTCCCCGGATGTGGCTGGGGATGTAGATGGCAATAAAGGTGTGGGTGTGGTGAGGTGGGGAAACAGAAGAGCAAACCCAGAGATGTGACAACTTCAGACCTCAGGTGTCCTGGCAGCTGTTTCCTGCTTAATTTAAACGCATTTGACTCCCATTGCCTTCAGTCTCTAGTTTCCTTTCTTCATTAATAATTTCAAGGCTGGATCTGACACTCATTCATGTTGAAGTGTAAATAACTCAAGATGGTCATACAGGTTCTTTTTCCCTCAGGCAGTTTAACATAATCCTTGGGACAATAAAAGCTGCTGTAGATGTAGCCAGGCTACAGAGAGATAGTTTGGCCTTACAGAAGTGGAAACCTACTTCTAGCTTTGAAATTGGTGTTGTGTGGTCTTGGGCAAATCACTTATCTCTGGGTTTCAGTTTTTCAATCTGTGGAATGGTGATAAATATCCTTGACTCATAGAGTTGTTTTAATGAAAAAAGAGAGTGTAAAAGAACGTGAGAAGTTACTAAATATGATATGAGGAATGTAGAAGAAATGAAGATGTAAACTGTATCTTTGAGAGGCCCACCAGGCAGGAATGTAGGAGGAAAAGGCTAATTTACAGACAACACTCATATGCACATGGATGGGAAAAACCTGCTTATTCCCGTGATATTTTCTACATTTTCAGAATTAAGGGCCGTGAATTACTCAGATGTTAAACAAATCCTGGTTCTCTAGAGGAAAACCAACACCATGCCCGAGGGAGTTTCTGATTTCCCTGTGTCTGGGATTTGAGGCATTAATACTAGGGAAGCGCCATGCTGGTATTGAGGAGCCAAAATACGTATGGGTATGATATTCATGGTCCCCCAGTTTATCTCAAGGGTTGTGTTCACCGTGAACAGAGATGAATGTTTGGGGAGAATCTCAGGTCCCCGATTGCAAATGTTCTTACTCCTTTTGTGGAATTCTTTCCCTTTCAGAGATCTCTAGTGTCCTAGAAAGGGTTTCCTGTTTTCCCGCCCAACTCACCCGCAGTTTCTTACCCTCCGGTCTCAGCGTCCCACTGCCTGCTGGTTACTCAGCGCAACTCCATGGTAACTGTCTTCGTCACTACGCCCCAGATAGCGCAGTGAACGTGTTCGTAGTGCCTTCTGGGACTTGTAGTTCAGTCGGGGCAGGACGCCGAAGCCGCGGGTATTGCTGGGACTTGTAGTTCTTGTTACCGTCAAGGCAAGACCGGGATCCGGAAGTAGTGTTACTGTTTCTTCCTTTACTGTGGGCCTCGCTCTTCCTTTTCCCGGGTCCTTCAGGGTGCCCGGCTAACAGCAGCCGACCCGGGCCAATGAGAGGGCGACGAGAGGGGGCGGGGCCATAGTTTAAACTAATTGTGTCTTCACCGTGTGAGATATATCGCGAGGCGAAGTGGAGTCCGGTGTGCGAGTGGCGGAGCAGCGCGCGGCCAGGTAACCGGCGCGGATCCTTGGCTGACGTCAGGGGATGGCCAGGCCTAGAGGGGTTGCTGACCACTCCGGTGCAGGAGGAAGGCCTTCATAACCGAGGGTGAAAGGGGAACCAGGTTTGTGGGAACCGGGAATGTTCAAGGTGGTGGATCTGTTTGGGGTCTTGTCAGTGCGATTATGACTGAGGACGCGGTAACGGGGATCGTGGAATACTCAAAGTGTTGTACCGAAGGTCCCGTGACGCCAGCTGCTCGCTTATTAATGATAGCAGCAGTGGCACCCCTTACCTTCCGCTATGTTTCTGCCGTTGTGTTGCACGGTATAGGATCTGATTTTTCATTTTCCTAACAACCTTGTTCATGTTTTAGAGGTGAGAACTCTGAGATTTATGTTTACCTTGGCAAGGGTTGCTCAGCTGGTGCGAGTTTTGCTATACTTGGGATTTTTAAGGGTTGAACATGAATAATGTGAAGGGATAGTGTTAGGATGCCCTTGTATGGAAACAATGAATTTACCTGCCTTACCTACTTCTTGGTTTGATGTGAGGGCAATTAGATATGTTGTTTCTGCAAGCACCTTCGAGAAAACACATTTAAAATCTTTTTATTGTTTTGTTTTTCGAGACAGGGTTTCTCTGTTTAGCCCTGACTGCCCTGGAATGTTGGGGCATCCATTTTCATCCTGCAGGCCTAGACTATCCAACAGACTTTTCTGTAAAGCAGGTGATCTTTGAAGGACTGATGTACCCTGTCTTGGCAAAGTTTGGCAGTCTCTTCTTTTGTGTTCTGTTGGTCCAGTTTGGACAGCGTACTGTCAGCAGTGGAGGCAAGGGCAGCCCCTCAACAAAGAAAGCAAACTCTTTATGGAGGTTTCTCAATGCCCATCAGCATTTTTTTTTTGAAGTAAATCGGGGTTGCCAGTAGCTGATGTGCATCACCATCATGAGAAAAGCTTTATGTTATTAAAACATTTTAAATGCCATATCTGTAAGTCTTTGGAATGTTTGAGGATCACTTATCTAAAATATATCTCTGTGTGGCCTTGAAAACGTATCTATCTTGACTATATGATTGTTAAAGATGACTACTAATCTATATTTCTTTATTATCCTAAATAGCTTTTAAGGACTAAAATTTTACATTACCTTTTTCGTTTTTGTTTTTTTATTTTTATTTTTTTGGTTTTTCGAGACAGGGTTTCTTTGTGGTTTTGGAGCCTGTCCTGGAACTAGCTCTTGTAGACCAGGCTGGTCTCGAACTCACAGAGATCTGCCTGCCTCTGCCTCCCGAGTGCTGGGATTAAAGGCTTGCGCCACCACCGCCCCGGCTTGTTTTTGTTTTTTGAGGCAGGGTTTCTCTGTAGCTTCGGATTCTGTCCTGGAACTAGCTCTTGTACACCAGGCTGGCCTTGAACTCACAGAGATCCTCCTGCCTCTGCTTCCTGAGTGCTGGGTATGCCACCACTGCCCAGCTTACATTACCTTTTAAAATGAGTTGCATAGGTATAATACCTTAAGCAAGAATAGATATATATATACAGTATAGCAAAAATAACCTTGAATTTGTATCAGCATACAAAAATCTATACCAATGTAAAATATATGAGACTAGTGGTTGTTGGAGAATCAACAATCTATTCTTTTATACCATCATGTTTATATCATATTCCCACTTTTTATCTTCAGAAAGAAATCCCTGAATTTTTTTTTTTGATCATGATCACTAACAATTTGTAGCCAATCCCCCTAAACAATGTCAGACATCCATAACTCACCGAATGACCAAAAACTATCCATCCCATCTCTTGGGAATATGGGTGTTGTATTCTGTAGACTGCTTCTTGTCTGGGGGTGTTGGAATCTTTGGGGAGACTCAAATTAGGATAATGGTTGAAGCCTGATAGAATAGTTTGTGAAGTTGGACCATCTCAGCCAGCAGCCTTGAAGATGTTCTGGATGCAGAGGTCTGAGGAAACTGTAACAGAAGCACTCTGAACAGCTGGATCACTTCGGCCACCAATTTTCTTTTCTTTTCTTTTCTTTCTTTTTTTTTTAAGTTATACACTGATTGGCCCATTAGCTCAGGCTTCTTATTAACTCTTATAACTTATACTAGCCTATTATCCTAGTATATGTTAGGCACATGGCTTGGTACCCTTTTCAGCCAGGCAGTCACATCTTGCTTCCACTGCAGCTGGGTAAAGGACTCCCACCAGGACTTCCTTCTTCCCAGAATTCTCTCGGCCACTAATTTTCATTGGTGTGTGGTCCCCTTGCTCTGAAAACACATAAACTTTCAAAGATAATATATATATCTGCATTAACACAAGTATGGACTGTGTGTTGTACACAAGCCAACCAAAGATGGTTTTTTGTTTTATATTTGAGATTTATTTCTTTATGTCAGAATTTTCAGGAGGTCTCCCCTGATCAAATCTGATCTCTTATCAACCTTGAATGAATCCATAGCCTTTCATTTCTGTGGAAATAAAAATATAACCTCTTTCCGAAGGCAACATATTTTTTGACTTCCATTTTGAAGTTATGACATTTAAAAATATATAGGTTGGTTTAATTTAGCAGTGTCCATAATCCAATCTCTCTCAGCAGCTGCTGTTTGCTCATCAGCAATCAAAATATTTAATGTCAATACAGCACCATACAGGATCCAGAGTCCCTGACTATTTCCCATCTTTATGTGGCCTATCCTTTTTATATTATTTTATTTTCTCCTTAAAGACTTTACCTTATTATTTATATGTAGATGAAAGTTTTTGTCTCACCTATAGCCATTCAGTCCCAAATAAACACAAAGAGGCTTTTATTAATTATAAACTATTTGGCCTATAGCTCAGGCTTATTATTAACTAGCTCTTACCACTTAACCCATAATTCTTGTCTGTGTTTACCTTTTCTCAGTAAGGCATTCTCATCTTGCTTCCTCTGTGTCCGGCTGGTGACTGCATCTCTGCCAGTTCTCTTCCCAGAATTCTCCTAGTCTGGTCACCCCACCTATATATACATCTTTCCTGACTACTGGCCAATCAGTGATTTATTAAACCAATATGAGTAACATATCTTTACAGTGCATTACCCCACAGCATTTATAAACTATTTTTTCTTTTTTGTTTTTGTTTCTTTGTTTTTTGAGACAGGGTTTCTCTGTAGCTTTGGAGACTGTCCTGGAACTAAGTCTTGTAGCCAAGGCTGGCCTCCCTCAAACTCACAGATCCAACTGCCTCTGCCGCCTAAGTGCTGGGATTAAAGGCATGTGCCACCCCGCCCAGCCAAACTATTTTTTTCTATGATTGACTATCCCATTTTTTTTAAGCCTACACACATTTTTTTTTTTTAAACACACTGTAACCTGTAGAAGTTTCTACCATCTGAATCTGCTTTACTGTGTATCTGTAACCTTTTCTGTCTGCATGAGCAAAACCTTCAACTGCCAGGCAGCTTAGCTCCTGGTGCACTGGCGGCTCAAGCCTGTAGGCAGTGGCCAGGAGAGGCCTCTCTTTACTGTGACCCACATAAGAAACTGTGGGACTAGAAAGTCTCTGTTTTTGTGTTTGGAATCTTTTAAAAAGCTTTTTCAGGTTTTATGTGGAAAAATGCGCCTTCATGTTGTAGTGAGTCTTTCTCTGTCCTGCCAACCAGCTCCCAAATTATGACACGGAGACTGTTATTAACTATGAAAGTTCGGCCAATAGCATAGGCTTGTTTCTAACTAATTCTTATTACTTAAATTAACCTATTTCTGTTAATGTACTTTCTGACTCATGGCTTTATTACCTCATCTCCCTAGTGCCCATGCTGCTTGCTCTGGGTCTCTGGCATCTCCACTTTTCTTCTTCCAGTGTCTTTTGTGCCGGGAAATCCTGCCTAGAGTGATTGGCTGTTGTTCAGCTTTTTTTTTTTTTTTTTTTGGTTTTTCGAGACAGGGTTTCTCTGCGGCTTTGGAGCCTGTCCTGGAACTAGCTCTGTAGACCAGGCTGGTCTCGAACTCACAGAGATCCGCCTGCCTCTGCCTCCCGAGTGCTGGGATTAAAGGCGTGCGCCACCAACGCCCGGCTGTTGTTCAGCTTTTTATTAAACCAGTCAAAGAGTGACATATCTTCACAGTGTACAAAAAGATTACTCCACAACACTTTAGTGCCTCTCTTGGTTCACAAATACTATTTATTTATTTTTTGAGACAGAGTTTCTCTGTATAGCTCTGGCTGTCCTAGGACTTGCTCTGTAGAGCAGGCTGGCCTCAAATTCAGAGATCCGCCTGCCTCTGCCTACCAAGTGCTGGAATTAAAATTAAAAGTGTGTGGCACCACTGCCTGGCTCTTTGTTTATTTTATAGTATGGGGTCTCATGTTGTGTAAGCTGTCCTTAAGCTCATGCAGGTGAGTCTGGCTTTGACCTCCTGTGTTGCAGGAGCTGCGGGCTACGTTCCTGTCGCCCGGCTCCCAGCCACTGGCTAGCTTTACCCGAAATAACAACACACAAATTGTATTCATTTAAGCACTGCTTGGCCTATTAGCTCTAGCCTCTTACTGGCTAATTCTCACATCTAGGTTAACCCATTTCTCTTAATGTGTGTCTTACTGTGAAAGATTCAGCATGTCTGACCTGGCGGCTGGCTTCATCGCGTCTGCCTTGGAGTGGAGCGGCATGGCGTCTGCCCTAACTTCCCTTCTTCCCAGCATTCTGTTCTGTTTACTCCACCCACCTATGTTCTAACCTATCAGGCCAAGCAGTTTCTTTATTAATTAACCAATGAAATCAACAGATTGATATATGACACTCCCACATCACTCCTGATCCTCTTGCTTGTTGAGTGTTGCCTGCCTGGTTCCTCTCCAAAGCGTATATTTATTTTGGACCGTCTTCCTGCCCTCTTTAGCTTATTCATTCTTTCACAGTATCTTTTTGTTTTACCTTTGGGTAGTTTCCTTACGTCTATTTCCTAGTATATTAATTTATTCTCCAGTTGAGTCTGATTTGGTTTTTGAGTTCTTATCTTAAATTCATCCTTCCTTTCTTTTTTTTCTTTTTCTTTTTTTTGAGACAGTACTCACAGACTCTGGCTCTAATTCTTATTTTTAAGTAATTCACTTTTTTATTTATTGGTGTTTTGACTGCATTCATGTCTGTGTGAGGGTGTCAGATTCCTTGGAACTGGAATAACAGACAGTTGTGAACTGCCATGTGGGTGATGGGAAGTGAACTTGGGTCCTGCCAGTGCTTTTTTATTTTTTAGAAGCATTTTGTTTTGTTTTGTCTTGTTTGTTTTTTAAAATCTGCCAATTGTATGTTGTTTTTGTCTCATGTTTTTAATTCATTTTATGCCTGTAATTTATTTTTATTTTTATTACTATTATTTTAGTTTTCTGTGTAGCCCTGGCTGTCCTGGAACTTGCCCTATAGACCAGTTGGCCTTAAACTCAGAGTTCCACCTGCTTCTGCCTCCAGAGTGTTGAAACTAAAGGTGTGGGCCATCATGCCTGACTGTGTCTTTAATTTTTTAAAAATCATTTATTTGATATTTATTAACACTTGCATTTAAATCTGTGCACCAGAGGAGTGCAGTGGCCATTTAGGGACTAATGTGTGAACCGCCATATGGGTGCTGGGAACTTGTGTTCTTTGGAAGGGCAGACAGTACTCTTAAGAGCTGAGCCATCTCACTAGCCTCTATCTGTAATAGTTTTTTAAAAATTTATTTATTTAATGTTCAGAGGTGTTTAGCTTGCATGTATGTCTGTATCCCCTGGAACTGGAGTTACAAACAGTTGTGAACTGCCATGTGGGTGCTTGGAATTGAATCCAGGTCCTTTGGAAGATCAACCCCAGTGCTCTTAACTGCTAAGCCATCTCTCCAGCCTTAATAATTTTTAAGTCTCCCTTCCCCCTTGGCTTTTCTTCTTCCCCCTTCTGTCTTCTGTTTCTCTCTCCCCCCATTAAATAAACTCTGTACCCCCAAAGTTAATATATTGTCTTTATCATTTAGTTATTGGATCTTTTTAAGGATATTATCCTGATACTTCATAACTGACTCATGATGGCTTACTCAAGACTATAATTTTTTTGGTTGTCCTATTTAAAGGACCATCACCTATTGATACCTTGAAGAAAGATTTGTTTTTACTATTTATGTGTAGATGTGTGTCTGTGAAAATGTATGGCGTGTGTGTGTGGTGCCTGCAGAGGCCAGAAGAAGGTTGTATCCGTTGGAGCCGCCACATGTGGGTGCTGGAAAAGGAGTGCTGTCTAATGGAAGAGCAGTGGCTTCCCAATTCCTGACCCATTGCCTACCCCCCCCTTTTTAAATGAAAGAAGCAGTTTTACTCCTTGGCCCAAGCTTTCTTTGAACTGGAAATCTTACCGCTTCAGTTTCCCAAGTACTGAGATTACAAAGTATATAGTTTATAGCCGTTTATATGTGGCCTGATTTGGGTTAGTTCTTCCTGGAGCTTGTTTGTTTGCTTATTTATTTTCATGGTGCTAGGAGCTGAACCCAGGCATGTGAGGCAGGTAACTCTATCACTGAATTATAACCCAGCCTTCTTAAATGTATTATGATCATGTTTACTATGTGTGTGTGCCGTGATATATGGAAGTTAGGGGACAACTGTAGGTAGAGTTTCTCTGTGTCCCAAAGCTGCTCCTAAATAACCACAGAAAGACTTAGTTTATAAATGTTCAGCTTAAGAGCTTGTTTTTAGCTGGCTTTTAAAACTTAACACATTTGTATTAATCTTTGTGCTGCCCCAAGGCTCATTTACCTCTTCTGTACTTTTCATGCTGCTTGCTCTGCACCTCTTGGTGTCTCCTCAGACTTCTCCTTCCCAGGTTTTCTCTGAAAACCCTGCAGCCCAGGCTCACCTTGAGCTCTCAGAGGTCTGCTGGCCTCTGGCTCCTGAGTGCTGGTGCTGGGATTAAAGGCGTGCGCCATTACTGTCCAGCTTAATTTTTTTTTCAAAGTTAGGCAGTGGGAATGGAGGAGGCGTGTTTATCACGCTCAATCTGCTGGAGCCCCTTCACTCTCACCTTTTGTTTTGTTTTTGGGTTGTGGGGTAAGTGGGCATTAGTCTCTGTGGCTGCTTCCTGCTGACGCTGAGGTATTATGAATAGGGAACCCAAGGAAGCTGAGTTTTTGGTCAAGGCTGGGAAGAGCAGGCTGTTTGAATGGTTCCATAGAGAAGTGTAGTCTGTGAGACTGAACCAGGATGGAGATAACAAGCAAACAGCTGGGCTAGTGCTGGAGTTGTCTCTAGTTGATTTGAAATCTTTTGAGACAAATACACTACGGACAAAGGTAAAGTTAAGGAGTTTAGAAATTTGGTTTTTGTTTTTTGAGACAGGGTTTCTTTCTGTGTAGCACTTCTTGCGGTCCTGGAACTCACTTTGTATACCAGGCTGGCTTAGAACTCACAGAAATCCGCCAATCTTTGCTTCCCAAGTGCTGGGATTAAATTGTGTGCCACCATTGCCTGGCCTAGAAAAAATTTTTTTTCTTTTATCTTGGATGTACATTTGTTGTGGGAATTCCTTCATCCAGTAGCTTTTGGGGTATCAGCCCGTAGGGTGTGGTCTGAGGCGCTACGAGTGGACTGACAAGCAGAGAGAGAAGTGTGCTCACTGTCTCAGGAGGTCGGAGCAGAAACAGGCTTGTGCTGTTGTTCACATCCCCTGGGGAAGAGCAGCACAACAGGGTGACTTCACCTGGTCCGATATTCTGTGAGTCTGTTTCCCTTTGAATCCCATTTCCTTTGTATCCTCATAATAAAGGCAGTTTGTAACTCTTGCAATACCTTTCACATTATACATTTAAGACTTTTAGGTTCATGGTCCTCGTAATAGGGAAGAGGATTCCTAAAACCAGAGAAAGGGGGAAAGAACCATGGAAAGGGGGAGAGATCTCCCCCTTAGGAATAGGCAGTTCGCGGGAAAACTTAGACTGTTGGTTGACCGGAGTACTTGTCTGGAGTCAATTTGAGATTCTTGAGAGGAGCCAGGAAAACTTAGATTGGGTATAGAAGGTTAATTGGGGAATAACTTACCTAAAAGTAGGGTCTGGTTATGGTGGGGAGGATATAATTTGTGAGGCTTTTTGTTTTGTTAGAATAGTCTTTCCTGGGGTGTTCAGGTGGGGTTTTGAAATTGAGATATTTTAGGAACATGGATGATTGCTAGACTCTTGGCAAACTGTGAGAGGGACGGTTTGTAGCAGGTTTTTTGGGATGGTGTATAAAGGTTAGAGAACTTGGCATTGGTTTTCAAAGGGGGACTTAGATTGTCGGGGGATAGTCGGTAGTGGCAGTAGGGAATTGACAGCAAGAGGGGCGAGACTAATGTAGGACAGCATGGAGGAGGAGTAGAGCTGCAGAGAAAGCAATTGGATCTCTTACATGCTTGGCAAGTGCTCCGTACTGATCTGAAGAACTGAAGTCCCCCTCTCCTGCCTGCCCCGCAGGGCCACCCTCCCTCCTACTCTTTGAGACAAGGTTCTTCTAGCTCTGGCTACCTTGGAGCTCTCTACGTAGACAGGGCTAGCCTTGAACTCACAGAAATCTGTCTGCTTTTGTATTCCTAGTGCTGGGACTGAAGGTGTGTGCTCTAACACCTGGTTCCTTTTCTTTTTTTTTGAGCTTAGTGAATCTATGTGTCAGTTTGGTTTCAATCAACAAAGCAGAAACCACATGCCAGTTATTTTAAGAGTGAACTCAATAAAGGAAATAGTTTTGAGTCTTTGTTGAAGGGCTTAACAAGCCAAAAGAATCTTAGGGATAGTTGTTTTGGTTTATTAATTGTGTGAAGTGGCTTCCTCATACAGAATTGAGAACAGAGGAAAGTTATCAGACTCAAGAAGTCTGGAGGGATATGGAACAGTTGTACCCAGAATCTCTGGGGGGTGTATGTTGTCTGGTTGCCAGTGGTTTCTTGGGCATTCCTAGAGTGTCCCTGGAGATATCAGACTTAGTGGAAGCCTACCCAGCCGACACAGAGGCCACTGAGGTGCACTGCAAGGTGATTCTGGAGTTAGAAATGGAGTAACTAATGGAATAAATTGCTGTCATCAAGAAACACTAAACCGAGCTGGAGAGATGGCCCAGAGGTTAAGAGTTGACGGCTCTTCCAGAGGTCCTGAGTTCAATTCCCAGCAACCACATGGTGGCTCACAACCATCTGTAAGATCTGGTGCCCTCTTCTGCCGTGGAGAGATACATGCAGGCAAAACACTGTATACATAATAAATAAATATTTTTTTATTTTTTTTTCGAGACAGGGTTTCTCTGTGGCTTTGGAGCCTGTCCTGGAACTAGCTCTGTAGATCAGGCTGGTCTTGAACTCACAGAGATCCGCCTGCCTCTGCCTCCCGAGTGCTGGGACTAAAGGCGTGCGCCACCATTGCCCGGCCTAAATATTTTTTTTTAAAAAAAGAAACACTAAGCTACAGTAAGGAAGAAGTTCCTTGTATACTCTTCTTGCTTCCCATTTTTCCTTTAGTCCCCGCTTGATAGAGTCAGAGCTAGCTGGTAAAAGTAGGCCAGTGTCCACCCCAGCGCTGGAAAGCTGAGCCCGAGCTGGGTGGGGGTGCACACCTTTAATCCCAGCACTCGGGAGGCAGAGGCGGATAAATCTCTGTGAGTTCAGGACCAGCCTGCTCTACAGAGCAAGTTTCAGGACAGAGGCACACTTAGAAACCCTGTCTTGAAAATTGAAAAACAAAAAAGAAAAACAGAAAGCAGAGTCCAACAGGGAGTCATGGAACCGAGAGATGGTAATGAATGACACAGTCTAGAAGCGTGTTTACTGTATTTCCGAACATTTCAGTCATAATTTAATAGTGGGTTTTTAGGTTGTTTGACTCATTATATCAACTGTAGTAGCAATAGCTAACATTTTCCCCCCAGCATATCATGTGAAAGAGGCACTATTCTAAGTACTTTATATGAAATACTTCCCAAAGATAGATGAGGAATATTCTATTATTATTACTATTTCCTTTTATCAGGAACGAAACTGAGGCACAGATAAATTAGACCATCTGTTCAAAGACATACACTGTGTAAATAATGGAGCTGGTGTCCAATCCCACCATTCTGAGTTTGTTTCCACTTTCAAAGAATTTTTTAAATGTGTGTGTATCTGAGTGTGTGTATGTGCACCATGGGGGCCAGAAAAGGTTGCTGGACCCTCTGGATGTATACTTTCTTTTCTTTTCTTCTCTTTTTTTTTTTTTGGTTTTTCGAGACAGGGTTTCTCTGTAGCTTTGGAGCCTGTCCTGGAACTAGCTCTTGTAGACCAGGCTGGCCTCGAACTCACAGAGATCTGCCTGCCTCTGCCTCCTGAGTGCTGGGATTGAACGTGTGCACCACCACCGCCCGGCCTGGACGTAGACTTTCTAGCAGTTGTGAGCTGTGTGATAGTGATGTGGTCCTAGGAACTGAAAGGTCTTCTGCAGGAGGAGCAAGTGCTTCTAACCATTGAGCCTTTCTACCTTCTTCCTCCTTTTTTTTTTTTTTGAGTCATGTCTTGCAATGTAGCATAAGTTGGCTTTAAACTCACAGTCCTCTTAATTGCCTCAACTTCCCCCTTTTGGGGTTATAGATATGCGCCACCTGACTTTTGTATCCTTCCTTGAACCTGGGGTGTTACATGCTCCTCCATTGAGCTACGACCCCAACCCAACCCTTTAAAAAATGATTATTTTCAGCTGGGCATGGTGGCACACATCTTTGATCCCAGAACTTGGGAGACAGGTGGATCTCTGTGAGTTCAGGCCAGCCTGGTCTATTGAGTGAGTTCCAGGACAGCCAGAGCTATATAGTGGAACCTGCCCTTCCCTAAAACAACAAATACTTAAAACAAAACAAAACAAAAAATTTAAAAACCAAAACCGCCCTCCAAAACCACACCCCCCCCAAACCAAAATAAAAATAAAACCCAACAAAAGAGTTTTTCATCCGATGTCATGATCCCTTTTCTAGTTTCCTGACTTACAAACCCACATCCAGCTCTTCTTTATTTGAGACAGAGTTTCCCTGAATTGTCTATTCTGGCCTTGAACTCAGAATTCTCCTGCGTTAGCCTGTTGAGATTACAGGTCTCCTCCTCCTCCTCCTCCTCCTCCTCCTCCTCCTCCTCCTCCTCCTCCTCCTCCTCCTCTTCCTCCTTCTCCTTTTTCTCCTCATTTTTTTTGGGGGGGGGGACTGGGTTTCTCTGTGTGACAGTTCTGGCTGGCCTGGAACTTGCTTTGTAGAACAGGTTGGCCTAGAACTCAGAGATCCTCCTGCTTTTGTCTCCCGAGTGCTGAGATTGAAGGCGTTCCCCACCACCACCCAGCTAGTCTTTGTGTTTAACGTTGCATGCTTTTTAATTTTTTACTTCTTTGCACATATGTTTGTGTACCATGTATACACAGTGCATATGGAGGCCCTAATTGGACATTGGATCCCCTGGAACCGTAGTTACAGGCAGTTGTTAGCTGCAGTGTGGGTTCTGGGAATTGAACCAGGATCCTCTGGAAGAACCACTAGTGCTCTTAACTGCTGAACCATCTCTCAGCTATTCTTTTTAATTGTTAGTTTGTTGTTGTTTGTTTGTCTTTACTGTAAAGCTTTGACTGGCACTGGCCTGGAACTTGCTACATAGATAGGTTGACCTCAACTTACAGAGGTCCTTCTGCCTCTGCCTAAGAGTGCTGGGATCAAAGGTGTGTGACACCATTCCCCTCTTTCACTGTAGTTAGACAAGCATGTGTCTTCATTCTGAGTCTTCATTATGTATCTCTCACCTGTATGTAGTATCCTTGGCCAGTAAAGGACATGAAAATTTCTGCAGAATTGAAGTTACAGATATTTGTGAGCTGCCATGTGGGTACTGAAAAAAACTGTTGGGTCCTTTGGGAAGAGCAGCCAGTACTCTAAACTGCTGAGTCATCTCTCCATCCCCTCATCTTGAGTTTTTTTTTTTTTAAAGATTTATTTATTTATTATGTATACAGTGTTCTGCCTGCATATATATTCCTGCAGGCCAGAAGAGGGCACCAGATCTCATTAGACATCTTGTGATTGCTGGGAATTGAACTCGGGACCTCTGGAAGATCAGCTAATGTCTTAACCTCTGAACCATCTCTTTACGGCCCCTTCATTCTGATTCTTTGGTAAAATGCTAAGCATGGTGGGTTTGAGACGCAAGCTCTCTTGTACAAAGTGCTATAGTTCTTGATCTGATTAATGGAGGTTTTCAGGGAATATTTCTTTACTTTTCTGTCTGATAAACTGGGGTAGTTGCTACTTGGAAAGGGCTTGGGTGCTGTTGATTGGGAGGAAAGAACCAAGATTATGGATTGGCTATTAAGTAATCAGACACTATAATAAGGGACCACTTGGCAGAAGGAGAACGATCTAATGGTTTTAGAAGGAAGAGGGTGCATTAGTGTAAGCGTGCTCCTGGACTGAGGCTCCTCTTGGCAGCTATGTTATGTTGCCTTTTCTTCCTGCCCTATTTAAGGGCCAGTTTCTTTGAAGTCAGTGAAGGAAATGCCAGTGACTCAGCCTTGCAGATTCCTTCTGCTTATTGCAGCTGCGGACTGGTTTGTCTGGTAAGAAGTAAGACTGCATATATTCCAGCACACTTACCTGACTACTTGGATCTTCCTATGTCTTGCCAGAGATATTTTTTAGGTTGTTTTGGTACCTTGTGACAAGGTGTGTGCGCCTATGCCTCTAATCCTAGCACTTGGGAGGCTAAAGCAGGAGGATCATGAGTTTGTGGCCAGCCTGGATTATACAGCAATAATACAGACTAGGCTGCCTGGTGAGATACTAAAAAGCAAAGCAAAACAAAGGATTCAATTTAGAGCTTGGTGTGATGGCGCACGCCTTTTAATCCCAGCATTTAGGAGGCAGAGGCAGAGGCAGGTTCATCTCTGAG
Organism: Microtus pennsylvanicus; assembly: GCF_037038515.1. Classification (NCBI taxonomy): domain Eukaryota; kingdom Metazoa; phylum Chordata; class Mammalia; order Rodentia; family Cricetidae; genus Microtus; species Microtus pennsylvanicus. Next base: position 43,038,069 of record NC_134583.1, read on the forward strand.
TTTGAGGCCAGCCTGGTTTAACTACATAGCAAGACAAGACCCTATCTTAAAAAAAACAATTACTCCAAAGCTACAGAGAAACCCTGTCTCAAAAACAAACAAACAAAAAACAACAACAAAAAATTAAACTTAGAGGAATTATATCTGGCGTTTGTTAAGGAAGGTGAATCTAAAGCATAGAGAAACAAAGTCTAATTTTGCAAGGCAGTGTATAATGTAGACTTGATTCTGTTGTCCAGTCTGTAAACCCTGTAGGGATTTTGAGAGTCCCTTCAGTAGCCCTTGTAACTAGGAAAAACTTTGACAGGAAGATGGGGTTTGAAAGAGAGTCAGAATTGGAGGCACATGGATTATGGTTACTTAAATAAACTGTGATTTGGGCTCCCCACCACACTATTTAGGTTTTATATCATGAAATATAAATGATGGTTCTGTGGTGTTTGTACTTTTCTACCACAGAACCTAGTAGTATATAGAACTTTTGCTTAGGCTTCATATAGGTCTAAACACTGTTGCTAGCATTGTACCAGCTGTTTGATCTTGGGAAAGTTTCCTCACTTGCAAGACAGAAAAGACAACTAAAAATTATTTAAAAGTTTATTGTAATGTTCACAGTAAAATATTGTATGAATAGTTAAATGTTTTTTGGAGGGGCAGTGCTCCTTCATTTTGCCATATGACTGACTGGAACATTCATTCCTGTGACTTGCCTTATGTCTGAAGGTTTGTGCCTCTTGGCCATCTGAAGGCAGGAGAATGAGACAGGGTTATTAATGGACAGAACAGCGAGAAGAGTGGCTGGCTGAGTTCCAGTCCAGAATAGTGGGGAAGGGCGAGGAAGTGGCTAGAGGCCATACAGTTGACTTGGAAACGTCACCCAAAGAGTTTAGATCTGATGCTTGAGAAAAATATTGCAAGGATTTTGAGCCAGAGAGAAATGTTTAAAAAGGAGATTGGTGTAGAGTCTCGTGAGGAACTTTTCCTGGTTTAGACACTATAATCCTCATAGGGTAAGGGCATCCTAAATGCTGACCCAGTAGGGGTGTGGTTTGGCATTCTTTCTATAGGAGGACTATATTTCTGCCCAGTGACTCTTCCTGCTCTGTCATTGACTCATCCCAATGGTCTGGTCCTCATAGCTTCTCTTTGGATTGCTCTGTGATCCACAGAGCTCCAGGGCTGCCTGGGATGGTGGGAGCCCTAGCTGCCTGACAGTGGTGGGATATGGGAATGAACAGCATTCTCTCATCCTTTGCCGCCTGTCCCTGAGTAAAGCAAGTTCAAGTTCAGACTGCTGCAGATTACTGTCCAAATTTACATGGGCTGTCTTCCAGGAGGTAAGTTAATGATTCCTGCTTTTATATAGATGGACTTTTTGGGGAATGTTCTCTGCTACTTTTCTCTTCATCTAGGCTCTATAAGATGTCAGTCATGAAACAAACAGGTCATTGTAGGAGGTTTGCTTCTCAGCTTCTGGGTTTTAGAGCCATTCTATGTGTGTGTTACTGTCCTGTGTTAGCTCCCATTCCTTTGGCCACAGAAGGAAATGACAGTGAAAAGCTGAAAAGGGGAAGCTGTGTAGATAAACACGTGCTTGTGTTTTATTCAGGGAGTCAGTATATGTGAGTTTCCAACTCTTGCTAGTTAGTTAGCAGGGACCAGCTGCTTAACTTCAGTGGACTAGAGTTTCCTCATATTTAAAGATGGACAGCTTAGGTTGTATATATAGTTTTGGAGAGTTTTTCCAGAGTCAAAATTAATGTGTGTTTTCTTTTTTTATGTGAAAAAAATGTGTATTGGCAACATCCAGAGCATGGCAATCAGGAGGCAGTTGAGCATGCGCCTTCTTTTCTGTGCCAGGCCTTATCAGGATATTGACTTTAGACACACCAGTGTCATAGCCTTTTCACAGCCTGTTTGATTAGTGCTTACTAGCCTCGAAATCCATAACAACACACGTGTGTTGTTGTCTTCTGTCATCTTCATGCCTGACTCAGGGGTTGGGGGAACTTGATGATGTCATAGTGGTCAGACTTGTTTCTCTTGGGCTGCTCTTGGGCGGGGATTGGGCTGCCTCTGGAGCTTCAGGGGCTTGGGCCACCAGCAGGTGGGTGACTTGAGAATGTGGATACCTTTCAGTACTGTCTTCTTGCTCCCCCTCCCCCACAACAGGATTTCTCCGCTTGCCTCTGCCTTTGCATTAATGGCATACACCACTACCGCCCAGTGGCCTTATTGACTTTTTAGGCCTTTCCTTTGACATGAATTTTGGGAGGGCGAAAACCTTGTTTTTTTGCTTTTGGCACCATCTTAGCAAAAGCTAAGTTTTTTTTTTTTTTTATATCTGGTGACAGATACACATATTTTGGTCCCCTCCATTTGTAAGTTTATCTCCCTCAAAGTAATGGTATTCTCAGTCTTTACATTTATTCTAGTATGCATTTGTTCAAAAAAGAACTATCTTCCTTTCTTTTTTTAACAGCAATGCTCAAAATTAATCCAAGCATGCTATGGAACTGATTGACCACTGGACTGCACCTTCTAGCCCTTAGCCAATCTCCTGAGTCATTTCAGAGTTGATTTCACTTTCAATGGGTAAATTCAGTTTTTGGAAACCTTCAGAAAATGTTTTGTGTATAAGAATCAAGAAAAACAATATCTTTTATTTATTTTTATAAAAATAAAAAAAGAGGTGTGACAGACTATAAAACACCTAATTTTTCTTTCTGCTTATATGGAACAGTGTATGAAGACAATCCCTCAAAAAAACTGTTTTGTCAATGTTTACGTCGTGATTAAAAATGTAATCACGGCTGGGTGGTGGTCGCGCATGCTTTTAATCCCAGCTCTTGGGAGGCAGAGGCAGGCAGATCTCTGTGAGTTCGAGGCCAGCCTGCTCTACAAGTGCTAGTTCCAGGACAGGCTCCAAAGCTACAGAGAAACCCTGTCTCGAAAAAGCAAAAAAAAAAAAAAAAAAAAAAAAAAAAAAACGAACAACAAAAAAAAATGTAATCACATTAGCATTATTTAAAGGAAAAGTATTTTGGTCATAGTTCTCATGTGGTTTAGTGAGATGGGAATATTTGGCCAGAGTTGCTTTCCTGTGCACTCGCTGTATGTATTTTTGTTAAAGTGACTAGATAGTGAAGAAAATTAGGTCTTTTCCTGATAGGCTTCTGAAATCACAAATATTTTAAGGGTCGAAAGAGAGTTGGAACACGGGAGCTGTGACTACGAGGCTAAGGTGTGTTCATCCCTAGTAGAACCACCAAGAAGCCTGCAGCATTTTCAGCCTGATGGCTGATCCTTGGGAGGTTCAGAGGGTTGGGAATGCCAGAGTATTGTGGGATAATCACAGTGATTTATTTTTCTTCTCTTTTCCTTCAGTAGTATAGGTTTGGAAGTGGGACGGAAGGTTAGTGGGGCAAAGCAGAGGGCTGTAATGCAATGCCTTCATCTGTTGTAGCATCTGTTCCTGACAGTACTTGAAATTGGTTTGTAAAATAAAGTGTTTGGCAGCCTAGCCAAGTGATTGATTCTGTTGCCAGGTCTGTATTAAATAAGCATTCACGTTTCTCTTTCTTACTCTGTCTTCTTTTTCTTGTTTTTTTTTTTTTGTTGTTGTTGTTGTCTTCCTTATCTTTATGTTGAGTATCAAGATGCTAAAAGTTCTAAAATCAGGTAAGCCTAAGAAGATTTGAGGTGCTAAGTCGGATGTGATGGAGTGTCCTGGGAATTCCAGTATCGGGAATTCCAGTATCAATGCCAGAGGGTTGTCAGAGTTAAGTCCAGCCTGCACTGCACAATGAGGAGCAGACCAGCCAGGGAAAGTAAGACCCTGTTGAAAAAGAAAAAGAAAGAAAGAAAGAAAAAAAAGAGAGAGACAAAACTAAAAAACCCAAGAAGGTTTCCCTCCTCTTCCTCCTCATCTTCTTTTTTGTTTGTTTTGTTTTTTGTTTTTTTTTGAAACAGGGTTTCTCTGTGTAACAGCCCTAGCTCTCCTGGAGCTAGCTCTTGTAGACCAGACTGGCCCCGAACTCACAGAGATCTGCCTGCCTCTGCCTCCCGAGTGCTGGGATTAAAGGCATGCGCCACCACCATCCAGCTACGCTTAAATTATAGTGACCTTTCTACTTGCAGCCACAGCTGGATGATCAAATTCAAAGTAGCTGTTTAATGAGAAGCAGCTCCTTGGACTTCTCCCCTGAAACACAATCACAGGACATGCAGGGCTGAGGAGTCGTCCTTAGGAGGACTGTTGTTTAAGGAAGGTGGGCAGCTGTCATTAGACAGACAGTGTCCGGGAACTGTGGCCTGGAGGACTAGGGGACTGTCTTCTCTGTTGTTAATTTTTGAGCCCTTCTTGAAAGGAGTTCTTTGACTGGTGCAGTAGGAGTCACTAAGCCCAAGAGCAGGGCTAGTTGCTGAAGAAACAATGTGGCCCAGTCAGTTGCTTTTAAGTCTTTTTTGACCTGCAAGAAACAAGATTGCTTAGCTCACTAAACAGTCACTTGGCTGGAAGATTGTGCTGCAAGTCTTCCTAGTTCTCATCCTTCCCTCAGTGATTGGTAAACACAGTCAGCTTGTCAACCTCCCTGAAGTTGTAAGGCCCTTGGCATTAAAGTTGTTTTGTTCTTGCTCTCCATTCATGCTCGATGTATGACTTGCAATTAGGGGAACTGTCCTTTTTGACTGGCTCCACTGGCTGCCTAATGAAGCAATTTACTAACCTAGGGCCAATTATCTGTCAGGAAGCATTATTTAATAGCCACTGTGTACAGGTGGTGTGGGAAGTGAAACTAGTTTTTTTGGGGGGGGAGGGGGGTCTTTTTTGTTTTTGTTTTTGGAGACAGGGTTTCCTGGTGTAGCTTTGGAACCTGTCCTGGTATTCGCTCTGTAGGCCAGGCTGGCCTCGAACTCACAGTGACCCGCCTGCTTCTGCCTCCCTAGTGCTGGGATTAAAGGTGTGCGCCGCCACTGCCCAGCTGTCTTTTGGATCTTAATTTGGATGAAACAGATATATAGTCAGTATTCCTGTAGGGAGAGTGAAATAAAGTATGTAGAGGAACAAGCAGTAAGGGCCATGTGGAAGAAAAGAATACCTGTTTCTCACTGTGGGGGCTAGGAGAGCTGAAGAGAGAAGGCATTTTAGTAAAATCGTAGAGGATGAATAGGAATTCAAGAGACACCATGGGCACTGACATAGACCCTGGATAATATCTGGCATTTTGAAGTTAATATACTTGAATTAGACAGTATTTTCAGAGGATGAAATGAGGTTGGAAAGGAAACAAAGCTGTATCTTAGAGAACTTGGAATGTAAAAATTTTTTTCCTAGATTTATTTTTTATGCTGCATATTTGTCCTACATGTATGTATATGCCAACAGAGGTCAGAAGAAGGTGTTGGACCCCGGGAACTGGAGTTACAGATGATTTCGAACACTATATGGGTACTGGGAACCAAACTCAGGCCTTCTGAAAGACCAAGTGTTCCAAGCCACTGAGCCATATCTTCAGCCCCAAATATGCTAAGGAATTTTGATTTTATTCTGTACATAATTAGATATTGAATTTTGTGTGTGTGTGTGTGTGTGTGTGTGTGTGTGTGACTCAATTCACGTAGGTCTTGGTCTATTTTTGTTTTTCAAGACAGGGTTTCTCTGTTAACCAGGTTAACTCTAGTTGTTCTGGAACTCCCTCTGTAGACCAGGCTGGCTTTGAACTCAAGAGATTTGCCTGCTTTTGCCTCCCGAGTGCTGGGAATAAAGGCGTGAGCTACCACTGCCTGGCTGGTCTTGGTCTATTTTTAACTGTAAGGTTTAAGGTTAGATAGAGAAGGTGTGAACCAGTGCTGGGATTAAAGGCAGGTGCCACTATGCCTGGCATCATAAAAAATGTTTGTGTCTTAGCCCAGTGCTAAGAGGTAGTCTTTTGACTTTGTGTGTTTTGAGGTCTTTCTTTCAATGTTATATGCCAGATCTATACTATATAAGTTCATGTGAAAATTAGCCATATTAAAACATAGCTGGACTGTAGGCAATTTAGCCTTTAGATATTAAATGTGGATTATTGTTACTTGTACCCAAGAAGGAAATATTGTAGACTTTCCAGGCCATATGGTGGCAACTGTTAACTGCCACTAGAGAATAAATTAGAGTCATAGGCAGCACAGAAATGACTGGTATGGCTGTTTAGTCTCAGAGAAATAGTAGTTTGCATGTAGAGAGAAGTATCTCGTACCAGGATTATCAGTGCTTTGCATTAGCAAAATGGGAGAAGAAAATTGTAGAACATTCTGTGTTAGTATTCAGGCATCTGTCCTGGCCTGCCCTTGGGGTTCTGACAGGCTGTGTCCTCAGCTGTAGACACTAAGAGCGCCTCCTGTGCACATTCACCCTTTTAAAAGGGCTCTGCCCACCTCCCATCTCTTTCTCTGTCTGCCTCTCTCCTCTCTTCTGCTGCTCCTGCCCCAGAGGCCGGTCTCCCTGCTCCTCTTCCCCCTTCCATGTCCCCTTACCCCAAATAAAGAAATCCTTCCACGTGAACTCTGTTGCATGGTGTCTGCCTCTCGTGTCACCTTTTTTTTTTTTTAAATTACAACCTGTAGGTCGTTCATCTTTGGGGGACCTGGGGAAGCTGGGGTGCTGGCCACGTCCTGGAGTAGCTGGCTGTTTCACTTCACTGTCCAGGCTCTGTGCAACTCTCAGGCGCTGCCTGGACCTGGCAAAATGCTTTTTGCGGTGGATCCAGTCGACTCCCTAGGGCTTAAAGCATTGATTGTTTTCCTGTCATCACAGCATCACCCACACGTGTTTGGTAGTCTTACACCTCCAGCTCTGTGGCTACAGATGGTAGGCCTGTAACACTAACTGATTAGGAATGGTCAGTGGTCTCCAAAAACATCCCAATGGGAGCGAGGAGGTATAAACGATGACACAGCTCCCATGAATGAGACCCAAGAGTCTGCAATTTCTAGCGTCCTCGGAAATCGGAATGGGTCAGTTTCAAGACAGGCACAGGCTCTCCAGTGAGCAGACACACAAAGTGCGGGGTCCAAGGACTCTGACCGGAGAGAGACACAGTCGCCTGATACCAGGACTTCGAGAAAAGCCAGAATGCGAGGGGAGGACTGTGCTTGAGAAAGGAAGTCTCACATCCAGGGGAATGGTTAAAAGTTGGTGTTGGCCCCGCCAGAGACCCAATTGCCAGTATTGAATAGAAGGCGAAGCTGCCAGTGAGTGAGAAAGCAGATTTGTTGCAGGTGGAAGAGAGTGGATCTGTTGAGGGTGGAGCAGGAGGTGGGTAGGGTACCAGTGTGAAGTGATTACTTTTCAGTGGGCTCTGCCTTTAAGCAAAAATTGCTGCACACAACAGAGTTAGAGTGAAAGGTTTATTGTGGCGGGGGAGTGGAAGAGTGAAAAGGTGATGCTTCCTTTCATCTCTCAGGATCCCTGGCAGAATGTTACAAAGGTCCCGTGAAATGTCAGGATATAGAGTGCTGGAAAGCAGATTTTTGGTAGGCTTATTCTCCATGTGTGAGGCAGAATGAGATCCAATAGTTTTTTATCAAGTGAGGATCGAACGAAAGGTACAAACTGCCATGGAGAGTCGTCACTCAAGGAGCGGGAGCTGTAGGGCAAAGCCTGAAGGACCCAAGGGTCCAAGAAAGGCATAGGTCTCCCAGTGAGTCTTCATGCAGTGGGTGGGGACTGAGAGCTCTAAGTCCCAGAGAGAGCCATGGTTGCCTGGTACCAAGACTTAAGGAAGCCAAAAGGCAAAAAAAACACGCTGGAGAGATGAGTCCTCACTCAGGAAATAGCCAGAGGTGGGGGAAAGGGAAGGACCCAAAAATCTGAAGAGAGGCTGTTGTATGTGGACCAGGTTGCAGGATCCTAGCATGCCTCAAACTGCCTGCAGGCAGGAGGAAGCTTCAGGAGAGCCTTTCCTGGTCAGGGAACCAACCTTGCAATTTAAACCAGCATGAGAGAGAAAGATGCCACGCAACAGTTCAGTGGAGGGGATTTTTATTAGAAGGAAGGGAACATAGAAGGGGGGAAGTAGAGGGGGGAGACCGGCCTCTGGGGCAGGAGCAGCAGAAGAGAGGAGAGAGGCAGACAGAGAAAGAGATGGGAGGTGGGCAGGGCCCTTTTAAAAGGGTGAATGTGCACAGGAGGCGCTCTTAGTGTCTACAGCTGAGGACACAGCCTGTCAGAACCCCAAGGGCAGGCCAGGACAGATGCCTGAATACTAACACTAAGTAGAATACTTTTCTCAAAGCATTAACAATATTAGGATTTGCTTATATACCAATATGGAGATAGATCAGACATTTTGGGAGAGCGGTTTTGGTGATTAAGGTCTAGACCATGATAGACATGCACTCTGATAGAGCTGAGCTGCTTCCCCAGCAGCTTCCCCCTTCTTTTTGTAATTATTATTTCTATTTTTCTATAGGTTCTCACTAAGTTGTATTTGTAATCCTTCTGCCTCAGCCTCTTAAGTAGCTCAGATTACAAAGTGTGCCACTGCATTCAGCACAAAAAAAAATTTGTATGTGCACGCGTTGAAGGTGTCTCTATTGCTTCTCACCTTTGTGTGTGTGTGTGGGGTAGGTGTGTGTGTGTTTTGTGGGTGGTGGTGTTTTCAAGACAGGGTTTCTCTGTGTAACAGCCCTGACTGTCCTGGAGCTCACTCTGTAGCCCATGCTGGCCTTGAACTCAGAGATCCACCTGTCTCCGCCTCCCAAGTGCTGGGATTAAAGGTGTGCGCCACCACTCTCTGACAATATTGACCACTTCTATTATTATTATTATTATTTTTGGTTTTTCGAGACAGGGTTTCTCTGTGGCTTTGGAGCCTGCCCTGGAACTAGCTCTGTAGACCAGGCTGGTCTCGAACTCACAGAGATCTGCCTGCCTCTGCCTCCCGAGTGCTGGGATTAAAGGCGTGCGCCACCATCGCCCGGCTACAACTGACTTTTTTTTTGATTAACTGAAAATAGTAATACCTCCTTACAGGCTCCTGTGAACAACACTTGAAATACTGTATAAATGGGAGACATGTGACCAGCTGTGTGAGAGAGATTTGGAAGATGAATAAATTTCAATTGTAAACTAGTATACTAGTCTCATGCATCCTGTCTTAGACCTTTTAATTATTTCCACTGTTTCAAATGGGACCCAGACCTTTGATGTTAGACCCAAACATAGTTCTCACTAGTTCTTGATTACTTTTAACTAAGAGACAACCCAAGTCTAAGACTTAACTCCCAGTCTGCCTGGATTAAATTATGGAATATTAATTCTACATATAAATCTCAAGATAATTGGATTCTTGCTCAACGTTTTAAAGCCTCTCCAAAAGGATCTCAGTATTAGTATTTGTGTGGTAGAGCTAATGCTCTCCGCAGTGAAAGGATTTATTACTCTTGCATTCTTGTTTCTTTGGTATCCATTTACTAGCCTAGACATTTAAAGTATTTCTAGAATTCTGCTTTTCTCATTCAATAATTGAGTGTGTAGACTTCTCATAAGTCATTCTCAACACTCTCTCTTTTTTATTGTCAGTTTTTTCAGACATATATCACTTCCTGTGTGGGACTGACAGTTTACAAAAGCTGGAAGAGCCAGGTTGAAGCAAAGGCTCAAAGTTCCAAATATCTTTACTTAAACTTTCTACAGCTGGGGTGGTGTTGCACACCATTTTTTTAAAAAAATAAATTTATTTATTTTTATATCTTGGCCACAATTTTTTCTCTCTCCTTTCAGTCCCCCCATACTTCCTCTCTTCCCAGTCCCCCATACCATTTTTTCACACCATTTTTTTAAATGATTTATTTAAATTTATGTGCATTGGTATTAAAGTGGAACTGGAACTGGAGTTACAGAGGTTTTTTTTTTTTTCCCCTCCCCGAGATAGGGTTTCTCTGTAGCTTTGAAGCCTGTCCTGGAACTAGCAGACCAGGCTGACCTTGAACTCAGAGAGAGCCACCTGCCTCTGCCTCCCAGGTGCTGGATTAAAGGTGTGCTCCACCAGTGCCCAGCTAAATTGCGGACAGTTGTGACCTACCATATGGGTGCTAAGAACTGAACCCAGGTCTTCTGGACAAGCAGCTAGTGCTCTTAACCACTTAGCCATCTCTCCAGCCCCAAGGGGTGCACACCTATAATCCCTGCATTCAGGAGGAAGGCGTATCTCTGTGAGTTTGAGGTCAGTCTGCTCTACAGAGAGCTAATTCTGGGATAGTCAAAGCTACACAAAGTAACCCTATCTCAAAAAACAAAACAAAACTTCTAATTTTATCTGTATCTATATCCTGGGGTTCTATATAAAGATTTCATTTAAAAGGAATTTACTTTTTGTTTGTTCATTTTCTGTTTACTTGTTTATTTTTGAAATAGGGTCTAATATAACTCTGAATATTCTTTTATTTATTTTTTGTTGTTGTTTTTTGTTTTTCTTTTTTTTTTTAAATATTTATTTATTTATTTATTATGTATACAATATTCTGTGTGTGTATGTCTGCAGGCCAGAAGAGGGCACCAGACCTCATTACAGATGGTTGTGAGCCACCATGTGGTTGCTGGGAATTGAACTCAGGACCTTTGGAAGAGCAGGCAATGCTCTTAACCACTGAGCCATCTCTCCAGCCCCCTGTTTTTTGTTTTTCGAGACAGGGTTTCTCTGTGGTTTTGGAGCCTGTCCTGGAACTAGCTCTTGTAGACCAAGCTGGTCTCGAACTCACAGAGATCCGCCTGCCTCTGCCTCCCGAGTGCTGGGATTAAAGGCGTGCACCACCACCGCCCGGCAACTCTGAATATTCTTGAACTCTAATTTTCTAGTGGCCAAGGTTGGCCTCAAATAAGATCTCGATCTCACTCGTTTCAACCTCCCAAGTGCTGGGATTACAGTGTGTCACCACGCCTGGCATAGTGGGTTCACTTTTAAAATATAGCTTGATATATGGAATTTTAAAAAAATACCCATATCTTCCTAGGGAAAAAATGTTTCCTCTGCAAGTTACTTAAAAATTACTTCATTTGGGGCTGGAGAGATGGCTCAGTGGTTAAGAGCTTTGCCTGCTTTTCCAAACGTCCTGAGTTCAATTCCCAGCAACCACGTGTGCTCACAACCATCCTTAATGAGATTTGGTGCCCTCTTCTGGCCTGCAGGGATACATGCAGGCAGAACACTATGTAATAAATAAATAAATCTTTAAAAACAAACAAAGAAAAATTACTTCATTTAATTTAAAAAAATAGAAAAAGAAAGAAAGCTGGTCAGTGGTGGCGCATGCCTTTAATCCCAGTACTCCAGAGGCAGAGGCAGGTGGATCTCTGTGAGTTTGAGGCCAGCCTGGTCTATAGAAGGAGTTCCAGGACAGCCAAAGCTACACAGAAAAACTATTTTGAAAACTAAAAACAAATGAAAGAACAACAACAAAACATTGTAATGTGACTGGTCAAGTATATTTGTATATAATTGTGCATATTGTTCTAGACACTTTAAATCATCTCTAGATGGCCTGCAATGCTCAGTATAATGTGAATGCTATGTAAATATTTATAATACTGTGTTATTTAGGGAGTAATGGCAAGATGTAAATGGACGTGCTCAAAAAATAGTTTGAAACCTTTTGTTATTAAGGAAGTCTTTATGTTTCTTGCTTTTAGAAAGTTTATTTAGAATACCTACTTGTTGAAGTTAACATAATTTTACAGAGCATTAGAAAAATTCTTTTCAGCCGGGCGGTGGTGGCGCATACCTTTAATCCCAGCACTTGGGAGGCAGAGGCAGGCAGATCTCTGTGAGTTTGAGGCCAGCCTGGTCTAGAAGAGCTAGTTCCAGGACAGGAACCAAAAAGCTACGGAGAAACCCTGTCTCGAAAATCCAAAAAAAAAAAAAAAAAAAAAAAAGAAGGAAAGAAAGTAAAAGAAAAATATTCTTGTCCCTCTGCAAACATAACAGGTTAGGAATAATAAATTAGAAATGTATACATTACAGGGTTGGAGAGATGGCTCAGCGGTCAAGAGCACTGGCTCTTCCAGAGGACCCAGGTTCAAGTCCCAGCACCCACATGGCAGCTCACAACTGTCTGTAGCTCCAGTTCCAGGGGATTGAATACCCTTATACAGACATACATGCAGGCAAAATACTGACATACATAAAATCAAAATAAATTATTTTTTTAAAAAATGTATACATTGAGGCTGGAGAGATGGCTCAGCGGTTAAGAGCATTGCCTGCTCTTCCAAAGGTCCTGAGTTCAATTCCCAGCAACCACATGGTGGCTCACAACCATCTGTAAAGAGGTCTGGTGCCCTCTTCTGGCCTGCAGACATGCACACAGACAGAATATTGTATAATAAATAAGTAAGTAAATAAATATTTTAAAAAAATGTATACATTACAAAACCTCCTGTGACTATACATTTGCTATGCACCTTAAGAGAATTCAGCAGTGTGCTATACTTACACTGCAGTTCACAACACACTTAAAGCCTATCATGTGATAGTGCTTGACTTTATAAACAGCCATTAACTGATGAATTTAAAATTAAATGTGTATTTAACATGCTAAAAAGTGAAAGTAAATTCAACTGAAGGTCTGTGGCTCATCATTTAAATGTTTTATGGCATTTCTTTCAAATAAAGAATTGCAATATTATAGTATTGAAATAATTTTCATGACAAATGAAGAGGCTAATTTTTCTAAATACCTTATAGAGTATAGACACGTTCATTTTCCGCTAATGAACCTCCAGCCTCTTAATAGCAGATAGCATTTATCTCTGCACTGAGAGTTGTGTTAGGCATTTAATATTATTATCTTGTTAACCCCTTAAAGCACAAGAAAGAACTATTATTTGCATTTATAGATGGGGAAAATGAGAGCACAGCAGGCTAAATCATTTGTTCATAGTTGCATAACTAGTAAGTTATATGGCCACAGCTTGATTTAGGCTACTTTAACTCTAGAGCTTATGTTCAGAGCTAGTGAAGCTTTTTTTTTTCCTTTTCTTTCTTTTGTTTGAGACAGGATCTCATTCTGTAGTCCAAGCTGGCCTAAAACTCACTGTGTAACCCAGGCTAGCCTCAAACTGTAAGCAATCCACTTTTCTTAGTCTCCTTAGTACTAAGATTATAAGCATGCACCACCAGACCCAGAATTATGCCCTCTGTTTCTTTTCCACTTCATATAGTTAGGACCCTAAAATATCATGGAGCCCCACATGGTTCTAAAAACCTTGATTATCTCTCATCACCTGCAGGGATGATTGTCTCTCAATTCCTTAAGTGATCTGGTTGGACTTACCTTGTCTTAGAAAACATCACTACGAAATGTAGTGTGCACAGCTGTTTCTTTAGCTATTTTGGCAAAACTGTACTCATCCTGTTAATATACTTTTACTTATACAGCTTTGAAGCTAGTTCTAGTTGAAACTTTCCCTAACAGTTCAGCCCATCCTGACTTACTTAGTCTCCCACGCTTACCCCAAACCAGCATCTTCTGTTCTCCCGTTCTGAAATCTTAATCGGTACAAGAATCTTAGAGGACTTTTAGTTCCCACCCTTGCACAACTCTACATGCAAAGAGCACTGGAGAAATACCTCAGTATGGTGGCGTACATCTGAAATTCTAGCACTGAAGAGGCTGAGGCAGGGGATCAGGAATTCAAGGTCAGCCTTGGCTACCTGTTGCACAGTCTAGTCTCTACTTGTTCAGCTTCTGCCTGTTCCTGACTCTGGCTCACAGTTGTGTCAGTCCCTTTTCAAAAGCCTGTGTAGGAACTGGCCAGATAGCTGTGTGGGTGAAGGGTGTCATAGTCACTGTCCTAGTGCTGTGAAGACACTCTTAGAAAAGGAGGTATTTATTTTGGGGTTTGCTTACTGTTTCTGAGGTTATTGTATTATCATGGTGGGAGCTTGGTAGTACGCATGCTGGAGCAGTAGCTGAAAGTTACATCCTGATCTGCAGATAAGGGGGGGGGGGCGGGAGAAGGGGAGAGAGAGAGAGAATGAAGGAGCATACTGGATTGCTTATGTGCTTTGAAATCTCCAGCCCACCTCCAGCCAGTGATACACTTTCTGCAGCAAAGCCCCACCTTATAATCTTTCTCAAATAGTGCCACTCCCTGATGACCTACAGGGGCAGTGTTATTTAAACCACCGCCAGTGCTCGCCATCAAGACCATACGTAGAGTAGAAGGAGAGAACTGACTTACTGAAAGTTGCGCTCTGATTTCCATGCCCCATGTTCCCTTAAAGTAAAAAATATAAAAATAAAATAATTAAAAGCCCCCTTAGTATGCGTTCTTCCAGGAGGCTTTTACACCTCCCTCCTCTTAGCCTTCTAACCTGTAACCTGGCCATTACTTTCCCACTCCTTACAGCCTCCTTGAAGCCTGTGTCCTTTGACCTCAGATATGTCTACAGGTGTGCTTGGTTGCTCGCTCCCTCCCTCCTTCCCTCCCTCCCTCCCTCCCTTCCTTCCTCTGTCCTGGAACTTACCTTGTAGACCAGGCTCGGCTCCACCTGCCTCTGCCTCGCAAGTGTCGGGATTAAAGGTGTGTACCACCATATCCAACTCAGATGCGGTTTTTATTTCATGGTATTTTTAAAATCTCTACCACAGTAAATAGAATTGTTTCTTTCATGTTTATAGTTTAATATCCCTGGTTACATTTCTTGTATTGTCCTAAAAAAAAAAGCAACATATAACTTTGTCGTTTTGGTTGTGAAGCTAGCTTTTAATGACTGAGCTATCTCTTCAGTCTAAGCAACATATATATATATATTTTTTGTTTGTTTGTTTGTTTGTTTGTTTTTGAGACAGGGTTTCTCTATAGTTTTGGAGCCTGTCCTGGAACTAGCTCTGTAGACCAGGCTGGTCTCGAACTCACAGAGATCTGCCTGCCTCTGCCTCCCGAGTGCTGGGATTAAAGGCGTGCGCCACCACCGCCCGGCTGCAACATATATTTTGAAGGAATTCTGTCTAAACAAAAAGGCTTAGCTCTAACTAAAAGGGGAAATTTCAGTTATTGTGGAAACTGCTTGTATAAAGTTTTATAATTTTCTTCTCTTACAGGTTAATTATTTGACATTCATTTATTTAGTGTACATTGATATTTTGCTTTCATGTATGTCAGATCCTCTGGAACAGGAGTTACAGACAGGTGTGAGCTGCCATTGTTGGTTCTGGGAATTGAACCTGGGTCCTCTGGAAGAGCTCTTAACCACTGAGCTATCTGTTCAGCCCCCCACCTTTTATTTTTTATTTATTTTTTTGAGACAAGGTCTTATTGTGTAATTCTGGCTGGCCAGAAACTGACTATGCAGACCAGGCTGGCCACGAACTCACAGAGATCCACCAGCCTCTGCCTCCTAAATGCTGAGCTTACACATCCAGTTTATTTAGCACCTTTAAGGATGGGGAAAATGACATCTTCACTGCCATCTTTATGAGCGTGTTTCATGTGGTAGAAACATAAACGGGGAATGCCAAGATGCTGTAGAATACACAGAAGCCTGTACTGATCTGAAAGACTCAGGCTAGACTTGAGATGTGGAAAGCAGAGATTAGACAACTCGAGGTTAAGTCCTGGCTCCGTAACCTTGACTGTTATTCTTGAAGGACAAGGGTTTCCTTACTGAATATCAAGTTCCTAGTATATAAGATTGGAATGGTAGGGTTCTTTTGCAAGGGATTAATTGAGATGTGAGAATAGTCTTGCTTAAGTTTTTGAAGTATTTTCAAGCCTCACCTATAGTTCAGGCACCTATATGTGCCCAGCTAAATTGGTGCTCCTTGTTTCCAGGGACCACTTTGTATCAGGATTGATGGAACCTGCTTGTACATAGCAACCCTTGTAGGCATGGGATCCCGCATGGTGACAAACAGCAGTGCCTGTTTCTGGGAGAGTTATAAAAAAATCTCTAACCAATGATACTTTGATTCTTAGAAAACTAGTTCTGTGGCAAGATTGGTGGTTGATGGTATGTTATCCTTCTAATTGAATCATGGGAATTTGGGGGAATGGAAGAGTATTTTTTTTATTTTTTAAAAAATGTTTCTTTTTTTTTTTAGATTTATTTATTATGTGTACAGTATTCTCAGTATTCTGACTGCATGTATGCCTGCAGGCCAGAGGAGGGCACCAGATCTCATTACAGACGGTTGTGAGCCACCATCTGTTGTGGTTGCTGGGAATTGAACTCAGGACCTTTTGGAGAGCAGGCAGTGCTCTTAACTGCTGAGCCATCTCTCCAGCCCTGGAAGAGTATTTTAGATAGGTTCTAGTCTAATCCCTTTGTTATAGAGACCTAAGTGAGGGATGCAACATAGGAAGTCTAGCACTTACCTCCAGGGACTTGCAACAACAAAGACAGCATGCTTTCTGCCGCTGTGGACTGGAGGCTGTGTCTGGGAGTTCAGTCAAATTCCTGCTGATTGTCTTCTTTTGCTCTTTTCGTAATTCTGTGTTTATAAGCAAATATACTATACTGTACCAGCTATATTGCCTGTAGGGAAACACAGCATTTTACTACTCTGTGGCGGGCGCTGAAACAGGGCAAACAGGTTCCTGGAGTTTTGTAGAAAGGCCGTGGGGGAGAACTGAGTCTGACCTCTTGGACCTGCTGATTAGTCCTCTCTGGGTGTCACTTTGTCCTGTGCTTCTTCTCCCAGGAGGCTTCAGTCTTCCCTGCAGTGACTTATTAACCAGCCACGGCCCTCTGGAGAGGGAGAGCAGGGTGCTGGTAGATGAGCCGGAGTCGGGCCTCTGCTTGGCTGCCTTTCCTCTCAGCTTCCCCTTCCCATCCTGAGGCACCGCCAGCAGCTCTCTAGTGGAAGGCTTTTCTTCAGTGCTTGTTGCTTCTGATATGTTTTGCTATTTTTGTTTGTTTTCAAGACAGGGTTTCACTGTGTAGCTCTGGTTGTCCTAGAACTCACTATGTAGATCAGGCTAGCTTCAAACTCACAGGGATTCATCACCTCTCCCTCCTGAGTGCAGGGATTAAAGGTGTGTGCCACTATTCTTGGCTGAATTTTGCTATTTTAATGTCTATAAAGTTCTAGCATTCTCAGTCAGAAACACAAAATGCTTATGTTTTTGTTTGTTTTGTTTTTGAGACAGAGTCTCATTATATATCTCTGTATGGCCTGGAAGGAACTCTCCATATAGACCAAGATGGCCTTGAAGTCAAAAAGAAAGATGCCTGTCTCTGCATACTGAGTGCTGGGATTAAAGGAGTGTGTGCCACTATACCTGACTGTGATTACTAAAAAAAAAAAAAAACAAAAAAAAAACAAAAAAAAAAAAACAAAAAAAACCCCCAAAAAACCAACATTTATTTTATGTGTCTAGGTAATTTTGCCTGCATATATGTTTGTGTATTGTGTCTGCCTGGCACCTGTAGATGCCAGAAGAGGGCATCAATTTCCCCAGAACTGGAGTTCTATGGTGTGAGCTGCTGCTATGTGGGTGCTGGGAACTGAACCTAGGTCCTCTAGAAGAGCAGTCAGTGGTGTTAACCACCAAGCCATCTCTCCAGCCCTTCAGTTACTACTTTTAAAGCTCTATGATCGTTTTGATTTAAAGAGATGATTATGAGAAGATTGTACAAGGTTCCTATGAGCTATGAGAATGTACTAGCTCTTCTCCCCCATTCCCCAGATAGGGTCTCTTTATGCATCAGTTCTGACTGTCCTGGAACTAGCTTTGTAGACCAGGCTGGCTTCGAACTCACAGAGATCCATTTGCCCCTGCCTCCTGAGTGCTGGGATTAGAGGTGTGCACCACCACCGCCTGGCAAGAATGTACTAACTTTTTTTTTATTCATGACTGTCTTGTCTAGAGCAATGGGGGCATGGTAGCCAGTGCCCTACTTGAAAGACTAGCTCATGTAAACAAGTCACCCAAGTCCTGAACTTCAGACAACCATATGCAGTATCTTCTGGTCTTTACTCTGCCACTTGATATCTGGGCATAGTAAATACCAGACCGTCATTGTTGTTTCTGCTGTTACTGTAATTCATAGTACCAGGCACTGTATGAAATCCTCACATTAACTCAACGAGGTAGATACCTCTATTTTAGAGAAAATGAATCTGAGAATTAGAAGGATTAAATAACTTGCATAAGGTCACCTAGCTAGTAAGTGTTAGAGCCAACACTTTGGATCTAGAGACCAGTTGTGTCTGTCCCTAGAGCCACTCTTCTAAGACAGCCCTTCCCATTTTCAGAAAAGTCTGTAACCTATGAAGGCCTAAACGACTAGGAGGTAAAACTGGAGCCAGGTAATAGAGGCCTTGAATTGAAGCACGATTAGTAAAAGCTCAGGTTCAGATATTGGGGTTCAACCTGAAGCTCTAACCTCAACCTCAGTCCAAAAATGGTGATCCTTCCTCCAGGAATCTCAGAATCAGACTGCATGATTGAGAGCTGTTTCCTCCCATTTTATAGTCCTTTCCAGGCTGGGGTTAGAAGTGTGCACCACCCAGTTTCTATGGCAACTAGTGTGGCCAGTGGGATTAAAGGCGGTGTTACCATGACCTGGTCTGTAAGGCTGACTAGCGGTACTGTTTCACTCTCAGATCTTCAGGCAGTCTTTATTTATAAAACACAGTTGGGATGCCACTATATTGAATGCCTGGTGTTAGAATCACCCCAGTTTTAGACTTTCTTAGGGGAATTACTTTCTTTATGTCTTTAATTTTTTTTCATTGCTGAAACCAAAAGCTTCATATACGCTAGACAGTGTTCAACCACTGAGTTATAACAGCCTCTTCCTGTCACTTGTTTAAACTGTAAAACTTAACACTGACATTCTAAACAAGAATAAGAAAATGAATACCGAAATGCTGTAGCCTCCTGTCTGCACTGGAAGGTGGAATATTACCAGACCGTTTAGAACACCTGATTCTGTCTCAACGCTTCCCAGCAACCTGGCCACCAGGATCTCCTCAGGGTGTATGGGCAGCCATCCACCAGACACTATGTGACAAGCTAGCGTCAAGAGGCAGTGGACGCCTTCTTTCTGCCCTCCTCTCTCCTCCTTCCTCCATTCCTCCAGGGAGTTATACATTCAGAGACCTGCCTTCTTTCTGCCCTCCTTCTCTCTCCTTCTTCCTCTATTCCTCCAGGTCTTTTCCTTCTGGTTTTGTTTTATTTAGGGCCTTGTTTTGATTTTTTTTTTTTAATTATTCACCTGCTGGATGAGGAGGTGCTGGTGGGAGCTGGCCCGGGTAGGGTCTGCAGGTGGCCCTGGAGTTGGAACAGTGTTTTTCTCAAGGCACTGAGCTCTCTATCTTTTCTTTTTATTTATTTTTCTTTTATGTTTTTTTTAAAGCCCACTCCTTCCTTCCCCTAGATAGCTACCATGGCTGGAAGAAGCCTTGGGATGCCGACTCTCCTCACTTACCCTATGAGATGGCCCAGTGCCCACTGGCCTGTTTGTCTTCCTTCCAGTTTTTCTTCTGGGCAGTTTGATCACTGATGGAGTAAAGAATGACCTATAGATTGTGGAGTTTTGGTTTTTTTTTTTTAATTTTTTAAAACCAAGAATGATTTCTTCTGCCTCCTCACCGTGTTCCCAGACAGAGTTCAAGGCCATATCTCACATCTCAAGCAGCTCTGGCACCTTCAGCCTGAGTGGAAACTTAAAGCCAGGAGCCCCAAGTCCAGGAAAGGTGGAGAAAGGATTTTGCCAATGATAGTGACCACAGCAAAAGCAAATAATAATAATATTAATAATAATAAAGAGAAATAAAAGAAATAATGAATAAAAACAAAAAAAGTTTAAGGACTTGGTATAGAAACTCCAGAGGAGACTTCAAACCTTCTAAGGCTGGCCACCTAGAACCAGTCACCTTGTGTTTAGAGTGGGAGCAAGATGGGAGGTACAGTGTCAGTTCTGTCTTAGGTGTGAGGTTTCAGGACTGATAGTTCCAAATAGGACTGCAGAGATAGGGAGGGGAGTTTTAGCAGGCCTTTTATTTTTACCCCTTACAATTTCTGGAGTGTTGATTATGCCAGTCTTTTAAGTTATTTTTTGTCACTTTCTTGTCTCTGAAATGTAAGAATTTGTATTTGTGATAGTCCTTTGAGTATGAGCCTTTCTTTCTACTAATAGCAGTTGCTAAGTACAGAGCACAAAGGGATGGTGAGGAAGGCCTGGGGAAAGCAATGTCTCTGCAGTGGTAGGTATATATCTGACCCACCTCATCTCCTCTACCTAGCACAGACATTTTCTTGGTGGCTAGAGGTTGTGTTGGAAGGTTGCCATACACATGTAGTTCAGTGGAACAGATTTAATGAGCTGTGTAAGCTAGAGACTATGGCTGATCATTAGGAAGAAGCTGGCTTTCTAGATGGAACATAGGACTTATGTACAAATACATCTAAGATTTTTTTTTGATCTGTGTATGTGGTTATTACAGTGTTTAAGTATTTTTAAAACGTGTGTTTGTGTGTGTCAGAGAACAGCCCTTGGGAGTCAGTTTTCTTCTACCACGTAGGTTCCAGGACTTCACCTCAGGTCAGGCATACCTTCTGAGCCATCTTGCCTTCTTGTACTTGGCTCTTAAAAATAAATCCAGCCGGGCTTTGGTGGTGCACACCTTTAATCCTAGCACTTGAGGCAGAGGCAGGCAGATCTTTTGAGTTAGAGGCCAGCCTGGTCTATAGAGCAAGTTCCAGGACAGCCAGGGCTACACAGACAAACTCTGTCTTGAAAAATTAGAAAAAAAACCAAAAAAATCCAAACATAAAAACATAGTATAGGAAGTTCCCAAGTGATATTGTTCCCAATAGTCTAGTACTGTTAACTGTTGACTCTTGGGCGGATTGAGACTTGAGGTGTCCCTTATAAGGTAAAAGTCAAGAGGTGGGCTGGTGGGGAAAAGGCACCCTCTCCTGTTGCAGGAGGAACATCTTCTCCAACTTCTTCCACACTGGTGACATGTGCCAGGACACTGTGGTGACAGGAACCAGCCTATGTGAAGCATCTCAAAGTCAGTGTGTGAGCAACCTTACTGATATTACTGAGTCAGTAATCGGACCTTAATGCAAAGGAGGCTCCAACTTGTTCTTCACAGGAATCTGAAGCTCAGAGACGGCTTGTCAGGGTTATGTAGCGATGATGATGATGTGTGGAGACAGTCTCTCTGCATGAGCTGTAATCCACCTGCTTCATAGAGAGGTGGTGAAGCCTGATGAGATGGTGCTCATTAGGTCAGTAGAACAGCTTGGGCTCGTTAGTATGCACTCAGTAAACACGGCTGCTGTCTGCCTCATGGCATCCTCGCATCTGATTCACATAGCGCCCCGTCTGTTTCTTCTCCCACTACAGTTCCTCCTGCTAGTTTTGTTTTGTTTGCATTTTACTATGTTGCCCTGGCTGGCCCGGAGCTCTAGTAGTGGACCAAACTGGCCTTGCCCTTGCCTTCTGCCTCACCCTCTGTATTGCTGGGATTATAAACATGCACCACCATGGTGGGTCTGGGTCTCCTTCCTGCTTTCTGTCAGCCTCAGCCTCTCTCTCTTCAATCCTTCTTATTCCCCTTTTCATTATTCTGTTTTACTCTACCATCTGTGTCCTCAGTACCCTTCTTACTAACTGGGGTAGCTTTCTAACTCCCAGTGCTGCTAGAGAACCGTTTCCAGGTAATCTGGCTCACACCACAGCTCTCTGTTAAAATCACTCGAAGTCCTTTGTGTGATTCTGTGAAGTGGAGGATTTTCCATTCTGACCCCACCTCACCCTTGGTATCTGTTCCTTTCTGCCTTCTCCCTTTCCCCAGAGGAAAAATTTGCTTTGGTGCCTTGAGATTAAAATATCACTTCAGTTTCTAATCTTACTCTAAACTGGTTAGTTTTTTTCGCATCTTTTATGTGAGTTGGCATGTACCGTCTTTGAGCAAAAGTTTTAGTCATTTCTGGCCTATGGAATTATAACCCTACCTCAGATGTTGGATATCATTCTTGCATGGGTATTCTCAACAATCCTTAAAAGCAATTCCTTTGCACATAGTTCAATAAATGTTTCTAGTTGTAAAATGAGGGGATTCCGTTTAACTATCTGGTAGGCTTCCTCGGCAGTTTTGGCTGTCCAGTGGGTGAAAGCGCCTTCGTGGTTTTGTCTGAGTCAGACATTGTTTCTTTTAATCATGTAGTTGCAGCAGACTGGGGGATGAACCCCTCTGCCTGTGTCTGTTGAGGGCTCCAGCCAGTGCCTGTCATACTCAGAACTGTACCTTGGTCCCTCAGCCCCTCCCCATAAATGCCCAGAGGAACAGGGGATTAGGTTCTGGTAGCTCTACTGGGATTCTGGCGGCCATTCCAGTCAACAATAGTGCAGCCGCCAGGACAGGACAGCGCAGGCCTGCGTTTCGCAGCAGCCAGAATCTGTCTTGTTGCTTGTTTGGGTGGCTGAGTGGGAGGAGCGGGCACAGTATGACATCCTGGCCTTGCTACATAGAAGGTACGGTCTGACGAGATTTCTCGCAGGGAATGGGCTAGGGTGGCCAAGTCCCCGGCAGGCTGGAGGAAGGAGGCCTGCGCTTTGTGTGCTGCAGAGCGGGCGGGCGGGCTGGCGGCTGTGCGCTGCAGACACGCCCCCTGCCGCAGGCGCCGCAGGAAGCTGCCCTGTTAAAGGCCTGCTCTGTGCGGCTCCGGGCGGTCGGCTCTCAGGCTTCTGCGCAGGGCCCGTTTCCCGCCAGGGGCTGGCCTTAGGTTCGGCGGCTCTGGGCCTGCCCGACAGGGCCGGTCACAGAGGTGGACAGGCCACCACTGCTACCTTAAGCCCTGCTGGAAAGCAGCGAAGGGGGAGTGTCCCGGCCATCTCAGGTTGGTGAGGCCGGCCGCGGCGGGTGCGCTTTGTGTGTTTACGCCACGGCCGGCCGGCCCTTGCTGCGCGCGCTGTCCCTTCAGCAAAGGTCCCTGCTGGAGCGCGCCCTGCCCCCTCGCGTTCTGCTCTGTTTTTAGGGGACTGGCAGGCGTGCCCCCTCCCCCAGAGCTCTTGGCTTCGCTGTCGCTCCCAGACCGCACGGAAGCACTCTGTTCCTTTAAAGAAAGCAGACTCCTGACTGTGACGCACTTCTGGCTGTCAGCCAGGAAGATTGCTTCTGCCTGGCCGACTGAGAAGAAACCCAACAACTTTTCTTTTGTGTGTGGGGTTACTTTCCATTGCCGCCCCCCCCCCCATTTACTCCTGTCCTTTCAAGATTTAAATGCTAATGGCGGATTAAAACCTGTAGATACGTTTGGCTTTAGGAGTCCGGTAAGGTCCCCAGCACTAAGACTTTTTCCTCCCTCTTTCTCTCTCTTTTTGTTGTTCAAAAATGGATGAGGGGGTGGGGTGTTCATCCTCCTCAGCTCCCTTTCCTGCGCCATCCTTAGAGGGGAGGAAGAGGAAAGGGAGAGCAAGTAAACACACTGAGAAACAGGCGCTGGCAGCGGAGCGTGCCAACATCCGGGAGTTGGCGCCTTTCTTTCCCCTCACAGATGTCAGCGTGTTTTTGTTTGGAAAGAGTAGTGTGTGCGCCTGCCCTAGAGGCGGCCTAGTAGAGGGCTTCCCAATTTCCTTGTGTGGTCGTAAGTGCGTTTGCAGTGTTGGACAATGAAAACTTGGACATTTTGTCAGCTGCCAGGGATCAGAGTGTGGAAATGTAGTCGTTGGAGGTAGGTGCTGATGAACTGCCCCAGAGGGCTGTGTGTGCGCGCTTGCGTCGGCACCTCACACCCTGTCTATAGGCCGCAGTTATAGTTCATGATTGCAGCCTTTCTGCCAACATCTTTCAGATCTAGATCTTGCAGAATACGGGGAAAGGAATAGGTATCAGTATTGTTAGCTCCCTACGGGACCCAGGTGATGTGTAAATAAAGAGATCTACCTCGGCAGAAGCAGATTGTCCTTTAATTAGAACAACGAAGGGCAGCGGTCTCTCTCGAGATGCGGGGGACTTGGGCTTTCTAGGGCAGACAAGGGAACTTTTTTGGGTGGGAGATCCATCTGCAGATCTTTACTCCCTCAGTCTCAAAGTCGTAAATACTCAAGGTGATTGGTGTTGAACTGAGGCTTTTAGGTCGTTAACTCTTCAGGCATTGCCCCTCTCCTTTTGAGACAGGGATTTACTACTATGTGTCCTTGCCTGCCCTAGAACTCAGCCATCCTCCTGCCTCAGCCTCTCTGAGTGCTCTGGAGATGTGAGTCATCAAGAACAACTCATAAGCAAGCTTTGAAGAAACAAGGAATGTCGATTTCCCCAGAAGTCTCATCTCTTCATTCCTTCCAGAGCTTCAGGATTCTTAGCCAAAATATAGATTACAAAGAGGGTGGTCTGTGAAGAGGAAGAGGCCTGAGCTCAAAGTGAGTCCCTTAGAACGAGTAGAGAATTCATCAGGCAAACTCATTTGCTTCTAATTTCAGAAATGCAGAGAGACTGTTTAGATTTGGTCCACTCAGCCTACCCGGGGCTCTCCCCAGGGTAGAAAAGATTCACACCTCATAGAGTTAATTGTTGGCTTTTTTTTTTTTTAATGTGTGTTGGTGTTTTACCTGCATGATGTTTGGTCCCCTGGAACTGGAGTTATAGACAGTTGTGAGCTGCCTTGAACCTGGGTCCTCTGGAAGAACAGCTAACACTGTTAACTGCTGAGCCATTTCTCCAGCCTGCTTTTTTTTTTTTTTTTTTTTGGCAGTATTTCACTATGTCACCCTGACTGACTGACCTAGAACTTGGTATGTGGACCAGGCTGATCTTGAACTCACAAAGATGTGCTGGCCTTTGCTTCCTAAGAGCTAGGATTGAAGGCATGGACAACCGCACCTGGCTTATTTTTTTTAGATGGGGTTCAAGCAGTCCTCCTGTCTCAGCCTCCCTTGTTTGTTGAATTAACATTTTATCAAGGTAGCTTGGCCTTTACCAGGGCTCTCTAGTGTAATGTACCAGGTAAGGTCCAAATGGTTGTTTGCCTGAGTCTCTTGATGGATTCCTCCCAGAGGAGCTCCCAACATCAGTGTTGGGTGAGTGCAGACGTTGCTCAGCTGGAGGAGAGGTATGTCTTTTAGAGAGGGTTTCAGTTACGGACAGGGTGGCTCCCAGAGTAAGTGGTGGTAAGTTTTGCTCCCGAGCTTGGGCATACAGATGAAACAGCCATTTTCTCTGTGCCTTGGGAACCTTTGAGTTGGGGCTGGGGTAAGGTTTGAGGGATGATTCCTTGAGGTGGAAGCCTCTGTGGCTCTGAAATTCTGGGATTAGGAGCAGTAAAGAGTGAGGATTCATTATTGGCAGGGGCCTATAAATTGAGAGTTGGAACAGGTTAGCAGCTGTCTGGATCAAAGTTCCCTGTGGAGTTATCTTGAGCTAAGGTGGTGGTATTCAGGCAGACAGCTACTACGGGGAGCTGGAGCTTAGACTGGGGTGGAGCGTGAGCATGGGAGGAGTTCTGCCTCTCATGTCCTCTGGATATTACTTGGTTTCTCCGAGTCTCCCCCTCCCCCCGCCCCAAGAGATCCCCAGAACTCAGCAACCTGACCCTCGGTTCTGGTCCTTGCATCTAGCAGGTGGTTTACATTAGCCTCAGCCCTTGTAGGAAAGCCATCTGCTAGTCTTTACCGCTTTCAGATCCAGAGAGCACAGGCCAGGCGGCAGCAAATCCCTTTGTTGTCTCTCTCCTTGTCCTGATGCATCCTTTTTGGAAATGGGATTTCTTGTAAGTGTGGTCCTGATATAGGGAACTATGTTATGGAAACTCGGGAAGTGTAAAGAGGACAAAGGATGTGAGCAGGTCACTGCTTTCTCTGCCTTTCTTGGAATGAGGAAAAGAGAGGGTGCTTTATCAGCTTTGGGAAGCCCCAGTTTTGGATTATGGGTACATTTCATTTTCAAAGAATCAGGTGTTTGGGAACTCTGAAACTCAGGGTCCTGGTCTACCATCTGGGATTTTGTTGTTGTTTTTATTCTTGAGTGCTTGTGTACATGCACAATCAGATTGTGTTGGGGTGGGTCTCAGGTCTTTCTGTAAAATGGTTCACAGGAGGCTACAGTTGTAGGGATCTGTTTTTCCATCCCCATCACCCAGTCTTCTGGGCGGGGTTTGCCTCAGGTTTCAGGGGGAGTTGCACATAAAGTTTCTTAGTGGTGAGGATTTGTGGAGAGGCCTCAGCTACATTTACCTTGTTACTCAAGATCACAGACTCTCCCCAGTGCTGGTAACTAGACCTAGGACCTTGCACAGGTTAGGTAAGCACTTCACACTAAGCTGTAACCCTGACCAGCACCCTGGCGAGCAGTTGATACTGCTCCCTTCATCCTGTAGGCTGAGCCTGGCCTCTCAAGCTGTGGTGGCAGCTACCTCCAGAAAGCCCAATTTCATTTCACTGGTTGAGATTATCCTCCCTGGTCCCAAGGGCTGGACAGTCAGTGCTCACAGACAGGCTATACTTGAGAGAAATCATTTAGGACTGAGGAATACATGGGCCCCTTAGCATGTCTGCCCTTCTGAGAAAATGTACTTGCACCCACCGAAGACCAGGTAATTTAACTCATTTCTCAGTCTGACATTGATATGACAGGTGATAGATTAGATATTAAATGCTGGGTTTTGCAGGCTCGGAAGTAGTTATAATTAGCATTCACTTATAGTTAACACTTAATTATTTTCTTCTGTTTGTGATTCAGGTATGTTTAATTTTACTCCTCACCCTCTTAAAACCCCTCAAAGGCAGTGATGATGTCATTGTCTTCTGTTTCCCTTGTAGCTTCCAGGACAGGAAAAACAAGTAGGGACTAAGAAAACACCTGTTTTGGTTGGTTGATGAGTACAGAACATTTGGATAGGCGGTTCCAAGGGGTGATGGGAAGTGGACCAGATAGTGAATCTCTTCTTCATTATTTGACTTATTGACAAAAATTGAATCAATCTTTATACCTAGTACTTTGCATTCAGAAAGCACTTAGCAGCTTTTGAGTCTAAGTGACCTTGTATCATAGAGATGCTAATATTCATAGAACTGTATAGGTGAAAGGCCTTTCTTTTCTTGTTGATCCTCCTAGAGTAGTGACATAGTAGGCAGTTGTGCAGGAGGTGGAAGAGGACAGTTGTGCTCTCAGAGACTGTGGGGGTCTTGGGGGCTGATACAAAGTGCTGGGAAATATTTACTCACGTCCGTGATCCCATGGGTCTGTTAGCAGACAAATGGCAGATTCCCAGGGAAAAAGGGCATTGGGGTAAGAATACTGGTATAAATGCCTAATCTTGGACCATGCTGGGGAGATAGCTCAGCAGGTAAAGTTCTGCTGCCCAATCATGAACCTGAGTTCATATCTCCAGTACCCACCTGAAAGCTAAGTGCTGTGGTTTTCTCTCTAGTCCCAATGCTGGGAAGGCAGAGACAAGCAGATCTCCAAGTCCAAGGATTTGGTTGTAAAACCGAATGAGAAATCGGCTTTTATTTTAAAACAGAAATCATTTATGATTGATTACCTGTCAGAGGCACTGTGCTGTTTGCACAGGAGGGCAAGGAGGCTTATGTGGATGCATTTTGCAGATGAAGAAACAGACGAAAAGAGATTATGTTATTTGTCTAATGTCATATGACCATGGTCCCATGAAGTTAGTGTTCAGACCCTGGTCACTTTAGAAAACCAGGCTTGTTCCTTGTTGAAGGGCACCATGTTCCAAAGAACAGGGCTGCAGACCAACTTTGAATGCTGTGTTTTCCGTCTACTGGGTGATAAGAGCATTCGCTTGAGTACAAGAGTCTTTGCAGTCAGTCCTTGACAAGCTCTAGAGTAATCTGTGGGTTTTCTCTGAAGTCTCAGAATTTCTGTGCTACCTTTAGTGGGTTGAGTGCTATTGACTTGTTGATGTATTCAGAGCTGGTAAATGGAACTACTTTTCTTCTGTTAAGTTATGGGAAATAATCTGATTTACTGAGCGTGCTTTTTCTCTTGGATTCCAGGTGCATTGGAGTGACTGACTGGGACCGCCAAGATGACACTCCATGCTACCCGAGCAGCCACGTTACTCTCTTGGGTAAGTAACTTTCTTTTTTTGCGGTATGTCTTCAGGAAAGATGTGTATCAGAAGAACATTCTATCAGTCAGTGCTCTGCAAAGTCCTCTTGTTTACAGACCAGGCAGTTTTCATATTGCCAAAGATATTGCTGCTGCTGACAGTGATAACTTGTAGCTCAATGCAGGCTTCTCTGAGGTATTCCTTTTGGTCATGGAACAGAACATTGGGACGCCGTGCAAACCCATTCATTTGTTCTGCAGTTTTTTGGTTTTTTGGTGTGACAGGGTCACACTATGTAGCTAGCCTTGCCTGGCCTCTGCTCCTGAGTGCTGGGATCAGATGTTGTACCTACCACCCCAGGCTGTATACTGTTCTGACTGTGAACCTTGTTGGCCCACATTGGCAGGAACTTTGGTCTTCAAAGACCTAATCTTCGAATGTCTTCCTCACTTTCTCAATTATGCTTCTGTCTGCTTCCATTGTCCTATTTTTTCCTTGTCCTCCTTTTTAATATTGTTCTTAGTGGGCTGCAAAGCTGTTGTTTCACTAAATAAAAATAGCAGCAGCCATATGTAATATTCACTTGGCACAAGCTTTCCTGCACTCACAGTAGGAAGATCATTAAGTCTTTACCTAAATCCAGAGATAGATGCAAATGAGTTGCAATATTATGTGAGGCTTAGGATTGCATTGCTATTCTAAAGTACAGGATTCGTAGATCCACTTTTTATTATAGATACTCTCAAAAATCTTGAATAGCAGAGTTTAGTCTAAATACCCAGTCTATGGTATTATAAAAGTGATGTACATTGTATATATCTATAACCATTAGGAAGTTAAGTGTGATTTTTTTTTCCGGTAGCAAATGCGCTAGTTTATCAGGGATGTCATGTTCAGTCCCTGTGCAATTCACATATTTCTCAGTGTGCACCTTTACTCATTAGTTCATCCAATTCTGAACGTTTGCTCAGTATTCTTGATCAGCCAACTATTTCCATAACAGGATTGATGAGCCCTGGGTTTTCTGCAAATGCTTCGTTGACTTTTCCCAATAGAAAAGAGTTCACTGGCAGCCTTCACACCACCCAAAAGCTAGTCTTGTTTGAATAGATAGACTAGCTTTTTTTTTTTTTTTAGATTTATTCATTAGGAGTGGAGAAATGTTCAGCAGTTAAGAGCATTTGCTATTGCTCTTGCAGAGGACCCAGGTTTGGTCCTCACCAGTCATATGGTGGCTCACAACCATCTATAACTCCAGTTCCAGGGTTTCTATCTTCTGGCCTCCTCAGATACTGCATGCATTTGATGCACCTGCATACAAGGAGGCAAAACACTCATGAATTAATTTTATAAACTAGCATTTTAAAACATGGCTTTTATTATGTGAAAAGAATGGTATAAAATTACTAGTGCTAAAGAGATGGCTCAATAATAAAACAGAAACATGAGGGCCCAAGTTCACATATGTTGTGTGCTCATGTATACACACATACAACACATCATACATGCAGTCACACAGAACAAAATATATACGTATATTTGCTAATTAAAACTGTCTTTGAAAATTTTACCTAGAGAGAAGGAGATGGAGAGAAGGCACCAGCTAAGAGCACTGATGTTCAGTACTCACATCAGACAGCTTACGTTTGCCCATAACCCTCTGCTCTCAGAGGGCGCCTGCTGAACATAAATTCATGCAGGTGCATATTCATACACATAACAAAAATAAATCTTAAAGGTAAAATAATTTTCTAGGAGAAGGACTAGAAGAAAAACACTTTTGTCAGTGCTGAGACTGTATGTAGTTGAGTATTGAACACATACTAGCAAGTGCTAAACTCTAATTTGGGACCCCAGGAGCTCTCCTCCAAAAAAACTAATTTTGTCAAGAGCTGTAGAGTGTAGCTTGGTGGAGGGCACTTGTCTATATTCACTATGTCCTGGTTTCCATCTCCAGCACTGTTTTGAGGAAAAAAAAGAATCAGACGGGTGGTGGTGGTGGCACGCCTTTAATCCCAACACTTGAGGCAGACGCAGACGGGTATCAGTGAGTTTGAGGCCAGGTCTACAATGAGAGTTTCAACCCTACACAGGGAAACGCTGTCTTAAAAAACCAAAAAAGAAATAAGCTCCTCCCGAAAAGAATCTTTATGATGAATGTATTAAAATGCTATTTGTGAAAGTTTTTTTTCCCTCCCCAAATTTCAGTGGTTTCTATTTTGCTTTAGTTTGAAACTGTAAGTTGTTGCAGACCTTCCAGGCAGTGCGTGGGTTAGCCAGTGAGCTGTGTCTCCACCCTGACGATTACACTCTGGCTAGACGTGCAAGAACCTCAGCTTCTTCACCTTTGAATGGTTTCCCAATCTAGAGCAAATAACAAGAAAAATGCTCTCATTTTTATGAATGAAACCATTTCTGGATTATTACTTTATTGTTAGAAGTGATGAGTCTAAATTCCTTAAATGACTTTAAGTCAGCTAATTGGCATGATTTTCAGTCTTGTTAGTGAACAAGCGTTCATTCCCTCTGAATACTTTACCTAGGTTGCAGGCATTTTTTGGGGGAGGGGGGCGGTTTCAAGACAGGGTTTCTCTGTGGCTTTGGAGCCAGTCCTGATCTAGCTCTTGTAGACCAGGTTGGCCTTGAACTCACAGAGATCCAAACCTGCCTCTGCCTCCCCCCCTCCTTGCTGGGATTAAAGGCTTGCGCCACCACCTCCTGGCAAATTGCAGGCATTTAAATGGAGATAATTTTGGATTCTTAATTCTGAGCAGTCCCTCTTGATTCAGCAGCTTAAAAAGAATCTTAGCCTGAAGTCTTTCAGAATCTTAAAAAAAATAAGGGCTGGAGAGATGGCTCAGTGGTTAAGAGCATGCCTGCTTTTCCAAAGGTCTTGAGTTCAGTTCCCAGCAACCACATGGTGGCTCACAACCATCTGTAATGAGGAGTCTTCTCTGGCCTGCAGACATAGGCACAGACAGAATATTGTATACATAATAAATAAATAAATATTTAATAAATAAATAAACAAATAAACAAACTGATCTGTTCTGACTAACTAGATTGAAGTTGCCCCTCCCCACCAAAAGGCAATATAGATATGTTGCCTTTAATCCTCTCGTGGTAGGACTAGGGTTATATAGTTCAGTAAGTGGGGTGCTTGCCCGGCATGTGGAAGTACAGTCTTGATCCCTAGTCTAAAAGGATAAAAAACAGGAAAGAATCTTTTAGCCTACATTAATTTGGATCCAGTCTAAAAGATTTGTTGTTTTATTGTTTTGTTGATTTTTTTAAATATTTTATTTATTTATTTATTTATTTATTTATTTATTTATTTATTTATTTATTTATTATGTATACAATATTCTGTGTGTATGCCTGCAGGCCAGAAGAGGGCACCAGATCTCATTACAGATGGTTGTAGCCACCATGTGGTTGCTGGGAATTGAACCCAGGACCTTTGGAAGAGCAGGCAGTGCTCTTAACCACTGAGCCATCTCTCTAGCTCCCATGTTTTGTTGATTTTTAAAACAGGTTCCCTTAGAACCCTGATTGCTTTTCGGGCTGGGGGGGGGACTTAATTGGGGGAGGGGGAGGGAAATGGGAGGCGGTGGCGGGGAAGAGACAGAAATCTTTAATAAATAAATTAATTAAAAAAAACAGGTTCCCTTAAAGTCCAGTCTGGCTCTGGACTCACTACTACCTGAGGCTGGCCTTGAAATCCCAATTCTCCTTCCTAAACTTCTCCAATGCTGGAATTAGGTGTACACTACCACACCCAGCTCTAAAAATTGTTCTCAGTGTAAAAGAACTTAATTGAAATAAATATTGCCCTTTCTAGAGATGAATTTATCTTTTAAATCCTCTTAATTTTATAATGCTGTTAAATTAGCCTCTGCAAAGTTTATATCTGCTTCATTATTTGAATTTTAAATTTTATTTTTATTATTTTTAGTTATTTGTGTGTGTAGGGGGTATGTGCTGATGCCTGCAGAGACCAGAGGTGTTGTACTCCCCTGGAGCTACAGTTAGAGATGGTTATGAGTAAGGGGGCTTTGGATCTGATGTTCTGGTGTTTTGTTGATGATAAGGAGTAATGTAGCCAATCTCTTCTGTATCTGCTTTCTGTTGATTGGAAACTTGAGGTTAGGAGGGTCTGGAATGCTGGTCCAAAGTAGACTCTCAAGCCAGCAGGGGATGGTAGGTATCTGGTTTTCTAGCCCAACAGATGAGGAAATTTCACCTGAAAGAATCTGAAGAGACGGCGTAATTACATTTTATGTGACTGATAGAGACTGGTGGACTGAGGAGGGGTAGGAGCAGGAGCCCAAGGGGAGACCAAAGGATAGGCTGGAAGTCCACTGCAGAAGGTGGTCGTTTGAAAGCCAGTTCTCTTGACATTGGCTTTCAGCAAGTTCAGGTCTCTCCTGGGCTTAGTGAGGTAAGCTATTTTGGGGAGCAGTTGCAGGGCCACAGTTGATTCCTGGATGGTGTCTGTCCAGATATAGATGAGGGGTAGAAGGTAAAGTTGAAGTGTTTAGGAATATCTTTATCTTGGGTGTACACTTGAGATTTCCAGGCCTGTCTCATGGTCCTGGTGGGTGGGATGTGGGAAGGAGTCCCAAGTCTAGAGCAAGCAAAGAGCTCTCCCTCAAGGGTAGGCGGTAGGAGGAAAGCATAAGCTGTTGACTGACAGGAGTGTTTACTTATCAGGCAAGGGATTCCTGAGCCCTTTGACTTGTGACAGATGGATCCAAGTTGCAATTCCCTGAAGTTTATATGAATTTTTAAAAGATTATACAACGAGATAAAACTCTGGTGGTGGCCGGGCGTTGGTGGCGCACGCCTTTAATCCCAGCACTCGGGAGGCAGAGGCAGGCGGATCTCTGAGTTCTAGGCCAGCCTGGCCTACAGAGCGAGTTCCAGGACAGTTAGGACTGTTACACAGAGGAACCCTGTCTCGAAAAACAAAAAACAAACAAACAAAAAAAAAGTTTGGGGACTCAAAAAGGTCCTAGGATAAAAGCATGAACACTCTTTCCTCTGTCCAGAAAACTTTACATATATAAATTGGATAGAAATGCTTTTTTCTGCAGAGTGAGTCAGCCTGTTAAGTCTATATTTAGAAAACAACCAAAGGAAATTAAAATTTTGAGCATGTGACTATGCTAATAGCCAGTGCTTTACCAAGGTTAAACTAATACCAGAACTCCATTCATTAGTATGTTAAAACTCTGAACTTTTGAGGTCTTAACATCTTTATGTATCATCCTTAGGTCTCTCCCTTTTTCTATATTCCTTAAATCAAGGCTTCAGACCTTCATGACTTAAAACTAACTTTTCCCTCCCTTTATTTGGAAACATCCAATCATTTATTGTGAAACAAATGTGGTTGATTACTGAGAGCAGTCATTGAAAAGCAAGGTCTACTAAATAAAGGAATAGCAAAAAAAAAAAAAAAAAAAGCAAAACTGTTACATTGAAACCTGTTTTGTGAGTTTACCTTTCTCTACTTGAAGCTTTTTCATCAAGGTAAACCCATCTCTGAGTTTGCCTTACTCAACAGGATACTTAGTAGACCTAGAAAAATCAAGGCCTGATTTTTTTTGGGGGGGCAGGAGTCTGGGGGGGTCTTTTTTTTTTTTTTTTTTTTTGGAGACAGGGTTTCACTGTTTAGCTCTGGCTATCCTGGTACTCACTTTGATACCAGGCTGGCCTTGAACTCACAGAGACCTGCCTGCATCTGAGTATTGGGGTTAAAGTCATGTGCCACTTAGCTTTTTGGGGGGAGGAGGGGGCAAGGCCTGAGTTTTACATGTGAACCAGTTCAGTAATTGGCCTCGGTTCTAGTGCCTTTTCATTTGAGAGACTTATAATTTAAACTTCCTTTTTTTCCTTTTAGAATTTATTTATTTATTTCATATACAGTGTTCTGCCTACATGTCTGCCTGCAGGCCAGAAGAGGCACCAGATCTTATTAACAGATGGTTGTGAGCCACCACGTGGTTGCTGGGAATTGAACACAGGACCTCTGAAGAATAGCCAGTGCTCTTAACCTCTGAGCCATCTCTCCAAGCCTTAAACTTCCTTTTTTAAAGTTTTCAGATTTGTATCATTAGCAGACAACATGGACAATTTTTGCACCCAAAGTTACTGTAAAGCAAAATGTTTTTAAGATGAATTTTGGCAGCTGCAGCCTATAGGGAGGGGCTGGCTGAGGTTGGCTTCACTGGGAAGTCCAGGGCCCACCATCAGTGCTACCCACAGAAATCTGAGCAGAATAAAGATGAGTAAGAAGTATAGACCAAATGTCCTCTGTATCAGTTTAGAATGACAGAGACTTTCTGGCTGCTCGGACAGCCAGCCTAGGCCCATGGTGATCTTGATGACTTTGGTGGCAGAGGTCCCATCTGAGAGATTTTCTTGTAGAGGGATTTGGGAAACTGACCCACCTTGACAAAGTAAGGAGGGGCAGTGTATTTTTCAGTTCTTTGCGCATTGACTATTACAGCCATAGTGAAGCAAGTCCCAGGTGAAGTCTGCTGCCCATCTTCTGTGGAGGCTCAGGGCCGCCACCAGGCGTTGACATTTCTGTTTATCATGGGAACCTTTTTTTTTCCTTAACTTTTTTTTCCTGGTATGAACATTCTGTCTGCGTGTAAGCCTGCATGCTAGAAGAAGGCATCAGATCCCATGTGGCTCCTGGGAATTAAACTCAGGACCTCTGGAAGAGCAGCCAGTGCTCTTAACCTCTGAGTCATCTCTCCAGCCCTTCCTTAAACACTTTAAATGCCATATTCAGCATTTTTCTGAGAGGTTTGAGGACCATAATATAAGTACCATAATATAAGTATGCCTGACTAGACAAATTTTACTTATTTTCAGTTAATTGTTTTTAGACTTAAACTTTGACAAGATGTACAGAAAGCTAAAGCTTGTCCTTGTAGATGAATGACATTTGTACTTAGCATAGTTCTGAGCACATAAAAACTTTGGTCATGTATAAGGTGGCTGACCATTGACTTGCATGTCTTAGTTATCTTTAACAGTTTATAACAAGTTGATACCATTTATAAGGTTAGGATTTTACAGTTTTGTCCCTGTTGAATTTGAGCCTTAAAAATTTGAATTGAAGATCCTTTACCATCAAAATAAAACATTAAACCATAAATATAGTCAGGAGA
The DNA here is from genome assembly GCF_037038515.1 of Microtus pennsylvanicus. Lineage (NCBI taxonomy): Eukaryota > Metazoa > Chordata > Mammalia > Rodentia > Cricetidae > Microtus > Microtus pennsylvanicus. The sequence goes on from NC_134583.1 coordinate 43,073,277, forward strand.
GAGACTGGGAACCTTACTTTCCTGATTCTTTCATAGTGTACCTTACAGAAAAATCAGTTTCTTGTATGACTCAGCTTATCCAAATAGCTTAAACTTAGCAAAGTTAGTAAAGACAGAGAGCCTAGGCATACGTCTAGTCAGTTTTTGCTAGCCTAAAGGGACCCTAGGAACTCATAAACCTTATTCACTAAACATGTTCCTTATCTAAAAAATTTTTTAGAACTGGGCAGACACTTTAATCCCAGCACTCGGGCCAGAGGCAGACAGATCCCAAATTTGATACCAGTCTGGTCTACTGAGTGAGTTCCAGGACAGCCAGAAATACAGAGATACCCAGTCATGGGGGATGGGGGATAGAAACAGAACAAAACAAATTTGGAAGCCTGTAGTTGAGCCTAGTTACAAAGATGTAAGCCTTGGCTAGAGTGTAGCCAGGATCAGAGCAAGGAAATGGGAGAGACTTTTAGGGGATAAGTGTTGTGTTGACAAGAATTTCAATTCAGGGTATCCCCAAGTGTATCTAGAAGCTTGTTAGAGAGATGCCCAGGATTGAGGGGCATCCCTCCTCCACATAATGGGACACCCAAAAGGGTGTATAGAACTGCCTGACTCCAGCACAATTTTGTGTTAGACTCTACAAGCTGAGAGACAGCAGGGTCACTGCAAGTGAGACACTGAGGAGGTGAGGAGCAGCAGCTGAAGAGATGGACTCTAAAATTTGGGAGTTGAAAATGGTAGGTTGCAGGAGCCAGCAGAAGCAGATGATCTGAACCTGGGAGTGTCAAAATTGATGGTTTGGTTCAACTAGGAGGGACAGGACCTTTTGGGGGTTAAGTGTCCCTCCCAGGTTTCAGACACCAAATATAAGTGATGTTGCAGAGAAACTATAGAGATAGACCTCTCCTTGGGCAGAAAGAAGGATTTATTGGGGATCATACTGCCAAGGTCATCTGTAGGGCTGGGGGCAGAGAGCAGAACAAATGCAGAAAAGGAAGCAGATTTGACATGACAGTCAGCAGGGTAGGGATCTGAACTGATGCAGGCTCTCCAGAACTAGTGCCCTTGCCAGACAGAGTTGACCTTAGGGGGATGGTTAAGGATGTTCCTGGGGGAACTGATGGTGGTTTATGATGCACAGAAACACCTTAAGAGGCCTGCCTTTCTGGTGAATAGGAACCTGTAGGCTCGTTTGCACAGTAACAGTCTTTCTGTTTAGGACAACTAGCACTGCCATTTGGGGGGAAAGGGGCTGTGGGGGCTGTGGGCTGGGGCTTTGGACCTGACAGTGAGCTGCCCGATATGGGGGCTAGGAATTGACTTGGTCCCTCCAGAAGCTTGTTCTTTGGAAGGTGGCCCACTTGTTGGTCCCGGGTCCCAGCTACCCAGAACTTAAATAGTCACACCAAAACCATATTATTTAAAACACTGCTTGGCCCATTAGCTCTAGCTTCTTTTGGCTAACTCTTACATCTTAACTTATTTCTATTAGTTGTGTATCGCCTCATGGCTGTGGCTTACTGGCTAAAGTTCTGTCCGGCTCCTGAAAGGCTAAATGGCTTCTCTCTGACTCCAACTCCTTTCTCCCAGCATTCTCTTTAGTTTACCCCACCTAGCTCTGTTCCTCTATAGCTCTGCTACAGGCCCAAAGCAGTTCCTTTATTAACCAATGATATTCACAGCATACAGAGGAGAATCTCATATCAGTTCTTCTTCACTGAGCCATCTTTTCAGCCCCCTATTTTAATTTTTTTAAAAAAATTAATTTTATATGCTTGATGTCTGAGGAGGCCAGAGTGGGATGTTGGATGCCTTGAAATTGAAGTTTCCAGATGTTTGTAAACCGCTATGTGGATGTTGGAGTTGATTCCAATCCTCTGGAAGAGCAGAGGTGCTCTTCAGTGCTCAGCCATCCCCTTCACCACTCTACTTGTTTTAATTTAAGATAATATATGTATGAAAGCAGGCTCTTGCTGTGTAGTTCATGCTATCCTGGAACTGTCAGTGATGCTCCTTCCTCAGCTTCCCAGGAGCTGAGATTATAGGCATGCAGCACTGTGCTGACTTTGTTCCTTACTGCAGAAATAATTTCATATGTAAGAGTTCCTGTGTGCAGGGTCAGACTTTTTCCACTGTGTTGTATCCAGAGACTGAACTCTGGTTATCAGGCTTGACAAGAAGCATATCCACCCACTGGATCTTAGCCCATTGCTCTGTAAAGAGCACATTTATAAGAATGGATTCTAGTTAATTTCATATAACCACCTTCTGAGATGTCAGAACAGCCTCGTTTCTAAGTGGGCTTTGTATTCCAACCCCACGTCATGCTACAAATGTAGTAAGTTAATTAGCGAGCCCCATGGTAGTAGAGCGCAAGTGCCTGTGGAATTCGTCTGTAGACTTCTCTACAGAGGTCCTGCTGCTGATAGCCTGTGTACTTGACGTATTTGTGCATGGCCCTGGGGATTGTGTAGTGTAAAGTACTAGATGTCATTTGAAGCTAAAGAGAAAAAACAGGCAGTTGGGTCAGAATCGAGAACTTTATCTCCTTCTGCTCTTTTCCCTTTAAAAAAAAAAACTTTTTGTTCTTTCATTATTTCTTCTTCCTCCCCTCAGACTAAAGTGTGTATTTGTAAACCGTTATTATTTTTATGATATTTATTTGTTTAGTGTGTGTCCGCATATGTACTAATGGAAGTCGGAAGGAAGCTGAAGTCTGTCTCCTTTACCTCGTGGGTTCTGAGGATCAAACAAGTCACTAGGCTTGGCAGTAGGTACAGTCGCCTGCTGCGTCATCTTTCTAGGCCTAGCTTTAACATTGTATTTGGTGTGCTATGGCCCTAGGACTCCTAGGAGGACTCTTAGAGGTAAAGCCTTTCCTTTGATTTTTAGGTGGCTGTACATGTGCATAGTCACCGGGTGAATGTGTATAAATTAAAAATCTTGGCTTGGTGTAGCACAGAGTTGCAACTCCACCCCTCATTTAGGAAGTAGAAGTTGAAGGATTAAACATTTTCTGACAGCCTAGGATAAATGATGAGACTTTATCTTAAGTAAATAAAAAAACAAATCCTGGACTCACCAGTCCCTTTATTCCTATAGCCTACAAATGTAGGCACTCACAGTGAGCAGAGCTACATGCTTCTGGCATGGTTTTGTTTTTGTTCCATTGTTGTTTTCGAGATAGAGTTTGTCTGTATCCCTGGCTGTCCCAGAACTCTCTTTGTAGGCCAGGGTGGCCTCAAACTCACAGAGACCGTCTACATCTGCCTTCTAAGTGCTGGGATTAAAGGCGTGCACAACGCGGGCGTGGCAAAGAACGGCTTCTGGTATTAGAAGTATTCTTAGCAGACTCTTCCCTTTGGCTTGCAGGTGAACAGTCTGCACGTGGCTGACCCGGTGGAGACGGTGCTGCAGCTCCAGGACTGCAGCATCTTCATCAAGATTATTAACACCATGTGAGTATGAGCCGTCCAAATCCTAGCTAGTCCTTGGGTGGGGCTGCATGTGCTCGATTGGTGGGCTCTCACCAGAAAACCAGGTCGGGCCGAGACACCGTAACCTTGCCTTTCTAGTTACTGGACCTCTCAGTGGGAGGGGTTTCAGCCTTGTCCTATCCAAAGACCTCCTCACTCTGGCACAGAAGACTCTTCAAAGCCCTATGCACAATTCTAAAAGACTACCCCCAAGAACTTCCCATCTTCCTGTCTCAAAAGTAGTCTTCTGTGGGAGGCAGAGACAGGCGGATCTCTGTGAGTTCGAGGCCAGCCTGGTCTACCAAGGGAGTTCCAGGACAGGCTCCAAAGCTACAGAGAAACCCTGTCTCGAAAAAAAAAAAAAAAAAAGTAGTCTTCTGTAACCCTCTTTTCATGGTGCGCCCTGCCCTGCTCTCATTGTTGTGCGTGTGAGATGCACGTGCATGAACGTGGATGCTTGTACGCCACAGTGTCCAGGAGGAGGTCAGAGGGTAGCTTCAGGAGCTCTTCTCTCCTTCCACTATGGGTTACAGGGATTAAGCTCAGGTCATCAGGCTTGGGAGGCCCAGCCAAGAGTATCTAGGCGGATAAGGCTGAGCTGGAGAACTATGGTGGGAAGACTAGCGCTGCTGAGTGGCCCAGCACAGAGAAGCCTGCTAGAATGGTTTTGTTATCCTTTGAAATTTTCTCTTTTGGGGGGTGGGGTGTCTTACAGGAGTTTCAGACCATTGACTTAATGCCACTGGCTCTTCTTTTTTGTTGTAGTTGTGGCTTTTTGAGACAGGGTTTCTCTTTAAGTTTGGAGCCTGTCCATCCTGGAACTAGCTTTTGCAAACTGGATTGGCCTCGAACTCACAGAGACCCACTGCCTCTGCCTCCACCACTACCAGCTGTTTTTAGACAGGGTTTCTCTGTAGCTATGGCTGTCCTAGAACTAGCTTGTAGTATAGGCTGGCCTCGAGTTTAGAGATCTATCTCCCGAGTGTTGGGATTAAAGGTGTGAGTCCACCACTGCCAGCTTTTCTTTTTTTCTCACCCCCTTCCTCCTTCCCTCCCTCCCTCCCTTCCTCTCTCTCACTCTGTCTCTCTCTCTGCCTCTGCCTCGTCCAGGATACCAGGCCTTCATGGCCTCATTATTTCCTTGTTCCAATTTATTCCCATAAGTGTGATTTCAAGAATATTACATCTCCTTTGCTTGTAGTGCTTCCGTAACTCTCTGTGGCTGGCAGATTGGAATCCTAAACGCTTATTTGTTTGCTTTTTATATTGAGGCAGGGTCTCATGTAGCTAGCCTCAACAGACAATGTAGTTGAAGGATGGTCTTGAATTTGTCTCCCTGGTGCTAGGAAGACCTAGATAATTTTTACTATTTTCAAACCATAATAAAGTGGTAGATTGAGGCATCTGTCATCAATGGTGGGTAAATCCATTAGGCTGGCAATACCTAGCCCACCATTTAATTTTACTATTACTAAAAGGCAAGCGACTAGATACAATACCCTCTGTGTTGTAATATACATTAGTGTTTGTGTATGTATGCAGGTATATGTGTGCTTTTTTTGAAATCAGAATAGATGAGGGGTTTTTCTTTTCTTTTTTAAAGGTTTATTTATTTACTATTATTATGTACATAGTGTTCAGCCTCCATGTATGCCTGCAGGCCAGAAGAGGGCACCAGATCTCATTACAGATGGTTGTGAGCCACCATGTGGTTGCTGGGAATTGAACTCAGGACCTCAGGAAGAGCAGTCAGTGCTCTAAACCTCTCAGCCATCTTTCCAGCCCAGATGAGGAGTTTTTCAAATTTGAAAGACTAAGTTCAAGGCTGGAGACATCTCAGCACTTAGAGCACTGGTTGGTTGATCTTCCAGAGGAACTGAGTTTGATTACTCCCACCCAGATGGTGACTCACATGTTGTGGAATCCAGGGGATTTGATGTCTTTCTAGTAGTCATGGGCACCAGTAGCTCAAGGTGCATAGGTAGACATGCAGACAAAATACCCGTACAGAAATACTTTCTTTTTAAGAGAAAAGACAAATTTCCTTGATTTGGTACAAAGCAACAGTCCAGAAAAACATTGTAACCTAGTTTACCTTGGTGAATTCATGCGTTCATTAGTTATTTCCAGGAGCATAGGTGACTCAGGCAACCGCCCCACCAAAAAGGGTAATAACGTATACAAAAATAGAACTACAAACATAAAGCCAGCCACACTGAACCTTATAGAAGAGAAAGTGGGAAGCACACTTGAATTCATTGGCACAGGGAACCACTTGTAAATAAAACCCCAGCAGCACAGACACTGAGAGAAATAATTAATAAATGGGACCTCCTGAAACTGAAAAGCTTCTGTAAAGCAAAGGAAATGGCCAACAAGACAAAACGACAGCCTACAGAATGGGAAAAGATCTTCACTAACCCCACATCAGACAGAGGTCTGATCTCCAAAATATACAAAGAACTCAAGTAATTGGACAAGTAGATACACTAATCTACCTTATCATCCTAGTCTATTTTTCTTTTTTCTTTTCCAAAGTGATTCCTTGTAGTAATAAGGAGCAGCGGCGGGGCTTCGTCCCCAACACCCCAGCCGCCTGCTCGGCTAGCTTTTGCCCCGAAATAACAACACACAAACTGCATTCATTTAAACACTGCTTGGCTCATTTCTACCTAGCCTCTTCTAGGCTAACTCTCACACCTGGACTAGCCCATTTCTTATCATCTGTATAGCACCGGTCTTACCGGGAAGATTCTAGCCTAAGTCCATCCTGGGTCGGAGCTTCATAGCGTGCATCTTCCCTGGAGCGGGGAGCATGGCGTCTCTCTGAGGCGTCTGCTCCGGAGAGGAGAGCTGTTGATTCTGAGCTCACTTCCTCTTCCTCTCAGCGTTTTGTTCTGTTTACTCCTCCCACCTATCTTCTAACCAATGAAATGGGCCAAGGCAGTTTCTTTATTAGCCAATGACCTTCCTCCATCATTTCCCCTTTTTTGGTTTAAACAAAAAAAAAAAAAGGCTTTAACTTTAACATAGCAAAATTACATATAACGAAACAGTTATCAAGTAAAAGTTACAATAATCTTTATCATAACTAAGGAAAACTATAACTATAACTAACTATTCTTAACTCCATCAAAGACTCCAGAAAGATACAATACTACCTAAGCAAACAAGAAAAAAGCAACTTTCAAAACTCTAGAAATGACAGAGACATCTCGCTGCCTGGACAGTCACCCAAAGTTCTTTTGTACCGTTGGGGCATCCATCTTCAGCCTTCAGGCCCATGGTATCCAGCAAACATTTCCATAAAGCAGGAAAATTCAAAGTCAGTTCAGTCACTATCTGTTGTGTCCTGCAGAATGTCTCGCAGAATCTTTCATGAATCAGGAACCCCGAAAGATCATCTCACCTTAGGCAAGTTCAGCAGTCCTCTCTCTGCGGGTTCTCTTTGTCCAGTTTATGCAATACTCCAGACAAGAGCAGTTTCTTGCCCAAATGGCTATCAAACTCCATAAGGATCCTTCCTCTTCGATGCCCATCTTCCTCTTGAAGTAGATTGGTGCTGCCAGGAGCAGAGTGTCTCATTGTCATGAAAAGTCCTAAGTTATTAAAACATTAAATGCCATATTCTGTAATCTTTGAAAGACATGAAGAATGTCTATCTAAAATATATCTCTATATATCTAGAAAATCCAACTAACATGACTACAAGCTTTACTATTATCGATGATTATCCATTAACAACCTATATTTCTTAATTATACAGTACATATTTAAATGAACTACACAATCACAATACCTTAATCAAAATCAGAAACACTTATACATATAACAAAATTGACCTCAAATCTCTATAAATAAAGCAAAATCTATACTAATGCAAATTATTCATATCTATATCATATCCCCCTTTAAATGTAAAAGAACATTTATAAACCATATTTGGGAACATGGGCGCAGTTTTTTCTCTCCAAACTGCTTCCTGCTGAATGGGGGCGTCGTTAATTAGGTCTTTCATGGTATAACCTGTGTGCTAGTTTCATCTCAGTTGGCAGTTGAGCAAAGCAACTTTCTGAAGGTGTTCACACCAACCCTTCAGGAGGGCGTGGTCTATCATACCATATCGGGATAAATGCAATCCACAAGGTCTGATCCTCTGTGAAAACAAAAGAAGAATCTCTTTTTCAAAGTATCATATCCTTAGATCCAAATTCTGAAATCATACCCTCATGATATCCGTTCTGTTTCCACTTGTCAGCCCATATAATGAAATGTCTCTCTGTACTTAGCTCCTTCACAGTCAAAAATTTTAAAGAAAACACAATGTACATAATCCAGACTCTCTGTGAATTTTCCATTTTTACGTGGCTTATTTTTCTTTATTTCTTTTAATCTCTTAACTATCTGTACTCTGTCTCTTTAAAGACTTTACCTTTTTTTTAAACCATTAACTTTATTCTCTATATTCTTTTTCTTCTCTCTCCCAAGCCTATGTGTCCAACATTGTGACTCATTTAGTGGTCTGAATCTGTCCTATTGTGAATCTGCAGTTTTTTACTATCCAGGAGCACTTTTGATTTGCGCCTTTAAATCACTAGGCGCTTAAGAATGTAAGCTGTGACATTCTTAGGTTAACTTTTTGCTTTTTGAGCGTATATCTTTGACCTGGAATAGCTCTGTAGACCAGGCTGTTTTTGAACTCTCAGAGATCCTCCTGTCTCTGCCTCCCAGGCCCTGGGATTAAAGGTGTTTGCTATTACACCTTGAACTCACAGAGATCTGTTTGTCTCTGCCTTTTAGGCACTGGGATTAAAGGCGTGTACCACCACACACAACAACTCTCTTCCCTTTTTTTTTTAACTTTAAGAACTTCAACTTTTAGCTTGCATATATTTTTAACACACAGTAAATCATTTAAAAATTTTCTTTGTCTTTAAATCTCTCTTTACTGTATATCTCTCTTTTTCTGACCACATGAGTCCTTAATTTAGCAAGCAATATCAGTAGAATTAAAGGCGTGGCTTTGCCAGCTCTATCCAGTCCATTCCTTAGCTTTCCAGCCTCGTGGCTGAGGTACTGGCTGTAGCCATGTTTATAGCCACACCTCTATGGCGTTTCAAGGTCCCTGCCAGCCAGCGAGCTACAACAGACAACACTCAAGTCCTCTCTCCGTAGCCGGCCCTCCTGCCTCAAACAGTCAGAGTTTTCCCTGGCAGGATGGCCCAGAAAGTCGGCATTTTTAAACGGCGCAGCTTTTTTCCTGCTATGGCTCAAAACCGAAAAGCATGCATTCAGCTTTTCGTCAACACCATTTAAGTGTTTCGTGGCAGGACCTCTTAATGAGCTGCAGGGTTTTGCAGCTAAAGCTGAGTCAGGAAGCCTCTTTTAGATGAGGCGCTTGCTTGCCTCTAGCAAGCAGAGTAGAACCGAGAAATTGCTGCTACCAAGAAACCAGGCACAATGCTTTCATTTTGTTCTAGAATTACTTCCCAAGCTGTCTCAGACTTTATGTGGAAGCAGTTGTCCACGTGGGCGCCATTTCAATGATGGAGGAAGGTCATTGGCTAATAAAGAAACTGCCTTGGCCCATTTCATTGGTTAGAAGATAGGTGGGAGGAGTAAACAGAACAAAACGCTGAGAGGAAGAGGAAGTGAGCTCAGAATCAACAGCTCTCCTCTCCGGAGCAGACGCCTCAGAGAGACGCCATGCTCCCCGCTCCAGGGAAGATGCACGCTATGAAGCTCCGACCCAGGATGGACTTAGGCTAGAATCTTCCCGGTAAGACCGGTGCTATACAGATGATAAGAAATGGGCTAGTCCAGGTGTGAGAGTTAGCCTAGAAGAGGCTAGGTAGAAATGAGCCAAGCAGTGTTTAAATGAATGCAGTTTGTGTGTTGTTATTTCGGGGCAAAAGCTAGCCGAGCAGGCGGCTGGGGTGTTGGGGACGAAGCCCCGCCGCTGCTCCTTATTACTACAATTCCTGAGTCTAAACATTTTTCCATTCCCAGCCCCATTATAACCCCATTATAGCCAACCCCCAACAGATGACAATTATCCATAACCCTGAGGGAACAAAATCTGTTGGGAAGGGTCCACTATTTTCTTAGAATTGCTTCCTGCTGTGTAGTGGGCAACAGTATCTATGTGACCCTGTGAAAAACTAAAACAGTGGTTAGTCTCAAGAGGACTAGCTCTAACATCGTAGCCAGTCTGAGCAGGCTGTTGGGTTTATCTGAAGTTCTGGCCACAGTGTTGTAAGAAGAAGGTGGACCATCTCATCCAGCCAATTTGGACTTTCTTGAGCAATCTTTGAGTGGTGTTTATCCGCTTGGTGGCATCATTATGATCCAGGTAGAATCATTGTTTTGGGGACTTCCTTTTGGAGACTTCAGAGTTTGCTGTTAGGAGAATTTATTGTTCATTGTGGAAAACTTAAACATTATTAATATAAAAATGGAAAGTTTAAATTTTAAGATCGATATATTTATCTAAAGAAAGGTATTAAGGAGTCAAAAATAAGTAGGGAGAAATAGAAATTTGGGGAGACAGTTCTGGCTGTCTGAAGATTCCCTGCTCGCTGCCGTCCTCTCTTACTTGTTCCTTTCTTCTGTGTGTTGGCTGTTGGAGAGTTGGGGGAGAATGAGCACCTCTTCTCACCTCTTCTAAAAAATTTCAGCTCTTTATTCCTCTGCTCAGTGTGGAGTGTGGGGACTTTGCCCTGAAAACCTCAGAGCCATGTCTCCACTCAGGTTTCATATCTTGGCACTGTTTTCTTTTCCTATGAACCTCTTCTGCTCTACGTTAGCCATGCTTCCTGACATGTGATTGTTGAGCCACTCCAGGCTGTGTAACATGGCTTCCCATTCATCTGTGCCGTCTCCTGCCAGCTTTAGCCTCTTCAGTCCCAGATCTAGGACAGACTGGGGCTGAAGGGGCAAAGCAGCAAGCAAAGATGGCTAATTACTCCTGTCCAAATGCTTACTCCTTTTTGTCTGTTTTGTTTTAGACACAACACTGAAGAGGGGAAACAAATTCTTCAGCAGCCCGTGCCAGAAAGACTAGACTTTGTTTGCAATTTCCTACAGAGTAAGTGTCTTTCTTAACTAGTTGGGCAGCTTCAGCTCCTAGGACTTGGTCCAGAGGACTTAGTTATGAGTGTCTGACCGGGAAAAAAAAGGTTCAGATTTCCCTACTCAAGCAAAAAGACAAACCCAGCCGTGTCAGCCTCTTTGGATCTTGAGACGCCGCCACTCCCAGCTTGTGTTAAGAGAATGTCCCTTAAGTCCCAGTGTCCATGTCAAGTCCAGGTAGAACAGAGGGCGACATCATTGCTGGTCATGTAGTCTTTCTATTTTGAAGATACAGGAGAGAGAAAAAGGTTCATGTTACCCTTGTAAAGATAACTTTCTCTTACAAAAAAAAAAAAATAGTTTTCTTAGGTAATTGTTTAGGTGGTAAGTAAACAGGCACAGTGCAGTCTCTTAGACACAGGTTCTTGGTTTGTGTTATGGAGATAATGGTAATTGCTCATTGGGTTAGTGGAAAGATTACATAAGAATGTGAAGCCAGGCCGTGGTGGCCCACGCCTTTAATCCCAATATTTGAGAGGCAGAGGCAGGCGGATCTCTGAATTTGAGATCTACAGAGCCAGGGTGGGGAAAAAGAGTGTTTGTGAAACTTGGGGCACAGCTCACCTTCCCTGGTCATCCTTGTACCACAGAGTCTGACATCTTTAACATGGGGAGGTGCCTGCTATCTCCACCTCAAGAGAATTACAGGGCAGGTGGCCTGGTGTCCTCTATTGCTCTGATTGGACTCAGCTGCAGACTCTTCTGCAGCCTTAGTTGGAACAGGACTCTAGTATGATCTCATGTCTCTGGCTCCTTCTATGGTGCTAAGTAGGGGAGGTGATGAGCTGGCAGGTGAGCGGCATGTTGACCCCAACTTATTGCTAATGCCCTGGCACTTTCTTCTACTACTATCCTTGGAGCTCTGGGGCTGCCCTACGGCAGCACTGACTTGTGGTGGAAATACAAGGTAGGTTGGAGAGAGAACATCTCTAATAAGGGCCCTTTGACTTGGCGTCTCCTCGGAGGCTGTAATTCTGCTTTTGAAGTTGAGTTTTGAGAGTTCAGTGTTTGCTATGTGGTTGTCATTGCAGAAAATTGGAAGCATCCCTCATCTACACAATGCCTGGTGTCTGTGCAGAAAGTGATGGAAGGGTCTGAGATGGAATTGGCCAAGGTACTTGTGGGAGATCAGAGTTGGGTGGCAGGGACCTGAGAAACCTACCAGGCTTTTTCTTTTCTTTTCTTTTCTTTTCTTTTCTTTTTTTTTTTTTTTTTTTGGTTTTTCGAGACAGGGTTTCCCTGTGGCTTTGGAGCCTGTCCTGGAACTAGCTCTGTAGACCATGCTGGTCTCGAACTCACAGAGATCTGCCTGCCTCTGCCTCCCCAGTGCTGGGATTAAAGGCGATGCGCCACCATCGCCCGGCCCTACCAGGCTTTTTCTGAACCTGAATGAAGGGTGCTGAGTGTTTTCTTTATGGGGTTCTTTAAACCTGGAGGCAAGGCCAGTCATTTGACTGAGCCAGAGGCCATTTTTGTCCAAGGATTCTGGGAGCCCATTGATCTTTTGATAAAGAAGTTTACTTGACCAACACTGAGGCCCACAATGGAGATGTGCAGGAACCAGTTCTTGCTCACTGATCATCATAGTTTTTTTTCAGGCTCAATTAACTTGATTTCCTCTGCTGGGTGTTGGTCTATAGAAGGTGGTGTCTAAAATTTTATGTTCATGACTCCACAAGTCCAGGAATTCAGCTGTGTAGAAATCCTGACACCTGTCTTTTTTGCAGCATAAGCATCAAGCCCTTGGATTTGTTTATTTTATTAGTAGTAGTAGTAGTAGTATTTTTGGTATTTTGAGACAGAGTTTCCTTTGTGTAGCCCTGGCTGCCCTGTAACTCACTCTGTAGACCATACTGGCATCAAACTCAGAGATCCGCCTGCCTCTGCCTCTGGAGTTCTGGGATTAAAAGCATGAGCCACCACTGCCTGACAAGTCCTTGGATTTATATTTGAAAAAAGATGTTCCCTGGGACTTTTTGGTTTTTCGAGACAGGGTTTCTCTGTAGCTTTGGAAACTGTCCTCAGCTCTTGTAGACCAGGCTGGCCTCAAACTCACAGAGATCAACCTGGCTCTGCCTCCCGAGTGCTGGGATTATAGGTGTGCGCCACCATCACCCAGCTTTTTTTTTTAAGTATTTATTTTATGTACATTGGTGTTTTGCCTGCATGTATGTCTGTGTGAGGGCATCAGATCCCCTGGAATTGGAGTTACAGACAGCTGTGAGCTGCCATGTGGCTGCTAAGAATTGAACCTGGGTCTTCTAAAAGAGCCAGTGCTCTTAACTGCTGAGCCATCTCCCCTCCTGGGACTACTAAGGATGGTGATTTGGGGCTGCTAATTATAGAAATTCTGAAAGAATAGCTCAGAGCCCTCAAAATGGTTCTTGAGTGGGAGCACCAGGAAGAGATACAGCCTACTCAGTGACTGCCTCCTCTTTGTCTGGCTTCTAGATGGTAATGCTGTTTCTGTATAATTCCACCATGAGCTCCAGAAGTCCCCGGGACTGGGAACAGTTTGAATATAGGATTCAGGTAGGCTCCTGTGCCTTCCTCCCACTTGCCAGCCCAGCTGAAGTTCCCTTGCCCGATCATTTCTCTTTAAATAAAAGTTACTATTGTCTGAAAAGTTACTGTTTGTAGTAATGACAGCCATCATTGTTTAAAACAACAAGAAGTAGAAACTGTTGAAGTACGAAGAAGGAAATGACAGTCTGTAATCTCATCCCTATATACAGCTGTTAATTTTTTAAAGGATTGACTTCTGAGGCCTTTTATGTGCCTGGTTTTAATTGTCCTCTGTTTTGAAGAATATGTAGAAGTGATTTCCTTTTCTTACGTGTCCCCATGGGTGTATTTGCCGTCCCACTCTGGGAGGGAAGAGCAAGTAGAGCCAGCGTGTTGTAGGACAGGCCTTGGAGTTTCAGCTTTGGCGGGGGTGGGGGGTGGGGGGTGGGAGGGAGGTGGGGGAGTGGGGGGGTGGGGGGGGAAATCCAGAAAGCCCTGGGGGTTTAGCGCTGCTGTAATAAGTTCTGAACGCTCCTTCTGAGGTGTCCTCAACACCACAGTGATGTTTGTTTTCTCTCCCTGGGCCCAGGCTGAGTTAGCTGTCATCCTGAAGTTTATGCTGGATCATGAGGATTCACTAAACTTCACTGAGGACCTAGAGAATTTCTTGGAGAAAGGTGAGTAGGGCCACTTGTGAGGATCCACTCCCTCTCTCTGAACAGAGAACTGGTAGGATCGTCTGACCCCACACATGACACAGAGTTGGTACTCAGGCGTGTCATGTGTGACGGAAGGTGATTTCTGAGCCGCATCATTTAAAGTGGCTCCCTGCTGCCTGACGGTTCAGCAGGGCACTTGTACTGCAGTGATCTCATCTGCATCAGGGTGATCCGGACTCCCACCTCTCACATCATTCTGTTTTGCTTTTTACTTACTTTATCTTTATATGTATGCGTGTTTGCTTGCATAGAAGTCTGTATACCATGTGTATGCCTGGTGCCCGCAGAGGCCAGAGGAGGGTGTTGGGTCCTCTGGAACTGAGCTAACAACTCAGACTTGTAAGCTATCATATGGATGATGGGTCTTCTTGAACTGCTAAGCCAGCTCTCCATCTCCTTGGCTTAGAAGTGGGAGATAAAAGGTTTTCCCTCATGCTCTAGGTGGGAGGCAGGTATATAAAAACCAGTTAAGCCTGAGAAGGGGACCAAGTGTAAATATGGCAGTTATCTCCCCAAATGAGAGTTCTTCATGTCTCATGCTACTAGGACTCTGAGCCTTCTAGTTCTGGGCAGATTCTCTTCTGGCTGTCGAACTTGGGTGGGATTCTTCACATTCATGTCCATGGGGTGGAGCTGTTGAGAATGGGAGTCTAGAATGTAAGAAAGCTCTCTCAGATGCAAGTCTTCAGGTCAGCTTGTCGGCCATGGAAGCTGCAGGTGGACAGAGCAGAGACGCCCTCTCCCATGTCTGGGAGGAAGAAGAGGAAGGACTAGAGGTGGTGAGAGCTGAAGAAAGCGGTCATGGGAACCAAGAGAAGAGAGTATTTTGTACCTTGGTGATATAAAGCAGGTGTGGAAGTATCCCCAGAGGCTGGCTGCATCGATGCAGGCTGTTAGGTCTGTGGGCAGATGGGTGCTGGGCTGTCATGATGCCTCTGCAGAGCTGACATGAGGACTTGTTCCAGTTCCTGAGTGTGAGAGGAATGTCCTCACTCCACCATGCTCTTTTGAGTACTCTACTCTGAGAAAGTGGAAGCCCTGAACTTATTTTTAGTTAAAGACCTTGACCTTGTGGGTCTGGTTTTGCCTAGTAATTGCCTCTTGAGTTTATGTGCCTACAGATTCATACCTATTAAGGTAGTGGTCCCCTGTTATGTGAAAGTGAAAATCTGTTCACCCCCTTACTAACTCTCCTTGGTTTGTTTGTCTGTTTCTTACCCCTAGTTCCTTACAAATATTCCAGTACTGTCTCTGAAGAGCTTTCTCCACCCAGCCACCAGGCCAAGAAGAAGATTCGTTTCTTAGAACTTCAGAGGATCGCCTCATCTTCCAGTGAGAACAAGTATGTCCTGGGCCACTTCCTGGCATGGTGTCTCCACAGCCATGCAGTCAGTCCGTGGATCCTGGAGGCTAAGCTGTTAGCCAGTCCTTCATACCATTAGGAAAGACTTCGAGGGTGCTGTTTATTTGGGATCTGTTGGGAGCTAGTCCTCCCTCAAAAGCAGTTTCCTGCTGGGCAGTGACACAAGCAGATCTCTCTGAGTTTGAGGCTAGCCTGGTCTACAGAGTGAGTTCCAGGTCAGCCATAGCTACACAGTTAAACCCTGTCTCGAAAAACAAGAAAACAATAAATGAATGAAAGAACGAATGAAAGAAAGAAAAAAGAAAAAAAGGCAGTTTCCTGTTTGTGGAAACTTCTTCCTTTCAAAATACATGTCTCCAGTTCTTCAGCCAAGAAATGAAGACTTGGAGAAGGGAGAAGAAAAGTTTTTCCAGTCATGTTCTGCAAGCTGGCTGCCTCCTGCTCACATGAGATAGCTTGGCAGATAGAACCCAGGCACATTGGCCTTCCAAACCAGTGTTGACTGTGGTCACCGGTGCTGTCCGTCCCTAGCTGCTGCTGCTTACTTCATCTGTTAGGCTCTTACCCTGTTATCTTTGCCATCTCTTTCCTTAGCTTCCTCTCAGGTTCTCCATCCTCCCCTATGGGCGACATCCTACAGACCCCACAGTTCCAGATGAGACGGCTGAAGAAACAGCTGGCAGATGAGAGGAAGAACAGGGATGAGCTGGAGCTGGAGCTGTCTGAGAGCCTGAAGCTGCTCACTGAGAAGGGTGGGTACCTGACCAAGTGCTGGTGATGGAGAGCACTGGGTTTGCGCCCAGGGAAGCCCACCATCCTGTCCCTTCTGCTGAAGCCTGTTCTGTTTCTGCACCATGTCCCTTTTCTGAGGAATGGATACTGTGTGCCTTCTTTGCTCTTTTCCTGTCCCCTGGTTCTTGCTGACTCTCACCTTCGCTCCTGCCCTGGGCAGATGCACAGATAGCCATGATGCAGCACCGTATTGACCACCTGGCTCTGCTGAATGAGAAGCAGGCAGCCAGCTCGCAGGAGTCTGGAGAGCTTGAGGAGCTCCGTGGCAAGAATGAGAGGTACGACTCTCCCTGCCTTCCTTCCAGCTTCCAGTCCCTGCTGGCCCAGTTAGGGCCCCAGTGTTCTGATTGTTCTTCTTCTGGCAGCCTTACCGTGCGACTGCATGAGACTTTGAAGCGGTATCAGAACCTGAAGACAGAGAAGAACCAGATGGATCGAAAGATTAGCCAGCTTTCTGAGGAAAATGGGGACCTTTCCTTTAAAGTGAGTAGGGCTACTTAGAGGCCCCTCAGGGCTGAGGTGGTCAGAAGCTTCCCCAAGAAGGTTGATGTTGCAAGGAGAGAGGCCGCTTGGTCTTTCCCAGCTGCTCAGCCCTGAAATAATCACACAAACTATGTTATTTAAAACATTGCTTAGCTCATTAGCTCTAGCTTCTTATTGGCTAACACTTTTCTTAATTTAACCCATTTCTAGTAATCTGTGTTTCGCCACGTGGCTGTGGCTTATTGGCGTCTGTCTCTGGCGGCTCCATGACTTCTCTCTGACTCCGCCCTTCTCCCCAGCCTACACCCTAGCTTTCCCAGCCTACCTAAGTTCTGTTCTTCCCTGCCATGTGCTCAAAGCAGTTCTTTATTCAGTAACCAATAAAAGCAACACACAGACAGAAGGACCTCCCACATCAGGTTGAGAAGACTGTCCTGAATCTTCATTAGTCCTTCCCGAAATCTATCTGCATGCTTAGTCACTTTGCTTGTTATTGGCTCCTGCAAGGGTGCTCAGGAGCCCTAAATATTGATGTGTGGTCCTGAATGAGAGATCTAATTGGCTGTGATTGGGTTGGGGGTGGGGGAAGGATCTTTAGGGGCCCCAGGGCCTGGGCTTCGAGTCACAGTTGGAGAGGGGTGCCAGCTTTCACTGTTCATGTCTCAGTTGCGAGAGTCTGCCAGCCACTTGCGTCAGCTGCAGGGTGCATATGACGACCTGATGGAGGAGCACAGCAAGGCTTCTCAGGAGTGGGCAGAGAAGCAGGCTCATCTGGAAAATGAGCTCAGCACAGCCCTCCAGGATAAGGTAACCCCTGGCCGGGGAGCTGGCCACAACTTTATACATAAAATTCATAACTTTGCTGAGTCCTGGAGTGATGAGTTGACTCGTCAAAGTTTAGCAGTGTGTTGTGATAGGTTGAGTATAGTATTACCTGTGAACTCTGTGAGGTGCAGAGTATGGGTTTTGGAAAAGTTAAACAATCTGTAAGGGAAATGATACCCTGCTAACTATTTGTGAGATGAAAGGGTGACTCGTTATGAATTCTGGTCCGGTATTCTTTGCTGAAATGCTTGATATCATGAGTGTATCAGAGATAGGTTTTCTCATTTTGGAATGTTTGCCTAGACATTATAAGTTACTTGTCCCTTAATCCAGAACCTAAATCACTCTAAAATAAGAGTGATTTGATTTAATTTTACAGCAGCCTAGCTCTGTAGCCCAAACTGTCTTTGGACTCAGTCTTCCCGTCTGGCTCCTGTGTGCCAGAGTTACAGGCTTCTCCCATAGTGCACTTACAAAATCCAGAACTTTTTCAGTATCTTATTGGAGCTCAGAAAGTTTTGGATTTGAGATTTCAGGCTAGGGATGCCCAATCCATGCTGCTGCTGCCTCTAAGAACCCAGTTCTGCCACTTGCTGATGGTGTAGCTCTCGGGCATAGCACTTAGAATCTGGGAAGCAGGAGCTTCTTTTATGACGGAGACAGTAACAGCTCCCTCCCAGACTGGTGGGTGGATTAGCAGTTGAGTGGCATATCCATCACGTTGCCTTGTGCCCACAATTGAGGGGAGGTCGATGTGGGCTGGGTCAGATGGTGCCCAGGCCATTCTTTAAGCATCTGGGTATATGTGAGTCAAGGCTTGCCTGAGGGAGGCTATGTAACGAGGAGACTGAACGTAAGCTTTGCATATTTTTGTCTTAATTCATCCATGGAATTAGGAGTAAAAAGTCAGGATCCCATAAAGTCCAGACCCATGGTTTCTTTTTTGTTGATGATATTTTTGAGACAGGGTCTTGGAGCCCAGGTTGGTCTTTCAATTCTTGTTCCTCATGTCTCAGTCTTTTGAGTTTTGGGGAGCCATCGTTCCCAGCTCAGACTCATGGTTTCTGAGAGATGTTCTCCTGAGCCAAGGCAAGGGGAGATTAGGTGAGGTGAGGGCTTGTGTGGTGGTCAGCTGACTACTCTGTCCTCTGTTCACATGGGTCTCTTGTTTACTCCCAGAAATACCTTGAGGAGAAGAATGAGATACTTCAGGGAAAGCTTTCCCAGCTGGAAGAACGAGCAGCTCAGCTGTGGGAGAGCCCAGCCCAGGAGAAGGGTGAGGTGCTGGGTGACGCCTTACAGGTAGGAATAGACAGAATCGGCCAGGCAATTTGATGGGTTTGGTTCTTGGTGTTCTCTTGATCCCCATTTGTCTCTATCCTAACAGCTGGAAACTCTGAAGCAAGAGACAGCCAAACTTGCTGCAGACAACACCCAGCTCCAAGCCCGCATAGAGACACTGGAGTGTGAACGAGGCCAACAGGAAGCCCAGCTGCTTGCTGAGCGGGGCCACTTTGAAGAAGAAAAGCAGCAACTGGCCAGCTTGATTGCAGACCTGCAGAGCTCCATCTCCAGCCTCAGCCAGGCCAAGGAGGAGCTGGAGCAGGCCTCCCAGGCTCAAGGGGCTCAGCTAACTGCCCAGGTGACCTCCCTGCAGCAACAGCAGGAACAAGAACTGACCAGCCTGAAAGAACAGGCGAAAAAGGAACAGTCTCAGATGGTACAGACCTTGCGAGAGCAGGAACAGGTCGCCCAGAGCCTCCGCCAGCAGGTGGAGCAGCTGAGCAGCAGCCTGAAGCTGAAGGAGCAGCAATTGCAGGAAGCAGCCAAGGAGCAGGAGGCAGCCAGGCGGGATCACGCCCAACAACTGGCCACTGTGGCCGAGGCTCAAGAGGCCTCTCTAAGGGAACGGGATGCAGCTCGCCAGCAGCTGGAAACATTGGAGAAGGAGAAAACTGCCAAGCTAGAGAGCCTGCAGCAGCAACTTGAAGCTGCCAATGAAGCTAGGGACAGTGCACAGACCTCAGCCACACAGGTCCAGCAAGAAAAGGCAGAGCTGAGTCAAAAGCTAGGAGAACTCCAGGCCTGCATAGAAGCTGCCCACCAGGAACAGCGTCAGGCCCACGCTCACGTGACAGAGCTGGAGGCCCAGCTGAAGGCTGAGCAGCAAAGAGTGACTGAGCGAGAAAAGGTGATCCAGGAGAAGGCCCAGCTCCAGGAGCAGTTCCAGGCCCTCGAGGAGACTTTGAAGATCACCAGGGGCAGCCTGGAAGAGCAGAAGTGCAGGGCTGCAGAGGCCCTGGAGAAGCAGCAGCGCTGCATTGCTGAGATGGAGGCAGAGTCCCGAAGCCTGAGGGAGCAGCGTGAGCAGGAACAGAAGGAGACAGAACAGGAGAAGGCCGAGCGAAAGGGGCTGGAGGCCAGGCTCCAGCAGCTGGAGGAGACTCATCAGGCAGAGATAGAAGCCTTGCGGCATGAGCTGGCAGAGGCCACAGCCTCCCAGCACAGAGCTGAGAGTGACAGCCAACAGCTCATCAGGGAGGTTGACGGCTGGCAGAAGCAGTTTGAAGCCAGACAGCAAGAGGAAGCAAAATACAGTGCCCTGTTCCAGGAACAACTGAGGGCTTTGAAGGGGGATGGTGAGAAGGCTGGCCAGGAGGCACAGGAGGAGGCCGTGGAGAGCCACAGCGAGGGCCAGCAGCAGAGTCATCTAGCCCAGCTTCATGCCAACCTGGCCAGAGTTCTCCAGCAGGTTCAGGAGAAAGAAGTCAGGGCCCAGAAGCTGGCAGATGATCTCTCAACTCTGCAGGAGAAGTTGGCTGCCACGAACAAGGAGGTGGCCTGCCTGAAGACCTTGTTGGTCAAGGCAGGTGAGCAGCAGGAAATGGCCTCACTTGAGTTACTCAAAGAGCCCCCGGGGGCCGGAAACAGAGAGCCTTACTGGCTAGAAGAACAGCAGGGGCGGCCATTCTCCAGGACACAAGCCACACTAAAGGCTCTGGAGCGTGAGGCTGAGCAGATGGGCAGGGAAGTGGAGAAGCTGAGGGCAGCACTGATGAAGAGTCAGGGGCAGCAGCAAGAGGAGCATGGGCAGCAGGAGAGGGAGGTAGCACGGCTGACCCAGGAGTGGGACCAGGCCCAGGCAGACCTGGCTCAGGAGAAGGCAGCCAAGGCAGAGATTGAGATGCGGCTGCAGAATACCCTCAATGAGCAGCGTGTGGAGTTCGCTGCCCTGCAAGAAGCCCTGGCCCATGCCCTGAAGGAAAAGGAAGACAAAGACCAGGAGCTTGCCAAGCTTCGTGGGCAAGAGGCAGCTCAAAGAACAGAGCTGAAGGAGCTTCAGCAGACTTTGGAACAACTGAAAGGGAGTACTGGGGGAGAAGACGCTTCTGGCCCAGGAACCCAGTTGGAGACAGCCGGGAAGACAGAGGTACCAGGCCCCACGTTAGAGGCACTTCGGGCAGAGGTCAGCAAGCTGGAGCAGCAGTGCCAGCAGCAGCAGCAGCAGGTCGAAGGCCTGACACACAGCCTGGAGTCTGAGCGCGCTTCCCGGGCTGAGCAGGACAAAGCCCTGGAGACACTGCAGGGCCAGTTACAGGAGACGGCTCGGGAGCTAGGGCACAGTCAAGCCGCCTCAGCTTCAGCTCAGAGAGAGTTGACAGCCCTCCGGGCCAAAGCCCAGGACCATAGCAAAGCCGAGGAAGAGTGGAAGGCCCAAGTGGCCCGTGGCCAGCAGGAGGCAGAGAGAAAAAGCAGTCTTATCAGCAGCTTAGAAGAAGAGGTGTCCATCCTGAACCGCCAAGTCCTAGAGAAAGAGGGGGAGAGCAAGGAGCTGAAGCGCCTGGTTGTCGCAGAATCAGAAAAGAGCCAGAAGCTAGAGGAGAGGCTGCGCCTGCTTCAGGTGGAAACAGCCAGCAGTAGTGCCAGAGCAGCGGAACGCAGCTCAGCTCTACGAGAGGAGGTCCAGAGCCTCCGGGAGGAGGGAGAGAAACAGCGCGTCATTTCAGAGAACTTGCGGCAAGAGCTAGCCTTACAGGCAGAGCGAGCGGAGGAGCTGGGCCAGGAGTTGAAGGCCTGGCAGGAGAAGTTCTTCCAAAAGGAGCAAGCGCTCTCTGCCCTGCAGCTGGAGCACACTAACACACAGGCCCTTGTAAGCGAGCTGCTTCCTGCCAAGCACCTTTGTCAGCAGCTGCAAGCGGAGCAGGCAGCTGCCGAGAAGCGCCATCGGGAGGAGATAGAGCAGAGCAAACAGGCAGCTGGTGGGCTTCGGGCAGAGCTAATACGGGCACAAAGGGAGCTCGGAGAGCTAGGGCCTTTGCGGCAGAAGGTGGTTGAGCAGGAGCGAACAACCCAGCAGCTGCGGGCAGAGAAGGCCAGCTATGCAGAACAGCTGAGCGTGCTGAAGAAGGCTCATGGCCTGTTGGCAGAGGAGAACCGGGGGCTGGGAGAGCGGGCCAACCTTGGCCGGCAGTTTCTGGAAGTGGAGCTAGATCAAGCCCGGGAGAGGTATGTCCAGGAGCTGGCAGCTGTGCGTACTGATGCTGAGACCCATCTGGCTGAAGTGCGGCAAGAAGCACAGAGTACTACCCGGGAACTGGAGGCCATGACTGCCAAGTACGAAGGTGCCAAGGTGAAGGTCCTAGAGGAAAGGCAGAGATTCCAAGAAGAGAGGCAGAAACTCACTGCCCAGGTAAGGTGTCGTGCAGTGTCCTCTGTGTGCTGTACCCCCCCCCCCCCACCTCTGGACTGCAGTAGCAGGGAAGGGCAGTGACAGACAGACTGCAAAGTCTGTCCTACAGAGAATGTTCGTGCTGGCCTGTGCTGGTGTGCACCTGTCAGCTGGAGGACTGAATTTGAGGCCACTTTGGGTTACATAGTCAGACCCTGTTTGAACTCCCACAGCCCCCCCTCCCCCAAATACGGAAAATATCTATGGCCTCCTTTTCCTTGAAAGCTGATTCTGAAGAGTCAAGTTGAAGCAGGCAAACTGACTGTTTGGTGTTTTAAAACAGGGTCTGATGTAACCCGGCTAGTCTCAATTCACAACATAGTTGAGCGCTTGATCTTCCTGCCTTCTCCTCCCTAGTGTTGTGAAAACCTAGCTCCAACTGGCTTCTCTCCCTCCCTCCCTCCCTCCCTCCCTCCCTCCCTCCCTCCCTCCTTCCCTCCATTCCTCTCCTTCTTCCCTCCCTCCTTCCCTCCCTCCCCCCTCCCCTTTCTCTCTCTCTTCCTCTCTCTGTATAGTCTCTGAGAAAAGTATCAGAGCCCATTGAGGTCAGTCTGGCAGTGGCCCCATCTCACTGTCTCCATTGCTTCTCCCCATGCACAGGTGGAGCAGCTAGAGGTATTTCAGAGAGAGCAGACTAAGCAGGTAATGCCTGGGGTTCTCGATAGATGCTGGCTGCTTAAGCGGTGACCAGTCTTGGTGCATGGCCCCGGCTGCAGCTTGCTCCGCCAGCTCCTGTTGTGAACTGTTTGTGAAAGGGGCGGGGCCAAGCCATGGAGTCCAGGCCCAGGCTGCCCAGGAGGACAGTGTTACAGGTCCTCTCTTGGGCCTCATCCTACCCAGCCAGGTCGGCCTCTTCCCTTCTGCACTTTCTTTCACCTGCCAGAGACAAGGGGTAGCAGAGCTTCATCTTTTCCAGGCCTGCACTGGTGACAGAGTCAATTCTTGTGATTCCAAAAACTCCCAAAGTCCTGTTTTGAGTTAAGGATTCTGAGCCAAGAGGAAGAAGAGGTTTCTATGCCTTGTTTAGATTATTGTCCTTCTTCCCCACAGAGTGTGAATTTTCCCAGGGTGTGAAGGTGATGTATGAAGTGGCCCTTGGAAGCAAGGGAACGCGATGAGCTTAGAATACTCACCCAGTATTCTCTGGTGCCTCGTCCCAGAGCCTCACTCACATAGAGCTTTCTGGAACAGGAAACTAAAATTGAAAGGAGAAGGGGTCTTCCCTAGGTGAGCCATGTGCTCTGTCTGCTCTCTTCCCTTGTTAGTAGGCTGGAGAGCTGTATTTAGTGAGAACACTTCCTCCACTCCCCATCCCAGTCACTACAGACATTCTAAGGAAATGGGACAATCAAACTGGAAAGCAAGCAGTTTGCAATGGAGGCTTTTGCTTCTTCCTCTGCTGCCTGTTCATGCCTAAGCTCTCAGAATGCCTGGAGGAAGCAGGGGTGCTTGTGGCTGTTACGATCCCTCTTTATCTCCTTACCCCCGTTGCTCTTCCTCTTTGTGATAGTTGGGAGCTGGGGTGTGTGTGCTGCCCTTGTTCTTGTCTTCCAGCATTCTATTCTCCCCCTGCTAACCACAGCCACCATGCTGCTAGCATCTAACAGCCCTTGGAGATTGGAAAGAGGTCTGGGAACTTGCTTTGGCAAATTTTTGGGAGGAAGGAGGAATGGGTGGACTTTGACAGTGTTTGTCAGAGCACCACAGTAGGTGTCCTGGTTTTTCTGTTTATTTTTATCCTATGTGTATGAATGTTTGTGTGTGTGTGTGTGTGTGTTATGTGCATGCTTGGTGCCTACAGGGACCAGAAGAAGGTGTCATCTCCTGGAACTGGAGATGGTTATGAGCTGGCATGTGGCAACTTGGAAACCAAACCTGGGTCTGCTGCATGAACTGAAACTGCTCGTAGCTCCTTAGTCATCATTTCTCTCACCCCTAAGTGCTGTGTTCTTGCCACCAATCTTTCTAGGTCAGGCTCGGGGAATAGCACACGGTAGGGATGTGGAAAGATAGGGACTCTGAAGAGATAGAATGGGTTTAGGCAGGTGGCCCTGGCAACACCTGTTTGGGGCACCTCAGTCTCTGACAGCCTTTGGGCAGCAGGCGGTTAACTTGTAGAAGTCGCAAAGAGGGCCTGAGGATAATGATCTGGGGAGATCCATGGGTTAGTCTTGACATCTGGTGTTTTAGTCAGGGGTTTCTAGAGGGAAAGAACTGACAGAATGAGTTTGTATCAAAAGGAGATTAAAGAGTAGTTACAGACTGTGCCTAGCTAGTTCAGCAGTGGCTGTTCCCTCGTGGAAGGGCAAAGAATTTGGTAGTTATTCAGTTCATCAGGCTGGATGTTTCAGCTGGTCTTTGACCTGTACTGGAGTCCCTAAGAAGTAGGTTGTTACAACAAAGGAGTGTCTTGGCAGCAGGACAGATGAACTTGCCTGCAGGATTGATAATGAGTTGCTGCTGGACACATCTTACTTTATTACTTGGTGGGTGAGATAATAACCCAACTCATGATGCACAACTCAAGTCCTATGCTCAGTTTCCACTGAGGTCCAATAGCAGACCAAGAGCTATCTCAAAGGGAGAGTACTTGTCTGCAATATCCCAGAGGTCAGTGAATCCTCAGTGATTCCCATATGTTCAGGCAGCATCCCTGTCTGCCACTGACACCGTGAGTGCTGCTGGCTCTACTGGATCATATGGTCCTGGGCCTGTTGAAGAGACTTCTCCTGTTCCAGGCCCCACTCGAAGCTAGCAGCTTTCCAAGTCACTGGTGTTTGGGCAGGAGTGATGCACCCAAGGGAGCAATGTGCTGGGCTCACCAAATGTTTTTGTTGCTGTCTTGATGGTGGGAGGGGCCAGGTGCAATAACTTATTCTTTACCATAAAAGGACTATCCCTGCATGGCCCACCACTGGACTCTAAGAATTTCACTGCAGTATAAGGCCCTTAAATTTTGGTTGGATTTATTCCCCATCCTCTGATGCCCATATGAGTTACCAATAAGTCCAAAATAGTTGCTAATCCCTCCTCACTTAGTCCAATCAGCATGTCACTAGAGTGGACCAGGGTGATGTTTTATGGAAGAGACAGATGATCAAGATCCCTTCTGAGGGCCGGGCGGTGGTGGCGCACGCCTTTAATCCCAGCACTCGGGAGGCAGAGGCAGGCGGATCTCTGTGAGTTCGAGACCAGCCTGGTCTACAGAGCTAGTTCCAGGACAGGCTCCAAAACCACAGAGAAACCCTGTCTCGAAAAACCAAAAAAAAAAAAAAAAAAAAAAAAAAAAAAAGATCCCTTCTGAGTTATGACCCGGGGCTGGAGAAAGATTCTGCCCTTGAGGTAAAGCTGTAAAGGTGCTGCTGGCCTCGCCAACTAAACCCTTAGACTGGTCGTGCACATCTATAACCAGAGTGAGGGCGAGAAGGCAAGAGCAAAAGCTTCCTTCTATGTCTTTTTATGGGGGCTGCGACCATAAAGCGTGGCCCAGATTTAGGGTGGGTTTTCCCACCTTTGATGATCAAATCTCTCATATATGTTGTGCCCAGCTGCTTGCGTTTTGGTTGATGCAGATGTGGCCGAGTACCAAGATAGCAATTACAGTCAGGGAGTTCAGTCCTGTCTGTTCTCTTTTCTCCTCTCAGGTGGAAGAACTGAGTAAGAAGTTGGCAGAGTATGATCAAACCCACAAGGCGCAGCAACAGAAGCTCCAGGTGGGACAGGGTGGTAGAAGAGCATCTTCCCTAAGCTCTTGGGCTATGGTGGTGTGGAGCCAGAGCAGAAGCACCCTGGGGATTGCCCAGGAAGCCATCCTGAATCTCAGAAACCTTGCCTTTGCCTTCTGGGAACTCTCACAGAAAAGCCTTCTCTCCATTAGAGCCCCATATGCTTTTCTATTAGATTAAAAAGAAATCATGCTTGGGTTACATAGTGAGCCTTGCTTTTGTGATTTGGTACTTTGGTTACCCTAGCCGCTTTTTCCCAGTCAGTAGGTATGTGGCTAACGACTACCAGACAGCGAGACTAGAAGAAATTCCACTGTCTCAGAAAGTCCTTAGTAGTTTGGCTTCAAGGACTGAGTATGTCAACAATACTCATTCTCTCATTTTTTTGTACCCCCGCCCTGCCTTTTTTTTTGTTGGTTTTTGAAGACAGGGTTTCTCTGTCCTGGAACTCACTCTGTAGACCAGGCTAGCCTTGAACTCACAGAGATCCTCCTGAGTGAACAGTACTCATTCTTATAATGCATTTCTGTTCTTCATTTTAAATTTTTTGGAGTTGGGGGAGAGACAGGGTCTTATGCAGTCCATAGTAGTGGGATTACTAGGTTTGTGCCATAATGGCCACAGCAATTATACTATTAGTGCTTTTAATTGTGTTACCTTATTTGTTCTAGTGTTTGCTTTTCGTAGCTCTAAGCAGACAAAGGACTGGGCGGGCACCAGTGCCTTTGGGACTTGTATGGTACATGGTGGGTCCCAGGATGAGGTGTTCTGAGTTTCATTTTTCCTGTTTAGCTTCTGTGCCCACAATTTGTCATGAACAATAAGCAGGCATGCTGTGTTGCTTTGTCGGGGTTGTTAGGAGCTAACAGGTACAGAGGCATGGGTGGGAATATGCTCCCCCTAGTACCTATAGCAAATCAAGCTGCTGTTGCAGGTAACAGAGTCAGCTGTGCCCACAGGAGGCAGTGCTGGTAATCATAATGAGCCCTCACAGGATTTGGACTAGGGAGTTCAGTCTGACCTTGATCAGTTTACCTAAATCTCTGAACTCTTCATCTCTAAGACAAGGAAAAAAGTTATTCTTCAGAGTGGTTTGGAGAAGCAAGTTCCTGTCATTGATGTGCACATGCAGTTGTCTCTCAGTGTGCTCTACACCAGGGTGCTTCTAGTAAGGAAACCGCTTGTTTGTTTCCTGGCTGCCCAGGCTCCCAAAATAACCACACAGAAACTGTATTAATTAAATCACTGCTTGGCCCATTACTTAAGTGTATTGCTAACTAGCTCTTACATCTAGAATTACCCCATCTCAATTATTATATTTTACCATGAGGCTCGTGGCCTACCAGCAAGGTTTCAGCATATCTGTCTCTGTTGGCGGAACCATGGCTTCTCCTTGACTCCGCCTCCTTTCTCCCAGCATTCAGTTTAGTTTTCCCCACTTAGCTTTACTCTACCCTATCACAGGCCTAAGACATTTTCTTTATTAACCAATGGTATTCACAGCATACAGAGGGGACTCCCTCGTCAGATGTTTTCTGGAGACCATTTTCTGTTCCATTGGGAGAAAGTGTACATGGTCAGGGAGTGAGATACTTGGTTCCTGGCCTCATAGATGGCAGGCAGACCTGGGAGAAGTATTAAAGCCAGCTGGTTGTCAGCAAAGTGTCCACAGGAGGGCCTGGGAGGGAGAATGTAATTGTTTTGTAGGAATGTGTTTGCTGGGCTGAGGGATCCTAGGTGTCCTGAGACAATATATTCATGAAGGACCTGAGATGCCTGTGGAGACTGCGTGCATGTGGATGGAGTAACCAGAGCCACCTTTCTTGATTGACTTCTCAGGCTTTCCAGGCTCAGGGAGGTGAGAGCCAGCAGGAGGTCCAGCGCCTCCAGACCCAGCTAAACGAGCTACAGGCCCAGCTGAGCCAGAAGGAGCAGGCGGCTGAGCATTACAAGCTACAGATGGAGAAAGCCAAGATCCATTATGATGCCAAGAAGCAGCAGAACCAAGAGCTGCAGGAGCAGGTTCGAGACCTGGAGAAGCTGCAGAAGGAGAACAAGGAGCTTCGGACTGAAGCGGAACGTCTGGGCCGCGAACTGCAGCAGGCAGGGCTGAAGACCGAAGAGGCTGAACAGGCCTGCCGCCACCTTAGTGCCCAGGTGCGCAGCCTGGAGGCGCAGGTAATCACCTATTTTAACAGAGACGCCTCACCCTGAACTGCTGGAATCCACGCCCTCCTCTCCAAGGCCAACCCTACCCTAGGTTTCTCTTTATTTCTCAGGTTGCCCATGCAGACCAGCAGCTTCGAGACTTGGGCAAATTCCAGGTGGCAACTGATGCTTTAAAGAGCCGTGAGCCTCAGAAACCCCAGCTGGACTTAAGTATCGACAGCCTGGATCTGAGCTTGGAGGAGGGGACCCCGTGCAGTGTTGCTAGGTCAGGAGACATGCCTCTCTAGCCTGTGCCTGCTCACTAAGTATGTGCTGGCCTGGTGTGATGACAGGTGCCTGCTTAGGGGACAAGAGAAGTGAAAAGGAAGTGGGGCAGCTAGGAAAGCCTTGGAAAAGGCTCTTTCATGAGCTTAGATAGATTGCACAGATGTGGAGGGGTGGAGGAGCAGCCTGTATTGTGAGGCCAAGTCGGCCTGAAAGCCCAGAGCCTGGCTGGATTTGATCCTAAAGACCAGTGGACCTCAGAAGTGCTGAAATTGAGGACTGCAAGGTTGGCTTTGTATCTAGTTTCCTGATCGCATAGAAGACAAGGTTGGAAGTACAGCTGCTGCTCTGTCAAATGTTAGCACTGCACTAACTGCATGCTGGGGTGCTGACTACTTTATTCCCCCCACTCCAGCAAGCATCTTAGGTAGGCTGTATTCACCCATCATGTCTCCTTAGCCGGACTGGGGTGTAGAGGGGCAGTCACTGGCCTAAGCTTCCACACTGATGGAGCTCAGGCTAAACCTGGCAGCTTGGCTGAGTCCTTGCTTGTCACCACTCTGCAGCATCTCCCAGTCTAAGTGTAGGTGAGATGAGCTCAGGCTGACGGGGGAAGGGAGTATCTGTGGAGAGGTATGCAGCTGGGAGAGCTTCTTAGAATGTCGACTTTGATTGAGGGTAGAAGAAGAGGTCAAACTATACCCACATTCATGGCTGGGGACCTGTGAAGCTATCACTACTCACTAAACTGGGAGATATATGAGAAAGAACATGTAGAGAGAGGGTTTAGAGTGAAAATTGTGGAACAGTTGTGGCATCTGGTGGAGGTCTAGGCTCATGGCTGGCCTGGAGAGCAGGGCTTGGGCTAAAGTGGAGATCTGAGAGCTGCCAGTATGAAAGGGTTAGAAGCAGCCAAGAGTGGACTAAGAAGGCTCAGTCAAGGTTCCTTTTTAGTATCTTGGAAATATCAGTGAGAGTATGCTTACCACATTTACATGTCAGTGTAAGAAACAGTCACTTTGGGGCTAGTGGACAGACAGACTGCCTTCCAGCCCAGGAGCTGCATCTCAGGAGATTGCTTTCTCTACAGCAAGCTGCCCCGTACCCAGCCAGATGGCACCAGTGTCCCTGGAGAGCCAGCTTCACCCATCTCCCAGCGACTGCCCCCCAAGGTGGAATCCCTGGAGAGTCTCTACTTCACCCCCATTCCAGCTCGGGGCCAGGCCCCCTTAGAGAGCAGCCTGGACTCCCTGGGAGATGCGTTCCCCGACTCTGGCCGTAAGACCCGCTCTGCTCGCCGGCGCACCACACAAATCATCAACATTACCATGACCAAGGTTAGGCTCCTGGGCCTGGGGCTCAGTCAGGAACACACAGGGTGACTTACTGAGGAGAGGAGCAGAATAGAGAAACTAGCAGGCAACCCTGAGCTTCTGGCGCCCCCATGCAGTCAGGATGGAGCTTGGTATGGACTGCTACTTCTAGACCTGGGTTTGTTGTTTTTGTTTGTTGTATCACAGTGACTGGAGAATAGATGCCTTCTACTGAGAATTGGGGAGTGTTGATGATGTTCAGACCCCGGGAACCTTGGATGCAGTGACGGCAGAGGCTGTGGGCTGAGACCAGCTCGCTTCCTCAGGAGATAGGGGGCTGCCTCTTAGCCTAGCTACTGCTACCTGTCTCCTTACTTCTTACCTCTGACATAGGCTGATAATGATAATGCCTCCTTCAAAGTATTATGGGTAGAAGGGTCTTGACAACCTCAGCATCTTGCAAGAGCTTCTGGCCGTGTGGCCTGCTTCCACGCTTGCTGTCCAAAGAGCCCTTTAAAGCAGTGTGGAAACAACAGCTGTATTGTGGCATCTGAGAGCTTTGGGACAGAGGTGGGGCTATAGTGTTACTGCAATGATTCGTCCTTCCAGAAACTGGATGTGGAAGAGCCAGACAGCGCCAACTCATCCTTCTACAGCACGCAGTCTGCCCCTGCCCCCCAGGCCAGCTTGCGAGCCACCTCCTCCACCCAGTCTCTGGCCCGTTTGGGGTCTCCTGACGATGGCAACTCGGCTCTGCTCAGCCTGCCTGGTTACCGGCCTACCACTCGAAGCTCTGCCCGTCGCTCCCAGGCCAGGATGTCCAGTGGGGCCCCCCAAGGTGAGGAGACTGCAGAATTTACCACAACCCCAAACAAGACTGGGAGCGGATCTTGGCATAGGGAAGAGCGCGATTTCAAAAGCTCAAGGCAGGCCTTCCTGTACCAGAACTTCTGGCCCTCACTTGCCCCTGCCACCTCAGGCCTTCCCTGTCCTAGGACTGCAAAGGAGCTGTTGGGACCAGGGATGTTCACTGATCGCTTCCGGTTCCCAGTGTGAGAGATAACCGGCACTCTAGGGGTTCTTTAGGCTACTTTCTGCGAGACCGCAAGCTTTGGGAAGGTCAGGCTGTCGAAATTTCTTAAAAGTTGCCCTTTAGGTCATTGGCTATCAATTCATGACCCTCAGTTAGCCTTGACAGGTAAATAAGGTGCTGCAGCCTCTGTTCATGCACTCTCTGAGACAAATGGTCTGATGGCGGTGCCCCTTTTCATCTGTCAGTGACAGAACAGGACTGTGTATCCAGCTTGAAGCTCCTCAAGGTGGGAGGGAACGGGGTCCAAAAGGTCTGGCCAGGTTGGTAGACAGTGTGCAGCCGCAGCTGTGTGCCCTAATGTCCTGTCCGTCATAGGGAGGAGCAGCTTCTACATGGGGACTTGTCAGGATGAGCCTGAGCAGTTGGACGACTGGAACCGCATCGCAGAGCTGCAGCAGCGCAACCGAGTGTGCCCCCCGCACCTGAAGACCTGCTATCCTCTGGAGTCTAGGGTGAGATGCAGGGTCACCTCAGGTGTGCCCCCCGCACCTGAAGACCTGCTATCCTCTGGAGTCTAGGGTGAGATGCAGGGTCACCTCAAGCCTCCCACACTGACTGAGTGGCTAGCCCGGATATGTATGCTGGGTCTTTGGCCTATTGGAAATGTCTCTCATGTTTCTACATGGAACAGATGGCAGCAGTCACCCAGGAGTGAAGTCAGATTGAGACTGCTTGAGACTACTAGCTATTCCTCATAGGTAGATGAGATTCCTCATAGGTAGATCCAGCTCTTCAGTGTTGTGTGCCCTGCTTCAGACAGCTGGGACACATGGTTGCTTCCTCATGTTCCATGCAGCCTTCCACAAACCTGGCCACCATCACTGATGAGGAGATGAAAACCGGAGACCCCCAGGAAACCTTACGCCGAGCCAGCATGCAGACAACCCAGATCGCTGAGGGTCTTGGAATTACCACCCGGCAGCAGCGCAAACGGGTCTCCTTAGAGACCCACCAGGGCCCCGGCACTCCTGAGGTAAGTGACACACGAGCATCTGTGATCTGTTCTCACCATGTCTTACGTAGTAAATGCGAGGGACATCTCCTTGCAATGGGACTGCTGGAACGGCCTCTGTCAGGAGATGAGGAAGGTGATTGTCTCATTGTCTTCTGCCTCACAGTCCAAGAAAGCGACCAGCTGCTTCCCACGGCCCCTGACTCCCAGGGACCGGCATGAAGGACGTAAGCAGAGCACTGTTGAAGCCCAGAAGAAAGCAGCTCCAGTCCAGGTTAGGCTGGGACTGAAGGGGAGGAAGGAAGGAAGGCCAAATGAAGCCTTGCTGGCAGAGCCCCAAAGTAGCCGGTTGACAAACCGTTCCCCACAGGTGGACCGGCGCCAGTCAATGGCCTTCAGCATCCTTAACACACCCAAGAGGCTGGGAAATAGTCTTCTACGGCGAGGAGCTTCCAAGAAGACCCCAGCGAAGGTGTCTCCCAGTACTCGCAGTGGAACCCGCCGCTCTCCCCGCATTGCCAGCACCGCTACCCCTCGTGCCAAGGGCAAGGTAACAGTGAAAGGAGACCACCCTAGACTGCGTACGCTTCAGGGCAGCATCCAGGACAGGGCCAGGCTAGACCAGTGGAGGGGCTGAGGGGCACAAGAAGAGGTACTTTCATAATTGAGGGCACCACTTAGGCATAGTTGGCAACTAATAACTTAAAGATGGGCGTTTATGGGGCACAAAGGGAGGGGTTTTCTGAGCTAATAGAGGCTGGCAACACGAGACAATCTGGCCAAGTGACTGTATCTCTTTTTTCAGGCAAAGCATTAAAGAGTCAACACCAGTGCGTGGCCCTACCTGGTCCTTTTCCTTCTACTGTCCCTCTCAGTGCCTTCTCTCAGCTCCCGGGCCGATGGCGGCCAGCCCCCCAGACACAGTGATGCTTGCCTGTACCCTTGCCTGGTACCTGGTTCTTTGCTCTTGAACCCTAGGATCGGGCTTGACCTGGTAGGAGCCTCTGCTCTTCCTGCTCCCGTCTACACAAGGACACACCTACCTGGATGCTCTTTTCCAGGACAGGTGGGTCCTGGGTCTCAGGGGTGGGATGGGGGCAGCCTTCCTTGGTAGCTCATACTTCACCTTCCCCAGACTTGCACTGGGGTGGGAGATATGGAACTATGGGAAGGCTTTTAAGGGCCAGGGATGGGTCTTTTTTAAATGTTATTAATTGTAAATAAAGTCTATTTTTCTCCCTTGAGTGCTGCGCTCTCTGTGTGGGTATGGGGGAAGGAGGGAACTGACCGCTCTCTGGAGCTTTCTTATCTGGCTTCCTGGGACCTTTCCACGTTCCATTTCTGGTCCCTGTTCCTAACTAATACTATGGGTTGTTTTCTATGTCAAGGGTTTGTGTTATCTATCTTGAATTTCTACTTGGCATGAGAGTCAGCGTCCCCTGCCCCTTCCTGAGACAGGCAGCATTCCTGTGGACAGTACTAGGGCCTAAAATACATCAGATTGAGATGTCGCTAAATGAGAACTCATTGTGGGCCCTGCTGAGATTAGCTACAGTTGTGATCTGAAGCAGCCATTGTCCCATCCCTTCCTTAGGACATTGGGGCAAATGAGGAAACAAAACCACCTATAAATAATGAAGTCAGTGCAGACTGGCCAGAGCCGAGATAGATCTTGTCAGTGACACCTCGACCAGGATTTACCTGCTGAATTGATGCAGAATGTGAGCCCTGAGAAGCCTCTGGAAAGTCAATGTGGAGTTGTAGGCAGAGCTCCTATTGCTTGGCTAAGGCACCAGCAGGTCTCCAAGGTCACCAGTGGGGTGAAGACGACGTTAGAAAAGTTAGCACGCATGGACAGAGGGACAAGTAGGGGGAAATCTAATTTAATTACTATGATATTCTAGGTAGAAATGGAGCTTGAGTTTGAGGTTCAGCTGCATGGGGGCAAGCAGAGCCTATGGTGGAGCCTTCACCCTCCAGGTGGATGAGAGCCAGGCTCCAGTCAAGGCCATGCTGCGGCTGGCTGCATGCTGACCCCTGGCCCTGCTGACGTGGGTCCTGGGCTGTGGCTGGAGAGGATTTCTTGAGAAGGGGTAGGGACTGTTTTCACCCCATCCTGAGGAAGTAAAGGCACACAAGGTCAGAGCTGAGGAGGAGTTCCTCACTTACTGTCCTGGCAAAGCCTGTCCTTTCTTCCCCAGACAGCAGAGTTTCCCGGACGCCTTTCTTCAGGGTCCTTACCCAGAGCTGGGCCAGAACGATGTGATACTGGGTCACCTGTCCAGGGTCCACAAACAGACAGGAGAAGTTGGTGCTTCGTAGGGTGGGGCTCAGTTCCTCGAGCACCAAGGCTCTCCGTAACCAAGTGCTGGTGTTCCTGTGTTCCCGACTGCAGAGGCACAAGAGAATCATGAGAGGGTTGCAGGGGATGTCTCCCTCCTACTAGCCTGACTGCTGTGACCCTCACCTTGTGTGACCCTCCCTCAGCCGGCCTGGGAGGTGCTCAATGAAGGAACCATTGCCCAGCCAGTAGAGGATGCTCAAGTAGGGGAAGCGGCTGCAGGCAGCACAGGACAAGGTCAGCGTTCCATCTAGGAGCACATATGGCGTTAGTTATTCTATCAGAGGCCCCCTACCCCGCCAGCTCCTATAATACCTGTGCCCCACTTAAGCAGGAAAATATTAAAAGGGAATATTTAATATTACAGGCACCAATTTCCCTAAGCCTATGTAGAAAATGTCCTGAGTTCATCAAAGTCTTCCACTTCTGTGCCTCCTTCCTTGGGTCATGCTAGCAGGCTGATGTTGCTCTCAGATGGCCAGAAGGCAGGCAGGCAGGGGAAGGCCCTGGGAGGGCTACAGTCCTACAGGAACCATCCTCGGAGCTGGGCAGTAGAAAGGTGACCAGAGCCAAGCTGGTGCTTCTCGGTAGGTGGATGGCACATTCCTCAGTCAGCCTAACCCCTGACCTCTGACAACTCTAACCTCTTGGGCTCCCGTAACCGCTCCTTACTCAGTGGCACTTCTTCCTCTGGCCAGATCACGTGCAGTGCTGGGTACCGCTGAGGTGGGCCTGCTGGAGACCAGGAAGAGCACGGGTCCTTTGTCCGAGGTGCACACGTGCCTCTGGCCAGAATGACGACATGGACATAGAGAAGCAGGACCCACCAAGAACTAGGGTCTGAGGAACAGAATGGCAGATGGAAAGCTCAGCATCCTAGCACCTGCTTTGGTCAGACACAAACCTCCACCCAGGTACTCCTGGGCTGTCACAAGGCATCAGAATGGGTGGAAACCCTTTAGCCCGGCAAAGAAGCCTTGAAGTGGAGCCAGACCAAAGCAGCTACATAGAGGCTTAGAGCAATAGCACATCTTGGGGGCCAAGTTAGCCACATTGCTCCATTCTATTAGGATGACCCCACAAAGCCCCATGTCCCACCTGTTGTCCGACAGTGTCTCATGGTCGTGATGACTGTGTCAGAAGCAAGCAAGCCTGGTATCTGTAACTTCTTCTGGAAAGGGAGAGTCGAGTTCAGCCAGCCCCACATCTTCTCAGGTTCCTTCCCTCCCGACAGTCCATTTGAGCCTCTGGTACTTCAGAGGGCAGGCCTAGAGCCACAAGCCGGGCCTTCGCACTTAAGACACTGCTGTTACCTAGTAACAATTTCCTCTCATACCAGCTCCAAACAGCATTTATATAACAGTTCCCCAATCCAATCTTACCCAGAGAGGTTAGGGAGGAGAAAGGCACAAAGCCAGGGACTTACTTACCGTTGAGACGGTTCCCTCCGTTCTGGGAAGGGCAGGATGCAGTCCGCTTCTGAGAAAGCTCCCAACGATTTCACTTTCACTTCCTCTGTCGGAATCCCAATCCCAAACAAACAGGCTGCTCCGCCCCTCGAGCCACAGCTCACACTAGACAGATTTCCCAGGTCCCTCTCCAGATTCTCACCGCACACCAAGCCCCCTGAGAGGTGAGACGATGGTGGTACCCCCTCACCCTTCAACTAACTTCCTGTAGAGTCAAGCCTTTACTTTCTCCATAACAGTGCCCAAGAAGTCGATGTTAATTGGTACTGGGGACCCCAAATTGAATCACTGACCTTTTTACCCTCAATGCTATATTGGCCCAAGGTCACTGAGCCGGCCCCAAGGTCAGCTGTCTCAGGCTCACCCTGACAGGCACAGGAGCCACAGGAACGGGTAGGCTCACTGGCTAAATCTAGATCTTTCCCCCTGGCTCTAACGCCCTGGAGAGCTTCTGGGAGCTCCGAAACTCAGTGTGACTGCCTGGCCCCAAAACTCTCACCACAAGAAACAGCAGCTTTCCTGTCTGGTTGGTGTACAACACGCCAGCCACTAACACAGCTGACCCTAAAGAGCCAGGAAGGCACCGGTAGCTTGGGGGCTGGGACTTGGCAGGTATAAACGTGGAATCTGGTCATCTGAAGCTGTGCTCTTTAGGCTAGAGCTTCTGGCTCATGCACCTGGGGTAAGTATGCGATCAACGGGGAAGCTGCTGACAACAGGTAGGGAGATGGACCCGGTTTGGAACAAAGATTCCTAACTGATTCGGATGCAGGAGGCTGAGAGCCGCGGCTGTGCTACTGCCACTGCTCTGAGCAGCTCCACCCACCTTCTCCCACCTAGGCTGCACTCCCCTGGGGGTGGGGTGGGGGGCGACAGGGATTCTTAGAGACTGGGGGATGGGTGGAGGTGCAGGAAGAGGAACCTGAGACTAGAGGTGGCGCAGAGAAGGTTGTGGGACTCAGGACTGACGCAGCGTGAAAGCAGCCTTGACCTTAGGGGAGAAGGGGACAAAGGAAGAGTGATCGATCTCTGGGCCCTTTGCTCGGCTCCCATTCCCAAGGCTTGAGGATACAGGAACAGGCTAAGGAGTTGGGGGTACTAGTCTCAGTCACCTCAGTCTGAAAGGGGGGCTCAGTGAAGCCTCAGGGCCCCTAATGCCCAAGAACAGGAACTACACACATAGGGGGCAGAGGTGGAAACGCAGTGTTCACAACTGTAGGCCCCAGCTCTCAGGTGCGAGAGGCAAGACACCCCAGAGGTCCCAGGAAAGAGTGGCAAAAAGAAAAGCTTTCCAGCCCAGCTCATGGAGCTTTATTCAAAGGTGAAGACAAGGCCCACGGTGCCCTCCCACTGTCTCCAAACGCCCCCCTTTTCAAACCTGTGCTCACTAGGGTCTTATTCTTCCTATCCACCCACCACTCCTACCATCAGGCCAGGAAGACCCCACAAATGACCACGCCTCCATAGAGCTGTTCCCTAGTCTGGGAATCTCTGCTTAGCTTCAAGGGCACACTGATGACTGGCAGAGACATTGGTACCCATCAGTCTGTCTGCTCTGCGCACACACAGCACACACACACTTTGCAGAGTGGCCTTTGGCACGTTTCCACTTCCAGGCTCAAGAAGCTGCAACACTCACTGCTACCAAAGTAGCTTCCACAGCCTACGGATGGCTTCCATACCCTGCAGGGCAACAGCCCTGCTCAGTGGCAGACAATCCATGCTACTCACTCTTCCAGTTGTCCCAAAACATGGGGTCACAGGGCTTCCCTAGCTGGAAAAGTCATCAGTTTTGCCATGCTCAGTCTTGAGTTTCCAGACAAAAAGGGAACAGTCATGTACAACAGCCACCTCGTATCCCAGGCAGCTGAAGAGGGCACTCGCTGCTCAGAACTGGGTCTGCGGGACCAGTCTGAGCTCTTGTACGCTGAGTGCAAACCAGGTTTGCGCCTTACAGAGGGAAGGGAAGGAAGGGGTAGGCTGAAGCACTCAGCCAGCAGAAAAGCCACTGCTCTCAGCCAGAGGTGAGAAGACTCCTCCCGACCAACAGCTCTGCCCTACCATGTTCAGGCAGGGTAAGGCCTAGGGGTGGGGGACAATTCCTATGCTCCACAATAAAAAAATTTAAATATATTCATCAAAATAATTTTCTTTTAAAAAGCCCCCGCTGCTAACAGCCCCACTGGCTGGTTCTCCAACATTCCCACCCCCAAACCAGACCCAGTTGGGGAGGTCCTGAGTGGCCCAAAGTGCCTTTGAGTCTTTCCCACCCAAGTCTTCACAGGCAGCAAGGGAAGTGCCCTGAGGCCCATGGCAGGTGGGGTGGGTTCTCCAACGATGTGGCTGCTGTTTATTCTAGGCCCAGAATGTAGCTGATGCCTTGAACCAGGCCAATGATGACAGGCTGCCAGGCCACCAAGTAGCGAAGCCAGTCCAACAGTTGTCCGTACATGACGTGAGGCCTCTCCCAGCTGGGAGGATGTTAAGGACCAGAGGCGAGATTATATGCAAGAGCTGTTAGGTTCATTCAGCAGGGTGGTGAGGCCGTCCTTGGATTTGCCTACAGTTTTATGCTGCTCCATAGCCCAGAGAAAATAAAGCTACCCAGCTTCTCTCAGCTCTCCATGTTGGGGTGAAACGCTAAACCCAGAGAATCGGGAGGGAGAGAAGAAGGACTGGAGCTCTGGGTGCACACACCGTGGGGAAGGCGGCACTCCCTCCTAGGGCTGCCAGGGAATCAAGAGTGATGATTCAGGTGAAGAACTTTCTAGAGAGGAAGCAGACACATGACAAGGTGCAGTGGCTGCTTTTGTTAGTAAT
Source organism: Microtus pennsylvanicus (assembly GCF_037038515.1). Lineage (NCBI taxonomy): Eukaryota > Metazoa > Chordata > Mammalia > Rodentia > Cricetidae > Microtus > Microtus pennsylvanicus. The sequence goes on from NC_134583.1 coordinate 43,111,443, forward strand.
TTATGATGGGCAGTTGAGCTTCCTGGCTGCCTCAAACTGAGGAGTAAACAAACTCGAGGTGGAGGCAGCGGGTGGCCCCGCGGGATGCAGACACTGAGAGGGCCTTCCTCCCAGCAGCCACTCCCAGAAGGACTCAAAGGATACGGATTGCTGAACATCCTCTTCAGGTCCACCTTCTCCTTGCAGTAGGGACACGTCTGTTTCTTTCCCACGATGCACCAGCCTCGGATACAGAACTCATGGAATCTGAGCACCATTGGTCAAGGGAAGTGGCAGAGAGCCAAACTGACACTTTAGCCCCATCCTGGATCTCACCATGCCAGAGTGGCAGCTCCAGAGAGAGGGTCACATAAAGGCTTCACTCCTTACATACAGCTGTGTAATTTGGGGAGTTCCTTCTCTCTGAATGTTCCCTCACAGGGGAGTGAGAGCAATGATCCTTATTTACATGGTTGTTATGAGCCAGGATGGAGACAATACACAGTTCCCAACATGGCACAGGATGAGCACTTAGTAAACACAAGATCAAGATGAGATCAAATCCTCAGAAAGGGGTTCGACTCTAAACTGAAGCATTTCAGCAGAGGGTCTCCTTCTCTGTGACACACGTCAGCTTGAGTGGCCTTGCTAGCTGCAGCTGCAGGCTCTCTAGGACCTAGCAGTCCGTGACCACCTTTCACTAAGGGCAGTGCCACTCTGGAAGAAAGGGCGACAAAAAGGCTAAAGTTTCTGTCATGGCTCGCCTATACCCCAACTCTGGACCACATAGCAGGGTCATGCCACCCTCTTCCTACCATGGCTGGAGCACAGGTTCAGGAGAGATCAGCACAAGGCAGGATACACGTGATTGCAGGAGAGCCTGTACGTGTTCTCGATGATGCCCTCTTCATTGACATCCACGAAGATCTGCTGCCCACACACGGCACACACGCTGTCGGAGAGGTGTTTGGTGGGCATGCCCGACTCGCTGTAGAACTAGGGGAGAGCAGGAGGGAAGGCCAGGAAGGCTGTGAGAGGGACAAGGACGGGCTCACGCTGTGCCTGCGGTCAGGAAGCAGGGAGGTGAACGCAGGTGCTCAGAGCACGTTCTCCTTCTTAGTCTAGATCCTACCCCAGGGAACGGTGTTGCCCACAGTTAAGAAGGGTCTTCCCACTGCAGTTAAACTGATCTAGAAGCTTCCTCACAGACAGTCCTACAAGTTTATTTGTAGGTAATTCTAGCACTCGTCAAGTTAACAATATTTGCAACAATAGTCTCCCAGCTGGTCTTTATGGATCCGCCTCTGCCTCCTCTCTATCCCAGGCTCCACACAGAAGACAGGCTCATGGTTTAAAATTTTGAGTCTGAGGAAGTTTCTAAGGAAGGAGTTCTTTTTGGGTTTTTTTGTTTTGTTTTGTTTTGAGTTTCCGAGATGTGGTTTCTCTGTGGCTTTAGAGCCTATCTTGGAGCTCACTCTGTAGCCCAGGCTGGCCTCAAACTCACAGAGATTACCTGTCTTTGCCTCCCAAGTGCTGGGATTAAAGGTGTGTACCACCACTGCCTGGCCAAGGAAAGAGTTCTTGTGAGGATGCCTGCTAAGAGACATCTATAACAGCAGTGGTGTCTTAGCAATAAGAGTTCAAATTTTCAGCAGGAGGACACAAACAGGCCAGGTTAGAACACAGGAAAGAGTTTAATCCACATGACAGATGCCCCAGCTGTGAGGAACCTTACAGGCCAGGAATCAGAAGAGGGACCTTTCTTTTTAATAAAAACATTCTGACTGTAGTGGTACACACCTAATCCTAGCACTTGGGAGGCAGAGGCAAGAGGATCCGAGGAAGTTCAAGTTCTACATATGGAGTTCCAGGCCAGGCAAGGTTCCATAGTCAGAACCTGTGAAAAAAACTTCCAAACAAATAAATGAATAATGTTTCAAAAAAGCACAGAAAGTGTCTGCAGAGACAGGAAAAGTAACAGATCAGGCTAGGTATGGTAGCACTTGGGAGGCAGACGTAAGTGGATTTCTGTGAGTTCAATACCACTTGTGCATGCACACGGTACAAAGACATACATGCAGGCAAAACACAACACAAAATTATTTAAACAGAGTTTTAAAAATTGAAAGCCAGGGGCTGGAGAGATGGCTCAGTGGTTAAGAGCATTGCCTGCTCTTCCAAAGGTCCTGAGTTCAATTCCCGGCAACCATATGGTGGCTCACAACCATCTGTAATGAGGTCTGGTGCCTTCTTCTGGCCTGCAAACATACATACAGACAGAATATTGTATACATAATAAATAAATAAACAAAAAAAAAATTGAAAGCCAATGGGTTGGAGAGATGGCTCAGAGGTTAAGAGCACTGACTGCTCTTCCAGAGGTCCTGAGTTCAATTCCCAGCAACCACATGGTGGCTCACAGCCATCTATAATGAGATCTGGTGCCCCCTTCTGGCCATCTGGCTAGCAAGGATACAGACAGAACACTGTATACATAATAAATAAATCTTTAAAAAGAAAAATTGAAAGCCAAAAGAAGGTTAAGGCCTGCAAAGAGTCTGCCCTGGTGAAGACAGCACACACTCTGACTCTGGGCTGTCTAGGAGCTCTGAGGAGCCACGAGTGAGGCTGTACCAGTTTTCTCAGAGCATGAGGCAGGATGCCTGCCCCAAGGCATCACATGAAGAATTTAGGGAAGAAAGTAGCAAAAGACATTTCACAACCCTTCCACCCCAGCATGACTTCTGCCACGGCCAGAAACCACCGTGACTAGCTCTCAAGAGCCACGCCGTCATGGTGGCCCTCTGGAGAAGGTAATTTCCATCCAAGGTCCCCTGACACAATGAGAGCTACTTGAGACATCTTCACAGAAGTGAGAAAACACTATCCTAAGGAGGTCGTGCAGACCAGTGGGGAGAGCCTGAGAAGGCTTCCTACTATGATTATAAAACCTCATAGCTTTATTTCTAGGAACCCTGAAATCAACTAACCACAACGATCTCCTCAGATCAAAGCATTAAGCCACAGAAGATGAATTAATTCTAGTTTCTGACTCTAAACCAAGCATAACTCTCTGGTACAGAAGCTGTGACTTAGAATGTACAAGAGACTGAAAAGCGGACTGAGGCTGAACATGTCATGTGGAAGACGAGAGAAGGTTACTCAGCTTTAAAACGGAAGGGAACTGGAGCTGGAGCGATAGTTCCGCAGTTTATAGCACTGGCTGCTCTTTCAGAGACCGAGGTTTGATTCCCAGCACCCATGTGGTGACTCACAACCTCCTGAAACTATAGTTCTTGGGGATCAAGCTTCTTCGGTCACTAGGCATACATGTGGAATACAAACATATATACAGACAAAACACCCACATGCGTGAAAACAGTAAAAAAAAATAGTAATTTTTTTCTTAAAAAAGGAAGGTAATTTTAGCATGTGAATCAACCTTGGAGATCTTATCCCAATAAGCTGGTCACAAAATGACAAAACCACCCAGGAATCCTCTCATGAGGTGCTGGGTGCTGAGAAGTTGAATTTAGAGACAGAGTAAGAGCCGGGCAGTGGTGGCACATGCCTTTAATCCCAGCACTCGGGAGGCAGAGGCAGGTGGATTTCTGTGAGTTCGAGGCCAGCCTGGTCTACAGAGCAAGTTCCAGGATAGGCTCCAAAGTTACAGAGAAACCCTGTCTCAAAAGACAAAAAATAAACAAACAAACAAAAAAAAACAGACAGAGACAGAATCAAGAATGGTGATTACTCCGGATCTCTGTGAGTTCAAGGTGAGCCTGATCTACAGAGTGAATTCCAGGATATTCAGGCCTGTTAGACAGAGAAACCCTGTCTCGGAAGGGGGAAAAAAAAGGGTGATTACCAGGGAAGGGCTGGGGAGAAATCTTGAATCTTTTACCAAAGCTCTTTCCTCACCAAAAAAAGACTAAGATTTTACTACAAGTAGGTAATTCTGTCTCTCCAGCCGATGGCTCAGCAGCCTGCTCATCCAGAGGTCCTGAGTTCAATTCCCAGCACCCACATGGTGGCTCCCAACCATCTGAAATGAGATCTGGTCAGTCGTCCTTATCAGCTTCAGCATTGCCAGGGCAGACACAAGGGTGTGATGGTAAAGCGGCATCTGCTCATTCTGTAAGCGTTTACAAGATAACTGCTACGGGCACAAATATGCAAATGAGTTTGCCAATGAATGCAAGGCAGAAATTTCTAGCTTACCTCAAAGCACTGATCAGATTCTTGCTACCACGACAGTAGAATCCCTGAAATTCAATTAACTGTCAATCAGGGACCCACCCAATTAACCAAAGACGCTGGGGTCCTCAGCGTTGGGAAGGTGCCTGTGTCTCAGAACCTGCTGGCAGCCAAGCTCCAGCATAATGCCTGTAACCTGGAGAGGTTCAGCCATGCCTGCTGCAGTAAACAGTAAGAGTTAACTCCTGGTGACTAAGTCACTGTCCTAGGGGAGCCCCACTCATCAAGTACAGGTATGCCAGCCTACAGCCAGGGTCAGGTCACTGAGCGACTCCTCTAACGAGACAGACAACCAGTTCCAATGTAATTGCCTACAGAAGAAGTAATCTTTACAAAAGATTCTAGGACCCAGAGGGTGGGGAACATCTCCATCTGGGTCTGGACATTCGCAGGAGAGTGGCTGTCAAGATTCAGACCGCGGGTGGCAGGCAGGTGACGGACACTGTGGTGTGAACTTCCGTCAACCTCACTTGTAGATGGACAGTCTGTTTATCCTGCTACCGTGTCAATCTGCCAGTAAAGACCAAGGTGACAATCTTTCTGCTCCCACGCTAGGAGGAGGAAGAGGATGAAGAATAAAAGACAGGGTCTGAGGTTCTCTCCACCCTAACAAGAAGTGGAAGCTGAAATAATCACTTCTTGGGGACTGTCACGTTATCACCGTTAGTCACTGACAAACTTGATAATTCCTCCTGAGAGCACAGGAGACCCCAGTTATCTGAGGAAGTCCAATGTAATAAACATCTCCTGGGGGAAAGACTAACTCACTGTGTCAGCTCTGAACTCAGTATCTGTTCAGACACAGGAGGAATTCTATGACTAGTTACCGCGAACCCCTCTGAGGAGTTAGGGCTGTGTTTAACGTAGCAGCTGCTCCTAAGCTCCAGACAAAAGCTGGTAGCAGCTGAGGCAAAGGCAGAAGGAAGGGAGCGCAAAGGGGCGAGCAGAATCCTGACAGCGGCTGCTATGAAAAGCCAGCTACAGGACGGAGTAGTCTCAGGATACGTCCACTGTGACTGTAAAATTATGACCTGACGGCTCTCTTCTGGAGAACAAGGAGGCTAAAGATCTGAATGAAGGCTACACATGCAGATAAGAGACAGTGAAATGAGATTATGAAAGAATCCAACAGGCAATTCTAGAATGTTTCCATTGCTGTCAGAAAATCCCTAAGGCTGGGCACTCAAAGGAAAAGAAGGCTTCGTTTATAGTTTGGAGGGCAAAAGCCCAAACAGACAGCACTCGACCTGGCAGGGGTCCCTTCAGTCACCCCATGGCGATGGCACCACACACGGGAACATACAGATGAAAAAGATCACATCCAGTCGGAAGCAGGGGACTGTTCAAGGCTGCACTCACTCTTATAATAATGGGATTTGGTAGTAACTACCTCAGGGGCCATGAGAATGACCTCGGTCTCTCTCAAGGGTACAGCCTACTGGGTACTAGTCCCACTAGACCACACCCTCAAGAGCTCTACAGCAGGGGTGACCCTTGGGACGCTCAGAGCAGCTGTTACCCACAGAAGCATAAAGGGAGGTAACAGATTTTTTTTTCCAATTTGTTCAAGTATAGGAAGAATAACATTAATATCACTTCACTGAGAAAGACCTGACCTAAAACTGTATCAAAAACACTGATGACAACTTATGCTGGAGAAGTTGTGGGGAAAGGGAACACTTCTGCATTGCTGGTGGGAATGCAAGCTGGTACAGCCCCTTTGAATGTCAGTGTGGCGATTTCTCAGAAAATAAGGAAACAACCTTCCTCAAGACCCAGTAATACCACTTTTGGGTATATATCCAAAGGATGCTCAATTGTGCCACAAGGACATGTGATCAACTATGTTCATAGCAGCTTTGTTTGTCATAGCCAGAACCTGGAAACAACCTAAATGCCCCTTGATCAAAGAATGGATAAAAAAAATGTGGTACATTTACACAATGGAGTACTACACAGCAGAAAAAAATAACGACAGCTTGAATTTTGCAGGAAAATGGATAGAACTAGAAAACATTATTTTGAGTGAGGTATGAGTGAGGTAACCCAGACACAGAAAGACAATTATCACATGTACTCATTCCTAGGTGGTTTTTAAACAGAAAGCAAAGAAAGCCAGCCTACAAACCACAATCCCAGAGAACTTAGACAACAATGAGGACACCAAGAGAGACTTACATAAATACAATCTACATGGGAAGTAAAAAGTAGAAAAAGATAAGATCTCCTGAGTAAATTGGAGAATGGGGACCTTGGGGGAGGGTTCAAGGGGACAGGGGAGAGGCAGAGAGCGGAGCAGAGAAAAATGTAGAGCTCAATAAATATCATGGAAAAAAAATAAAAATAAAAAAAATAGTTCATGTCTTCCTTTTCTACTCGCTCTAGCCTCTTCTAAAGTGACTTTGCCTCACCCAGATTCCCAGAGGTGTCTCTTTAAGGGGTCTAGTCTAATCTGGACCCTCTCTAAAGCTGCTTTCTACCCTGCTTTTCTGATGGTAGTCAGAACCATCTTTGATTAATGCAGATTTGATAGTCTTTCTCTATTAGTCTCTCAGTCGTTTTTTTTTCCTGAATCATTTTATTATTTAATGTGTATGAACATTTCATCTGCATTTATTTGTGTGTAACATATGTGTGCCTGAGAGGCCAGAAGAGACATAGGATTCCCTGGAACTGGAGTTACAGACAGTTGTGAGCTGCCATGTAGGTGCTGGGAATCAAACCTGGGTCCTCTGGAAGAGCAAGCAGTGTTTTTTTTTTAATTTATTTATTTTTTGTTTTATTTCGTTTTGTTTTTGAAATGAGTTTCTCTGTAGTTTTCTTTGGAGCTTGTCCCAGAACTCACTTGGTAGAACAGGCTCGTCTCAAACTCACAAAGATCCACCTGTCTCTGCCTCTCAAATGCTGGAATTAAAGGTGTGTACCACCACCGCCTGGCAAAACCAATTGTTTTAACTGCTAAACTAACTCTAGACCTTCAGTGCTTTTAGTAACAAAATTGAAATCTTGGGCTGTATACATAGCTCAGAAGGCAAAGTTCACTGACACGCAAACCTGATGCCCTGAGTTCAATCCCTGGAGCGCACATAAAGTACAGGGAGAGAAATGAGTCTACAAAGTTGTTCTCTGACTTGTATATAAGCATCCTAGCTGTGCACTGCCCCATCGTCATACGCAAATACAACAATAAATAAGATTAAAATGTTTGGCCTGTAAGGTTTTACTCTCACCTACAGACTCTCTCTAGATACTAGCCTTAGTTCCTCAGAAACATCCCCCCTTTCATGACAGAGACAGTTCAGTCAGTAGAGTGCTTGCTGCAGGAGCACACAGATCTGTTTGATCTTGAGAACCCCCATTTTACAAAGTTTCATGCAGCAGTATGTGTCTGCAAACTCATGCAGGAGGTGGGGGTGGGGCACAGAGAAAGACGAATGCTTGCATCTCACTAGCCAGCAAGCCTAGGTGAATTGATGAGCTCATGGTTTGGTGACAGATCTTGCTGTAAAAATTAAGGTGGAGGGCTGGAGAGATGGCTCACATCGTAAAGCACTTGCTATGCAAGGCCAAGGATCTGAATTCGAGCCCTGGAACCAACTCCACAGTCGTGTTCTCCAATCTGCATGAGTGTCACGGCATGCATACAGTCAATAATAACTAAGAATAAATAACGCACTTGGGAGACAGAAACAGGCAGCTCTCTGTGAGTTCAAGGTCAGTGTAGTGTACAGTACTGAGTTCTGGGAGAGCCAGAGGTACATAACAGAGAAACCTTGTCTCAAAAAGCAACAACAAGGAACAATAACAGAAAGAGCAAATAAAATAGAAATGATGGGGAAAGACACCTCAATTTGACCTCTGGCCTCTGCACCTGTGCACACACATACACTACACACTAGGACAGATGTGCACACTCATCATCTTCACACTGGGGAGGTAGAGACAAATTCGGGCTGGCCAGCCAGTCTAGCAAAATCTGCAAGCTCAGGCCATCTAGAGACCCTGTCTCAAAACACAGGGTGGGTGTCTGCTGAGGAGCGGCATTCAAGGCTGGCCTCTGGCTCCCGGAAATGCACGTACACACGTGTAAAAAAGAAGGAAGGAAAAACCCGACCCACACTCAGTCCTGCTGACAGGACTCTTGTGGATGCCATTCCTCTTTGTCACTCACACCTACTCATGCAAAAGTCATTCTTTGAGGAAGCCATCTTTGAGGTCATGAGGTCAAATGTGTCCGTAGCCATCTTTGAGGTTAAGTGTGTCAGTGTTATGTGTGTCCACGGCATCACGAGCCTTTCCTTCACAATACACACACAGCTTCACACTCATGTGTTGCTTTAGTATTTACCTCTCTCAATAGTGAGAGAAGGCGTTTGGGGCAAGGGCCATTTTTTAACTTTTATTTTCAGATTTTGTGGGTATGACCCACTAGGTTTAATTAGTGTTGCTTGCACAAATATGCTTCATGGCTATTCACTGACACTCGGACTATCGATGGCTACACACACGACTAAATAAAACAACTACCTCTTTACTAGCAAAATATACTGCTGATAGTTCCTCAGAGAGGGACACGTTTGTAAGTCCAACACATAGCACAGGGCCCAGGCACAAGTGAAGTATTAAAAAATGTTTCTTAAATGAATGTTAACTTCCTGCTAGGTAAAGTATTTCTTTCCTATGTTGATCCTAAAGTTAAAATTCTTAGGTACTATTTAAATTTCAAGGACGAAATCTCTAATGCATACCACCCACATCCTAAAAGTTTTTGTTTTATTTTTGTTTGCTTTTTTGAGACAGGGTTTCTCTGTGTGTAGCCCTAGCTGTCCTGGAACGCACCCTAGAGAGACCAGGCTGGCCTTGAACTCACAGAGATCTGCCTGCCTCTGCCTCCTGAGTGATGGGATTAAATGCGTTAGCCGCCACCACCAGGCCCTAAAGATTTTTTATATGACTTATCTCATTTTAGTGTCTTTGCCTTACTTCAAGTAAGTGATGCTAGGTGAGCAATGCGGAGCAGTAGGAGGCACTCGTAAGAGCACAGATATCAGTGTCTAGCGGTAGAAACCTGGAATCCTAGGGCTCAAGACTCAGAGGCCTCAGAGGCCTCCGGAGAATGCTGGGTCCACAGTGCCAGTCTGGGTTACACATACAGCAAGACTTTGTTTCCACACACACAAAGCGCGGCTGAACTTACCCCTATGGTAGAAGCCATATAGTCTGCACACATTTCTGCAAAGTCCCGCTCAAGAACTCCATAGTAGAGGCCATAGAAGAGAAGAGAAATGCCAAAGTCCATCGCATCTTCTGGTTTAATCCTGCAAGGGAAGCAGCAAGGCAGTAAGGCCTGCCCTCAGACACACTGCCTGGGAATGTCAGAACTGACAGCAATTGCATAATATGTGAAGTTCCCATATGTGAAATAGGCTCTTGGGCCTCCAAGGAAGCAGGACACAGCAGGATAGGAGCTTTCTCTCTTCACTTATAAGTACTGCACATAGCCAGGCGGTGGTGGCGCACGCCTTTAATCCCAGCACCCTGGAGGCAGAGGCAGGCGGATCTCTGTGAGTTTGAGACCAGCCTGGTCTACAAGAGCTAGTTCCGGGACCGGTACCAAAGCTACAGAGAAACCCTGTCTCGAAAAACCAAAAAAAAAAAAAAAAAAAGTACTGCAGATAATAGCTAGGTTTTCCTCGACTTTTCTATACAACCTAAACTATTTACATCACTTTTACAGAAAGGGTTTATCAAACATAGGTTTGGAGGGGTGGTAAAATTAGTAAATATATATTTGTCACTAGAGAATAGTTGTACATGAACATATTCTGTGTAATGTCAAAGTTAAATTTTGGTTCAAGCCTATTTACTAAGAAAATATGGATCTTTCCTATTAGTTTAAAAACTCTAAGCACCAATAATTTGTAGTCTAGAGTCTATGAATGTTGTAGAAAACTACCTTGGCTAACATACTTTTACAAAGAACTCTATGTATTCACTCATGGTTGTAAGTTATAATTCCCAAAGAAAGTGGGTAAGCTTAGTGGTCAGTGCTCATCTTACACCACTCAACCTAATCAGTGGCATAAAAATCGTCAAGTTTTGGCTAATCCTGCGCAACACCAAGGTTCAGTTCCTTACACCCATATGGCCTCACAACTGTTTGTGATGTTAGTTCCAAGGGATTCACACCCTTTTCTGGCCTCTGTAGGTTCCTGCATGTACAAATACATGCAAAACACTCATAAATACAAAGTTAAAATAGTCAGGATCTCATATAAATTAAGTAAGTAAAGAAACGAAGAAGAAACATCTTTAACCTAACGTTCGCTAGGCTTGGTGATGTCACCTTCAATCCCAGCACAGCTCTGGTTAAGACACGTGTTAAGAGTCTAAATGAACTGGAGTCTGTTTATTATCTCAGCCTATTTTCTTTTTTGTTTGTTTGTTTGTTTTTTCGAGACAGGGTTTCTCTGTGGTTTTGGAGCCTGTCCTGGAACTAGCTCTTGTAGACCAGGCTGGTCTCGAACTCATAGAGATCCGCCTGCCTCTGCCTCCCGAGTGCTGGGATTAAAGGCGTGCGCCACCACTGTCCAGCTCTCTCAGCCTATTTTCCTCCTGCAAGGAAGAGATTTAGGAGCACCCATTCACTCTATAACATAGTACTTAGCTTTATTTGTCTTACAGTAAACTTTTAAACATTCTCCAGCCTAAAGTGTACTGAGAAGTTAGTAGCTGTGGTGGTTTGAATGAGAATGCCTCCACAGGCTCCTATGCTTGATGCTTGGCTCCAGTTGGTGAAACTGGAAAGGATTAGGAGGTGTAGCTTTGTTGAGGTGTCCAAAGCCCTTGCCAGGCCTAGGATCTCTCTGCCTGCTGCCTGCAGGTCAGGAAGTAAGGCCCTCAGCTACTGCTCCAGCACTGCGCCTGTCTGCTCTGTCATGATGATAATGGGCAAACTCTAGAACTCAGAGTAAGCCTGCACTTAGTTACTTTCCTTTATAAGAGCTGCCCTGTCACAGTGTCTCTTCACAGCAGTAGAACAGTGACTAAGACAACATCTGTCCAGCCATAAATTAAGACACGAGACTCTTCCCCCACCCCTGCTTTCCCTTCTTCAGTACTGAGGATTCAACTTTGCCCATCTAGACCTAAAGTTCCACCACTAAGTTAAAACCACAGTCCATTTTTTTTTTTTTTTTTTTTTTGGTTTTTCGAGACAGGGTTTCACTGTGGCTTTGGAGCCTGTCCTTGAACTAGCTCTGTAGACCAGGCTGGTCTCGAACTCACAGAGATCCGCCTGCCTCTGCCTCCTAAGTGCTGGGATTAAAGGCGTGCGCCACCATCGCCTGGCCACAGTCCATTTTTTATTTTTAATTTTGAGACAAGATCTGGCTTGAGCCACCCACACTGCCCACGCAGACACTACTTTCAATGCTGCCTTGGCCTACTGAGTAACTGGAATCACCAGGCCTGGCTGGGGCCTCCCCTTCATCTATAGTGCACAGTCAGTGTTTCTTCCCTGGATAACCACACTTCATCCTCTTCTGGACTACCGCTCACTCTGTTTTCTAGTCTCTATGTCCAGGAGTGCTTGACTTCTGTGTCCTCTGTGGGCAGGAGGACCTGGTGTACATCGTCTAGAAGGCTACGACAATATAAAGCAGTAAGCTCTCAGGTGAATTTCTGCTAGTCCTAGTCTAGTCAGGCAGAAGTATACAAAGATGAAAACTATTCTTAAAGGATAGAATTGTGGGTAATTGTGTTTACTTTTGTTATGTTTTTCCACTGAATACTAATATTTGGAAAATATAAAAGCAATGATTTGGGACTCTAGCCTTTGTCTGTATTTAGATATTCAATGTTCTCTGTCAGCAAAACAGCACAGAGGGCTGCCACCCATACCCGGTTCTCCTTTTTAATACCCAGAACTTCCAGCCATTCTTCTTTAAATACCAGAAAAATGTAAAAGCAAAGGGTACTCACTTGAATAATAAGTTAAGACCAAAGAGGGTAAACATGACAGCCATGTAGCCAACAATGCCAGTGGCGTAGCTGATCTTATAGATTAGTAGGAACCACTTATAAACCAACCTAAAGGAAAGAGAAAAAAGTCAGCACAGTGGGCACAGAATGGTGGCCTCAGGGCCACTGGGTACCCAGAACCCCTTCTCACATCAATGGGGTATCAGATTCAATGCTCAGGATTTGTTGGGCACCTCTGGTTACTGCGTTCACATCCTCAACTGTAGAAATACTCCTAAGTCATCAAACCCTCAAGAACATTTTGCATCTTCCTGGACCAAGAAAAGGGATCCCTAAAAATAAGTATCAGCTGACCCAAGCCACCACCTCTCAAATTTAGGTTAGTTGGGCGAGGAAGTAAAAAAAAAGAAAAACTAAGAACCTTCAGAACACAATATGCAAAGGCTTGCTATTCTTGTCAGAAGACAGTCCAGGGAAGAGGACTCAGAGATAGAACTGGTTACAGTGTGTATGTGGGTCTGGTCAGGCTGTCTGCAGCTTTGCTTCCATCCATAAGGCCAATCATACTAGGAATGATATTTTTAAAATGACATATTTTGTTGAAGAAGAAATGAGGAAGGTACTCAAACAGTACCCCTGACTTAATGTATTGTGTATGGCTGGGGAAGAGTAGGGTTTTCATGAGTGTGCACCCCAGGATTCAGTGACAAGCAGTGTGGAATCGGAGTGTTGAACTCCAGCTGGATTCGGGAAGGAGACAGGCTCTGTATGAACCAGGCTTCTGTAAATGCTGCAGCAGTCACTGTGCTGGATGGTACGATGTCACCTTGATACAAGCTAAAGTGATCCAGGGCTGGAGAAATGGCTTAGCAGTTAAGAGCACTGGTTGTTCTTCCAGAGGTCCTGAGTTTAGTTCCCAATGCCCACAAAGTGGCTCACAACCATCTATAGTGCGACCTGATGCTGTCTTCTGGCATAAAGGCATGTGTGCATAAAGAACACTTATACAAAGGAAGGAAGGAAGGAAGGAAGGGAGGGAGGGAGGGAGGGAGGGAGGGAGGGAGGTGTAGGGCCCTGGTCTCCCTTATTCCTGTGGTGCATTTGTGGGGACAGTTTATGATCAACTAACTAAGCTTCCTGTGTGTTTCTGTGCTATGCCTGCCCCACCTGGTGGTCAGCTGCAGGGCATTCACTCCATTGTTAATATGGTAATTTCCCACCTGCCTGGGCAGAGATCCTTGTGCTGCAGTCAGGTAGATAAGGACTCCCCCAATGCTGAATAAAGTGGCATTTGGCTGATCTCCTTTCGAATGACCCTGGTCTCTCTGTGTCTTCTTTTCAATCTCCAGGCCCTTGCCCGACTCGCATTCGGTACAGTGGCGCGCGAACTGTACCGAGGGTGTAACACCAAATCGGGTGTTACAATTGGAGGCCCCGCTGGGATGATCATCGGCAACTAGACCCATCTGCGAGATCGGGAAGTAGGGATCCCTGAGAGGTCGCCCTCGGGAAGGCTGGCCAGCAGGTAAGAAATTGTGCGGAGAGGGTGAATTGGTTATGGGTGCAAGTTATTCTGTTCCTGTGTTAAAGGGCCGGTTAACAGGCCAGTTGTTAGGTCTTTTGGAAAATAAAGGCACCGGTATTAAAGTTGAGACAGCACAAGAGATCATTAAGACAGTTTTAGAGTTTAGTCCCTGGTTCCTACATGCAGGGGGCTTTAACATTACTGATTGGGAGCAGGTAAAGGCTGATCTTCAAAATGCACTGAAAGAGCGAGGGCCACAAGAATTCCCCATGGCGATATTTTCACTATGGCGCTTGGTCAGAGACGCTCTTCTCAGTGATGATGTTAAAGTGAAAGAGCAATTAGAGAGTTTAAACAAAACCCTTGAGGAGATTCAGGAAGTAGAATCTGTGAGTTCTATTAAGAGTTTTGAGGAACAGGAAGTTTTAGGAACAGGAAGTAATAGAAAGGATATAAAAAAAGAAAAAGGAATTTTAGAAAAGGAGATCGCACTGATAAAAAAGAAGTTAGAAAAAGGGGAAAGGAAGGAAGCAAACGGAGATGTCTCCAGGAGACCGCCTCCGCATAATCCTTGCACTACTGCTTCTGCCCCTATGGACTTAGAGGCAGAAATCCGAGAGATCCGGGACAGGTTAAATAATCTAAGTGGAGAGAAGCAGATTTATCCTGTTGTGGAAAAGATTAATCAGCAGGGACAGAGGGCCAGGCAACATAACCCTCTGGCCTTTAAGGATATTAAGCAGTTAAAAGAAGCAGTTGTGGACTATGGAGCTCATGCTCCTTTCACTGTAGCTTTATTGGAATCCTTTGCAGAACTCAACCTTATACCCAGTGACTGGATGCAGCTTTGCAGGGCTTGTCTTTCAGGGGGAGATTATTTGTTATGGAGAGGTGAAATGCAGGAAAATTGCAGAAAGACTGCAGGCAAAAATGCTGAAGCAGGTTTCCCCCAGAATAACCTTGACATGTTAACTGGTGAAGGACAATATGCTAGCTTAGGAGCACAGATTGCTTATGATCCTGCAATTTATGCTCAGATAGCTGCAGCAGCCGTTAAAGCTTGGAAAACTTTACCTAACAAAGGATCACGAGAACAGCTTTCAAAGATCCTTCAAGGATCTTCAGAACTTTATTCTGAGTTCATTGACCGCCTTCTACAGGTGGGAAGCCGCATTTTTGGGGATGTGGATTCAGCTATGCCAGTCGTTAAACATTTGGCCTTCGAAAATGAAAACAAGTTCTGTCAGCAAGTCTTACGCCCCCATAGAGATGGAGATTTGAATGACTTTATCCGATTATGCAGAGACATTGATGGCACCCACGTGATGGGCCAGGTCATTGTTTCTGCCCTCAAGGAAGGCCAAGGTGGAGCTAGGCCTAGGAATTGTTTTCAACGCGGAAGGTCAGGACACCTCAAAAGGAACTTCCCTGCTGGTAAAGGAGCAATTAATCAGCCTAGAAGAAATCCAGATGTTTGCCCAAAATGCCAAAAGGGAGTTCACTGGGCCAACGACTGTCACTCTAAGACGGACAGTCAAGGAAATCTTATCCCCAGGTCAAAAAACGGGGGGAGGGGCCTGCCCCGGGCCCCCAAAACACAAGTGTACGGGGCCATGAGCGGAGCAGCAGCTCCCATCAGATTCATTCCTCAGAGAAATGCCTCACTGTCAACGACCTTGTACGAGGCACCTCAGGAAGTACAGGACTAGATCTCTGTACCTCCGCCCGAGTAGTGTTGACCCCACAAATGGGTGTGCAGGCCTTGGGGACTGGAGTATTTGGACCTATCCCAGAGGGTTCAGTAGGTATAGTTTTGGGTAGAAGTAGTTCTGCTCTCAAGGGAATCAAAATTTTACCAGGAATTATAGACTGTGATTTTACTGGAGAAATTAAAATTATGATTGAAGCTGGTATGGGAGTCCTTGTCATCCCTCAAGGAGCGAGAATAGCTCAATTAGTGCTTTTGCCCATGTTTCGCTCTACTAATCCTTTCTTTAAACAAGAACGAGGGGACAAGGGATTTGGCTCCACAGGATCCCCTGGAGCTTAGAATTAGTGGAATCCCCTGGATTCCACTAGAATCCCCTGGGTTTCTAGTTTAGAAAATCGCCCCACTCTTACCTTAACAGTCAATGGGAAAAGGTTCCAAGGCTTTCCTGATACAGGGGCTGATTCTTCAATGATTGCTAAAAAGCACTGGCCTGCAGCCTGGCCTCTACAGCCAGCCTCTACTACCTTGCAGGGAGTAGGAACGGCCAGTTCTCCAGAGTGCAGTACTCAATATTTAGATTGGGAGGACGAAGAAGGCCATAAGGACATTTTTAAACCATTTGTCCTGGAACACCTTCCTCTTAATTTGTGGGGAAGAGATGTTTTGCAAGCTATGGGAGCAATTCTGACCACTGAACCTATGCAGCGTATGCTATTGAAGCAGGGCTTTGTCCCTGGTCAGGGTTTGGGCAAAAATCTGCAGGGGGATGTGCAGATTTTAACAGACAAAAAAATAATACAACAGTCACCTGGACAGCGTGCAGGGTTAGGAAATTTTTCCTAGGGGCCATTGCAGAGCAGCCAGAAAGCATTCCTATAAAATGGAAAACTGAAAAACCTTTTTGGATAGAGCAGTGGTCCCTGAGTAAAGAGAAATTACAGGTTGCTCGTACTCTAGTCCAGGAACAGCTAGAAGCAGGACACATAGTGCCATCCACTTCTCCCTGGAATACCCCTATCTTTGTTATTAAGAAAAAGTCTGGTAAATGGAGGTTATTGCAAGATCTTAGAGCAGTAAATGATTGCATGAAAATTATGGGGGCAACTCAACCTGGGTTGCCTCAGCCTGTAGGTATTCCTGCAGGATATTATCTTTTAGTTATTGACCTAAAGGATTGTTTTTTTCACCATTCCCTTGCATCCAAAAGACTCTGATAAATTTGCTTTCAATGTACCATCTATAAATTTCAAAGAACCATACAAGCGCTACCAATGCCCCAGGGTATGGCCAATAGTTCTGTAATTTGCCAAATGTTTGTGGCACGGGTTATTGCTCCTATTAGGTATAAATATTCTCAACTGTATATAAGTCATTATTTGGATGACATCCTATTAGCTGGACAGGACCCAAAAATAGTCCTTGAGGCTTTTGCTGACTTGCAAGAATGCCTAGCACATGCTGGGTTAGTGGTTAGTTATTGCTTCTGAAAAAGTACAACAACAGTTTCCATGTCAATACTTGGGGCATCAGCTGTTGCAGACAGGAGTAAAACCGCAGAAAGTTACTCTTCGCCTAGATAAACTACAAACTTTGAATGATTTTCAAAAATTGCTTGGAGACCTAAATTGGGTCCGGCCCAGTCTGGGAATACCTACTGGAGACTTGAAACCACTTTTTGACATTCTGCAGGGAAATCCAGACCCAACCTCCTTTCGTGAGTTAACACCTCAAGCAAGGCAATGTATTACTCTAATTGAAGAAAAGCTTGCCTCTGCTCATATTAATTATATTGACTATAGTCAGCCACTGCTGTTGATAATTTTCCCCTCCAAGCATAGTCCTACTGGAGTTTTTTGGCAGCAAGTACCCATCCTGTGGGTGCATGAACATGTGTCACCTGTAAAAATTGTTATCTCTTATCCATCAGCTGTGCTACGTGTTATTCAGAAAGGATATAAGCTTAGTTTGCAAACTTTTGGAATGTTACCTGATAAGGTTATTACACCTTATACCCAGGCAGAAATAACTTGGTTACAAAATTTTGCTGAAGATTGGACTTTATTTTTATGCACTAATCCCTGCAAGTTAGACAATCATTATCCTTCTGATAAGTTAGTCACCTTCTTTAAAAATCATCTGGTATGTTTCCCTAAAATTATTTCTTTGCAGCCTCTGGCAGGGGCACGAAATGTGTTTACTGATGGATCTTCCACCGGGAGAGCTGTGGTAGCCTCCCCTCCTGATTTTGATATTCAGTCTGTTAATACTAACTCTGCTCAGGTGGCTGAATTGGTTGCTGTCCAGATGGCCCTAGAGAAATATGCTGATATTCCATTTAACCTTTTTACTGACAGTCAATATATAAGCAAAATTCTTGCACCGTTGGAAACTGCAGCTTATATTGCCTCTGTATCTCGAGTCCAGATGCAGTTATTGGCTATTCAAACTTTGTTTTGGGCGCAATCTGTACCCATTTACGTAGGGCATTTGCGGGCTCATACTGACCTCCCTGGTCCTTTGAGTGAGGGAAACGCTTTGGCTGATCAGCTTACTTGTCAAATTTATGTAGTTAGTCAGAAATCTTATGAAGCTGCAAAAAAAAGCTCATAATTGTTTTCATCTCAATGCTGGATTTCATTTTAAGATATCTCGAGAGCAAGCCACTAATATTGTTAAAAAGTGCTCTCTGTGTACAGAACTTTTAACTGTTCCCCATTTGGGAGTTAATCCTCGTGGGCTTGCCCCTAATCATTTATGGCAAATGGATATCACCCATGTTCCTTCTTTTGGGCGCATGCAATATGTTCACGTAACAGTGGATACATATTCTCATCTCATTTTTGCCTCAGCTCACACAGGAGAAAGATTACGAGATGTAAAAAGTCATTGTCTCCAGGCTTTTGCCTACATGGGAGTTCCTAAAACTGTTAAGACTGATAATGGACCAGCCTATACTAGCACTGGCTTTGCTAAATTTTGTTCTGAGTTTTCTATTTCTCACAAAACGGGTATACCTTATAATCCTCAAGGACAAGCTATAGTGGAGCGAGCGCATTGTACGCTCAAAGCCTATTTGCATAAAACTAAAAAGGGGGAATATGGTTCCACCCCCAGAGATCATTTACATTTTAAATTTTTTGACTGTTGATGCTCAATCTCATACCGCCGCTGACAGGCATTGGCGGCCAGATTCTTCTGGGATGCCTCATGTCAAATGGAAGAATCTATCAGATGGCACCTGGCATGGTCCAGATCCTGTACTGGTGTGGGGAAGAGGGGCTGTTTGTGTTTTCCCGCAGGATGCTGACAATCCAATATGGGTACCTGAGCCGCTGGTGCGTGCTGTGGATTTTCCTGTCCAGAAGCCTGAAGACAGGACAGAGCCGAGATCAAAGAGATTCTGGCTTGTCAACTGAAGAGTTGCGGGTTTCCTGAGGAGCTGGCTGCGGTGGTCTGAGTGCCAAGGATTGTTCCTCGCCCGTCTACCTATCTACCCATCCCATGATATCAGCAGCCACAGTTGTTGCTGCCACAGCAGCTAAAGCTGCTGGGTTTTTCATTAGTCAGTGAGTTGCTTCCTGCTAGCACAAAGGATGCCTTCTCAGGGCAGGTTGCAAATGCCATAGCCATTCAAATTGAGCTAAATTTACAAATGGATATTGCAGTTAATTTTGCTTTTGGTTGTGGTTAAAGACCACTGCTAGATGTTACAGTAATAAGCTTATTGCTGTTATTCACAGACCCCGAGGTGTACAATTTACAAATTGGCTCTTAAAATTATTCTAGTTAGCTATACCAGGGTTATTTTCACCAGCGCTGAGACCTTACTTAAAGGGCTCCATTTTGGGCAGAATTATTAAGGATTGAGCAAGTACAGTCTCCTTAAGGGATGCTTACATGTGCTGGAGCATCATCTTCATGGTTATGATGCTAGAGCCAAAGGCAAGCTCAGGTCAATGTTGCCACATGGCAAGTCCTCTTAGCTATTGCCCCAGAGAATCTTTCAGCACAAATCTGGCTGAACTTGGTGATGGATGACTAGTGAGCCAAAGACGGGAAAGGCTTTTGGGGGGCTGCCTCAACCTAAGACAGGAAATGTGTTTTGACCTGGATGACGGGTAAGGGGTATTGCCTGACGTCCAATGCCACCCAAGACAGGCCTAGTCATAATTTATACAAAAGGGGGACCTGTAGGGCCCTGGTCTCCCTTATTCCTGTGGTGCATTTGTGGGGACAGTTTATGATCAACTAACTAAGCTTCCTGTGTGTTTCTGTGCTATGCCTGCCCCACCTGGTGGTCAGCTGCAGGGCATTCACTCCATTGTTAATATGGTAATTTCCCACCTGCCTGGGCAGAGATCCTTGTGCTGCAGTCAGGTAGATAAGGACTCCCCCAATGCTGAATAAAGTGGCATTTGGCTGATCTCCTTTCGAATGACCCTGGTCTCTGTCTTCTTTTCAATCTCCAGGCCCTTGCCCGACTCGCATTCGGTACAGTGGCGCGCGAACTGTACCGAGGGTGTAACACCAAATCGGGTGTTACAGGGAGGAAGGGAGGGAGGAAGGGAGGGAGGAAGGGAGGAAGGAAATGCTTCCATAAGATCAGGGCTGTAGGCCATTTTTCTTAACTAGTAATTGATGTGGGAGCGACCTACCTTCTGCGGGTGAGGTCATCCCTGGGCTGGTGGTCCTGGTTTTAAAAGAAAGAGCTGAGCAAGCCATGGAGAGCAAGCCCGTAATCAGCACCCTTCCATGGTCTCTGCATCAGCTCCCGCCTCCACGTTCCTGCCTGGCTGAGTTCCTGTCCTGACTTCCTTCAGTGATGAACAGAGCTGTGGAAGTGTAAGTCAAATCAACCCTTTCCTCCCCAGCGAAGTTGCTTTGGTCATGGTGGTTTTATCACAGCAATGTAAACCCTGTCTAAGACAGTCACTAACCATCCTATCTAATATGACAGCCAATGAGCAGTGCAGGAATCCGTGTGAACAACCAGCCCAAGCTTTCCTTCTTCGCGAAAGCTGACTTCCTGTGTCTTGGCTGGACCCAGGGTGAACACTTAGGTGCCTGCTATCCTTCTCTGCTCTCTAAGCAGGTTTCTCAGGCTAAGGAAAGATCCCAACCACCCTGCAGTACTGAACTAAAAACCACACACAGCCATCAGATTTACACTGGCCATAAGGGAAAGAGAAAGCAGAAAAGACACAGAATTTCAGACTTCTACTCATCTTACATTCATTCGTAAGCTTTTACTTGCTGAGATGGGTCAGATCATATTTCTGGAATAAGCTCACTTCTTTGCACAAATGGTAAAAGCAAATTACCTATCTCACTGTGGTGTATGGAGCCTATTTCCTGTAACATACATGTTAAAGTTAGATGAATAAAGAATGTCATTTATGAAAATGGGAAGCACCATCAGTGTCATGTACTATTATAAAACAACTTTCCATATTGCTAACAGTACTTCAATCATCCTGTTTGCCACTGGTAACTTTATGTATTTGTGTGGCACAAGTGTGGAGGTCAGAGAGCAACTCTGCAGAGAAGGTACTCTCCTACCTTTACTGGGTTCTGATCAAACTGGTCACCAGGCTTAAGCAAGCAGTGTCTTTACCAGCTGCACCATCTCACTTTATGTAATGCAAGCTGCCCTTGAACTGGTTCTCTGGAGCCCAGTAACCTCAAACTCACAATCATGTCTCCTTGGGGCTCAGGCCTATATCACCGTGCCCAGCACTTGGTAACCCATATATGATAGTGTGCTTTAATTCTGGAAAATAGCTTAATATGAAATTGAGCATTTATCACATTTTTAGGGATGAACAATTCAAGGCTCAGAAAGGCAAGGCTCCGCTCTTCACCAGTTACAATGCTGGGTATTCCCACCCCGTATCCACCTGCTCTTCACCAGTTACAATGCTGGGTATTCCTACCCCGTATCCACCTGCATTCTCACAGTGACAGTCAGGAGGTCAGAGAAAGGTGTGTAGTAAACAGAACACACAAGGCACACAAGGAGTAGTCTGCAAACAGGGAGACTGGGTCAGGCTAGGCAGCTCCTGGTAGGCGTCAGACCATGCACGCCTCTCATGGCACTTACCAGATGCACTCCAACAGGTGCTTTCTTGACCCTCTCCTCCATTAAACCAAGCACTCCTTGAGGGCAGGAACCATGTCTTATCCAGCTCTGTACCCCAGCGCTCACCAAAGGGCCTGGCACACAGCGGGTGCTTGTTGAATGAATGAGTGAGAAAAATATCTTTTCCTGTCTGGTATGGATCTTAAATGACCCCACAAGCTGGTTGGGAGGATTAAACAAGAGACACACTTGGATAAAACAAAGGGTTATAAAAACAATGGCTTTGTCACTGCAAATTTGCTGATAGTCATTCATTCATTCAACAAAAATTCAATGCCAGACCCTGTGGGGGAGACAGAGACTCAAAATAACAGCTTGTTGGAAATTGTGATGAGTTCAATAATGGGAGACCTAATCTGAGGTGAGAGAAGGGGCCGCAGGAAAGGTTGCTAACGTGAGACCACAATCACAGAGCCTTGTATGCAGTGTGGACTTTTAACACCAACAAATCAGGATGTAAAGCATCAAGTGAAGGACAGGAAAATATTGGCGATTCTGAAAATGGGGCTGGGGAGTGGGTCTCCCAATCAGCTTGTTTTAGAGAGGCCCTGCACCAATGCATTTTGGCAGACAGACCAAAAAATATGTATTTTTTAAAAAAGGCTTTTTGATTTCCATTCTAAACCCATCTTCCTCCCCTTCCATGCTTTCCAACAGATTCACTTCAAGAATCCCAGGCTTGGGAGCTGGAGAGATGACTCAGAGATTAAGAAGAGCATTTGCTGCCCTTGCAGAAGATCAAGTTCAGTTCCTGTAAGTCAGTTCGGAGTCTGTAATTCCAATTCCAGGGGATCTGATGCCCTCTTCTGGGCTTCACAGGTAGTACATGCAAGCACCCGGTCCACTTAAGATACACACAGATATCTCACTCAAACGGATATATATTTTTTTTAATCTTAAAAAGAAGAAAAAGAAAGCCGGGTGATGGTGGTGCACACCTTTAATCCCAGCACTCGGGAGGCAGAGGCAGGCGGATCTCTGTGAGTTCGAAACCAGCCTGGTCTACAGAGCTAGTTCCAGGACAGGCTCCAAAGCCACAGAGAAACCCTGTCTCAAAAAAACCACAAAAAAATAAAAAAGGAGGAGGAGGAGGAGGAGGAGGAGGAGGAGGAGGAGGAGGAGGAGGAGGAGGAGGAGGAGGAGGAGGAGGAGGAGGAGGAGGAGGAGGAGGAAGACACACAGAGAGAGAAAACCAGGCTTTACCCAAATTCTTACCTTGGTGTTGTTTGTACGAGAGGTTTCCGTGTGGCTCGGAAGGTGACAAAGGCCGTGACAGCAGAGAAGAAGACCCAGATCACCAAGAACCTCCACCAGTGCAGCTTCACTGTGAAATAGAGGGGAACAACCCACATCTGAAAGAGGGTCACCATCTGAAACAAAACACAAGCACTTCAGCTCCAGACTGCCCCCTGCAGGCTCATCCAGAAAGCTCTATGTGGAGCCTATCTTCTCTTACATTTCCAATTTTGTTGTTGTTTTGAAACAGGTCTCACTTTGTATCCCTAAGCAGGCTTGGAACACACGTGACTTGTCTTCCTTTGCCTCCCAAGGGCTGAGATTAAAGACATATGCCACCAAACCCAGTTACATCTCGGTTTTGTGTAATGCACCTCCGTTAGTGTGATCAAAATTAGAAAGTGGGCACGACACTTGACTCTCCCATTTCATCTTCACTAAACTATGCCAGACATACACTTTTCTTTCCATTGAGATCTTGCTACCTCTTACCAAGCTGCTCCAACTTTTTTTGTTAGGTCCTCTGCACCTACAAGGAAAACTGGAAGAGACCCATGCTTCCCCTCGGGTACTTAGCCTTCCCGCCTTTTACACATCCAGAGCCTTTGGTCTAACTCCCACCCAGGATTATCTGCGGTGCTTGGCTACACGAAACAAGTCTTGACCTCACTCTTGGTTAACGACGAGGCCGTATTCACCTATTTACTACATACAGTACAAAGTGATGCCAGGGAACTGGAACACAAGAGGCATCAATAAATTTGGACAAATAAGTTAAAAGCAAAGCAAGACTAGATTGAAGTAAAATCCCCTAGCAGAGAGGCACATGTCCTCTTCAGTAGTGATCATCTGTGCAGTCCCCACTGCTCAGGAGGCTGGGCAGGAGCACTGCTAGTTCAAGGCCAGTCTAGGCAGCTTGGTGAGAGCCTGTCTCAGAGCAGTGCAAATGGTCTGAGGACATAAACCTAGCTCAGCAGTCAAGTGTTGCTGAGCGCCGCAGGTTTGACCCAGGCCCTCAGCACTGCCTATCACACTTGTTAGGGGAAGGTACAAATGCATGAAACAGCTCTCAGAACAGCACACCTTCAACCCCAGCACTCGGGAGGGAGAGGCAGGTGGATCGGTGAGTTGAGTTTGAGGCCAGCCTGGTCTCAATAAATAGATAAATAAATTTCCTTTGGGAATTTCTAGACTTTAAATATAATGTAAGTCACATATACAATTTAAATTGTTTCAACATTTCATTTAGAAAATACAAGTGATATTAATTTTAATAACATGTTTTACTTAGCTCAATATACCTTAAATATTCTCACATGCACCTGTGACTGCAACACCTGCTGGCTAATAAAGATTATTACATCTACAACAATTGACTGAAATCTCATAATGGAGGTAACTTTATTTGGTTAATAAATAAATCAATAGGGCTGGAGAGATGGCTCAGCGGTTAAGAGCGTTGCCTGCTCTTCCAAAGGTCCTGAGTTCAACTCCCAGCAACCACATGGTGGCTCACAACCATCTGTAATGGGGTCTGGTGCCCTCTTCTGGCCTGCAGGCAGAAGCATACAAAATAAATAAATAAATATTTAAAAATAAATAAATAAATCAATAAATTTGAAAGTTACATAATTGCAGACAATATTACTATCTAGGAATTAATAACCCTTTTGCTTATACTATGGATGGTATTCTGCAAGGCTTATATGGTTTTTCTGATGCATCAATTTATTGGGTACTGGAACTTAGTTTTGTTTTTCATATTATATCCTTAAGAAAATGGTTTGATAACAGAGCCAAGAATCAGGCACTTTTAGAAACAATACAGTCTTTATAGACTAATAATGAACTAGCTGACCAGATTAATAAAATCAAAATCAAAAATCAAAAGTTAGATGAAAAATTAATACCATTAAAAATGGTAACAATTTGACAAACAAAATTCAATACATGTCAAAGGGTACTGAGAAATTATCTGAAAAGATTCATACTGTTGAATTTGGCAATCAAAATCTGTTAAAAAGTTGTAAGTTAGCAGATAGAATATCTCTGAAGGAAGGCAATCTGCACGCCATCCAAATGATATCCAAAGATAAGAAGTTATCCTTAATGGAAAAATTTCATACCTTGGAATCCTATGCGCAGAATGAGGACCAGACATTATGTGCGTCAGTGAAATGATTAGAAATACAGGTCAAGAGAGTCAGGCTTTACAAAAGACAATGGTAAAAAATTTGAAACGATTGAGAAAATTATCAGAGCTGATGAACAGGGAGAGAAGGTAGAAGCAAAGGATTTAACTCACCAGTACCTATTAGAGTCAGAGATAACTTACCAAAGGTTTTAGCTTCCTACCTCTGACAAACCATCAAGTTTTAAATGCCCGCCAGGTGGTGGTGGCACAAGCCTTTAATCCCAGCACTCAGGAGGCAGAGGTAGGCAGATCTCTATGAGTTTGAGGCCAGCCTGGTCTAAAAAGCTGGTTCCAACATAGGATTCAAAGCTACAGAGAAACCCTGTCTTGAAAAAAAAAAAGTTTTAAATGCCCAAAAGGATCCAAAGACTGTAGATGGAAATCCATAGGTTTGAGCGATCTAAAAGAAATTAAGCAAGCAGTAGTATCTTCTGGCTTGCATTCACCATTTGTTAGGGAGATGGTAAAGACATGGGCTCCCAGCAATAAGGCTACTCCCCACAATTGGTTTCAATTAGTTTCAGTGATCCTGGAAGATGGACTGCAACTAATGTGGAAATGCTATTGGCAACAAGAGACAAAAATTTTACAACAACAGGGAAAAGCAAAAGGACTTGAGGCTTCCCAAGATCAAATTCTTGGCAAGGGCACTTATGCTGACCCACAAGATCAAACTCTTTACAATGAACACATCTTGTCCCTATGCCACACAACAGTCTTAAATTCTTGGAACAGGATTCCAAAACCAGGAAAACAGATTGAATCATATATTATGAGTTAAACAAAGCCAAAGAGAAACCTTTAGTGATTTTTTACAAAGATTAACACAGGCTATAAAAATAGGAGTAACAGACCCACAAACTATACGAGTATTTATTGAATCTCTGGCTTTTGAAAATGCCAACTTAGAATGCAAAAAGATACTTGGACCTTTAAAGGTTAGATCAGTACCAATTGATGAATGGTTGAGATACAATGAATGTTAAGACATTTGACTATAATACTGAGACTTGGGTAAGAGAAGCAATTTCCAAAGGTATGAGGAGACATCAAAATGCCAAATGTTTTAATTGTAGTAAAATAGGACATCTGAGAAGGGATTGTAGACAAGGCATTTCTAGAAATACTGTCTCCTCTGGGAATGACAAAAATAGAAGGTTTCGACCTTCTGTAGGAGATGTAGCAAAGACCGACATTAGACCAATGAATATAGATCAACAAGGCAGACAAGGCAATGCAATACCATTGGGAAACCCCTTGGGGGCCTCTTGCAGGCCCCCAGGTCAAATGAGGTTTTGTTATTCATGGTCACTGTGGAGGACATGTCTCACCAGGAAAATTAAAAAACCTATTGCCAACTGTAAAAAGACCATACTGTTCTGGATGATGGAATAAACATGGAAAATGAATCAAAAATTCCAATGGGAAATAGGAAACGTATATTTTGGCAGACTTCTATAAATGATCAAAGACCAAAGCTAAGAGTGCATATAAATAACACTGTAATTGAGGGATTACTGGACACGGATGCATACGTGACTATCAGAATCTTGGCATCCAAATTGGCCTCTTCAAGAGGCAGATGTTCATACAATTCCTAGGAATTGGGACCCTATTTCAAGTGAAACAAAGCACAAGACTGGTTAAATGCATAGGGTCAGAAGGACAGAGAGGAAGGCCGAGGCCATAGGTGGCTATTATCACAGTGAATTCATGGGGTCATGACCTGCTGTAGCAATGGAATACCCAGATTACCATCCCTGCAGTCCCAGATACTCATGTTTCTGGGAAGGATATTATAAGGTACTACAACAAAAGGTCACCAGCCACTTAGGCTGTGCAAGTACACAAAACAACTAACAAACCTTTGGAGGTACCAACGACGCTACCTTTAAAATGGTTACCTGAGATGCCAAAATGGGTTAAACAGTGACCTTTAAGAGAAGAGAAACTGCAGGCTTTAGAACAGCTGGTACAGGACAACTAGATGCTCGCCAAGTTGAAGAATCAACCAGCCTTTGGAATTCTCCTGTATTTGTTGTTAAAAAGAAATATGGAAAATGGAGAATGGTGACAGATCTAAGAGCTGTCAACAAGGTAATTCAACCAATGGGCCTTCTACAATATGGAATTCCTTTGCCTTTCCCATTACCTAAAGGATGGCCTCTTATACTTATTGATTTAAAGGATTGTTTCGTCACTATATCTTTACAAGAAAAGAACAGAGAAAAATTTGCTTTCACAGTACCTACTTATAATAATCCTCAGTCTACTAGGAGATATCAATGGACCTTCCTCCCACAGGGAGTGCTCAGTAGACCCACCCTGTGCCAAGACTTTGTCAGTCAGCCATTGGAAATAACAAGTAAACAATTTCCTATAACTTGCCATTACATGGATAACATTTTGGTATTTGATTCCAATGCAGATATGTTTAAAAAAACATTTTAAGAAGTAAAGAAACTTTTGCCTAAATGGGGATTACAAATTGCTCCTAAAAAAATACGAAGAGGAAATTCTGTCAATTACCTAGGTTATAAAATAGGTTTACAGAAAATTAGAACACAAAAAGCTCAAATTCGGAGAGACCGATTATGGACTCTTAATGACTTTCAAAGATTGTTAGGAGACATTTCAGTCTACGACTAGCTGTTGGGATAACACCTGATCTAATAATTCATTTAAACAAAACCTTAGATGGTGACAAAGACTTAAAACAATGCCAGAGAATTAACAGCTGAAGCTGAGAAAGAATTCAACTTTGTTTGAAATTACAGAAGGCACATATATGGATCAGGTGGATCAAAATCTTAATTATATTCTAGTCATATTGCCTTCCAAAATTTCCCATGTAGTAATTTTAATGCAGAGTAAAGATACCGTCTTAGAATGGGTCTTTTTACCACATAAAACCAAGTAAAAAGAATTAAAACCTTATGTGGAAAAGGTCTCTGCTTGAAAAACAAACAAACAAACAAACAAAAAGAACAGCACATCAAAAACATGTTGAGGGATTTCAGTTTTCCACGCACTGCCTCCGAATATAGGTCAAGACCACAGAGCCATGGCAACCTCATGCTACCTAATTGAAAGTCTACTCAGAATGAGAAGATAATGCTCCAGAATCTTCTGCTCTGTCACTGGGCCTTTGGCTTTAGGTCTAAACATCACACCAACTATACAAAGAACACTGGCTTAAGGAAGTATTTCCATAAGGGCAGCCA
Source organism: Microtus pennsylvanicus (assembly GCF_037038515.1). Lineage (NCBI taxonomy): Eukaryota > Metazoa > Chordata > Mammalia > Rodentia > Cricetidae > Microtus > Microtus pennsylvanicus. The sequence continues at coordinate 43,139,691 of NC_134583.1, forward strand.
AGGTTACAAAACATCTGGAACAGAATCCTATAAAAGCATCTAAAAACACTAGCTACTATGCCAGGAAAATGGTCCAGCAAAGGCCAGCCATTAGATAGTTATCTATAGGCCCAATAAGCAGGCATACCCAGTTGCTTCTATGATTTGACAAGACATGGCTAAACCAGCCTGTGGGGCAGAGATGTGGTTGGCAGTTTCCTCCTACTGGACCCCCTAGCAAACGGTCATGCTAACTCTCACAGGTAACCATCACATCACTAATATGTTACTAATCTTTTAAGAAAAAGTGTCTCTGTGTCCCTCCTGCCTCTGGGTTCAACTCTTGTCTTTCAGAGAAACACTAAATTAACTACCAGTGTCCTAAGATTGGGATCTTAAAACTATGGCTTCTTTCCCAAGCTGTCCCCTCTTCAAATAAGAACCAGTTAAGCAATGTCACAAACACTTACTAACAATATGCTAAGGACTGGGGTATCCTACATGAATAATAAGGCCTCTTCAACAACTTAAGTCTATTGAAGAAAAACAAAAACTTAACCAATTCAAAGTAAACTCTAGAATGGTATAAGTCTTGGTGGTCAACGAAGTACAGAATTGAGGCACTTTATCCGCAGTGGGAAAACCAAGAAAAGCTTCCCAAAAAGGCATTACTTTGTCTAATGGCCTCCTAAGCTCAGAACCCAGGAAGGTCTGCTGCTCATCCATCCCAGGAAGTAACAGCTGTTCAGGGGGACTTGAAAACAAGCTCTATTTGGCAGCAGACAGAAACGATGAAAGTTGCTCCTTGGAGATCTATAAAAATAGGACCGATGCTTCTCCAAGCATAAACGTCTCCCTTTCCTAACATCCCTGAGGGACTAAGGCGTGAGTAATATTAGAATCTGGATAGATGGTGAACACTGAGCTACAGAGAAGCCAAAAGGCAAGTCTGACCTGGAGTAGGCTTCCAATCCAGATCTTGTCCCTGAAAGGGGGAGGTAAAATGGTGACGTGACTAACAAAATGGGGCTTGTAAAATACCTGAGATTCGCCTGGGTGGTGAGGCGCACGCCTTTGATCCCAGCACTCGGGAGGCAGAGACAGGAGAATCTCTGTGAGTTCGAGGCCAGGCTGGTCTACAAGAGCTAGTTCCAGGGCAGCTCCAAATCTACAAAGAAACCCTGCCTCAAATAAATAAATAAATAAATAAATAAATAAATAAATAAATTTATTTTTAAAATAAAAATATAAGGTGCCTGAGGTCCAAGGAAAGGAGAGCTAAAAGCAAAAATGACCGCTGCAGGTAAGACATGATAGTTTCCTAAGGCCTTTGAGAGAAAAAAACAGGAGTCAGGTTTGGAGACCTGGAAAGTTGACTCTGAGGCTAAGAGCACTTGTTATTCTTACAGAAGACCTCGGTTTGGTTCCCAGCACCCACATGGAGGCTCAAAACTGCCTATAACTGCAGTTCCAGGGGACTGCTGTCTTCTTCTGGCCTCCATGGGCATGGGATGCACATGTTAGCAAAACACTAATAAACCTAATATTTAATAATTAACAAAGAGTATTTGTTTTCCATACACATACACATAAAGAAGGGTTGGAGAGATGTTTCAGCTGTTAAGAATGCTCTAGAAGAGGACCTGGGCTCAACTTCCAGCACCTACATGTGGCTCACCACTGTCTGGAACTCCAGTGCCAGGCCCTCTGAGGTCCTCTTCTGGCCTCTGCAACAAGTGGTACAGACACATATGCAGGCAAACACCCATGCACATAAGACAACTAAAGAGGCAAGACATGGTGGCACATACCAGTAATCCCAGCACCTGGGAGAGCAAGAAGCAGGAGAATCAGGCATTCAAGATCAGCTGCAGCTACATAGTGAGCTAAAGGGCAGTGGACTAGATGAGCTCCTAAATAAAAACAAACACACAGACAAACAACAGCAATCATAACAGCAACAGCTAGATTTTAGTTTGGGCTCTAATTTTGCAACTTAACATTCATATTCTCTTAGCAAATCACTTCAAATTCTGCTTGCTGAAAAATGGGTAGAAATCCCTGCCCTATCTTGTATAGTAGTTTGGTTGGGTTTTTTTTCTTTCCTTGTTTGTTTTATTTTTGGGGTAGGGGCTCGAGACAGGATTTCTCTGTGCATCTGTGATTGTCAACTCACTCTGTAGACCAGGCTGACTTTGAATACTCAGAGATCCGCCTGCCTCAGACTCCCGAGTGCTGGGACTAAGGGCGTGAGCCACACCTGGCTTTGTTGTTGTTGTTTTGTTTTTTTAAGAATGCTTTATTATTTTTACTTAGTGTGTATGACAGGTGGGAGAAAGAAGGAGGAGAGGGGAAGGAAGAGAGAAAGGGAAGGAGAAGGGGAGGGAGGGGGAGGGAGAGAAAGCATCTGCTAAGGGCTGAGGGCAACTGGAGTGGGCTCTCCCAAGGATAAACCTGAGTCATCGGGTTTATTTTCCAGGGTCTCTGCTCACAGAGCCACCTCGGCAGCTCATTTTGTTGGTGGTGTTTACCAGTAACAGGTATAAACCCATAGCTGTGAACACGCTAGGCAAGCACTCTTCCACTCCCCTGTTCTTACAGCAGCTTTGCTTTTGCTTTGTAGTGCTGGGCCCTGCTTGTCACCAGGGAAGTACTATAGTACATGTCTAGCCAAGAAAAATCCCTTTTTGGGTAATAATTATCAAGTGTAAACTGTAAGTAATTTAAGTTATTTTTATTGATGGTAGAAACAAAAAGAACATTATCGGAATTTAGAGACAAGAAAACAGTTTGTTCCAAGTAAGTTAATTTGAGCTAACTCTTCTTCAAATGTGAAAAGCTAGACTTGAGCAAGTGATTTCCCGGAGCACCTAGGCTAGACAAGTTGGCGGGCAGCATTCCAGCCACTCCAGAGTGGAGAGTAGAATTTCTCATCAGGGACCCCTGTGCTTCCCAGGGGGCACCCTGCAAAGTCTAGAGACAAACAAACCTACTAAAAGGTGCTACTGTAGAGGCTCAGGATACCTGATGTGACGGCTTGACACATATCTGGAATTAATTAAAACCCAAATGCCTGGGAATACCCATGAGGGATTTTTGCCTAATTAAATCACTTGAAGTGGGATAATTCACTTCCAATCTGTTTTTTTAAAGATTTATTTATGTTGTATATATGAGTGCTCTATCTGCATGTACACCTTTATGACAGACAAGTTCATCAGATCCTACTATAGATGGTTGTGAGTCACCATGTGGTTGTTGGGAATTGAACTCAGGACCTATGGAAGAGCACCCAGTGGTCTTAACCGCTGAGTCATCTCTGCAGCCCTAATCTGGGTTTTTAATGTGGGAAGAGCCACCTTTAATCCATGTCTTTGGAGATGGGAAGACCCATCTCTAAATATGGGCAACATCTGCTGGGAGCCTCTATAAAGGACATGGAAGGAGGAAACAGCTCTTCACCGCTTGCTCGCACCCTTTTTGGCATGAGAGCCTATTTCACCTGATATTCCGTGATGCTCAGCACAGCCCTCCTCACCTCACAAAGAATAAGCTGGCCTAAAATGCCAATAGTCCCTGATGAAAACTCATTTACGAGAACAGGACTGGTGTTTTTCCACTTGGTCACATGGGCGAGGCTGCCAACCTAACCTACGCTAGTAAAGAACAAAACTGTATTCAGCTGGAGAGAAACACAACCTTATCTACCAACCCATCATTTTCTGGCATGCCATAAACACTTCTTTTTTAAAGCTTCCTCAAACCCTCCATGCTTCTGCTAGCCGACGATAATCTCAGTGTTTCCTCAACACAGCATTCTCCAGGAATCATTCCAATTCTCTTCCATGCCCATTCTTTATCCCCAAAACACGACAATGTATTTAATATATACACTTTTGCTTGTACTTACCAGGTATCTTTTTGTTACCCTTTTCAGTCAGTACTCAACCAATGAACCTACTAGTCTGCACACAAGGAAACAACTAAAACTACTTAGATATAACTATGTGTCCTTTTCTATCTTATTCTCCCATCTCCTTCTCATACAAGGTCACCAGTACCCTAAATCTTGAGTCTTATCATTCCTGCTTTTTGGTGTGTATTTGAGTACATGTGTGTATATGTGGACACTCTGATGTCATTCTAAGCACCATCCACTGTTTATAAAAAAAAAATCTCCAGATACTAATTTTGTTACTTTATATACTTTGCATTTAGAATTAATGTTTGCCATTAATTGTATTGAAACCACAAGCTGATTTTTAAGGCAGACATGAGTAACACCACTCTCTGACAAAGAATTTAAAGACTGACAGGCTATAAATACTTTCACAGCACCAAAGCATGACCTAATTTTATCTAAACCTGTTAAAAAAAAAAGTGAAAGTTTTTTCTTTTTCCTTCCCTCTGTGAAGGAATCCTTCCTGGATGAAATTATAAATATCTATATATTGTATATTTAATAAAAAAGATAGATGATCTAACTGTAGACTACAAATATAGATTGGAAGTAGTATGTAGACCAGTATCCTATCAATAATTACATAAAGCTTTTTCAAAGATGAAGTTGCAGGCTGAGTATGTCTGCATTTATTGAGGGTTCTTGGCTCCCATCAGCACTAAGTGTAAATGGTTTTGATGGACAGTTTTGCCTAAATACATTCAGGCTACTTGATTCATTGTTTTGATGCTTTGATGAAAAGTTTTTATGTACAGTAGATCTATGAAAGTATTGTTCATACGGATCAGAATTAAATTTGTACAGAGCAAATTTTTACTTCTGCTTTCGGTTTTATTGAATACACAGGGCTTTTCTGTGTATCCCTGGCTGTCCCGGAACTCACTCTGTAGACCAGGCTGGCCTCAGATTCACAGAGATCTGCCTGCTTCTGCCTCTCAAGTGCTGGGATTAAAGACGTGCACCACCACCACAGAGTAGTCTTAAAATGAATGTAAATTACACTAAATCTTTCCTTTTTACAACCTATATTAAGAAACTCCTTCTGTAAACTAAATAAAGTTGTTGTGCAAAAAAAAAAAAAAACAACCTAACTTATTATTAGCTGTGTGTAGAAATTAAAGGACAGCTATCAGTCACAAGTCGGCTCTCCCCTCAACAGCGAGCTCCGGAATCACTCAGCTTTATAAAGCTGGCACTTCAGTTCCAAGCTAAATATCTGTTGAATTCATTAAAAGACTGGGGCCAAACATGGAGTGCAGCCCTTTAATCTCAGCATTTGGGTGGCAGAGACAGGTGGATTTCTGTGAGTTCAGGGCCAGTCAGGTCTACAGAGTGAGTTCCAGGTCAGCCAGGGATACATTAAGACCCTGTTTCAATAAACAAACAAAGTTTTAAAATATAGCATCAAGGCCAGGCATGATGGTGCACTGGGAAGCAGAGCAGGCATGTTTCTGACTTGGAGGCTAGCCTGGTCTACAGAGTGAGTCAAGGACAATCAGTGCCACACAGAGAAACCTTAACTTAAAACAAACAAACAATTATATAAAGAGCCACTTTAGATTCCTCTCCTTTTCTTCTTTTTAAAGTATAATTTTTATTATTTTGTTGTTGTTTTTTGATTTTAAAACAAGATTCTCCATATAGCCCTGACTGCTTTTGAACTCACTATGAAGATCAGGCTAGCCCTGAACTCACAGAAATCCACCCGCCTCTGTCTCCCAGGTGCTGGGATTAAAAGTGTGTGTCACTGCTGCTGGATTGTATATGGTGTTCTGGGCACAGATCTCACATCTCACTATAATGGGTGTGAGCCTCCATGTGGTTGCTGGGAATTGAACTCAGGACCCGAGCCATTTCTCCAGCCCTGGATATTTCTCTTAAGATTTCTTTTTAATTACTCATTATGTGCATATCTGTAGACATGTGTATGTGTATACAGTGCCCTGGGAGGCCAGAGGAAGGTGCTGAGAATTAAACTTAATGTCTTTGTAGTTTTGAGCACTTCTGGCTGCTCTTTAAGAGGACCCAAATTCTGGTGCTGGCGAGATGACTCAGAGGTTAAGAGCACTGGCTGTTCTTCCAAAGGTCCTGAGTTCAATTCCCAGCAACCACATGGTGGCTCACAACCATCTGTAATGAGAATTGGTGCCCTCTTCTGGCCCACAATGCAGGCAGAATACTGTATATATAATAAATAAATAAATAAATCTTTTTTTTTTTTTAAAAAAAAAGAGGACCAAGTTCAAATCACAGCACCTATGTGGCAGCTAACAACCATCTGTAATTCCAGTCCTGGGGATCCAACACCCTCTCCGGGCCTTCACTGCTACTGCATGCATGTGGTACAAAGACACACATGTAGGTAAAACACCCATAAGCATAAAATAAAATGAAAAACAAATAAAAACAGAAATACCAAAAGGGCTGCCACTCTACACTTGTTCTAATGGTTTTCTTATTTTTCTGGGACCAAGGAAAACTTATATTTTGTACACACAATAACTACAAGTGTCTCATCTTGTGAAGCATGAGCCGGGTCCACACATGAAGCCCCACCCAGACAGCTAAACTGCTGGTACCATGTGAGCGTCTCATGCACTGTGACCTGAAAGTACACATCTCTAGTAGTCACTCGCAACAACACCAAGCTCAAGGACAAAGATCAGTTTCTTTACTTCTATGCTCCAGATTATACCTTAGTTCCCTCGACAGAAAATCATTTCCAGAGGCCACACAGAGGAGAGCTGAAAATGTGAGACGGGAAACAAGTGACACGGGCTGCCTAGCTTTCTAGCAGGCCCCAACTTTCCATGCTTTCACCTAACATCACTGTTACACAGATTAAATGGTAGCACGGCTGAGTGGTGGGGGCACACGCCTTTAATCCCAGCACCCAGGAGGCAGAAGCAGGCGGCAGCCTGGCCCACAAAGTGAGTTCCAGCAAGCAAGGGTTACATAGAGAAATTCTGTTTCAAAAAAAAACAAAATTAATTAATTAATTAAATGAGATAGCACTGTAGTTGGCTACAGACCCCTCACCATGTTCGGCAACATTACAAATCTAAACATATACTGCAGAAAAAAAGCACTTAGAGATTTTGACTGAAAGTTATAAAGTAAAATTATCTAATGGTTTGCTCACTTGAGCAAATTATTCAGATTAACTACTTCACTTACTCATCTCTAACTGAAGAAAGCACTGCTCACCAAATTATACTGAGGTTTAATTGAGTTTACACATGTAGAGTACTTAAAGCATTAAGAATTCAGCGAATGTCCTCAGGTATGGTGGTGCCTGCTTGCACTGGGGAGACTGAGGCAGGAATGTCTCAAGTTCATAGGCAACCTGGACCGATTCTCTACGTGATGTGTGATCTTCTATGCCACTTTTCTGTACATCATTGAAAGGGCACTGATTTCTCCACTGCTATAGAAATGCCTATTACTGCCGGGCGGTGGTGGCGCACGCCTTTAATCCCAGCACTCGGGAGGCAGAGGCAGGCGGATCTCTGTGAGTTCGAGACCAGCCTGGTCTACAAGAGCTAGTTCCAGGACAGGCTCCAAAGCTACAGATAAACCCTGTCTCGAAAAAAAACAAAAACAAAAAAAAAAAAAAAAAGAGAGAAATGTCTATTACTCCTTCCGGTCCTGTCAGTTTTTGGTTCCCATATTTTGGGCACCTTTGTTTTATGTATAAGTATATGTATATATGTGTGTGTGTTTATAATTGCATCTTCTTGCTATATTGTACTTTAACTAATATATACAATAATTTGTGTGGGAAGTCCTTCTATATATGTGATGCTTTTATTGGTTAAGGAATAAACCTGTTTCAGCCAGTTGGCTTAGCAGAATAGAGCTAGGCAAGAAAACTAAACTGAGTGCTGGTAGAAAAGAAGGCAGAGTCAGTGAGAAGCCATGTAGTTGCCAGAGGAGAAAGAAGCAAGTCAACAGGTAGAACCTTGCTGGTAGACTACGAGCTTTGTGGTAAAATACAAAATAATAGGGATGGGTTAATTTAAGATATAAGAGCTAGCTAGCAATACATTTAAGTGATTGGCCAAGCAGTGATTTAATTAATATAGTTTCTGAGTGATTATTTCTGGTCAGGGTAGCCAGGAAATGAATGAACAGCTTCCAACTACAAATAATCACATAAATATGTTATCACTTATAATCTTTACCTAAGCCTATGTCATTTGAAATTAGTATAGCCATCCCACCTTCCTTTATTTTTAAAGATTTATTTATTTATTATGTATATAGTGTTCTGTCTGCATGTATGCCTGCATTCCAGAAGACAGCACTGGATCTCATTACAGATGGTTGTGAGCCACCATGTGGTTGCTGGGAATTGAACCCAGGACCTCTGGAAGAGCAACCAATGCTCTTAACCTCTGCGTTCTTAACCTCTCCAGGCCACCATCTTTCTTTCATTCTAAAAATATTTTGTTTTTAGCCAGGTGGTTGTGGCACACACCTTTAATCCTAGTACTCAGGAGGCAGAGGCAGGTAGATCTCTGACAACATGGTCTACAAAATGAGTTCCAAGATGGCCAAGATTAACACAGAGGAACCCTGTCTTGAAAAATAAAACAAAACAAATTTATTTCTAATTACATGTATATATGGGATTGGAGGAAGGACTATGCACACATATTTGGGCACCTGCAGAAGTCAAAAGGAAAAAGATCAGATCCCGTGGAGCTAGAGTCAAAGGTGGTTGTAGGTCACCCAATGTGGATGGTGCTCTGTGAGAGGACCCTCTTTCTTTGTTTGGACTCATTCTGTAGTCCTGGTTGCTCTTGAAGCATTTAGAATAGTCTGGTCCTGAATTTATGTCCTCTACCTTCTTTTGGCTATCATTTTCATGGAATATTTCTTCCCGTCCTTTTACTTTCATTGTGTGTAAGATTGTGTGTGTCCTGATATCTAATGTGAGACTTATACACCTAGCATGCTGATGAATTATGGGGCCTTTCCTTTATTACTCCAATCTTACTGGAAGAATTGAACCTATGTACAGTTCAATGTCATTACTAATAAGAACTTCCTTGTGCCATTTAGCTGTTTGCTTTCTGTATGCATTACATAATCTTTCTTCACTTCCTCCATTGCCTTTTTGTTTGTTTGCTTGATCTTGGCTTTTGGAATACACATTAATGAAATCTAGCCCCTTCTCATAAGACTAGTGTTGGCTTGCCCAGTCAATGATCTCCCTTCCAAATGAATGATCTCTGATATTTACTTCAGGAATTGTCTCACGATGTTTAAAAAGAAGTATCTCCTTTTTCTGATGATAAGGTAGTCTCATGTCGGGCTGGGAATAGTGGTGCTAGTCTTTAATCCCAGCACTTAGGAAGCAAAGATTTCTGTAAATTCGAGGCCAGCCTGGTCTACACAGCAAGTTCCAAGACAGTCAGAGCAAACAGTGAGACCCTGTCTCAAAACAAATGGAGAAACAGAAACGTCGTCTCATGTTTTATTCTTGTCTTCATACACCAAATCACTTGCCTATCACACACACACACACGTATGTCCCACAAACGACTCTTCATTCCATATGGAAAATCCATTGCTACTGTTTTTATCTGCCTGCACGTGCCCTGGATCAGCTTGGATCCTAGGACACTTACGAAGGGTCTCTTGATGACTAAAAGTAAGAGGTGCCAGGTATGGTGGTAAACACCTGCAATCCTAGTATTTGAGAGGTAAAGACAGAAAGATCAAGGAGCTCAAAATCATTCTCATCTACTTAATGAGTTCAAGGCCTTCCTGGGTTACAGGAGCTCCTGTCTCAAAGAACATTTTCAAAGAGTGAGAAGTGGCTTACGTTGTAAGAACGGGGGTGCCTCTGTTTCCATTGTACCAGGAGCAGCTGGGCTACCACCAACGTAGCAATGAGGATGAGGACCATTTCGGCATGCATGGCTTCATGGCCACGATGTTTGGCATGCATACGTGCATGCTCGACCCTGAAAGGCAAACAGGCAGGGTGAGTTGGGGAAGGGATGGTGTGGTGGTAAAGGAGCAGTCTTTCCCAGGGTATCCTTCTAGTTCACAGCTCACAACATGGCTCGGGGTTTCTCCATTCATTTACTTATTTGCTTATTTATTTATTTATTTATGCATGCATGCATCAAGCAGGTATCTCTACAAAGTCCTGGCTGTCCTAGAACTCACGATGTAGACCAAGCTGGCCTCAAACTCAAATATCTGCCTGCCTCTGCTTCCTGAGTGCTGGAATTACAGGTGTGCATCACCACGCCCAGCAGCCCTGGGTTTTTCAACTGAAACGTACCATGAGAACTCGGAGCTAAGAACCATGTCGAGAGAAAGGACATGACTACAGCAGAGGCCCTCAGGGTTCTGGTTACAAATCACAGTTACTGGGATTAGACATAAATGATGTGCTACTTGCCCCTTGAGGCTGAAATGTAAGAAACCTTCCTTGAATCAGGAAGGAAATGCCAGGAGAAGCGTGAGTCACTGCCCATTCCAATCCTATTTCGCCTGCCACTAGACAAAGAAAGTAGAGTTCACAGTCATAAAGCCTCTTAGTATTTATCACAGCACTAACGGGTGTAACACTGGGAGTCTTGGCCTCTCTTGGCCAAAAGTCTGAGCTCTTCATGTCTGCATCAGCGCAACCACGTCTTTATCATCAGCATCAAGGAAACAGCCTCTGCAAGGGCTCAAGGAGTTGAATAATCAGACAACTAGACAATGTATCTGAAACATCAATCTTAAACTGACATTTTTTGGTCTGGGTTGTGTAAGAAAGATACTTGAGCATGTATCTTTAATTCCAACACTCTGGAGGCAGAGGCATTTCTATGAGTTTGAAGCTAGTCTGTCTAAAACACATTTGTGAGAACTTGTCTAATAACATACATATATATCTTACAACAAAACAAAAATATACCTAACTATAGCTTTGATCCATAGTACCTAATCCTAAATTCTGTGTAAACAAAGGACAAAGGACATAGCCACACCTCGTTCCCAATGCTAAACCTTCAAATATTTATGATTGCATTAAAGCAAACAAACAAAAAAGCACTTTCCTGTTTCAATCAGGTTAACAGCCCTAACCTTTCTCTCCCCTTTTTCCTTTCTTTTGTCCTTCCATTTTCTTTTTTTTTTAATATTTATTTATTATGTATACAATATTCTGTCTGTGTGTATGCCTGCAGGCCAGAAGAGGGCACCAGACCCCATTACAGATGGTTGTGAGCCACCATGTGGTTGCTGGGAATTGAACTCAGGACCTTTGGAAGAGCAGGCAATGCTTTTAACCTCTGAGCCATCTCTCCAGCCCCATTTTCTTTTTTTTTTTGAGACAAGGATTTACTATGAACTCACAGAAGCCTAACTGCCTTTGCCTCCAGAGTCCAAGAATTAAAGGTGCGTGAAACCATACCAAACTGGTCGTACTCTTTTAATCATCCTGGTTTCTTTCTCTACATATGATCCACTTAAAAAGAAATCTTCGGAACTGCCAGTGGTGCATGCGACTTTAATTCCAAAACTCGGGAGGCAGAGGCAAATGGATCTCTGTGAGTTCAAGGCCAACCTGGTCTACAGAGTGAGTTCCAGGACTGGCTCCAAAATTACACAGAGAAACTCTGTCTCAAAAAACAAAACCAAACAGACAAACAGAGTGAACTGTCAGGTCTGGTGTTACTGGCCTACACCCAGCTACTTCAGAGGCTGGGGCAGAAGGGTGGTGAACTGGAGGCCTGTCTAGGCTACACAGTAGGTTCAAGATTAGCTTGGGCAACTTGATCAGACTATTTCAAAATAAAAAGTAAAAAGAGGGCTGGGGTTACAGATCAGGGGTAGATTACTTGTTTAACATGTATGAGGCCTAGATTCAATCCTCAGTATGGGATTTAAAAAAACAAAAGCAGAGTAGGGGGTTCTGGTAGTGATAAAGAGGCAGTGAGAAGTTAAAAAAATTTATCCCATATCATATAGCTGCTAAAACTGGCTTCACCACAGGATGCTTAGTGCAAGTACCTACTTACTCTAGGACCAAGTGAGCTGTCAGAAGTGACCTGGAAACTTGGAAAGGTTTGCAAAAGACCTGTCCTAGACACCGCATCCACAGACAGAGGGGGAAAAGAGTAGTTCCACAATTAGCTGGGTTGGCCTGTGGGACCCGAACTGGCACACTTACCTCCACTGCTCCTCTGGAGAGAGGTCTGACATATCAACCTAGAGAAAGACACCACCAGAAAAACATGTCATTGACTTAGCACTGTCACCACCCAAAATAAGGGGCTCTCATATACTCATCAATATTTTCAAGGAATTAAAGGAGGAGGCTCACACCTTACGATTTCTATGAAGCCTTTCTTGCCACCGCTTCACAGCGACTTCTCCCTTCCTCAGCTACTAGTGTGGCTCGGGTTCTAGGACTGAATGAATGCTGCGTGGCTGAGCTATGGAATCCCAGGCTGGGAGTCCTGACATCCAATATGCTCGTAGAATGATGGACATATTGTTATATGACAAGAATAAGCTATGGAAGAATAAACAAGTGGGATTTGACTCAGTCTGGGTTGTTATAAACCAGGGAAGGTTTCTTGGAATAATTTTGAAATATTATCCAGAAATGAGAGGAAATTTCTAGGCAAAGGAAATTACATGAACAGGAAGGGGGGAATAAACAAAGAACTAAGTATGACTAGGATAGATATGAGTCAGGATTAGTAAGATAGGAGCCAGATGAAATATTATTGTATACCACCACACAAATGGTCACACAGGAGCAGGTACAACATTACACCAGGGCAAAGTAATATTTGACTCCTGTCCTGCTACTGACCTTCTAAACTCCAGGCTCTGGTTCTATCCAGGGTCCCTCAAACTTGGCACTACTGATATTTGGGGAAGGAGTGTATCCCGTATATAATCAGCAGCTTCCAGAAAGAACATCTATACATTGTCACATTTATTCTGGGTGACAAAAGTTGCCCCTGTCAGAAACCTCTGCTCCAGAATATGACTACACCCTTGGTACTCAGGGCGCACCTTCTACTTCTGTAGAGTCGTACAGAATCACACCAAAATTCAGTTTTATGCCAAACTGGGTTGGAAATGTTCCCTGGCAGCAAAGGAGATAAGGGCTTAGAGCACTCAAATGAATAAATCAAAATACATTCCTTTACTCCAAAAATGAAGGACGGGAGGTAGAAACCAAGCCCTATGTCTAGCTGAGTGCTGCGGGGAGAGGAGTCAGTTTTTCAATGGTCTGGTATTGGTACACTGACTAGTCAGGGATGGGCCTCATACACAAACTGAACTCAGTGAACTTTTCAAAAAGAGAAAAAGAACTAACTTGAAGCTGGATGGGTAGAGAAGTGAAGGAAGGTGATAAACAGGCTCAAAATACCTTAAATGAAATTCTCAAAGAATTCATTAAACATTACTAAAAATATTCCGTTAGTACTTAAGCTGCTCAAGGCCTAGTTTCTCACCAACCTAATAACTTCAGAAAAGCACTTTAAGGGGCTGAGGAAAATAAATGGCTCAGCAGACAAAGCACTTTGTATATAGCATGAAGACTATAGTTCCAGTCCTCAGCACCCACAGAAGACACCATCTGAATTGCCTGCAGGAAGACAGTGGCAGGGAACCTTTCCAGCAAGTCAGCTAGCTGGACTAGCAGAATGGCCAAGCTCTAGGTTCAGGCGAGAGATCCTGTCCCAATATATACGAGGTGGAGAGCAATGAAGAAGACACCAAAGTCAACCTCTAGCCTCCACATGTATGTGCACACACATGCAAGCATGTCCACAAAGATGTGATGAGAGGGAGGGCAGAAGGGAAGGAGAGAAGGAGGGAGGGGCGGACATTGTTTTTCTTTCGGTTTATTGAGACAGGGTTTCTCTGTGTAGCTGTCCTGAAACTCACTCTGTAGACCAGGATGGTCTCGAAGTCCCAGAGATCTGCCTGCCTCTGTCTCTCAAGTGCTGGAATTAAAGGCGTGCACTACCAGCTCCCGGCTTCAGAATCTGATGCTTAGCAAGATCTCCAGGTGATTGTTATAAATGTGAAATTTGAGAAACGCTCTTCTAGAACATTCATTTACAGTATCATGCTATCTCAGACATGATTTCCAAATACTCTAACTGCCTACAGCCAAGACCAGGCCAGTGCAAGCAAGGAATTCAGGGTTCAAAATTGAAGAAGGCATTATCCTATTCTTGTATAACCTTGTGACCTAGCATTTTGAATGCCTTATCCCAGTTCTGGCCTGACCTAATGTACCCTGCACCTCTCCCATATATCGGGAAGATGCCTCAGAACCAATATATACTTTACACTGCTTTTGTGTCTTCTAAGGAGAACAGCAAAGACTGGGTAGTCAATGGATATTTAAGTAATTGAATAAAACTCTCTCCTCTGATCTAAGTATGCTAACAAATCAGCACAATACCTGGACATGCTGAAAAAGAGAATATACAAACAAGTGAAAATGCCTAACAAGTGTCTGGGGAAAGAATATTTATTTGATACCAGACAGCATCTAGAAAAATCATGTTAGAAAACTTTATGTGAGAAAAGAAAGAAAATCCACTGAAGGGCAAACTATGAATGCACAGAGAACTGGACCAGGCGCGGAAGTGTCTCTGAGAGTGAACCATGTGTATTATTATCTATGTCTTAATTCCACCATCTGAAAACAGAACAAGACCTTTGACTACATCATACAGCTATGAGGAAAGGACTCTGACAGTGAGCTGCCTTTGGTGAAGAGGCCGGGGAACTCAAAGTTGGTGAAGCATGGGACAGTAATGCTTCAGAGCCCCAAAGAGAAGAGATCAGAAGAAAAAGCCCTAAGGCCAAGACTACACTTGTGGATTAAAGGATCACTAGCATTTCACAAAGTAATATAAATGTTAAGAATAACATATAAAGCCGGGCGGTGGTGGCGCACGCCTTTAATCCCAGCACTCGGGAGGCAGAGGCAGGCGGATCTCTGTGAGTTCGAGACCAGCCTGGTCTGGTCTACAGAGCTAGTTCCAGGACAGGCTCCAAAGCCACAGAGAAACCCTGTCTCGAAAAACCAAAATAAAAAAAAAAAAAAAAGAATAACATATGACCTGGCTTTAAATTTGTGTCCAGAACCAAAAGGTTACTTATATAACATTCCTATCAGTGTTCTGGTTCAAGTGGAAAAACAAGAGAAGCTGTACACTACAGTCATAATTAACCTGTGCCATCTGGAAAGACATCTGTACTGGTACCTCATTAAGAGGAGTTTGCTCATCTGCGGCCCAGCACTAGCCCAGTCTGAAGGTATTTTGTCTGAAGCTCAGGTGGGTAATTAGGCAGCTCCAGGGCAAGGGTAATAACTGATGGTCCCATAACCAAAACCTAAAACACAATACAAAATGCATACAATGTTTTATTGCTAGCCAACCTCTCTGCTCTAGGACCTCACCAGGTTCCTAGTCATGCCAACCTACCTCAGTCCAGATCTAAAAGAAGTTACACAAAATGCTAGACAGGGGGCAAGAGAAATTTTGCAAACACAGAAAATGACCAAAGTTGAGCTATGTTTTCTCAGGTGCAGAAGATTTCAGTACCCACCCTGTGTGCCCACAGCAGACTGTGTCCTCCACAGAGAGCACACTCTGTGATCTGTCAGTGCCCACCCTGTGTGCCCACAGCAGACTGTGTCCTCCACAGAGAGCACACTCTGTGATCTGTCAGTGCCCACCCTGTGTGCCCACAGCAGACTGTGTCCTCCACAGAGAGCACACTCTGTGATCTGTCAGTGCCCACCCTGTGTGCCCACAGCAGACTGTGTCCTCCACAGAGAGCACACTCTGTGATCTATCAGTGCCCACCCTGTGTGCCCACAGCAGACTGCGTCCTCCACAGAGAGCACACTCTGTGATCTGTCAGTGCCCACCCTGTGTGCCCACAGCAGACTGTGTCCTCCACAGAGAGCACACTCTGTGATCTATCAGTGCCCACCCTGTGTGCCCACAGCAGACTGCATCCTCCACAGAGAGCACACTCTGTGATCTATCAGTGCCCACCCTGTGTGCCCACAGCAGACTGCGTCCTCCACAGAGAGCACACTCTGTGATCTATCAGTGCCCACCCTGTGTGCCCACAGCAGACTGCGTCCTCCACAGAGAGCACACTCTGTGATCTATCAGTGCCCACCCTGTGTGCCCACAGCAGACTGCGTCCTCCACAGAGAGCACACTCTGTGATCTGTCAGTGCCCACCCTGTGTGCCCACAGCAGACTGCGTCCTCCACAGAGAGCACACTCTGTCATCTCTGTCTTCATAGCTTCATCCCTTAAGCCCCTCTCTTCCACCAAATCAAATTCTCTCTGCAAAACACGGACCAAATCATGCTGGGTTCTGGAAGGCTCTTTAGCACATCCTCCACACCTTTACTACGTGTATCTAAACACAATAATACTGGTATCCTAAAAGCTTGTTATGAAACAGAAAATTTCAGAATCCACACAAAACCTCCTATATCAGAATGTGCAATCTAGCACATGAAATAATTTATATACACACTAAAGTTTGAGAAGTATTGCTATTATATTTAGCACTCATATTCACAAACTGCATCTATGAGCATATGCATCTCTACACTTGGTTCTTTGTTTTGTATTTGTTTTTTTGTGACAGGTTTCTCTGTGTAACAGGCTGGCCTGGGACTTACTTTGTAGACGAGGCTGACCTTGAATTCACAGAGACCCACAGAAAGGGATTAAAGGTGTGTGCCACCAACGCCCGGCTACACTTTTTAATGAAATGGTTCATTTAAAAAAAAAAACTGACAATTTTATTAAGATCTAACTCAAACAGTAAGAAAACAGCCCATTTTAAAAGTGCTTCCCAACAGCTGTGATCTTTTGTTTAAGTTCTGGTCACTCCTCACCGCGTGCTCTCACTTCCACCCACACCTTCCACACGCAGACAGAGTGCACGGCCTGTGTTCCGACACGTGGGTCATCAGGCTTGGCAGTCAGTGCCCCCCACCTAGCCATCTGCTGATATTTGGGTTAATTTCTGAGTATGCTGTGCAGCAGGAGTCCAACTTCATTCCGCAAAAAAAAAAATTGATTTAAAAATATGGCTGGGGGATGGCTCAGAAAAGCGATTGTTGTGCAAGTCTTAAGACCTAAGTTCACGTCTCTAGCACCTGCAGAAATGCTGGCGAGGGCAGCCTGCATCTGTAGCCCAGCACAAGGCAAGGATGGTGTCTGAGTTAAGGTTTTATTGCTGTGACGAAACACCACGACCAGTCTGAGGAGGTATATGACTTAGGGAAGTCAGGGCAGAAGCAGAGAGGCGGGAACTGAGGCGGAGGTCCCGTGGCCTGCTCACTCAGGACCAGCAGCCCAGAGGTAGCACCACGCACACTGAGCAGCCCTCTCATATTAATCATCCAGAAACTGCATCTCAGCTTTACCCACAAGGCACTCGTGTGCGGCATTTTCTCAATGCAATCAAAACGACTCTAGCATATACGCCAGTTGACACACTCGACAGGACACAACACAGCAGAGGGACTCCTGGAGCGTGCTGCCCAGTCAGGCTAGCCAATGTTTCTAGACACGTTAGAGAGTCCCGGGCTCAGTGAGAGATCCTGTGTCAGAAAGGAAGTAGAAAGTGACTAAGGAGGACACCTGATATTGACCTCTGGCACACACAATGCTCACACACACTTGCATGTGCACATACATGCACATATCAATTGGTATAAAGATATATAATCCGAACCATTTACAGACAACACTTGTTTTCAGTTCCAAAAGAAATATGCTTTCTATCAGGAGGAGTGAGCCCAGGTCTGGCTGTCTCTCCCACAGCTATAGATTAAGTGTTCTCCGTCAGCGGCCAAGGTCACTCTGCTGTTACAGCCAAGATTCTCTTCTCTACTGAGCCTATCTGATCATTCAGACTAAGTTTTAGGCTCATACTAAATCTCACATGGCCTAAAAGATTTCCCCCAAAGTGACAACTATCCTCCTATCAATAATGTAGAATTTGACAATACTGGACAATATAGAGTATTCTGTATTTTTCTTTCTTTCTTTCTTTTTTTCTTTTGTTTTAAAAAAACCTAGTTTTTCAAGACAGTGTTTCTCTGTAGCTTTAGAGCCTCTCCTAGAACTAGCTCTTGTAGACCTTGAACTCACAGAGATCCGCCAGCCTCTGCCTCCCTAGTTCTGGGATTATAAAGGTGTGTGCCACCACTGCCTGGTTCCTGGAAGCTTCCAATTTCAGCAACTGAGAGGCTGGGGCAGAAAGAATTATAAACCCAAGGCAATGTTAGCCTTGGGACACACAGTGAGAGCTGTTTAAAAAGAAAGGTGGGGGAGGGGTCCTTGACATGTCAATGACATACAAATGTCAAAGGCAAAGACAGATGCCGGAAATCGTGACAGCAATTAATAAATATTTCTCTTTCACTAAAATACAAAACAAGCATAAAGCATTTGCCCTTATAAAATTTACCTTTAATGCAGAAGACAAATATGAAATATTTTACTTATTTATATATAAATATTTTATGTGTATGGATGCCTTGCCTGCCATGTAAATCTGTGCATCATATGTGTGCCTGGTGCCCTTGGGATCAGGAGGGGGACTGGAGTTACGGATGGTTGTGAGCGGCCATGTGGCTTTGTGTGCTGGAGAATTAAAACCAGGTCCTCTGGAAAAGTGACTAGAACTTTTTTTTTTTTTTTTGATTTTCCAAAACAAGGTTTCTCTGTAGCTTTGGAGCCAGTTCTGAAACTTGCTCTGTAGACCAGGCTGGTCTCAAACTCACAGAGATCTGCCTGCCTCTTCCTCCTGGGTGCTGGGATTAAAGGCATGTGCCACCACTGCCCTGCTGGCAACCAAAACTCTTAATCCCTGAGCCATTTATGTCTGTAGAAATATTTCTTTTTTTTAAAGATTTTTTTAATTTATTATGTATACAGTGTTCTGTCTGCATGTATGCCTGCACACCAGATCTCATTACAGATGGTTGTGAGACACCATGTGGTTGCTGGGAATTGAACTCAGGACATCTGGAAGAGCAGCCAGTGCTCTTAACCTTTGAGGCATCTCTTCTAGCCTGAAATTATTTCTTATTTAAGTATTCTGAGCAAAGATAACACAGGCAAGGAGAAGAAAGAACGAAGGAGACAACGTTGTTGTTCCATACAGACAGTCAGCTTTCCCTAAGAGCTTTTCAGTATGTGCAGACCTGGGGAAAATGGACAGGGACAGACCATGTGGTGTGTCTAAAATGTACATTTTTCACTCCAAGAAGAGGCCTTAGTACAATATCTACTCTCTTCTCAATGAAGAAACAGCTGCAGACTCCAGTCTGGCACAGCTCCTCATCGCTGTGTCAACAAACAGGGCACATCTCCACAGGCCTCAGTTTATCCATCTAGAACATAAGAGGACTGGCTAAGATGGTGCCCAAGTTATTTTAAGCTAAAATAATGTAATTCACATCAAATTCATCTCACTCAAAATTTTTGGAATCAGCTACAATACTTTGCTTGCCAAAACTGCCAGTTTCCTTAGTTACCATAAAAGTAAAAAGCAAAATGCCTTTTAGTTTGGTGAAGTATGCCAAAGCTGAATACCACCAAATTAACTCAGCAACAATTTACCCCGGGATCTGTAGATATCAGGAGTGTGCACCGCCAAGATCACACCCTCCTATCACATGCCCATATACACACACATGCCACAGGCACCGATCTAGCATGCCCTTCTCTCCACCAGTGCTTTCCCTCAAATGCTCCCCCTACTGTGTGGCCCACTCCTTTCTATCTTGTAAGATGTAAGTCACTTATTACTATCTTTGTGAGATATTCTGAAATTTTAATCATTCATATACAGCCACTAAAAACTTATATTACATTTTAGCTCCAGACTGGAAGTGTAACAATAATTAATGCTTCTTGTGAACAGGATAGGATCCTGGTTGCCCTTTCTACCATAGCAGCATGGCTTAAATATAGGCTCATTTGTTTGAATACTTGGTCCTGAGTTGGTAGAACGGTTTGGGAAGGATTAGGAGGAGGTGTGTCACTGGGGGCAGCCTTTGAGGTTTCAAGATTCCATCATTGTCAGTAGGTAATCTTACAGATCCAAGTGTGAGCTCTCAGACCTCTGTTCCATCATGGACTCTAACCCTTTGAAACTATAAACCCCCCACTTTTTCCCCCCAAAACAGGGCTTCTCTGTGCAACAGTCCTGGCTGTCCTGGAACTTGCTTTGTAGGCCAGGCTGGCCTCAAACTCACAGAGTTCCGCCTGCCTCTGACCCCCAAGTGATGGGACTCCAGGAGTGACCTGGTGTCACAGTGCTTTGACACAGCAGCAGGAAGTAACTAACACAGCAGCTCGTAGCATCAAGGCACCGCTTTAAAGCGCCTTGATTTTGGACTGTTCAGCCTCCAGAACTGTGAGAAACAAATCACTGAAGACTACTTAGCCTAACATATTTTGGAACAGCAGTTTGAACACACCAAGCCATTCCTCAACTGGCAAATTCTAACATCTTTCATCTGGAACACTGTGATAGATTTTGTTTTTCTTTTTTTTTCTTTTTTTTTTTCTGAAATAGGATTTCTCTGTGGCTTTGGAGCCTGTCCTGGAACTCACTCTGTAGACCAGGCTGGCCTCGAACTCACAAAGATCCACCTGCCTCTGCCTCCTGACTGCTGGGTGGTGACGCACTTAATCCCAGCACTCGGGAGGCAGAGGCAGACAGAGCTCTGTGAGTTTGAGACCAACCTGGTCCACAAGCGCTAGTTCCAGGACAGGCACCAAAGCTACATAGAAACCCTGTCTCAAAAAACCAAAAAAAAAAAAAAAAAAAAAAAGTTGAGTTATTCGGAATTATCTTGTTACTTGTTTATTATCTAGTTTCCCTATTAGGAAACAAACTCCTCAAGAACAACGGCTATCTGTCTTGTTCACTGCTAAGTACTAGAACCTAAAAAAAAAAATGCCCGCTACATTAAAGATGTAAGCAGAGATGTCTATGTGGTAGTTTGTGTAAGAAACGCTCCCCATAATCTGGGACATTAGACCACTTGATTCCCAGTCGATAGAGCAGTTTGGGGAGGTGTGGCCTTGCTGGAGAAATTGTATCACTAGGGGTGGGCTTTGAGAGCTGAACGCCTTACCCAACCTCCAGTTAGTTCACTCTCAGCTTTACGCTCATCGTTCAAGATGTGAGCTCACAGCATCCTTATCTAGCCACCATGCCTGTCTGCTGCCTCTCTGTCTTGCCATTATAGACTGCATAAGCCAAAATAGAATCTTTTTGCTTTTTTTATTTTATTTATTATGAATACAGTGTTCTGCCTTCATGTATGCCTGCAGGCCAAAAGAGGGCACCAGATCTCATTACAGATGGTTGTAAGCCATCATGTGGTTGCTGGGAATTGAACACAGGACCTCTGGAACTTCTGAATCATCTCTCCAGTCCTCCTGCTGATCCTTTCTTCTATAAGTCACCTTGGCCATGTCTTACCACAGCAACAGAAAGTAACTAGGGTAGTCCCTGACTGACATTTTTACTTTATGATGACGTCACAGCACATGCATTCAATAGAAACCATTCTTCAAACTTCAATCATTTCTTAGGCTAGCAATACGTAACATAATACCTTCTTTTAAATTTTCTCCTTAAATTTGGCCCGGCGGCGGTAGCACATGCCTTTAATCCCAGCACTCAGGAGACAGAGGCAGGCAGATCTCAGTTGAGTTTGAGGCCAGCCTGGTCTACAGAGTTCCAGGACAAACAAGGTGGTTAAAGAAACCCTGTCTCAAAAAATAATTATTAAATATGTATGTGTGTGCGTGCGCAGGTCATGGTACGTGGGGAGGCCAGAGGTTAACTTGGGAGTTGGTTCACTCCTTCCATCATGGGTCCTCAGAACTGAACTAAGGTCAGCAAGCTTGACTAAGCACCTCGGCCCACTGAGTCACCTTGCTGGCCATTTTGTGATGCAGCTATGGCAGCAAGCCCAACTTCAGTCAGTCACAAGAGCACAAGGACAAACAACTGTTACCCTACAGGAGGCTATGGTGGGGATTAGAGAGCAAGTACAAAAAATGCATTTTTAGTTTCTATTTTCAACTTATCACGGGCTTACCAGGACAAATCTAATCATAAGTGAAAAAGAACCTGTATGTGAAGAAGTAAAGAATTACTAAACAATTTGAATTACATACTTAGACTTATGCCAATCATCTTAACACTCCAGAAGCTGATGGAGTCAGTCTGAGCTCCACAGTGAGGCCATTTCAGAACTGAAGACCAGGAGCTGGAGAGTCAGTGGTAAGGTGCTTGCTGTGCAAGCGTGAGGACCTGAGTTCAGATCTCTAATGTACCTCGAAGCACTACGGTGTGGCATATGGCAGGGACAGAGACAGGCAGGTCCTAGAGGCTCACTGGCCAGCTGGTCCAGCTAAAATGGCAAGTTCTACATTCAATGAGACCTTGTCGCAAAAGAAAGATAATGACTGAAGATAATGATGACAATGTGGAGAAGCAACACCAACATCAACTTCTGGCTTGCACTGGCATGGGCATGCTTAGCAATCCTCTGGTGCGCGCGCGGCACACACACACACTCACCTTTCTCAGCCTGGCATTCAAAGTCAACCTCATATTTAGCTCCAACCTACGTTATCATGTGATATGTACCTCTCCTTACTTGACCATAACTTTTTAAGCTCTCAGAGAGGGGCCTGGAGAGCTGGCTCAGCAGTTAAGAGCACTGGCTGCTCTTCCAGAGAACCCAGGTTCAATTCCCAACACCTATATGGCAGCTCACAGCTGTCTGTAACTCCAGTTCCAAGGGATCTGACATCTTCACACCAATGCACACAAAATAAAGCTAAATAAATTACTTTATTTTTTAAAAAAAGAAAGATTTCAGAGATAGGCTGGGCAGTAGTGGTATACACTTTTAATCCCAGCACTCGGGAGGCAGAGGCAGGTGGATCTCTGTGAGTTTGAGGCCAGCCTGGTCTATAAGAATTCCAGGACAGTCAGGGCTACACAGAGAAACTCTGTCTCAAAACAAACAAGCAAACAACAACAACAACAAATTCAGATAGTCACTTTATCTAGTTATAATCTCTAAAGTACTCTCCCAAGTAGTATATGATCTAATTAAATACACAATAGGATAAAATTTGAGAAGAGTGAATTTATATTGTTAGTGTACACCAGAAAGAGAGATGAGTCACATTACTAGGTTCAAATAAAGTATGACAAGAATACTTTATTAACTAGAATTAAAAGACCTAGTGCTTAACGTAGTGCCTGGTCCACCTTAAACTCTAAAAGAGTTAACTATTATTGACATCATCAGCATAAGAGGAAAAATAGGTGTTTTTGCAGAACACTAAATGATAACCTCAGAAGACAGACTCAATCCTAAGGGAAATAAAAAGTAAAATGTCACGCAAGGCTTCAGAGTTGCTGTTTGACACAGGGTTTCTCTGTATAGCCCTGGTTGTCCTGGAACTCTCTCTGTACACCAGGTTGACCTTGAACTCACAGAGATCTGCTTGCCTCTGTTTCCTGAGTGCCCAGATTAGAGGCATGCACCTCCATGCCTGGCTAGAATGAGTATATTCAATTATTCGTAACGCCAAAAATGAAAGGAAAAAGCTCAGGTGGCTTGCCCGTTTCCCGGTTTCTCCCAGCTGCCCAGAGCTAAAGCCTCCACGGCTATGACCCAGCATCCTCTTGGGAAAGTGACACTCTAGAGGAACTAATGAGTTTGTGTTTACCTACAGATTTTCCTCTGAGGAACACAAGTAACAGATGACTTCAAGAAGTAAAGATAGAGATGAGAAAAGACACTAGAAAGATCTTTAGTTAGCTTCCCAGGAAAGCTTTTAGGCTAAACAGCCTCCAGCCTCCATGTACTGAGACTAGTCCTCCAGGGCATCCTCTGAGAGAGGTGCAAACAAGCAGAATCTGGGAAAACTCAGGAAAAGTTAAAGCTATGCAGAATTTAAAATTCTAACCTGCTGGGCATAGTGGTGCAAGCCTTTAATCCCAGCACTTGGAGGCAGAACCAGTCAGATCTTGAGTTCAAGGCCAGCCTGGTCTACAAAGAGAGTTCCAGGACAGCCAGGGCTACACAGAGAAACACTGCCTCAAAAATAAACAAATCAAATTCTAACCGATCTAAACAACTACAACAGAGGTATTCAAAGAGAGACTAGGCTGGGGCTGGAGGGATAGCCCAGCAGTTAAGAGCCCTGGATGTTCTTCTAGAGGACCCAGGTTCAGTTCCCTGCACCTACAAGTGGCTTGCAACTGCCTGTAAATCTATTCCAGAGAAATCAGATGTCCTCTTCTAGCCTCTGCAGGCACTGCGTATACGGACGCAGATGCAGACAAATCACCCATAAAAATTAATTAAAAAAAAACAAAAAACAAAACGGAATAGGCTGACCATGAAAACATCACTTCCTAGGGATTTCAACATGGGCTGACGGATATGATTAAGGATGTAAGTTCAATAAAGATCTGAATGAAAGAACAGGTGCTGGGAATACGAGAGATGAGAAATGATACGGCTCACTGCCTGCTGGGGGAGTGAAGCAACACAAAACAACAAGGCCGACAGAAATCTGCACTGGGCACAGAGGCAGCAACAGCCAGTCAGTCCTGAGTCTGCACCTAGAACTTACTGGTACAGAGCAATGTGACATTACAGTAAAGGAAAAATGCTTCATAACCAGTTTATATTAAATGCTGGCAAAACCCTGGCATTGCTACACACGCCTAAAATCTCAGTACCTGGGAGACCAGCCTGATCCACACAATGAGTTCAAGGCCAGGCCTGGTTACACAGGTAAACCCTGTCTCAAGAAAAAAAAAAAAAGTGCCAAGTATGGTGATACACGCCTTTAATCCCAGCACTGGGGAGGCAGAGGCAGGCGGACCTCTGCACGAGTTCCAGGCCAGCCAAGATTCCATAGTGAAACCCTGTCTTTAAAAAGGAAAGAGAGGAAAGGTGAGGGGAAGGGACACGATAGGGAAGGTGGTAAGCACATCAGTTAACTTTTGTGACACAGCCCTCTCTCCCTTACTCCTCAACAGAATCCACACCTGCATTCCCATTTTTTCAAACGTGCCAAAAAATGAGCAAGGCACTAAGAAAGGTAAAAAGGATGAGAGATTTCCTCAGCTCAAGGGATCAAAATATTCCTCATTTATCTGTACTGTTCTTTCTCCTAACCTCTTTACTAAGCAGATGGCACCATAATTCCTTCTAGAAATGTATGAGCTATTTAGTCATAACAATCAAAAAGTGACTTACAAACAAAAAGCAAGAGTAAGCCACGGTGACCTCCTATACAGAGCAAGAGTAAGCCACGGTGATCCCCTATACAGAGCAAGAGTAAGCCACGGTGATCCCCTATACAGAGCAAGAGTAAGCCACAGTGACCTCCTATACAGAGCAAGAGTAAGCCATGGTGATCCCCTATACAGAGCAAGAGTAAGCCATGGTGACCTCCTATACAGAGCAAGAGTAAGCCACAGTGACCTCCTATACAGAGCAAGAGTAAGCCATGGTGACCTCCTATACAGAGCAAGAGTAAGCCATGGTGACCTCCTATACAGAGCATGGTGGCTCACACCTACAATCCCAACAGACTAAAATAGGAACTCAAAGCCAGCAAAGGCTATACAGCAAGAGCCTCTGTCAATAAACAACATAAAAATCCAACAATAAAAGCAAGGGTGAGCTGGCTGTTCCCTTAAACCCTTAGAAATATACCAGGAGGGCTGGAGAGATGGCTCAGTGGTTAAGAGCACTGACTGCTCTTTCAGAGGACCCGGGTTCGATTCCCAGCACCCACATGGCAGCTCACAACTGTCTGAAAATGCAGTTCCACGAGATCTGACACCTTCACACCAACGAACACAATAAAGTTAAATAAATCATTTAAAAAAAAAGAAATATACCAGGATATATATCAGAATAGACGGATTCCTAAAAGTCAAAGGTCACAGAATAGGAAGGTGTGCCCAAGACTTTTGTTTACTTCTTCACCAGCGTGATTCTCTCCTTCCCATCCCAACACTGCTGGTGTACATTATTGAGAATAATTACTTTCCCTCGTTCAGACATTCACTATGTATTAAGTACCCAACAGAACATGTTGGGAACACAAAGTATAACACTGGAATTCAGGACTTTCAATTTCAAAGCTGCAAGAGATCTCAAAGGTCACAGTCCCAAACAATCATTTCACAGATAAAGACCGAGGTACAGGAAGGTTGAAATCTAAGCTCATATAGTTTTTTATGAGTCATACTCTTGCCAGATACCAGAGATAAAATAAATAGGGCCTTCAAGGAGAAAACAGCTGGAAAAGATGAAAGCCACGACCGCCATCGAGTCACCTGTGGATATAAGGTCCACACTTACACAGTAGGAATATCAGTGAAGAACAGGACAAAAGTAGACAGCATTCATATTTCCCATAGAAGTTCAGACCACAGATGCTGCAATGGTCATTTACCTGTGTGCTTGGTGCTAGGTCGGTCTCTCTCACTATCTCTGCCTCAGTTTCCAAGTCCACAGAATGGTGACAATGACAGTACACCTGTCCTTTAAAACTGAGGTACTGGGCTGGAGAGATGGCTCAGCGGTTAAGAGCACTGGCTGTTCTTCCAGAGGACCTGGGTTCAATTCCCAGTACCCACAAGACAGCTTACAATTGCCTGTAACTCTACCTCCAGGGGATCTGACTCCCTTGCACAGCATACATGCAGACAAAATACCAATGCACATAAAGTAAAAATAAATAAATCATAAAATAAAAAACTGAGGTATTATGGGATTGGTATGTAATAAAATAATTAACTTTTAAAAACTGAGATATTAGAAAACGTGTTTAAAATACTTGCCCCAGAACAAGTACTCTATATCCTTTTGCCTTCAGTATTTTCTCTTGGGACTCTTTTCTGATGTGCCCTGGCTTCAGAATCCTTCTCAACACAGCTTTCTACACATCTGTTAGCAGCTGGCTATTTACAAATAAACACTAAAATCTGGGCCATATGCTTACTCTTTTAGTGGGTCTCTTCTCCTATTTTAGTGTGCTACCATTCATTTTACATGCATAGGGAATTCCAAAGACAGCTAGACGGTGGTGGCACGGGCATTTAATCCCAGAGGCATATGGATCTCTGTGAGTTTGAGGCCAGCATGGTCTACAAAGTGAGTTCCAGAACAGCCAGGACTTTAATAAAGAGAAATTTAAAAAAAAAAAAAAAAAGGAAAGAGAAAGAAATTCCAAAGACAGACACCTAAGGTTAAACTTCAGTCACATACACCTCAATCCCTCTGTAAGATCTAGCTTAGACCAAGAATCCCCAGAGAACCAAATCCGTGGAAACAAATGTCTACAGGGAGAGAGTCACAGGAGGAAAACATAAAACAAAGCGGCAACTACTGCTCTGAAAAAGCAAGAGAATAGAATTATCTCAGCCTGGGTTCTGGGGTTTTACCAAAGCAGCTGGAGTCGCTTCGTCATTAACTGCACCTACTCCACAGTGAGACATGTTCTCCAATGATCAGCCTTTGAGCCGTCCTAGTCTATGAACTCCACTGTCTGTGACCACCACACAGACACCTGGTGAGTAAACTGGGCATGGAGACACATCTGTAATCCCAGCATTCAGAGGCAGAGGACTGGTCAAAGTTCAACATCAGTTTGATCTATCTACATGTCGAGTTCAAAGCAGCCTGGGCTTCAGACCAAAATCTTATCTCAAAAAAGATTTGATGAATAAATTGGTGAACTAAAGAATAAGCCTGGGATAATGACGAAAGGCAGGGGAGCTACACGTGATAGCACACGCCTGTAATCTCAGCAGGGGAGCTACACGTGATAGCACACGCCTGTAATCTCAGCAGGGGAGCTACACGTGATAGCACACGCCTGTAATCTCAGCAGGGGAGCTACACGTGATAGCACACGCCTGTAATCTCAGCAGGGGAGCTACACGTGATAGCACACACCTGTAATCTCAGCTGGGGAGCTACATGCGATAGCACACACCTGTAATCTCAGCACTCAAACTGAGAGAGAACTACAAATTCAAGGCCAGTACGGAATTAACAGAGGGGCTTTGTCTCAATAAGACAAAAATAAGCAAAAGGCAGGGGGCAAAGTCTATTGTATAAATCAGAAAAGTCCTAGAAGCCGGGCGATGGTGGCGCACGCCTTTAATCCCAGCACTCAGGAGGCAGAGGCAGGCGGATCTCTGTGAGTTCGAGACCAGCCTGGTCTACAGAGCTAGTTCCAGGACAGGCTCCAGGCTCCAAAGCCACAGAGAAACCCTGTCTCGAAAAACCAAAAAAAAAAAAGAAAAGAAAAGAAAAGTCCTAGAAGCCAAGAAAGCCTTGGCTAGAACCCGAAAACACAGGTAAAACTTAGAAAGGAAAGGCTTTCAATATATAGTAGGTCAAGATCATCCTCAAGCCTGGTGCCAGCAGCACACCTTTAATGCTAGCACTCAGGAGACAGAGGCATGAGAATCTCTGTGAGTGAGTTTGAGGCAGGCTGCAAAGTGAGTTCCAGGACAGCCAGGGTACTTATATAGAGAAAGAGAAACACTGTCTCAAAAAAAAAAGGAGGAGGAGGAAGAGGATGAAGATGAGGAAGAGGAGGAAGAAGAAGAGGAGGAGGAAAAGGAGGAGGAGGAGAAGGAGATAACCCTTGGGTACATACTAAGTTTGGGGCCAGTCTGGTCTACCTAAGACTGTTTAAAGAGAGAGATAAAGACAGAAAGACAGACAACCTGCGCAGAACATATGAATTTTTCACTTGCGGCAATAATCATTCTTTATGACCAACAGTATGACATGGAAAAGCTATCAGTAAATTAAAGTTTATATAAAAACAATAACCCTTTTGGTTAACATTCATTTTGGTCCTCTCAGCAAAGAAATGCTGATTCAAGGTTTTGCTTCAAGTGTCTAAAAAGGGTATTTTGCTAAGCATGATGTACATGCCTGTAATCACAGCTGCTTGAGAAACTGAGACAAGAGGATCCTGAGTTCAAGACCAGCCTAGGAAACTTTTTTTAAAATATTTTTTATGGCTTATTTAACTTTTTTTTTTTATGTGCATTGGTGTGAAGGTGTCAGATCCCCTGCAACTGGATCTTCAGAGAGTTGTGAGCTGCCATGTGGTTGCTGGGAATTGAACCCAGGTCCTCTGGAAGAGCAGTCAGTGCTCTTAACCACTGAGCCATCTCTCCAGCCCCCAGCCTAGGAAACTTATCAAGACATTGCCTCAAAAGAAAATTTCAAAATAGGGCTGAGATTAGAAACACAGGGCCAGTGGTTAAAAGCACATGTTATACTGCAGGCCGGAGAGAGCAGTGATTAAGAGCAGTGGCTGTTCTTCCAGAGCACCTGGGTTCAATTCCCAGCACCTGAATGGCAGCTCACACCTGTCTAACTCCAAATCTGGAACCCCCTCAAACAGACGTACATGCAGGCACAACACCAATGCACATAAAATACAAATAAATAATTTTTAAAAAATAAGAAAAAAGCCAGGCAGTGGTGGTGCACACCTTTAATCCCAACACTCAGGATGCAGAGGCAGGTGGATCTCTGTGAGTTCAAGGCCAGCCTGGTCTACAAGAGCTAGTTCCAGGACAGGAACCAAAAGCTACGGAGAAACCCTGTCTCGAAAATCCAAAAAAGAAAAAGAAAAAGAAAAAAGAAAAAAAAAATAAGAAGAAAGAGAACACATGTTGCTCTTGCAGAAGACTCAAGTTCAGTTCCCAGCACCTACACTGGGTAGTTTACAACCATCTGTTTGTAACTGCAGCGCCAAGAGATGTGGCACCCTCTTCAGGACCCTACAAATGCTGGCACACCCGTGCGTCTTCACATAGACACATAAATTAAAATGAATTCTTTTTAAAGAAAAGACAAAATGGCCTTAGTATAGCATCTAAACTCATACGGCTACTGTAGGTAAATGAGACAATAAAGGTACAGAGCTTTACACAGCAGAGACAGTGCCCGTTTCTACTGGCGGTCCTTCCCACCCATCCTTCCATCCTCCTCTCCAGGAGAAGCTATCACCCACGCCTACACTGCCCGTCGGCTTCCAGAGAAAGCGTCAAGGAGAGAGGGGGCTATGAATACACTGCTGTTCCTGTGTGTCCCAGGGACAACCGATTTCTAAAACTATTAGGAAGAATACTCTGAAGAAGGGCTGGAGAGATGGCTCAGAGGTTAAGAGCACTGCAGGTGTGTTCCTTGTGCCTCACAGACTCTCAATCTAACAGTTTCGAGGTAGCGCTGTGACGGCTATTGCACACTTCCTCACGGGACTGACTCGCCTGTGAATTCCCAAGGCATGGAACACAGTGAGCCCCCATAGTTACGAATGATCAATGCAATTCACCTTATCGCCCGCTGGGTAAGGCCTGAGCACACAAAGCAGAGGCGACGTGAGCAGACGCATACAAACTGAGGTCTGTCAGGCCAGACCTGGCTCTTTCTGGAGCTTCACGTAACTTCCTGTTTCTCATGTTACTTTCTTAAACTCATAAAGGGAGAGAACCAGTTCGCACAGAGCTTCCAGACAGCAGTGAAATATTCTTTCTCGGAAGATAGCACAAGCAAGGAGGGTTATGAGATAGATGCTAGTGGCTTCATAGAAAGTCGACCTGTAGCCCCAACACTGAAATATGTCTCATGCTACTACTCGTACCTAAGTCCTTAAAAATTAAGAAACAAGAAGCCAAAAATTAGCCAGGCAGCAGCACACACATGTAACTCCAGCACTCATGAGAGAGAGAATCAGTCCAGTGACAGCATGGAGCACATATCAAGACCCTGACTCCAAACACTAAGACATACGAAACTAAATGAAGACCCATGACTAACAAACCATAAATCTTAATTTCAGTACACTATTTATTATTTTAAGGTGCCTTTAAAATATCCCAATTGATAGTAGCCAACTGTAAATACAGAAACTTACAACTAGAAGGGGCCTTGGAGGTTATTTCTTCAACCGCTGCACCTTCACAACAAAGGAGGACTCAAACACATTTAGTCTTTAGCGACTGGCAGGTAAGAAACTAGGCCACCTGTTACCTGTTAGTCTTGGGCTCTCACTCTATTCATTCCAACCAGAAGGGGGAAATGAAAACAAATTAGCCTCACACCATGCAATTGCCATTATTGCTACACCTACTTCCTTCCTGAGACTCTTCACCAGTCTATCCCATACTGAACACAGAACAGGGGCCCTCAGAAATGCTCACCGTCCACAGATGCCACCACTCCCCCACCCCTCTGGTACTATCACAATCCATAGCACAGAGAAGACACAAAGACCCAAAGCAACTCTAACCATCACTAACCATTTGGCATCAGATTGCCCCTTATGTTTCTTACCTTCACTTCCTTCTACGAGCCCTGCACTTTTCATTTCTTTCAAGCTCAAGGACCTCCAAGCCCGCAAGCCACTCAATACCCAGATTGCTAAATCTATGAGATAAAGGATTCATACTTTTCCAAGCTCACGTTGAAGAAACCCGGGAGAGAAGGGAATGGAGGGTGAAAGAAGAATATGAAATAAAAACCCAGTCAGCACCTGGAAACCGTCCCCTAGACCTCCCTCAAACCACCGCTATTCTTGTCCTCCAAAGCCTCTTCTTATCCCGTAACTATAGACTTCACAAGAGCAAAGTCTCTGCGTCCCAAGCACTTAGCCCAGAACTTGTCACAGAAGTAACAATATTTGGTCAATGAAAAGATGGACCGTTTCTGTTACAAAATTATTCATTCATTCACAATTATTCATTCATTCCTTGACCAAAACTTTACTGGGCATGCGGTATGTACAAACCCTAAAATGTAAGAATAAATAAGTTGGTCCCTACCTAAAAATAATTCAAAGCTGTAATACTAGTAATTAGTATTGCTTCCCGATCTGTGTCCCCAACCTTCAGATCAAGCTTGGAGTCCTTTCCCACAGGGAAAGCCTCCGCCTTGCCTTACAGAAGTCCACGCCCCTCCAATTAATGCAACTCTTAGCCCCTTAGTTCTACCTTGGACCTCCATCTAATAATCTCAAAATCTTTAAAGTTCCCGTCCCTCTGGCCTCTGGTCTGCCATCCATCACCACCTTTTAAGCTACTGCCAATCTACTGCACCAGGACCGCCTCGGGGTCCCTGAGTCAGAAGCCCTCAGATTTCCCTCACGGAAAATCCGCCTCCCTGTCAGCTTCCTAAGGATCGTTCCCGTTTCTCCTGGAGTCTCCGGCTCCTATTCCTCACTTCCTCTCCTTCCACTTTGAAGCCGTCTCGCCTTTCTTGTCCCTCAACTCCTCTTACCTCATCTAGCTCCCTTTCCGCAACAGCACCTCCTCCAACCTCCACCTCCACCACTGCCGCCATCTTCACGGCCAGCCCCCACCCGGGTCCCCGCGAGCCAGCTGCTTCCGCCGCTCGGGCGCTTGTAGCCAATCGGAGGCGCGGCCTGGGCGGAGCACCAAGACAGGCTGATGCCTGGGAGGAACCAAGAGACCTTCTACCTGCTCCTTCGGAATTAAGAGGGGGCGACTCTCGTGCACTACCAAGCTTCAACAGGAAGGCGTTCTCGAGAAAAGAAAACTTATTCTTGTTATTTTAGCCGAAACATTTCAGCAATTGTCACCGTAGTGAGCAAAAAAATGTGAGTCCGTGAATGTGTTAATCTCGCGACGCTCCCTCTCTAGGGCTTTGGGCAGAGACGCGTGTGCACTAAGAACTACATTTCCCATGCAGCATCGCGTCCGACCCGGAAGTTTAAATCCCGCTCTCTACGGGAAGAGTATAGTGAATAAAAATATACATTAAAAACACAAGCACGCGGGGTTTTTGTTGGTTTGAGGTGAGTAACTACTGTTTTGCCTGGATGGGAGCCATCTTTCAGAAATAGCGGCTTCTTAAAGCCTCAAAACGCTTTCCTGCGCTTCGGTAGTCAGAGTGGCGCTCGGGACAGAAGGCGTAGGTTCGGTGGACGGAATTGGCGGGAGAATAAGATTGGAGCCCGGGAGTTGATGCTGCCCCGACTTCTTAAGGTTCATGGACACGGGTGAGAGGTGTTGGGATTTGTCGATTGGAGAGGAGTAGCTGAAAGGGAGGAGGGTGGCCAACAAGAAAATGAACGGAGCAACCCATTCCGGGATCTTAAAACTTCAAAGAGACTGAGAGCTGCAGAACCTAGGGGAACGTCAGTGATTGCTAATCATCTATGTGTTTTCTTCCTCTTATATTAGATATTTAAGAATGAGTCAAACAAAAATCCTATTCTCCAGGTGCTCACAAGTGTTGTCGAGAGACATAAGACATAACCATATAGTTGTTACATGAGGTGTTTGTGTGTGCGTGTCAGTATCCTGGCGCCCCTTGGGAACCCCTCTGCTTAGGGCTAGCAGTTCCCTGACTGTACGAAGTGTAGAGATACCTTTAAGAGACAAGTCCGCCCACTCCGGATCTCTCTCACTCTCTCACTTGCCACTGAGGCACCACCACCACCACCAGTCTCTGACTCTCTGTTTCTCTCTCATTTTCTCTTTCCTTTAGCTCAATTAAACTCCACACACAAACTGTCTGTATGCTTTTTTTGTCTGTCCCTCACCCGCCATGGGACCCACGGCGCCATATCATAACTGTGTGTTTGATTTGAACATCAAAATAAATTAGATTAAACAAGTTGTAAAGTGTGTGTGTGTGTGTGTGTGTGTGTAATTTGAACATCAAAATTAAGTTAAACAAGTTGTAAAGTGTGTGTGTGTGTAATTTGAACATCAAAATTAAGTTAAACAAGTTGTAAAGAGAGCAAGTATTCCAAGCAGGAGCACTAGCGTGAGAAATAGAAATCTTTGGTATGGATAGATTGGGAAGCCATTATGGCCAGGAATGTATCAGGATTCATGGACTCATATTTTCAGGGTGAATATTTGAAGAAAAATTCAGGTCTGGCCGGGTGGTGGTGGCGGCGCACGCCTTTAATCCCAGGCAGAGGCAGGCGACTCTGAGTTCGAGGCCAGCCTGGTCTACAAGAGCTAGTTCCGGGACAGGCTCCAAAGCTACAGAAAAACCCTGTCTTGAAAGAAAAAAAATTCAGGTCTGATGGTACATGCTACTCTTGGCTGAGGCAAAGTCACCTGATGCCAAGAGTTCAAGTCCATCCTGGCATGAACATGACTCATACCTGAGGTGCCAACATTTGGGAGGCTGAGGCAGAAGGATTTGGGGTCTGGGGTTCAGGGGTTGGACTAAACAACACAGTAAGACCTTCATCTCAAAAATAATTTCTTAGAAACCAGCAAGGTGGCTCAGTGTGGGGGCTGGAAAGATGGCTCAGAGATCAAGACTACTTGCTGTTTTGCAGGAGACCCAGATTCAATTCCCAACACCTACATGGCAGTTCACGATCATCTGTAACTCTGGTTCCAGATCTGACACCCTCTTCTGGCTTTCTCCAGCACCAGACACACATAAGTGTATATAGATATATGTGGGCAAAATACTCGAATACATTAAATATAAATCGTTTTTAGGAGAAAAGAAGATGGCTCGGTGGCAGAAGGCAGCTGCACCAAGCCTAGTGACCTACATTCTGTCCCCAGGACCCACATGGTGGAAGGAGAAGATTTGACCCCTGCAAACTGCCTTCTGACCCCTGCATGTATATACCCATCACATGCACACAAAACAAATACATGTAAAAAAAATTTAATAAAAACATTTTGGCCAGCTTGGGCTGCATAGCAGATACAAGGTCAGGCAGGACTGTGTCCAGAGAGAGAGAGAATCTTGAAAGAGATCCCTTTACCTATAGACATTCAGATATCTTCAAAACATTTGTTACCGGAGGATTGTTGACTATGAATGATGGACACATAAGAGTTAGTTCTCTGTCTATTTTTGCATATATTCAGATTTCCAGCCTTGGCCAGAATTGGTGACACACGCCTTTAATTCCAGCACTAGATAGACAGAGGCAGGCATCGCTCTGTGAGTTTTGGGCAAGCCTGGTTTACAAAGCAAGTTCCAGGACAACCAAGGCTGCTACACAGAGAAACTGTGTCTCAGAAAACTAACTAAATAAAAACTACATTTTCAGTCTAGAGAAACGGCTCATTGAGTAATTTGTTGTGCATTCTGACCTGAGTTCAGATTCCCCAAACCCACGAAATCATTTTCAGTCTAGAGAAACGGCTCATTGAGTAATTTGTTGTGTATTCTGACCTGAGTTCAGATTCCCCAAAACCACGAAATCAGGAGCCTGGTCTACATAGCAAGTTCCAGGCAAGCCAGAAACTGGTGCTTGTGATTTCAACGCTGGGAAATAGAGACAGGAGGACCCTGGGGACTTGTTGGCAAGCCCACCTAGCCAGTCTTTGAGCTAGATTAAGTGTTTCAAACAGTAAAGTGGAGAACGGTAGCGGACACCTGGTGCTGACCGCTGGCCTCAGGAGTACATACATCTGTGTGTACTCATAAAAAGTTTATGAGCTGCCGGGCAAGGTGGCGCACACCTTTAATCCCAGCACCCAGGAGGATCTCTGTGAGTTCGAGGCCAGTCTGTTCTACAGAGTTAGTTCCCAGACAGACAGGGCTACACAAAGAAACCCTATCTCAGAAAAAAGAAAAATAAAAACAATGGTTGATCCATCTCACTGACCCAAGGATACTCTTTTCTGAATCAGGGTCTGGCTATGCACCCCCAAGCTAGCCTTGAACCTGCTATGTGGCGCAGACTGGCTTTAAACTTGTGTCCTCTTGCCTTAGCCTTCCAAGTGCTAGGTTCATACGCAGGGGACTCCACACCTAGCTTGGAGGAATGAAAGCTAATTTAGGAAGATTGACTGAACAGACCGCAGAACTATATAATGTATTTAGCTGTACGTTTGTTGCCCGTCCTCATTGTGTCCCAGTCTCCTAGGGACATACAGGTAAACGATTTAAGGCACCGTTCATGTTCTTGGGAGCTTACCTGTTTTAAGTCCAGCGTTACTATAATAACTTTTTAATTTTTTTAGTTTGCTGCTTTGTTTCCTTGAGGCTGTCTTGCAATTGTGGGGTTGTAGGGGATGGGTATCTAGATGATTCATATTTGCTTCCTACAGGCCTGTGGTGGCCCTAAGAAACAAGCCTACTTCTGTAAATAATTCTTGCTTTCAAAGAAATAAGAATGGGTAACTTATGCTACTTTTGTTCTTTTTTTTTTCTCCAGGAATAAAGTGAGGATTCTTGTTCTCCCAAAAGCAAAACCTAGGCAGTGGTACTGTGGGGACAGAAGATATCCTGGGAGGAAGCATATTTGGCTTGTACTTGAGGAAACTGGTGACCTCAGATGGCTCCTGTGAAAATCAGCCACGTCGTCTCATTTTCTTCTCAGGCACGTTCAGTCACCATCCATTGACCCCTCTTTCCTCTCACTACACTGATCTTTTTGAGGGGTGACATTTGGGTGGCTAGGTCTGTTTTACAGCAGCATCATTGGTCGGGTATAGTTCCCAGGCCCTAATGGGAACATGTAGTAGTACTTGGCGGAGATTGTGATAGTGAGAAGCCTCTCCACACCCATGTGGTGACTCACAACCATCCTTAACCCCAGTCCAGGGAATCCAACAGATATGTACTGGTGCACATATATGCATTCTGGAAAAACATTCATACTCATAAAATAAAAGTAAACAAATTATTTTTTTAATCTGCACACATTTCAGAGAGCCCCCTTAGATGGTGCTTAGGAACTACTATATTAACCCTTGAAATAAAGTAAAAATTCTCTTAGCCTTCCTCACCTGGACATAAGCTTGGGCTGTCACAGTTGTCCTCTTCCTCTTCCTTTTTTCTTTCCTTCCTTCCTTCTTCCTTCCTTCCTTCCTTCCTTCCTTCCTTCCTTCCTTCTTTCTTTCTTTCTTTTTTCTTTCTTTCTTTCTTTCCCAAGTCTCACTATCCCTGACTGGCCTAGAACTCAGGCTGGCCTCAAGCCCTTTGTTCGAGTACTGTTTGCCTTTGTGGGTATGTTGTTGTGGTGGGTTGTTTTTGTTTTGTTTTGTTTTGTTTTGTTTGAGGGAAGGTCTTGCAATGTAGCTCTGGCTGACCTTGAACTCACTGTGCCCCAAATTGGCTTCAGACTGAAGTCACCTGCTCATCCGAATGAGTGCCTCATATATCCACTATCCATGTTTTGTCAGAGAATCTCAGAAAACACAGCAGTCTTCTAACATCATGGTCTCTATAAGACTGCTCTAGAAGCTGAGAAGAAGGATGAAAGTATGTCTTTAGAGCCAGACGGTGGTGATTCACACCTTTAATCCCAGTACTTGGGAGGCAAAGGCAGAGGGCTCTCTAGAAGTTCAAGGCCAGACTGGTTTACTAGAGCTAGTTTCAGGGTAGGCACCAAAGCTACAACAGAGAAACCCTGTCTCAAAAAGGAAAGAAAGAAGCCGGGTGGTGGTGGTGCACGCCTTTAATCCCAGCCCTTGCAGAGGCAGGCGGATCACTGTGAGTTCGAGACCAGCCTGGTCTACAAGAGCTAGTTCCAGGACAGGCTCCAAAATCACAGAGAAACCCTGTCTCGAAAAAAAGGAAAGAAAGTCTTTAGCCTCCCTCCCCAACCCATATTTTAATTAGAGCATTACTTTTATTTTATGAGAAAAATATTCACACACATGTGAAATTGCAGCTTAAAGAAGGATTTTATTACTGAAACAAAACAAGACAACACATGAAAAACCATGAGTCAAAGCTGGGTGCAATTGGGATTAGAGAGGTGGCTCAATGGTTCTGAATGGTTGCTGGTTTCCCAAAGGACCCTGCTTTAGTTCCCAGCACCCACATGACACAACTGTAACTCTAGCTCCAGGGGATCTGACACCCTTTCCAGGCTGCTGTGGGCACATGCAGGCAAAAACACCCATATACATTTTAAAAAGTGGGGATATGTATGTGCATAGGTGCCTGCTTATACTCCCAGCACTTGGGAGGCAGAGTCAGAAGGTCATCCTTGAGATCCTATTTCTGAAAAACAAAAACCATGAATATGGTTTTCTCTTTTGCTTATAAAGAAGCTTAGAACTAGAGGAAGAAAGTTATTTCTTTGCTCAAAGCTGCTCAACCAAAAAGGATTTGCATTAGTGAACTTGGAATTTTTTGTTGTTGTTGTTTTGTTTTTGTTTTGTTTTGTTTTTCGAGACAGGGTTTCTCTGTAGCTTTGGAGCCTGTCCTGGAACTAGCTCTTGTAGACCAGGCTGGTCTTGAACTCCCAGAGATCCGCCTGCCTCTGCCTGGGAACCTGGAATTTGTTAAATCTCAACGTCACTGTCGATGACTTTGAGTAATCACTTCTGTGTAAGCATCGGTTGTAAATTAGGACTACAAGCTCTTGTTGGCTGCAGTGACACTCTCATCTACAGCTCCAGCCCTCAGGAGGATTTGTGTTTGGGTCTAGCCTGGACTAAATAAACAAAGACTTATTTCATAGGATTATATTGGGGGTAAATACATGTGTGTGGGGGCTGGAGAGATGGCTCAGAGGTTAGAACATTGCACTTCCAGAGGTACTGAGTTCAGTTCCCAGCAACCACCTGTGGCTCGTAACCACCTATGATGGCATCTGATGCCCTCTTCTGGTGTGCAGTCAAACATGCAGACAGAACATTGAAATAAATAAACCTTTAAAAAGCTAAATAAATGTGTGGAGACTGAAGCAGCAGTCAGGGAACCAATATGGGTCTGACCTAGCCTTCTGCATGTATGATTTGGGTGGGTAGCTGTGCTCTTGTGGGGCCCCTAAGAGTGGGAGTGGGGGCTGTCACAGGCTCTTCTGACTGCCTTTGGGACCCTTTTTCTCCTGGAGTGCCTGGTCCAGACTTAATATGACAGGATGTGCCTCGTCTTATTGTGATTTGATATGCATGGTTGGTTGATATCCCTGGGAGGCCTGTCCTTTTTCAAAGGGAAACAGTTGTAGCACCATGAGCTGGCTTACCAGGAAAGATCTTAACCTGTGTCTGTCTGGAGTGGGAGAATCATGGCAACTGCCTGATTCGGCTTTTTTTTTTTTTCCCAGTATTTTGTTTTTTGGTTCTTTTTACCTATTTAATTTTTTGTCCTATCAAAGGCCAAGCAGTTTTTTTTTATTAATTAACCAATGAAACAACAGATAGAAAGACGACCCTCCTCCATCATTGGAGGACTGGATCGAGGGGAAGGAAGGGAAACAGTGGTCGTGATGTAATATATGAGAGAAGAATAAAAAGAGAAAAAAAGCAAAGGTTTGTGTAAAGGTCTTATGAATAAAGAACTATTTAATGTTGTGTAGTGTATAAAAGCTCCAGTTTTAGAAATTTGGAATTCTGCTTTGTTTAGTTTTTTAGGTGAGTTTTGAAACCCACAAACTTTATTTATCTATTAACTAAGCAGAAGAAATAGTAACAAGTCAAGAATCCTTAGGAGGTACTCCTAATGCTAAGTTAGGTAGAAGTGGTGTCTACTGCGTGAGAGTCAGGCTGAGTTGCATGATGCCCGGGGTGCCTTTCTCTCATGTGGAGGAGCCTCAGCAGAAGGGACTGTAGATGTCCGTGTTCCAAGGTGGCCTTTCTTCCCTTGGGAGCTCAGAAACACTCCTAATTCTTCTCATCCTCTCTCATGTAGGATCCCAAGTATCCTGTGGAGAACTTGCTGAACCCAGACAGTCACAAGGGACCTTGGCTCAGCTGTCCTCAGGACAAGAGTGGACAACTGAGGGCAGAGCTTCAGCTGGAGAGGGTGGTGCCCATAAGTTACATCGATGTCGGTGAGTCAGTTTTCAGGGCTTTTGAGGGAAAGCACAGGCATGACGTGACTAACCATTCCCCTCAAATGGCTCAGTTCATTTGGACGGAGAAGCCTTCTGGAGTAAGCCCTGCCTAGGTGTGAAGGGGAAATGTGGTGTTTGCCCTTGGAGAAGGTTTGGTGTTGGAGAACTCTCGGGTCTTCATCCATACAGAATACAACGTAGAGCAGAGGTTCTAGCTCAGTTGGTAAAGACCTTGCCTAGTACATGAGGACTTGAGTTTGATCCCCGGAACCCACATTTAAAGCCAGGCATAGACTAGGGACAGGTCCCAGTGGGAAGGCAGCTGCCATTCGAGTGTAAGGATCTGAGTTTGAATTCTCAGAATCCACATGAGAACCAGGTGGGATAGTCCACATTTGTGCTTCAGTGCTCCTGTGGTGAGGTGGGAAGCAGAAAAGTTCATGGGTAAACAAGTGTGTCTAACACAGCAGGGAGCAACAGGCAACCTGCCTCAAACAAGGTAGAAAGGTGAGGGCTCCTGCTTAAAGCTGTCCTCTGGCGTCTACTCACACACACAAAAGCCAGTTATGGTAGCTCACTCCCTGTAATGCCAGCGTGGGAGGTAAAGAGATCACTGATGTCTGCATATGACCCGAGCTGGAGACATCTGAGAGGAGGGAACCCCAACTTTATAAATGCCTGCAGCCTATTGGTGGTGGCGCACACCCTTAATCTCAGCACTCAAGAGGCAGGAGAATCTCTATGAGTTTGAGGTCAACCTGGTATACAAAGCAAATTCCAGGACAGCCAGGACTGTTACATAGAAACCTTGTCTCAAGAAACAAAGAAAGGCCTCTGTAAGATTTGCTGTAGCGTGGTGGTGGTGCATACCTTTAATTATAGTACTTGGGAGGTGGGGGCAGGTGAGCTTAAAGCCAGCCTTGTCTGCAGAGCATGTTCCAGGACAGCCAGGGCTACACAGAGAAGCCCTGGGGCTGCTGGAGAGATGGCTCAGTGGTTAAGAGCACCAACTGCTCTTCCAGAGGAAACAGGTTCAATTCCCAGCACCCACATGGTGACTAACAAACATCTCTAACTTCAGTGCCAGGGGATCTGACTCCTCTTCTGGCCTCTGAGGGTGTCAGGCACACACGTGATACACAGACATGGGTGCAGGCAAAACACCCATGCTCATGAAATACAATAAAAGACAAGGTGGCCAGCCCCTGAGGAACAGCAGCTGAAGTTTTTCTCTTACTCTATACACGGGGAGCTTGCATTCGTGTGCCCATAACCTAAAGAAAATGCAGTGTGGGTGCTTCTAGAACTGTGCTGGGCGCTCTGCTCTGGGTAAAACCTTAGGGCACCGGCATAGTAATCAATCGATACTAACAAATAGAATCCTTATCGCCTCTAAAGGTCAGTGTCAGGAGGATGCTGTTGAGCCCACTGTGCACAGGAGATTTTAGATGCCGGGCATAATGCCACAGCCCTTTAACCCCAGCATTCAGGAGACTGAAGCAGGCAGATTTCTTGAGTTGGAGACCAACCTGGTCTACATAATTGAAACTCCAGGCCATCTAAGGCTACAGTAAGACTCTGTCTCAAAGACAAACAAACAAAGAAATGGCCTTAGAATTTTCTAGACTAACCAGGTGTGATAGCACACACCTTTAGTCCCAGTGTTTGGGAGGCAGAAGCAGGTGGATCTCTACGAGTTCGAGGCCAGCCTGGTCTACAAGAGCTAGTTCCAAGACAGGCTTCAAAGCTACAGAGAAACCCTATCTTGAAAAACCAAAAGATAAAAAGAAAGAAAGAAAAAAAATTAAAAAAGAAAAAGGAACAGTTAGGGTAGGGACTACTGTCTGCTTTCTCAGGACAGAAAGACGTTGGGTTCATTAACGGTGATTTCCAGGACAGGTTTCAGGCTGTGGTGGCCATGGTGAACCTTTACCATCTTTTAATGGACTGGGGTCTCATTGCATTCCAGTTGGCAGCTCCCTGAGTGACCCAGTGTTGCCAGAACTTTCTGTCTTCTGATTCCACCCTGTGTTGTCATGTATGGCCATTCTCTCATCGTTATCCTTCTTTCCGCTCTGTCCCCAGGTAACTGTGGCTGTGCTTTCCTACAGATTGACGTGGGCCGTTCTTCCTGGCCTCCAGACAGACCTTTCGTCACCCTTCTCCCTGCAACCATGCTGATGTCCCCCGCTGAGTCAAAGGAGGAGAAGAACCGCTCTGGAGTCCGGATGTTCAGAGCGGGTACAGAGGGCAGCTGTGCGGGCTTTCCGAGGACAGATGCGGTACAGAGGTGGCTCTAAGGGCTGCTGGGTGTGGACCATGGAAGGAAGCCTTTGCCTAACTCCATGTGCTAGAACACAGTAAGCTAGTGCTTGCTTGTGAGTTTTGCCTGCTGGGAATTCGGGGCAGCCCAGGCTAGCCTTAAAGACTTACTGCCTTAGCACTCCGGTGCCGGAACTGCGGGTATATATGCTACCACACCAGGGACTGCTATGTTTTTGTTTTTTTGATCCTTATTTTATTTAATCCCTAACACCACAAAAAGAAAAAAGTATAGAATAAATTTTTGTTTATGGTAAAAAGCTATATGTTGGCTATAATTATATAATATATAATGTTTCGGGCCGGGCGATGGTGGCGCACGCCTTTAATCCCAGCACTCTGGGAGGCAGAGGCAGGCGGATCTCTGTGAGTTCGAGACCAGCCTGGTCTACAGAGCTAGTTCCAGGACAGGCTCCAAAGCCACAGGGAAACCCTGTCTCGAAAAACAAAAAACAAACAAACAAACAAACAAAAAAATATATATATAATGTTTCATGAATTCTGCTTATGTGAATCTATGTTCAGTTGTTGTGCCCAGATTACGACCCCCAGAGAGAGACCACCAGAGAGGTCCAGACTGTAATAAGCAAGGTTTAATCAGCATAATACAAACATGTTTGGAACTCATCTCCATCCCCGTTGTAGTGAGGTAGAGAGAGGAGTTGTATCTCCTCTGTGGGGTAAGCTTTTAAAGGCATAACCTCAAAGAGAATCTTTGAAGATGCTTTGGCACGGGTGCAAGGACTTTTGCTCCCTCCCATTCTGCTAAGTCAGCTTTTTCCTTGTTCTTAGAGCAAGGCCACTGTTTCTGAGTTAGGCCATCTTTATCAGCCTGTACCAGGTGGCTGGCTGGGCTGAGCTAAGTGATCTTGTGCTCGGAATCTCCCAGGTGGGAGAGGGGAAGGCCACTATCTTCCTGGGAAAACATTCTGCTAGGAAATTTCTTCTCGCCCCTTTGAGAATAAGGGGTGAGGGTCCTACCCAGTGAGCACTGTAACAGGTGATTAAGTCATGATTCCTGGATGCTAGGGAATTGCGATCTGTTTTTCTGTGTTTATTTTTTTTTCTTTCTTTTTTTTTTTTTTAAACTTTTATTTATTTATTTATTTAACTTTATTATGTTTGTTGGTGTGAAGGTGTCAGATCTCATGGAACTGCATTTTCAGACAGTTGTGAGCTGCCATGTGGGTGCTGGGAATCGAACCCGGGTCCTCTGGAAGAGCAATCAGTGCTCTTAACCGCTGAGCCATCTCTCCAGCCCTGTTTTTCTGTGTTTAAATTGGAGGTGTTTCTCTCATTGTAATGAAAGGGTGAGATTTTGGAAGCGCTGTGTGCAGTATAGAGGATGATACACTGACTGGATGGTGACAGGGTCAGAGGTGTAAAGGTGGTGGGCGTGGCTTCAGTACTGGGAATGGCTGCGTAGGTGGGAGGGGGCAGTGTGAGGGAGGAGATGGAGGAGTGATTAGAAGGCCAGGAAGTAACTGCTGAAAGGGCCCCACCTTGGCTGCCTGGCAGGCCTTTCTCTGCTCTCAGAGCCTGAGGGGACAGGACTGGTAACCTCCACGTCACCGCCTGTGTAGCCTTAGCCTTGTCTATCTTCCTTTTCTTCAGTTTTGGACTTTCTCCCTTCCTGCCTCCTGACTGATAACGGTTAATGCAACACATTTTCTTCTCTGTTGCCCAGTCCTGTGCAAGTGTGAACGAGCATGCTCAAGAGAGCACACACGCACACACAACCCTCTCTGTCTTCCTATCTCTAGACCTAAAACTTGCTTTGCAACCAAGGTTAGCCTTGAACTCCTTTGCTTGCCTCTACCCCACAAGTGCTGAGATCACCACCATGCACTTCCCGTGCCAGCTCTCTCTTCTTTTTAAATATTTATTTTTATTTTTTATTCATGTATATGTGGGAGGGTATGTGTATGGATGCGTGAGATCTGGTACATGAGGGAGCCACAAGAGAGTACGAGATTGCCCTGGAGCTGGAGTTACAGGCAGTTGTAAACCCCCTGAGTGGCTGCTGGAAATGGAACTCAGGTTCTCTCAGGAATAACAAG
Organism: Microtus pennsylvanicus; assembly: GCF_037038515.1. Lineage (NCBI taxonomy): Eukaryota > Metazoa > Chordata > Mammalia > Rodentia > Cricetidae > Microtus > Microtus pennsylvanicus. The sequence continues at coordinate 43,183,910 of NC_134583.1, forward strand.
AGCTCTTAACTCCTGAGCCATCTCTGCAACCCCTCCTTTGTCTCCTTTTTCTCCTTGAGATGATTTCCTGGCTCCAGCCTCAGGAGAATCATGGGATCGGCTTCGACTGACCTGCTCCCAGCCTTTCACACGCCGGCAGTCCTTTGGCCTGGCCTTCCTCCGGGTGCGTTCCCCTGTGGACCCGTCCGCTGAACCTGTGATTGATCCCTTAGCCCCCGGAGGCTCTGGGCTGAACCGGGTATGTTCAATGGTGGAGCGAGGATTTAGTATTTTTAATTCCTACTTAGAACTTGATGCTTGATTGAAGAAAAGTAAACATGGAGGATCCAAGATTCCATGTCTAAACTAATGACACTACTCTCCATGGTTATCAGGAGGTTTTTACTGTGGATACAAGAGAGAGCAGCTAGAGGCGCTCACATAACAAAGATAGTAGGGTTAAAAGGAGAATGGGGGGGTTAAGCTAGAGCGAGTTTAGGGTAGAGCGAAGGTGAGAAAGGCTGTGGCTAGCATGGGCTGTGAGATGTTCCCAAGGAAGCACCATTTGTCCCTTCTGCCAGTCATGAGGGAATTCACTTCTTGGTTGAGGGGAGCTGGCTTCCTAAGTTCCTGAGGAGTGCTGGCTTTTATCTAACTGCAGAAATCCTCCTGTAGTCCAGGTTGAGCCATGTCTGAATATCTGAACTGCCTTTGGAGTTTGGGGAATTAGAGTCTCCTTTGGACTTGTGGAATAAGCTCCTCTCTTTTCTTTTTCTCCCTGGCAGAGATGTAAGTAAGCCCCGAACACAGTCTGCACGGAACTGTTGAACCGGCTCTTGGCTGTGTTGAAATTCTGTTTGAATCTCACCCTAACCTCGTGTGTCACGTCCAGCTTTGGGGAGAGCTATCACTTTCAGCCCTTGAAAGCCCCAGGCTCCCTTGTAGCCCCTGCCTTGCAAAGCCTTCTGTGTCTTTATGTTATAATACCGAGCTCTGTTATAAGAAGTAGAGGAGGGTGGATCTCTGTGAGTTCAAGGCAAGCCTGTTCTACAAGACCTGGTTCCAGGATAGCTAAGGCTGATACACAGAGAAACCCTGTCTTGAAAAACCAAAAGCAAAAAAAAATAAAAACAAAAAAATTTAAAGTATGATATAGATACATATTTTAAAAGTTTACAAGAAACAAACTCAAAGGTTTGCACGTTCCATTAGTCCCCATAGGTCTATTTTTTGTTTGTTTTGTTTGTTTTTTTTTTGTTGTTGTTGTTTTGTTTTGTTTTTCGAGACAGGGTTTCTCACTAGCTTTGAAGCCAGTTCTGGAACTCATTCTGTAGACCAGGCTGGCCTCAAACTCACAGAGATCCGCCTGCCTCTGCCTCCCAAGTGCTGGAATTAAAGGCGGGCACCACCCTGCCGGCTCTGTAGGTCTGTTTTACCCAATTGTGTAGATTCTTCTCTTCCCAGAGTTCTTCTTATTGTGACAAAACCCTTAGCAGACAAAGTGCAGCATCAGAGATTGCTACCCCAGCAGATATGTCCTGTAAAAGTTACTGCAGCTACAATCATGTTGTGTTCCTAGGCGGCAGTGTCCTCTGCTGGTGGATCTAGGTATTTACTTCTCCATTTTCTCCTCAGAGCTCTTCTGATGCGCTGGAGTCTGACCCTAGGCCCTGGCTGACTAATCCTTCTATCCGAAGGACGTTCTTCCCAGAGCTCCACTCGTACGTACCTGCTGTTGATATTTCTCCTGTAAGGTAGAGACCACACAGCTCATGGGGACAGAGCCCCAGCCCATGGTCTCTGATGAACCACCATCTTCAGTGGTTCTGAGTGGAACACAGTGCTGTTTCTCTGCAGGAGCCCTGAGGACACCCCAGAGCTCAAGGGTCTGCTGAGACAGTTGCAGCCAGGGCCTCCGGGCCGGGCAGCCCGCATGCTGCTTTCTGCTGCCCAGAAGGCACCTGCAGCCAGTGTGGTAAGCCCAAAGCACAGCCGTGGGGAACGAGGTCCCAGCCATCCAGAGAGTGCAGGTGAGGCTCCGGACCTTCTCCTTACTGTGCCGACACAGTGTTTCCTCGCTGGCTGCCGTGCTGTGCTGGGGTGGCGTTCGGGCTTCAGGGGAAGGGGAAGAGAAGTTCAGCCTTAGATAACAATTGGAAGAGCGTGGTCTAGGAATCAGGAATCTGCTCCTCGTGTTTATAGGAAAAGAGTTAAACCCAGTAATGCCTTAGAGTACCAGTGTTCTGCTGTGAGTGCCGCAGTCCCATCAGGAGAGCAAGAGGAGGCAGAGAATCATTGGTGAAGGTCAAGGTCGTTCTCAGTTCCGTGGAGCACGCCCGGCCAGCCTGAGTAACAAGAGACCCTGCCTCAGAAGAGAAAAGGAACAGCTGCAGTCGTCTCGGGGCTCCCCTGGAAAGGGTGCTGTTCCAGCTCATTGAGAGGCTGGTGGGGCAGTGTCTCCCAGAGTGGCAGCTTGCTTCAGCAGTGGCAGACAAAAGGGAAGGAGAGCATGTCAGCTACAAGTCAGAGGGTTTGGGTTTTTCTTTTACTTGAGACAAGGTCTCTTCTCATAACTCATAGCTGGCAACTAACTCACAGAAATCCCCCTGCCTCTGCCTCCCAAGTGCTGGGATTCAAGGCATGTGCCACCACATCCTAGTGAAATCATGGCTTTTTGCAACCTATTCACAGACACTGTGATTTGCTCTAGACACCACCCACACTCAGAGGCCCCAATACAAACAGGCAGTGGTAGGTGACAGGGTCATTTCACAGACCATAAGGATGAGGAGGCGGGAAAGAAGCAGGCATTTGGGGATGTCTGCTATTGATAAGGCACTGAGATGACGTGAGCACTTGACAGACATTCAGTGCTGTAGCAGGAGTTTCTGAGATTCTGAATAAGAGGTGACTGTTGGCTCTTGTTACTGTTCATTTGATACGGATTTATTGGGTGTCTGTATGTGCTAGCCATGTACGGTCAAGATAGCAATGCTCGTATCTTAATGAAGAGATGTCTGTCTGTGTCACACAAGGAAGTCTAAAGCTAAACTGTAATAAATACATTGAAAGAATAGATGGTAGGGTGACAAGATTCAATCAGAGAATCCTTATAGGAAGGAACATTTCCTCTCAGATTTGAATGAGAAAAACTTAAGCAGGCAAAGAAGCTAGAAAGAATATCTCAAAAGAAAACTTAAACTGTGGAAGCCTTTTGTAAATAGCGAGAATATTTGTTTTGATTTTTGTTTTTAAAAAAAAAGATGTCTCACCGGACTGTGGTAGCGCACGCATTTCATCCCAGCACTCGAGAGGCAGAGGCAGGCGGATCTCTGTGAGTTCAAGGCCAGCCTGGTCTACAGAGCAAGTTCCAGGATAGCCAGGGCTATACAGAGAAACCCTGTCTTAAAAAACCAAATAAACAAAAAGATCTCATTATTCATCCCAAATTGGCCTTGAACTTGCTGTCCCCCAGCCTCAACTTCCTAAGTGCTGGGATTACGGGCCTGTTCCACCATGTCTGGTATGGAGAGAAATAACTAATGAGCATTTCTAATGCAGAGCCCAGAGCGGAAGAGCAAAGCAGGACGAACGGTGTGGGCAAAAGGAAGAGGCAGAAATTGCAGGACCGAAGGTAGGCAGGCAGCCATCACCTCCAGAGCTCCGTGCTCTCCGGAGCCTTCCTCACGCTCGCTTCAGTAGGCCTGGGCAGCCCGGGTTTGATAAGGAGAGAGGTCCTTGTCCACGTGCCATCAGACTTGGAGGAGGCAGAAACTGGCCCTGCAGTGAACCAGCATGAGGAGCCATGTACACTTCATCAATCAAAATGTAAATCTGTCTGAGGCCTGTATCCTAGCGCCCACGAGACCAGGGCAGGAAGACTGCATGTTTGACTACTAGGACTACTGGGATATACAGCAAGTTTCAGTCCAGCCTGAAGTTAGTGCTTGCTGGTGTGGGGGGAACAGCAGGGTGGGGAGTGCCTGCTAAAATTGCTCTGGGAGTAGCTGTGCTTACTCGGCTCAGAAGCAGCCTAACCCATACCTCCAAAGGATAATTTTATGGTATATGTATAATATCTCAACTTTAAAATTAAAAAATGGTCAGGCATGATAGAATGTGCCTTTAATCCCAGGAATCAGAAGGCAGAAATAGGCGGATCTTTGTGAGTTCTGGGAAAGCCTGCTCTACATAGCAAGTTCTAGGCCATGCAGGCCTACATAGTAAGACCCTTTCTGAAAATTAATTAATTTTTAAAAACTGAGGATAGTGATAGAACCCTGTCATCACATGCTCAAAAGTTAATTGCCTTCCTCTTGTCTGTCATATCCAGTGGAAAAACAAGGACTCCAACGGAGTTACCGTTCCCACTCTCTTCTTCAGCTTCTGGTCTGGAGCCTTTGTGTTCTCTCCCAGATAACTGGCCTTAACTGTTCTTTCCCACAGATCATTGTCCAACTCAAGTTCTCAGCCAAATCGGAAGGGGGCAGTAAGAGCAAGGCAAAGACAGCACCGACCTCAGACCGGAAACCACAATGGTGTCCAGGCCACCGGACAGTGTCCCATTTGTACAGGTGAGCCACGTCGATTACTGTGGAGGTGTGGAGACCAGGAGTTCATTTAGGAAGATAGGAAGAGTGTGGGTGCCGGCAGAATGTTTAGTAGAGTCTGCAGGCAGGTGAGGACCTGAGTTTGTGTTCCTGGCACCCACTTAAAAGCTGGGTGTGCAGCCCATGTCCATAAGCACAGGCTGGAGGTGCAGAGACAGACTGAGGCCCGGGACTCACTGGTCAGTCCCTCTAGATAACTAGTGCATTCTGGGTACAACAGGAGACCCTGTCTCAAAAAATAAGATGGAGAAGCAAGAAGATATGCAATGCCACCCTTTGGCTTCCATCTGTACACATGGTGCACACACCAAACACAGTTTTGTTTTGTCCAGGCCTAGTGGCAGTGTTCTTTGTGCTCCTGACTGGCCTTTTCCAGTAGACTCCACATTTTGTAAGGGCATCCATATCCCCGGCACCTAGGTACTAACATAGTCTGCCGGATCATGTCTCTCAGTTTTGAAGTACTCAGCCCTGGGAGGTTCCCCACGTGAGCAATACCCAGTGGCAGCAGACACTCCCTCCGCTTCTCAGGGTTTATCTCTTTCTCCCCTCCGTAGGCTCCTTCAGCATCGAGACTCTTCCCTTACATGCCGCCACTTGTGGAGAGAGCTCCCCACCCCAGCCAGCCTCTCCCTCCTCGTCCTCCTCGACATCGGTGCTGTGCATGTCCTCCCCAGAGAGTTCCCCACCGTCTTCCTGGGGCCAGTGCCCTATTTGCGGTTTACAGTTCTTAGCAGGAGAAATAGAAGAACATGCCAGCTTATGTGGGGAGGTTTTTCCAGCCTGAGCCATGGAGTTCTGTTGACCTGTTATGCTGGAACCTAGGGAATAGGTCTCTTGTGGCTAAGAGTCGGTTCCCCTCCCTTCACCTATTACCTAGAACTCTGCCTGCCTGAGGACACAGCTGGACCCAGCTTGCTCCCCATTCCCAGTTGTCAAGGCTTTGTCACTATGGTACCCAGTTCTCATAAGGACAGTGTCGCCTTGGAACTTCTTTGGTGGAATTGGTGATCTCTCCAAGGCCTTAGAACACCAGCTGGAGTGTTTCCCTCGGTGAATGGTACTTATCTTCACACCCATTTTCCTGAAAGCAAAACTGAGGCTTAGAAGGAGAATGTGGCCTGGAAATAATAAAGTCCCATGATGTTCTGGGTAGATGAGTGAGTTTTGAGCATGAAGACCTTGACCTTCTGTGTCCTTCATGGGTGTCTTTCCACGTGACTGCTCTGTTACTGCACTGTACTTACTGTGGGTCTGAAGTGGGCATTCAGTACCAGGGAGAGCGCTCCTGCTGCCCAGAGGACTGTCGAAGGGACCAGAGATTGCTTCTAAGGAACAGATGGATCTAGGCTTGGCTGTGAGGCTTGCACAAATCCCATTCTCAGCTGTTCAGTGAGATAATTGGGCTGCAGTGTCTCCGAGGTCCTGGACCTGTGATAGTCCAAATTCTGCTTTGAAAAGTTATCCACTCTTCCCCTTTCCCGAGAGACGTCATCCTCTGTCACTAACACCAGCTCTCCTGTCCCTGGGGTGCAGGGCAGAGAGACAGCAGCTGGTCCTGGAAAAGGGAGGGCTCAGGGTGGGGCTCTGAGTGGGGCTGAGAGAGGATTCTGGGAGAGTCAAGGGAGAGGCAGACGGGGAGTTCAAGCCTTCGGGGCAGCTGCAGCCATGGATCCCCTTTCGGTAAGAGACGCTTGCTGCCCTCCCCTCCCCATCCTGGTCCCACGACTCACTGCCCATGGGGATTCAGGGACAGCCTAGCTGCTGGACAAGTAGTAGATACCACCATGTAGATGGGAGACCCCCATGGCCCTGACCCTGGGCCCAAAGAAAAGAGCAATGAGGCAAAGAGAGCGGTTGATGGAGGGGAGCACATTAGGGGCCTGTGAGGAGCCCGGCTTAGAGACCCTCTGTGTGGGTTTCAGAGATGAATCAACAGTATGGAGACTAGATTCTTGCCGGGTTCTCTGTGCTCGTGTGTGAGTTAGGCTTCTAGGGTGGCCCTGACCACCTGCTTTAAGTCACCTCTCCAGGGAACTTACACTGGGCCCTAGTATGTAGGATTTTTATGAGGGTAGAAGTGAGCTAGTAAGGCCAGCCCTTTCCTTTTCTACAAAATAAACTGTGTGGGTAACAAGGGAGTCATAACAGCTGACTCCAGAGGGGTAGAGGCCAGAAGGTAGGTGAGGAAAGCCTCCAAACTAAGGGGTTTGGGAACTCAAGAGCACTCTCCTCTCCCCTCTGCCACCCAGCCACAGCCCACCTGGACTGAGATTGTGAACAAAAAGCTCAGGTTCCCACCCACACTGCTGGGTGCCATCCAGGAGGGGCAGCTGGGTCTCGTGCAGCAGCTGCTGGAGGCCGGCGCCGACGCCTCGGGTGCTGGGCCAGGCGGGCCTCTGCGGAATGTGGAAGAGTCCGAGGACCGCTCCTGGAGGGAAGCCCTCAACCTGGCCATCCGCCTGGGCCATGAGGCCATCACCGATGTGCTGCTCGCCAACATCAAGTTTGACTTCCGGCAGGTCCACGAAGCCCTGCTAGTGGCAGTGGACACAAACCAGCCAGCGGTGGTGCGTCGCCTACTAGCTCGGCTGGACCGGGAGAAGGGTCGAAAGGTAGACACCAAGTCTTTCTCACTAGCTTTCTTTGACTCGTCGATCGACGGCTCCCGCTTTGCGCCTGGTGTGACCCCACTCACATTGGCCTGCCAGAAGGACCTGTATGAGATTGCCCAGCTGCTCATGGACCAGGGCCACACTATCGCGCGGCCCCACCCGGTTTCCTGCGCCTGTCTTGAGTGCAGCAATGCCCGCCGATACGACCTGTTAAAGTTCTCATTGTCCCGAATCAACACCTACCGTGGCATTGCAAGCCGGGCTCACCTCTCACTGGCCAGTGAGGATGCCATGCTGGCTGCCTTTCAGCTCAGCCGGGAGCTCAAGCGCCTTGCACGGAAGGAGCCTGAGTTTAAGGTTTGTTGCCCCCACTCTTCACTCAGTTCTGCCCTCCATGCCCAGGGTCTCTTCTGGGGCTTTATGGTAGGTGTTCTAGGGAGTTTGAGAAGTGATAACGGGCAAAAGAGGATGAAGGCTCTTACTGTAAGAGCTACAGTTCATTCTGAGGTAGGCTTTCATTCTAGTGACAACATTCGCTTGGCTTATGCAGGAACTACAGCTCCTACCCCAGGGCACTCTAGATCCATCTAAGCTAAGAGAAAAATAGAAACAGCTAGACAGTCTTCACCATGACCTTCAGTAGAGCGTGTCCCCTTGGGGTACCCACTGTATTTTCTTTTTGTTTTTGTTTTTTTGTTTTGTTTTGTTTTTCGAGACAGGGTTTCTCTGTGGCTTTGGAGCCTGTCCTGGAACTAGCTCTGTAGACCAGGCTGGTCTCGAACTCACAGAGATCCGCCTGCCTCTGCCTCCCGAGTGCTGGGATTAAAGGCGTGTGCCACCACCGCCCAGCCTACCCACTGTATTTTCATGTGGAGTGCTGTGTTGGGATTCCCGAGCTTGTGGTCACGAATGGGAAAAGGGGACAAGATGCTCCCAGGACTTCATTCAGTGCCTCTGTGGATGGTCTTCACAGGACTTCCAAAGCACAGAAAGCAGGAAAAAGGAGTGACCCTCGGCATTCGTGTCCCAGGAAGGTTCTTAAGGGAAGAGGCATTTGTTTGACCGTTTGTTTGACCTGAAGGGGCTGGTTGGGGAAGATGAGCAGGGAACTAGCTGGAGCAGGCTGCAGACCTGGCAGAGGGCTATAATGTGGAGGTGTGGCTCACTCAGTTGGTAGACACCTGTAATCCCACCACCTGGGAGGTGGACACAGAATGACCAGAGTTCAAGATCATCTTCGGCAAGTTTGAGGCCATCCTGGAATGCATGAGATCCTACCTCAGTGACCCCACCCTCCCCAAAAGAGTGTGAGGACCTGGGATGGACCAAAGATACATGAAGCAGAGTGTCTGGTCCCGGACCTGGCACTGAGTCATTGGCATTCCCTGTATGCCAAGCCAGACTAGGTCCCCATCCTCAAGACTGCCATTAGGTGGGGAAGCCTATGAGGATATTAGGAAGGTCTAGGACAAGATGAGGTCAGAAAGGCAGAAGAACGAACAGGAAGGAGCGGTGTTTTCAGAGGACTTTCCCTCTCTTAGCAGCCTGGGGAGTGAGCAGAGCAGGAATTCCCATCCATACTTTATAGCGGGAGAGACTAAGGTCTGTAAAACAAAACAGAAAAGCTTCCTGTCTGAGGGACAGTACTAAAGGTACCCTAGACCTTTGAAGCCTGGCTTAGATCCTGTCCTAGAAAAAGGCCCCAAATAAAACAGGATAGGGAGGGGAATGTGCAGCCAAGAGCCGCTCACTCTTCACGTCTCCTTAAACTGCCTGCACTGGTTCCATATAAGGATGCTCAGAAAGATGAACAGGATGAGCACAAGGGTAACGGTGGAGCAGTGAGACGGTGCAGCAGACAACAACTGTCGCCTCTGTGCAAGCCTAAGACCCGAATTCAACCCGCAGGACCCATAGAAAAGCGGAAACAATTCTGCAAAGTTGTCCTGAACTCCACGTGTGTGCTATGACCTGCACACACATCCCAGCGATAGCTGTATGTATGTCTGAGCTTCGCACGTGTGCTATGTATGCTCTGTGCACCTGCACACACGTCACAGCAATAGCTGTATGCATGTCCTGAGCTCCACACGTGTGCTATGACCTGCACACACATCACAGTGATAGCTGTATGTGAAGAAAGCATGGTCAGTCAAGAGTTAAAGCGGGGCAGGAAGCAGGAATTAGAAAAGTCCAGGGACATGAGAGGTAGCATGTTTGGGTTGAAGTGGCTCAGTGATGAGGTGGGGAGAGCATCAGATAAGCAAAGAGACACAGAAGGCTTGATGAGGTAGCAGAGAAGAAATAGATGAGCCAGTGGCATCAAGTGTGTTGGCACACACAGACACTCTCTTCTCTTACAGCCTCAGTACATTGGCCTAGAGTCGCTCTGCCAGGACTATGGCTTTGAACTGCTGGGCATGTGCCGGAATCAGAGTGAGGTCACTGCGGTGCTCAATGACTTGGGTGAGGACAGTGAGACTGAGCCTGAGGCTGAGGGCCTGGGCCAGGCCTTTGAGGAGGGCATCCCCAACCTGGCAAGATTGCGGTTGGCTGTCAACTACAACCAGAAACAGGTCAGCTGGGCCTCCTGCCTGTCCTGCCCTCCCTCCCCTGGTCCCTCTTCAGCCTCATACCATGACTTTCTCTCCTCTGGACTTGAGACCTTGATTCTGAGTCCCCTTCTATATGATTCCTTACCAGCAAGAGGGGAAGTTTCTCATCCCTTCCTGGTTACCTCCAGTCTGAGCGTTAACCACACACTCCCCCTTGGAAAACTAGTCACCACTAGGATCCCATGTTCAGGTCTCACATAGTCTTAGCTTTGCCTCTGTCTTATTGAGTACCTTTAGCCCAGACTGCAGTGCCTCACCTGCATAACAAGGCCTTAAATGGCTGGTGTTGTTTTTGTCCTACCAAACAGCTAAGCAACAGACAGGATCCCTGTCCAGCCTCCCCCAGCCCCTGACTCCTCACGCAGCTCACGTCTCCGTCTCCACAGATAGAATAAATTCCTATAATAGAAACAATTGGGTTAAAGGTTATGTGTATTTTTAGCCCAAGGACAGACAGTTCCTGAAATGCTGGCGGCCATTGTTTATGGGAGATAACAAACTGCTTGTTTTCACTCCTCCAGTCTGAGTCAGTTTGGCTCCAGGGACTCTGCAGGACCCAGGTGTTTCTGTGACCCATACATGTTTTGTGTAATTCTAATGGTGAACCAAATCCAACCCATGCAAGCTGGAAAGATGGATTTAGATGATGCTGTCATCCATGAAGATATCCTACCTACTAGGCACATTACCAAAGCCTTCCCTTGTGCTGTCTTCATTGACCTGGTCCTCGTGAAAGGAGACCCATGTTCCATGCCCCTTCCCTACTCAAGTTCATTCACCTAGATTTGTGTTACACATACCTGCTGAGGACGGGAACACTGGGAATTCTGAGACTTAGACCCCAAGTTCTACCCACTCCTGCCTGACTTTGATTCAAGAATGTGGAGTGTGAGTCGGTTGGTAGTGGTGCACGCCTTTAATCCCAGTACCCATAATGCAGAGGCAGGTGGATCTCGGTAAGTTCGAGGCCATCCTGGTCTACAGATCGAGTTCCAGGACAGGCTCCAAAGCTACACAGAGAAACCCTGTCTCAAAAAAAAAAAAAAAAAAAAAAAAAAAAAGGCTGTGAGGGAGGCGTGAGGCGTCTCAGCATCGGAAGGCACTCGCCCATCATGTGGCAGATGGAGCCTTCTTCTGGGCAGGCTAGTATGTAGACAAAATGACAGTTCAACCTCTGTGGCAGGAAGTAAGGGCTCTGATTCCAACCAGCTCCTCTGGCTTTCCCACCTGGTGGCCACCTCCTCTCATTTTTGCTTAGTTTGTAGCACACCCCATCTGCCAGCAAGTTCTGTCTTCCATCTGGTGTGGGAACCTGGCTGGCTGGCGTGGAAGCACCACCATCTGGAAGCTCTTCGTTGCCTTTCTCATCTTCCTCACCATGCCCTTCCTCTGCATTGGCTACTGGCTGGCGCCCAAGTCCCGGGTACAAAGAATAAGATGAGTGATTCCTTGCTTTGTGTTCTGGAAGTATACAGGGGGCTGGGGGCAGGGACAGGCGTTACAAAACTGCCAGACTGCGGTAAGAGAAAGGGTGGAGAGGGGCCACACAGGCCCCTGCTGGGCAGCCCGGTGCTTTCTGAGGTAAGAGGAGCAGGCTTAGAAGGGGGTGGTGATGTTCTTACCTTTCAGTTTGGTTCAGTTTGAACTTCTCCTGTTGGATTCTCCCCACCCCCCAAAAAAGTTGGGGAGGCAGTAATAACATCTTACATGGTTGTGAAAGAGAAAACAGACAGAAAATATAGGGCCTACTGCACCCCACATTCTTCATAGTATTGCCTAGATGAGTGGGTGAATCTGAAGGCCGCAGACTCACATGGGGGCCAAGCTGTCTAGAGGGCTCCAAGGACAATGGGCCTCTGACAGCCACGCTTTCCTGTCTCCCCCAAAGCTCGGCCGTCTGCTGAAGGTCCCAGTGCTGAAGTTCCTGCTGCACTCTGCCTCCTATCTGTGGTTTCTCATATTCCTGCTGGGAGAGTCCCTGGTCATGGAGACTCAGCTGAGCACCTTCAAAGGCCGCAGCCAGAGTGTCTGGGAGACTTCACTACACATGATTTGGGTCACGGGTACGTATGCGAGATCCATCTCCAAGGGCAGCTCTGGCACCGAGACTTGGCCACACCGAGCAGGCTGATAATTCAAGATCGTATACTAGAGCTGGGTTGCTGTGGCACACGGCTGTAACCCCAACACTCAGGAAGCTGAGGTAACAAATTCCAAGCCAACCAGGGCTACATAGTGAGACCCTGTCTCAAAGGTGCCAGGGGTTCAGATGTTCAGTGAACAATGGCGCCTGGTGCGGGAAGAGAGCCAGCTCCCACAGGTTGTCCTCTGACCTCCACATGTGCGTGCGCGCACACACACACACACACATATATATACACCAATATCAAACGTTTAAATTTAAAAAATAATAAAATGGAGTCTTTAAATATTTGCCTAATATGGTTTGGTGGGGTCCCTGTGGGGCTTGTTCTTTGCGTGACACCTGTCTAGCTTCCTGTGTGGGTCACATCCATCGTGAGAGCAGTCTGCACCAATGAGGGGATCCTTATCTTTCCAGAAGGTCACTTTGCACATGGATGGGTTAAATGTTTCACACACACACACCATCAATGCCCTGTCACCGCAACCTATCTGTGTCCTTGAAGGAGGAGGAGGCTCCTCCCTTCTCTCCCGACCCCTCTCCCCTTCCAGGCTTCCTGTGGTTTGAGTGTAAGGAGGTGTGGATCGAGGGCTTGCGCAGTTACCTCCTGGACTGGTGGAATTTCCTGGATGTGGTCATCCTGTCGCTGTACTTGGCATCCTTTGCCCTGCGCCTCCTGCTGGCTGGGCTGGCCTACCTGCACTGCCAAGAAGCCTCCGACAGCGCTACCTGCCACTACTTCACTGCTGCTGGTGAGGGTGTGACCTTCCCAGGCACTGGTGACACTCCCTTTAACTCCAGCTCTTGGGGGGGGGGGATACAAGGCTGGCCTGGTCTCCAGAGTGAGTTAGTTCCAGGACAGCCAAGGCTACATAGAAAAACCCTGTCTTGAAAATCAGACAACAAAAACAACAACAAAAATACTGAGCAACTTAAGACAGGAGTTTAGAATTTATTTTGGTTACTAGTTCGATGAGACACAGTACATCCTGGTGAGGAAGACATGGCGGGTGCAGAGGTAGCTGGTCACGCGGCCCATAGTACTGCCGCTCAGCCACTGCCCCCTCTGCCCCGCACAGAGCGGAGTGAGTGGCGCACAGAGGACCCTCAATTCCTGGCCGAGGTGCTCTTCGCCGTCACCAGCATGCTGAGCTTCACCCGGCTGGCATATATCCTGCCAGCTCACGAGTCACTGGGCACTCTGCAGATCTCCATTGGCAGGATGATTGACGACATGATCCGGTGTGTACTCCCCTCGCACCCACAGATTCTGTCTTCCAAACCCATGTTCCTCTCACAAGACAGATCTCCAGCGGTCTCTGAACCCTGGAATCTAGAGGCAGAATGTGAATGTGTTTTTCTCAGCAGGGAGGTGTACGGCTCCCGCCCTTGTCACCATTACAAGCCACCAATAGCAGAAAGAGCCCTTGGTGGCTGCTTCTGAACCCCACTTCTAGAACAACTCTATGTCTTACTGCTTTCCTCTTCTTGGAAATTAAAGTCAGAAGGCAAAAAATCAAATAAAAACAAAGAGCTAGGAAGGCCAACCTCTACTTTCCCTGACTCCTTTTCCCAGACCCCGACTTCTAGGGTGGAGACCTGCTCTGACCCCTTCACACCCTACTCCCTCTCAGGTTCATGTTCATCCTCATGATCATCCTGACTGCCTTTCTCTGTGGCCTCAACAACATTTATGTGCCGTACCAGGAGACGGAGCAGCTGGGCAAGTACGCCGGACCCGGCGCTGGGGCTGGGGTGGCCCTTCCCTGGTGGCTCACTCAGTAGCTCTCTTACCAGCCTGCAGTGATTTACTCGGACAGTCGCTAATTTATTTGATTGCACAGCCACTTGTTTCCAGCCCTTCTCTCTGACAAATGTCAATCATATGGGAATAGTAATGAAGAGATTCCCCAGTCATGTGTGCCGTTCTTCACTGGGCACCCATACCCTTCATTGGCACCCACCCCCTTCACTGGCTCCCACCCCCTTCACTGCACCCACCCCTTCACTGGGCACCCACCCCTTCACTGGGCACCCAACCCCTTCACTGGCACCCACCCCTTCACTGGGCACCCAACCCCTTCACTGGGCACCCACCCCTTCACTGGGCACCCACCCCTTCACTGGGCACCCAACCCCTTCACTGGCACCCACCCCTTCACTGGCACCCACTCCTTCACTGGGCACCCACCCCTTCACTGGGCACCCACCCCTTCACTGGCTCCCACCCCCTTCACTGGCACCCGCTCCCTTCACTGGGCACCCACCCCTTCACTGGGCACCCACTCCCTTCACTGGCTCCCACCCCCTTCACTGGCTCCCACCCCCTTCACTGGCTCCCACCCCCTTCACTGGCTCCCACCCCCTTCACTGGCTCCCACCCCCTTCACTGACTCCCACCCCCTTCACTGGCTCCCACCCCCTTCACTGGCTCCCACCCCCTTCACTGCACCCACCCCCTTCACTGGCTCCCACCCCCTTCACTGACACCCACTCCCTTCACTGGCTCCCACCCCCTTCACTGACTCCCACCCCCTTCACTGGCTCCCACCCCCTTCACTGGCTCCCACCCCCTTCACTGGCTCCCACCCCCTTCACTGGCACCCACCCCCTTCACTGGCTCCCACCCCCTTCACTGGCACCCACCCTCTTCACTGGGCACCCACCCCTTCACTGGGCACCCACTCCCTTCACTGGCTCCCACGCCCTTCACTGGCTCCCACCCCCTTCACTGGCTCCCACCCCCTTCACTGGCTCCCACCCCCTTCACTGGCTCCCACCCCCTTCACTGGCTCCCACCCCCTTCACTGGCACCCACCCCCTTCACTGGCTCCCACTCCCTTCACTGCACCCACCCCTTCACTGGCTCCCACCCCCTTCACTCATTGTTGTTTTGCTGCCACTTGCTTGATCTGTTTCTTTTTTCCCTTTTGCTTATTTGGTTTTTGAAGCAGGGTCTCACTATGTAGTTGGACTGTCCTAGAGGTCACTGAGTAGACCAGGCTGGCCTCGAATTTACAGAGATCCACATAACCTCTGCCTCAGCAGTGCTGGATTAAAGTTCCCCCCACTATCTCTTGCAACACTTAAAAGTAAATTCTGACATGTTAGTCCCGAATAATCTGAGATGTCTCCTAGGAACATGATCACAAACCACTATCACTTTGAAAACTTTAGTATCAGTTTTATAAAATTACTCTGCAGCCCTTGTTCCAAACTTCCTATGACCCTATTAGAAACCCCCGCATGTAGGAGCTGAGGCTGCGGCTCAGTTGGTAGCACACGTGCCTGGCGTGTGTGAAGCCCTGGGTTTGATCTAGCACTATATAATTGGGCATGGTGGCACACACTGTGATCCCAGCAACTGGGAACCTGAAGCAAGAGCATCAGAAGTTCAATGTCATCTTTGGCTATAAAATGACCTTGAGCCAGCCTTGGATACAGGAGACCCATTTAAAAAACAAAACAGAAAGACTGCTTACTGATCTTGCTGGGGACTTGGGTTCTGTTCCTGTATTGGCTCACAGCTACTTGTAAAGTCAGTTCCAGGGGATCCTGGACTAGAACGCCCACTTCTAGTCTTTACGGGCCCTGCACACACGTGGTGCATATAAACTTACCCAGTCTGACACGCAAACACCTGGCTAAGAAGCGTTTTCCATTGCATCACATCAGGGGAGCCTGGTGTGGCATCGGCCCTTGGCCAAGAACGGCTCTCCACTGGAAAGGCGACAGAGAATCCCTTTCCTAGCAGCGAGGTGTTCTGACATAGACTGCTTGCGGTATGTACCCACTGGGCTTAACGTCCGTGGACGATGTTGAGGGTCAGTGGGGTTTGAGATAGATTCCCAAGTAGCCCAGGCTAGTTTTGGAGCTGATGTGTAACTGAGGATGATCTTGAATTCCTGATCCCCTGCCTTCACCCCAAGTGCTGGAATTCTAGCATGTACCACCCTACCCAGGCACGGATTGATCTGTACCTGAATCAATGTCTACAGTGATCATTTTGAGACAGTGACTTTCCACTTCTGTGAACTGACATTGATTATCTCGCATCCTTCTAAAGTGGTACTTGCTCCTAGCTGTACATGGTGACACACGCCTGTTATCTCAGTGCTGGAATAGGGGAGGAGGGTGAGAAGTTCAAGGTCATCCTCTGCGGTTTAACAAGAGTGGGGCTAGTTTAGGCCACATAAGACTTTGTTCCAAAAAGAAAGAAAGAGAGCTGATGAGTTGGTTCAGTAGGTAAAAGGGCTTGCTGCCAAGCCGGATGACCGCAGCTGGATACCCAGCAACCACACCGTGAAAGGAAAGAGCTGACTCCAGAAGGTAGTCTGAGTTCCACACCTGTGCTGTGGTGATTTCAGAATGCACACACATAGGTGC
Source organism: Microtus pennsylvanicus (assembly GCF_037038515.1). Taxonomy (NCBI): domain Eukaryota; kingdom Metazoa; phylum Chordata; class Mammalia; order Rodentia; family Cricetidae; genus Microtus; species Microtus pennsylvanicus. The sequence continues at coordinate 43,200,258 of NC_134583.1, forward strand.
ACAAACACCCACACACAGGAATAAGTTAAAAAAAAAAGTAAATGTAAACAGTTTCTTATTTATTTATTTTGGTTTTTCAAGACAGGGTTGCCCTAGTTGTCCTGGAACTTGCCTTGTAGACCAGGCTGGCTTCGAACTCACAGAGATCCATCTGCCTCTGCCTCCCGAGTGCTGGAATTAAGACATGTGCCACCACCATCAATTTTTAAAATTATTTTGACTGGAGACTAGAGAGGTGGCTCAGAGGTTAAGAGCACTTCAAGAGGTCCTGAGTTCAATTCCCAGCAACCACATGGTGGTTCATAACTATAATGAAATCTGGTGCCCTCTTCTGGCATGCAGACATACATGCCTACTTCTGTACACTGTGTACATAATACTAAACTTACATATAAAAAAGTATATTGGCTGTGGGGCTGGAGAGCTAGCTCAGTGGTTAAGAACACTGGCTGTGCTAGGCCATGGTGGCTCAGGCCTTTAATCCCAGTATTTTTAATCCCAGGCAGGCAGGTCTCTGTGAGTTCAAGGTCAGCCTGATCTATTAGTTCCAGGATGGGCTCCAAAAAAGAACACTGGCTGCTCTTTCAGAGAACCCAAGTTCAATTCCCAATGCCCATATGACAGCTCACAGCTGTCAGATCCAGGGGCCCTGACACTCTCAAACAGACATCACCAATAAAGAAGAAACAAACCATTTTGGCTGAAGATCTCAGGTGAACGGTAGGCATATCCTGAGGGTAGCCACGGGTATGGAAGGGTAGTGAGGTCGTCAGATTAAGTCATATTCAGGGAGATCTCCCTTGGTGCCACGTGGAGGGCAGCGTAACAACAGACAGGTGCTGGGCATGGAGTGCCGCCTGTGTCCCACACCACAATCCTCTCCCACCCGGACCAAGACATTTTCTTCATTGCTTCCTCTTTTATCTGCCTGCCTTGCAGTTGCAGCAGCCAACAAAATCTTCCCAAATGTAATTCAGCTGCCCCTCTGTCCGGAGCTCTTCATGAGTTTCTGCTGTTGGAAGGCCATGGCTGAGTCTTTAGCTCTATTCTGTAAGGCCCTGTATCTGTGTGGTCCCTAACAGCCCCTCACAAGCCGTTCTCTCTTCTCCACATCTCACACTCAGCCTCCCCAGAACACAAGGGCCGTGAAGACAGGGTTCTGCTTCTATACACCACTGTGTCCTTAGTACCCATCACTACTGTTTGTTCAGTAATACTGGCTGGCCAGGGGCTGGAGAGGGACCGCAACGCTAAGGACCTTCCTGCTCTTGTAGAGGACTGTCTAACTCCAGCTCCAGGATTTCACTGCTCCTGACCTCTGTGGGCTCTTGCATACACACAGTACATATCTCAACACATGCACATATATGCATATCTGTGTGTACATACACACATATATACATATATAAAATATACATACCAAAAATAAAACAAATTTTTAAATAAGGATTACTGCTAAGAAATGGCAAATATCAAGCCAGGCAGTGGTGGCGCACACCTTTAATTCCAGCACTTGGGAGGCAGAGACAGGTGAACCTCTGTAAGTTCAAGGCCAGCCTGGTCTACAGAGCTAGTTCAAGAACAGCCAGGGCTGTTACACAGAGAAATCCTATCACAAAATAAAAGAAAAGGAAAGGAAGAAAGAAAGAAAGAAAGAAAGAAAGAAAGAAAGAAAGAAAGAGAAAAGAAAAGATAAATGTCTGTATCCACAAGGATGGCTCAAAAGGCTTCGTGGACACAGACACCTTTGGCTAAGTCTTCAGAGGCGGGAGTGTGCCTGGCTTCTCTCCCAACCCTACCACCGTGTTTCTCTCCTTTGCTTGGCCCCACCCTGCCAGTTTCAATGAAACGTTCCAGTTTCTATTCTGGACCATGTTTGGCATGGAGGAACACAATGTGGTGGACATGCCTCAATTCCTGGTGCCTGAGTTTGTGGGCCGGGCCCTGTACGGCATCTTTACCATCGTCATGGTCATCGTGCTGCTCAACATGCTCATTGCCATGATCACCAACTCCTTCCAGAAGATTGAGGTAGGGATCCGAGCCAACCTGGCCAGGAGGAGACACAAGGATCGGGAGCACTGTTGGTTCCTCTGTGTGACAAGGGTCTCGCTGCTGCTGCTGCTGCTGCTGCTGCTGCTGCTGCTGCTGCTGCTGCTGCTGCTGCTGTCTCCAGGCACCAAGCCCAGTGCTCTTTCTTCTTTTTCTTGTTGTTGTTGTTGTTGGAGGTGGTGGTGGAGGTGGAGGTGGTAGAGGTGGTGATGGTGGTGGTGGTGGAGGTGGAGGTGGTGGTGATGGTGGTGGTGGAGGTGGAGGTGGTGGTGGAGGTGGAGGTGGTGGTGGAGGTGGAGGTGGTGGTGGTGGTGGTGATGGTGGTGGAGGTGGAGGTGGTGGTGGAGGTGGAGGTGGTGGTGGAGGTGGAGGTGGTAGAGGTGGTAGTGGTGGAGGTGATGGAGGTGGTAGAGGTGGTGGAGGTGGTGGTGGTAGTGGAGGTGGAGGTGGTGGTTTGGAGGCGTTGTAGAAGAGAAAGTGGGAACACAAGAAGTAAGGGGGCAGCCTGGGTTTGCAGGCTGGAGAATAGACTGAGCAGCAACTGGAAATTAGAGGAAGAGAACGGGAAAGGGGAAGAAGTTCCAGGAAATGGGGTGATCGAAGGGGGTAGAAATAAGAATGAGAAGAAAATGGTTGGCACGCTGGAGACTAAGATGGGAAGAGAGGCAGAGCGAGCGAGTGAGGGGCCAGTGCCAGCGTGGTCCCTGCATAGCCTCCCGCCTCATGGTCCCCAGGATGACGCTGATGTGGAGTGGAAGTTCGCTCGCTCCAAGCTCTACCTGTCCTACTTCCGAGAGGGCTTGACGCTGCCTGTGCCCTTCAACATCCTGCCCTCCCCGAAGGCTGCCTTCTACCTCCTCAGGTGAGGCCCCACCAAGCTCCTGCCCCGCTTTCCCAGGCTTTGCCCCGTCTCACTTCTTTTCACCATGGTAATTTCTCAGGAGAATTTTCTGGTTCGTTTGCTGTTGCTCCTCCTGCTGCAAAGCCAAGAAGTCGGACTACCCCGCCATCCCTACCTTTGTGAGTACCTTCTCAGCCTGTTGTTACCCCGCCATCCTGGCATCCCCGCCATCCCCGCCATCCCTACCATCCCCACCATCCCTGCCTCTGTGAGTTCCTTCTCAGCCTGTTGTTACCCCGCCATCCTGGCATCCCCGCCATCCCCGCCATCCCTACCATCCCCACCATCCCTGCCTCTGTGAGTTCCTTCTCAGCCTGTTGTTACCCCACCATCCCCACCATCCCTGCCTCTGTGAGTTCCTTCTCAGCCTGTTGTTACCCCGCCATCCCCGCCATCCCCGCCATCCCCACCATCCCTGCCTCTGTGAGTTCCTTCTCAGCCTGTTGTTTCCTTGCCTGTGTTACCTAAGCCATCGTATGTCCCCAGAGAGCCTGCTCCCAATTCCCATTCTCTGGCCTCCATGTTCATCTTCCTAGTTCTGACTGAGTCCAACATTTCCAGTCCCACAGCCTGCAGCCCATGCCACCCCCATCCCAAGGCCCAGTCAACCAGATTTTAAGACATGCTTGGGTGATTTAAATGGCATACGGGAAAAGCCTCCTGAGGAATGAGAGGTTCACAGAGCCTGCCTGTCTGAGCATGAGAACTTTTCTGTTTTGGACTATTACTGCCAGTTCTGCAGGGGTCTTTCCTTCCCACGCCGCTACCAACTCTCAGCCTTCACCACACACTCCTGACACCCTGTCCACTCAGTCTATTTTCCCTATATGGCTTCCATCTGTCCTCCAGGACTGCTCTGTAGGAGACAGACCAGGGACTTTGCCTTTCTCCTTTATTCTTGGTCAAGAGAGAGGTTGAAGGAAGGTGGAGAATTCACTCGTCTTCCATTGCAGACCAACCCTGGGGCAAGGGAAGGGCCCGGAGAAGGGGAGCGTGAGCGCGGGTCTTACCGCCTTCGCGTCATCAAGGCTCTGGTGCAGCGCTACATAGAGACTGCCCGGCGGGAGTTCGAGGAGACCCGCAGAAAAGGTCACTTGCCCACCTCTAACCCTTCCCCATCACTGTTTCTGCCTTTCCTGGGAAGAGTGCCTCACACCCAGACGCACCCCCCTCACTCAGTTACCTTAGGGGTCGCTCCTGTCCTGTCTGCCCACTAGTTCCTCGTCTCAGTTACTCTACCTTTGTTTACATGTCGTTATAGACTCATTCCCTCATTCGACCCACGTATGCTCAGATATTCCACCTCCCCCTTCCCCCTCCTCCCTGCCTCCCTTCCCTTCTCCTCCTTTCCTCCTCCCTTCTCTTCCTGGTTTCCCAGACTGGTATTGAGCTCACTTGGAAGCCTAGGCTGGCTCTGAACTCTCCATCTTTCCTCCATCTCCCAACTAGATGGGCTTACAGGCGAGTGTCAGCCCAGCTAAGGCTTTCCTCCTTTGTCGCTGTCCTTCTATTGTTCCCACAGCTTTTCTACCCTCCTGACCCTTCAGGTCTTACAGTCCTCCCTTAGGATCCAGACAGGGTGTCCCAGGTTCAGTAGGGTGGAGTAGGGGTAGACAGAAGAGGTGCTATCTGATAGGCTCACCTTCTGAAAGACCTCCCTGCCCCCACCCATCTCAGACCTGGGCACCAGACTGACAGAGCTCACCAAGACTGTGTCTCGACTGCAAAGCGAGGTGGTCAGTGTGCAGAAGACTCTGGCAGCAGGTGGGGCACCACGGCCTCCGGATGGCGCCAGCATCCTCAGTCGCTACATCACCCGCGTGCGCAACAGCTTCCAGAATCTGGGTCCCCCCACCCCTGAGACCCCAGCAGAACTGACCATGCCAGGGATTGTGGAAACTGAGGTCTCTTTAGGAGCTGGCCTTGATGCAGGAGAGGCAGAGACTCCAGCATCTGGAGAGTCCAGCCACGCCTCCCCTGCTCATGTGTTGGTGCACAGGGAACAAGAAGCAGAGGGGGCAGGGGACCTGCCCCTGGAGGAAGGTCTGGAGACCAAGGGCGAGTCCTAATACAACAGCAGGATCTCTTCTGTCACCGAATGTAGCAGCCTTGCTGAGTAGGCATGGGTCTTGTAACAAGACCATGGTGTTTCTTTGCCTTGGTAAACTTTCTGCTGTGCAAATCAGGTAACAGTCGCCATCTCTTGATGTCCTGAGATCCTTCTTTTCCTTTCCCCTAAAATGGACCCTATGTGAGAAGGGCAGAGAAAAACAGCTTGCTTTGGGAGCTGGGGTTTAGAATCCTGCTTTGGAATTCCTTAGGTATTTAGTGAAAAGAGTTCTGGCCTAGGAGGCTGGAGGCCTGGGAGATGAGAGACCAGGGAAACAGGAGACCTGAGTGTTGGGGGGCCTGAGAGCGGGCGGGGGCTGGGAGTGGGGAAGTCTGGGAGTCCATGTATCCCCCCTGTGTTAAAAAGCCCCAGGTGCAGAGGTTAAAGTCTGTCACTAGGAGGATCAGAAAGTTAGTTTTCAATCCCTGACTTTCAAGTCTGCCAAGGACAAATGGTCTCATGAAATAAACCAGTCATAAAAGCCCACGAGTATATCACAGCTCCGTTTAATTGAGTAGCCATCCAGTCTTGACCTCGCACATCCTAGGAAGTGGGGTTCCCTCAGCCTTGCCATGGCCTTGGGTCTCCAACCCTGATTGGAGAAGTGGCCCCTAGGACCAGAACCAGATCCACACTCTGGCATCTTGAGGCCACTCAAAGCCTCTTCTTCATAGAAAGGTCATCAGTTCCCAGGATTCCCAAGAGACTTTCAGGGACCAGCGCTTAAGAACTGCAACTCCCCAGGGGCCAAGAACAGCGTCTTCCCCGATTGCAGAGCCAAGGCCTCTGTGGAGGAGAACTCTGGCTGCCCTTCTGCTAGAGAAAGAAAGGAAGGTGAGGTGGGCAGCATGGCTGGGAAGCAGGAGCAGCTCACAGCAGCCTCGAGGATGACTTACTTACCTGCAGAGGACACACAGGCATGCCTCTTTTCCCCTGCAACAGACAGCTGAGTGAGGCCCCACCCACACCTCAGGTGGCTTGCCTGTGGCCACCCCCTTCAGCCTGTCTTTTCCTTCACCTCAAAGCAGCTACTCGCTCCCTTCCCAGACTGCCAATCCATCCTTGCTCCGCTCACCCTCCCATCACTCTCCATTCCTGCCTCCCAGCTGGACTTGGCACAGTCCTGTCCTGCTCACCCCATCAAACCAGGGCCTCCTTCACTCACTTCCTAATCTACCGGGTACCACAGATCCACCCTATTGAGAAGACTGAGAATGTCCGCACATCTTGAAACTCTCCCAGGACCTGGCAGAACCTCAGTCTAACAAGGCTCTCAGTACTAGGTCAGCACATGCTGGCTTCTTTCATTCTCTGTCTCCCATGCATCGCTCACCACCCAAATAGGCGCAGTTAAAGTGGCTGCAGGTCTGATTATAACTCCAGAGAGTCACCACGCTCTGGGCTCCATCCTGGAAGAACCCAGTGACCAAGAAGACTTCATGTGGGGGTATCAGCACCTCACGCTCCTCGGGGAAGACAGACAAAGCCTGGATAAGAGCCCCAAAACAAGTCCTTAGATTGAAGAAAGTGGCATTCCCAAACCCACGAGCCACGGCTTCATCCAGAGAGCTGGAGGCAAACTGTCCTAATCGGACCAAGTCCCCCAGCCTCTTGGGCTCAAAGTGAAGGCTGCCCACGCCTCGGAATACCACCTCCCCATCTCCCCTACTGCAGCCTCCAGAGCCCCGCAGCAGCTGCAGGGCCTGGGTGAGGTAGAAATGCAGGGCCTTGAAGGGGAAGCGCCTCATGTAGAGGTCCCGGGAGCCACCCCCTGTCCGCACAGCCTGGTTCAGCTCCCAGTACAAGGTGTTGGATGAGTTGGTGTACACCATAACAGCTATTCCATGCTGGGCTTTGAAGCCAGGCGGTAGGGTGAGCATGTGGCGCCGGTGTGCCCAGGCCTCTCGGGCTGCTTCCCAGGATTCCCGGAGCAGGGCGTGGCGTGCCATCTCCTCCTCCAGCAGCAGGCCTGCTCTCTCCTCCATCTCCCCAGAGCAGCCCACATAAGCATCATCGAACGTGTCTGGAACCAGGCTCAGGGGCAGGATAGGAACAGCTTGGACCTGTGGACACACGGAAGGAGACTCCACATAGAAAGAGGGTAACTAGAATGCTGGCCGGGGTCCTAGATCAGTTCAGAATCACAGGTTATCATTTCTATGTCTAAACATCTGATGCATAATCGACAAGATCCCAAGTGGCAGAAATAACACAGGCAGTAGAGCCAGACAGACATGAATTTAGTCCCCGCCCCCAAGACAGGGTTTTTCTGTGTATCTCTTGCTGTCCAGGAACTCACAGAGATCCGCCTGCCTCTGCCTCTCTGAGTGCTGGGATTAAAGGCGTGTGTCTCCACTGCCCAGCCAGACATGAATTTAAACATTACCTGCTTGGCTAGCTTTGGGATCTCGAGCGATTCTCAGGACAGGGCTTTCCTAGACTTCACATTCTCCTATGAATTACGGGTACTTCCAGCCTCCAGCATTATTGTGAGAAGAGCTTAGAGACCACCGTGGCACAACCTAAACAGCACCATCTCATCTTTTCAGAGGGGAGTCTGGTTGGTCCCTGTGTTTTCCCGGCTCTGATCATTTGCAGGCAATAAACTGCAGCCAGTATCTGATCCCTGTCCTGGTCCTCATCCTCCTCAGCTGTTTCCTCCCCTTGGAGAAACCTTGCTGCCAGCTCTGAGATCTGGATGCTCTCCAGCTTTAGAAGACGTTATTCTAAGCTCAAGGTGGGCTGGGGTGGTGGCCTGGTTGTCAGGGTCTGCCAGGGCCTGAAGCAGCACATTGGTCCCTGCAGCGGTTTGCCTGTGCTAAGCCTGTGGTGTGAGGTGAGAGGAAGTGGGAAAGAGAAAGCCGAAGGCAACAGGGAGGTGGAGTTCTGGGAGAGAGATCAGGCACTTGGGCTCCCGAAGGGAACCAGAGGAGGACTGGAAGCAGCACAAAGTCTCCTAGGAGGTCTCCTTGACCAGTCCTCCACCACCACCTCTCAGCATCTGACCCACGACTGACCCTTGCTGGCAAAGGATAGTCCCAAGAGTTACCTTCCAGAGGGAGTGCAGGCTGAGGCAACTGAGGACCATTAACAGATCCTCCAGAATCATCCTTGGAGGAGTCCCGGGATGGCAGGATCCGGATGATGGTGAAGCCAGCAGCACCTTCCTCCCGCACCCGAGGGTCCTCAGGAGTGATGTGGGACGGGGCCAAAGACAAATCTAAGGGTGGGCAGGGATTTGGATTTTACTGTCCCCATTTCAAGCCCTAATCTATAACTACCAGATGGCCCCACACTCAGGCTATCCAGGACTTCTTGCAGTGGTATAGGTGGGGCAGTTACGTGGCTCCGCCTGGAGAGGGGCGGAGCGGGGACGAGAACCCACCTGGAGATGGCGAAGGCCTAGAAAGGCCCGGGCTCTGGTCTTTTGCAGCAGGCTAGGGCTGAAGTTCGTGCAGGCGCTGCGCAGATCCCGGTCTGCTGAACAACGTTCCTGAAGCTAACTATAGCCCCTGGACTGGTAACCCGACACTTATCTTCACCAACAACAGACAGGGGCGTGGGAGCTGGTCTGGCAGAGCCCTTGAGTGGTTGAGGGGCAAAACTTTCCTTCCCTTGGATGACAGGTTGTTTCTGTAAGATGTGAGCTAGGTCAAGGTCGGAGGAGGGATTTGTGAGACCTGGCCTTTTCTCCGGTGGCCCTGGGACCGGGCCAGGACCCAGGACCACCAGGCCACGAAGGCCCACGAGGGTGGCTACTTAAACAACATGATAGTTAATTTGCATACGACACACACGTTGGGTCACGTGCACCAGCATCAAAGCCCCCATCCCCACTTTCTTCCCTACTCTATTTATTTATTTATTATTATTATTATGTATATAACATTCTGTCTGTGGGCCAGAAGAGGGCACCAGATCTCATTACAGATGGTTGTGAGCCACCATGTGGTTGCCAGGAATTGAACTCAGGACCTTTGGGAGAGCAGGCAATGCTCTTAACCACTGAGCCATCTCTCCAGCCCCCTCTTCCCTACTCTTAACCCTCTATCTCCCAACCCTGGTCTGGAGGGAAGGGAAGGAAACCCTAGCTGCCTTTTCGACCTCTTCGGTTCAGGTGGCGCCATGTTTGTAAACACAGCTGTCTCTAGCACCTCCGCACCTCTGCTGAGCTTACTATAAATAACCTAGTTCTGAGTTTCAGACGCCCAGTTGGAGGTAATGGGAGATGGGGCCAGTTTATGGGAAGATGGAGAACTTAGAGATGCCACCTGCTGGGACCAGGGTAAACATGACCTGTGCAGCTTGCCAAGGGCCTCTGATCCAGCTCACGGGTTTACCCGTCACCGCCCCTTCTCTGCCAAATAAAGTTTCCTTTACTTCAAAGCCTGTCCCCCTCCATTCCTTCCTGATTACTGTGTCCATGCCGTGGAAGAGCTGATCCTTGCCTTCCTACCCCATCCTCCCTGTCCTGGAGGGACAGCAAAGGCTGTGCAGTGACAATTTCTTACACCCCAACATCTGCAGCCCCTACAAGGCCCTGAGAAGTGGAGTCAAATCTGATAAAGGGCCAGGGATCCTGAGAGAGGCAGAAAGGCCTCCCAGGTCACATGGTGGGTCAGCGGTCCAGTGGAACCTAGGCTCTTGGAACAGAGCAAATCTTGAGACGGTTGTACATGCCTATAATCCCAGCATTCAGGATGGAGGCAGAGGTAAAAGGATGGCTTCAAGTTCGAGGCAATCCTGGACATTGTAAAAAGAAAGCAATAATAATAATAGAAAAAATAAAAGGAGATACCTGGAGTCAGGGTGCCTTTTAACTGACCAGAGTACAGTCTGGCGAGGTGGCTGCTGTCCTGTCCCCTCAGCACCCCCAGTAGCTCTCATTGTCATGGGAAGAATGTTGGCCCAGGTCACACTGGGCAGAGGCTAGTGTTCCTGAGCCTTGAGGAGACAGCTTGAAATAGACAGGGGGTGTCGCATTTCTGAGCAGCTCTGTGGGGGAAGCAGGAGGGGCAGGGAACCGACAGTATAAAGAGAAAGCCACCTCCCTGCCTCTCTGTTGCAGGAGACCAGGCCCGCTTTGCCCGCCATGGAGAAGGCTAGGTAAGGGACACCTCACTTCCCGCAGAGTGATAGAAAAGTTAGGAGGGATTGGTGAAGTTTTAGGGACCTTTGGATGGAATGGTTGAGGACACCTAGGAAGGTTTGGGATTTTAAGAAGTGACTTGGGGCCATAGTCCCAAAAGGAACTGCTGAGTGAGAAAGAGGGAAACTGAGGACTGTGGGACACAGGGTGAAGGGAAGTGCAGCTTCCTCAACTGTGAAAAGGGATTTCTAAGCCGAATTCTGCTCTCTCATACCAGAGACTAAGTTAGAGGGTAACCTGGGCTACCAAACAAGATCTTGTTTCAAAAAAAAATATAAAAAACGGGGAGAGGGAATTCCCAGTGTACCAGAACAATCCCTGCAGTCCCTGCTGTGCTCCCCTGGTTCCCCACACTGATCACCAAGGGCAGCAATCTACTTCCTCTGAGGTGCTCTGTCTTGTTAGCAGTGCTCAGAAAGACCCTTGGACTTGTCTACCAGAGACTTGGAGGTCTTCCATCACAGACAGTATAGAAAAAAGATAGAGCCAACTGTAGACATGAGGGTGTGGCGGGCACAGGCAAGCGCTGGCGACTGCACGGGAGCCAGCACTGACAGACAGGGTGCTGGTGTCCTTACAAGGGAAGAGGCAGACTTCCACTGATCATCCAGGATGGCTGACTGGGGTCATGGAGGGCACAGTAGCTGAAGCTGTGGGACCCGAGGCTGCGGTGAAGCTGCTATGTAACCTCTGAGCGTGGAGGGCAGACACATGTGCCTTCACTGCGACAGAACCTGCCCCAAAGGGGAAGACTGACTCCAGTCTTTCCCAGTCAGCCCAGCCACCCGGCTGGCATCCGCAGGTCCACATGAGGCTCTGATGTTTATGTAGATTTTCCCTCCTTAACAAGACAAGCAGTCTGGTGACTGCCTGGTTTTGGGATGAGCCTTCAGGATATGGAAGGGGCTATTGCTAGTGCCTGCACAGGGCAGGGGTTGTGGGGGAGGGATAGGCTCAGGAGAGGACTACCCAGGGCATTCTGGGAGCTTTCTGAAAGAGGGGAGCCCTGAGCTAACCCTGGAAGAGTGGGTGGTCAGAGCATAGCTGAGGGCAGGGGAGACAGTTGTGTCTCCCTGGAACTTTGTTCCTCCTAGGTTCCTGGACTATAGAAGCAGAGAAGGGACTAGAAAGTTCTCAGGGGCAAGGTCACTGAGCAGATCAAAAACCAGAATAAGGTTGGACTGTCCTGAAGGCATAGAGGGATGTTTTCCTTCATTTTGCTGCTTTGTTTTGAGGCAGGGTCTTGGGTATTCCAATGTGGGCCGGAACTCACTGTGTAGCCTTCAGCTCCTGACCCTCCCTCCTGAGAACCTGGATTTCAGGCATGGGCTATTGTGCTTGGCTTCTCGGAGGCACTGGGAACCGTATGATGCTGAGTTCGCTCGGCTTTTTTTCCCCCCCCTTTGGTTTAAAAGAATGACTGGGCAGTGGTGGCAGAAAGAGGTGAATCTGTGAATCTGGGGCCAGCCTGGTCTAAAGAGTGAGTTCTAGGACAGCACAAAACAACCACAAAGAAAAGGATATGTTATGAGCTTTTCTCTCATAATCCTTTTTCTCGCTACTTTGAGATATTTCTTCCAGTCAGTTTTGACACCGAAGTTTTTTTAGTTTTTTTTTTTTTTTTGGTTTTTCGAGACAGGGTTTCTCTGTGGTTTTGGAGCCTGTCCTGGAACTAGCTCTTGTAGACCAGGCTGGTCTCGAACTCACAGAGATCCGCCTGCCTCTGCCTCCCGAGTGCTGGGATTAAAAGCGTGCGCCACCACCGCCCGGCCAGTATTTTATTTTTTAATTATGCATATATTTGTGTGTCTGTATGTAGGTATGTGCTCCTGAGAGCTGATACCCACCAAGTCCGGAAGCATCAGATCCTCCTACAGCCAGAGTTCATGAGCCACCCTGGTGTGGGTGCTGGAAACTGAACTGATGCCCTCTGCAAGAGCAGTCTGTCCTTTTCCGTGCTCAGCCCTCTCCCCACTCCCGTACAGGGCTTCCAGCAGGCAGAGGTGGTAGGCAGGCCTGGGCTTTGCTGTCCCTGCTCCGTGCTGAGTGCACTGGTAAAGTGACAGGGGACAGCCAAAAGCAAGCAGAGCAGGGATGTGGGCCCCGACAAAGATGGTAGGCAACTGCAGCCATGTATGGATACCCACGTGACCATCCGGAGAGGCTGGGTGCTAATGGTGATAGGGTACTGCATGAGTGTCTTCTGCTGGCATGCGCACTGGATGGATACCCACGTGATCAGCCAGAGGGGCTGGGTGCTAATGGTGATAGGTTACCGCATGAGTGTCTTCTGCTGGCATGCGCACAGGAGCTACCCAAAGCTGGATTAAGCCTAAGGGATGATATCAAAGGGTTCCAGGGTTCACACTGAGCCCGAGGGCTGGAAGCAAAGAACCTCATGAAACCTCAGAGCCTGGCTCTTTCTAAACCAAGGTTCACTTCCCAGCTTCTCTTAGTTTCTCCAACACATCCTCCCTGGGAGCTCATTTCTCCCCGACTTCAACATCAATGATACAAATTACTCTTCTGGGGGTTTGTTTTATTTTTGTTTTTGAGCCAGGCGGTGGTGGTGCATGCCTTTAATCCCAGCACTCAGGAGGCAGAGGCAGGAGGATCTCCGTGAGTTTGAGGCCAGCCTGGTCTACAAGAGCTAGTTCCAGAACAGGCACCAAAAACTAGAGAGAAACCCTGTCTCAAAAATTCAAAAAATAGCCGGGCGGTGGTGGCGCAGGTCTTTAATCCCAGCACTCGGGAGGTAGAGGCACACCTGTTTCTGTCTCCCAACTGTGCCAGGCACTGTAGGGCAGATGACAATAAAGTACAAAAGAAAGCTCTCAGGTGGCCACACAGCAGACACACATTTCCAGACCACTCAAATGAAAGTTAAAAAGCCGGTAGGCCAGGCATGGGGGTATGCCTGTAATCTAAACTCTCAGAAGGTGAAGGCCTTCTCAGTTACTCAGCAAGTTTGAGGCCAGTCTAGGTTATAGGAGACCCTGTCTCAAAAAGCAAAACCAACAACCAACAGATGCAATCCAGAACAAAGCAGTCTAGCAAAGCAATCATTGATAGCACTGACGAAGACGCATCCCTTAAGTGGTGGGAGGGCAAACTGGTTCCTTTCTGAATCATAGTTTGGCAAGGCCTATTAATATAAAATATATTCCACCTCTGTGTGGTGGTGCACACCTGTAATCCCAGCACTCAGGAAGTGGAAGCTGGCAGATCACTTGGAACTGGACTTACACAGTGTAACGACAAGCTCACAGCAGCCAGCCAGATCACGCCTCAAAGCAAACCAAACATTTGGGAAAAAGTCCATGTGCTCTTTCAGTGGTTTAACTATCCCATCAAACACTCCATATGGCCATTGTAATGAGCAAGGTAGCTAGCAGGGCGCTCACTTGGCAGGAAGCCTCTGAGGTACAGTTCCTCAGAGCGATATATTTATAGGATGTGTTATATGTAAGTATTTTTTTCTTTGAAAAAAAAAAGACAAGAAATCCAAGACATTCACCTAAAATGTTGTGTGTGTGTCCTATATGCGTATTTAACATGTGTATTAACATGTTACTCAGGCTCAGTGGGAGAGTGCTTGTCAAGCTCACACCAGGCTCTGGACTTGACCTCTAGTATTGCAAAGAAACAGCTAATTATACTGTTCAAATATTTCCTGAGCCAGGCGGTGGTGGCGCACGCCTTTAATCCCAGCACTCAGGAGGCAGAGGCAGGCAGATCCCTGGGAGTTTGAGGCCAGCCTGGTCTACAAGAGCTAGTTCCGGGACAGACACCAAAGCTACAGAGAAACCCTGTCTCAAAAAAACAAAAACAAAAAATATATTTCCTGAGAAAGGCACTGAGAGACACATGATTGCAGGCCTCTCCCTCCCGTGAGCAGGAATGTGTGAGCTGGACTGGGTGAGCAGAGAGAGGGAGGAAGGGGACTTTATGATCCAGACACTGCCCTTCCTACGCCAGCGTTACTCTGTAAGAAAACACATCTGTCTTACTCTGCAGTAAGATAAGAGGGAGTCCTTGTCCACTATGCCTGCATTGAGGAAGTGGAAGCAGGAGGGTCAAAGGTTGAAGGGCATCCGGCTCAGTGACCAGTTCCAGGTCAGCACAGGTATATGAAACCCTGTTTAACGCAAACAAACATAGACAGACAGAAAAGGGACAACAGACCTTGCAGCTGCAGCGTTTGCTGTTCCTTCTGAGAGCCACTGTGGGTCGGTGTGACCACCTCTGGGGGTGCCAGAGCTGTATCACTCCTCCACCCATTTGTCCAAAAGACATCCTGGGTCTGGTAATGCTCAGTTAACACGCCACTTTTCCAGATGAGGAAAAAGAGACAGCAGCTTGCCCAGGTCACCTCCAACATGAAGATTCCAGCCATGATGTCTCTCTTCCTGGTGTCTGTGGGCCTCTGGGATGGACTTCAGGTATGTGCACCCTCCACGGAGCTGCTGGCCTATCTAACCCTGGGAAGAACAGAGGGGAGAATGCCCAATGCTCCCGGGAAAGCCGGCTGTCCTCCTAGAAGACTCCTGAAAACCTAGTCTTGGAGAGCTCGCAGCTGGTTGTCCCCAGTCTCCTTCCTCTCTGGGGGTTCTTTCTGGTTTTCTCAGTAGACAGGCCCTCAGAGCAGGGCAAAGCAGGATGACAGAGTTCCCATTTTCCTAGGGACCACCCTCTCAGTCCTTGGTGCTCTCCTACCCTCAGGTTCAAAGTCACTCCATGACACAACTAGACATCTTTTCTCAAGAAACACCCCTGGACATGGCCCCAGCGTCCTTTGATGACCAGTATGTTGGCTGTGCAGCAGATATGATAGCGGCTCTGGCTGACCTCAACCACTCAGAGTTCCAGACCAACAAAGTGTACGCGAATGGTTGGGCTCTGGCCAACACCCAGTGGCAGGAGCGCAGGGCCTGGGAGTCAGCTTGGGACCTCAGCCCAACCATTTTTCCTCCACCACCCCCGGGCTTCAGGGATGAGCACGGGGTGGCGCTCCTGGCCTACACTGCCAACAGCCCCCTGCACAAGGAGTTTAACGCGGCTGTGCGCGAGGCCGGCCGCTCCCGGGCCCACTACCTCCACCACTTCTCCTTCAAGACCCTCCACTTCCTGCTCACCGAGGCCCTGCAGCTGCTCGGGAGCCAGCGATCTCGCGGGTGCCGGCAAGTGTACAGGGGGGTGCATGGCCTGCACTTCCGGCCAGCCGGGCCCGGCGCCACCGTCAGGCTGGGGGGCTTTGCTTCTGCGTCCCTCAAGAACGTTGCCGCCCAGCAATTTGGCGAGGACACCTTCTTTGGTATCTGGACCTGCCTCGGGGCCCCGATTGGGGGTTACTCCTTTTTCCCTGGCGAGGAGGAGGTGCTGATCCCCCCTTTTGAGACTTTCCAGGTGATCAATTCCAGCCGACCTGCCCAAGGCCCCGCACGCATCTATCTTCGCGCTCTGGGCAAACGCAGCACCTACAACTGCGAATACATCAAAGGTGAGGAGACCGCAAGGCCAGTCCTAAAAACGACAGGCTTCCCACATCTGCCAGGAGCTTTGGCAAATCCAAGCCCCAACTCCCACCCCAGTCAAGGAGTTCATACGTAAATGATAAAAGGCTCAAGCACCTGGTGGCTCACACCAGTGATCCCAATGCTCAGCAGGCTGACTCCTAGGCAGCCAAGGGGAACACAGACAAGGGGAACACAGGCACGAGGAGGCCTGGGCCTTTGAAGAGACAGACAGGTTGTTGTCCCAGCTGGAAGCTGGAAAAGAATTAATAATCTAGTCACAGTATTGGCACCAAGGCATTTGTAGGCAGAACTAAGTAAAAGGGAAACATGGAGATGGCTCAGCCGCTACAGGAGTTTTGTCCTGAAAGCCTGACTTCTTCAGTTCATTCCCCAGAACCCGTATCTGAAGATTGAAGGGGAGAACTGGCGCCAAGGGCCGTCTCCGACTTTCACATACCTGGGAAGCACCCCTCCTCCATCTCTCACACACCAATATAAATGAAATTTAAGGGGAAAAAATGAGTAAAAGTCACAGCCTCAGTTTTTAAGAGGCGCAGTTTTACCAGATCGGGCAGGGTGGGAAACCAGCAGCCAGAGGATATGGCGCCGCCCTGTGGTCAGGAGCACATCAGCTGTTCCTCCTCCTTCCCGGGCCATTGTTACACCAGAGGAGGAACAAGGAGACCTGTCCTGAACCCCTGCGGCTTTCTGGACTACTGCCCCTGGCTAAGTGAGACCTCGCTTTCCTAGTTCAGAGGTAGACAGTTGGCCTGCACCATGGCAGAAACGGGAGGAGGCCCAGTGCGGCTCAGTTCCTACTTTAAACAGCATCGTGAGCCATGAGGAAGGCAGTGCCTCTCTGTCTGGGACAGGGTGAAGGAAAGTGTGTGGTGAGGAGGCAGTCAGAGGCCAGGGAGCAGGAGTGGGTCAGAAAGACACCCTGACTTACATGGCTGCCTCCCTTCTGTCCTCAGAGAGTGCTATCTAGAGAGGCCTCCCTAAGGGAGCGGTTACAGAGAATCAAGGTTGGTCATCAGAACTCTGGGGTCCTTTCCGATCAGAGAGCTGCTGAAGCATTGATTCTCCATCCTTTCTTTCAGAAAAGAAGTGCAGATCTGGGCCCTGCCGGTTGGATAGCTCAGGTAAGAGATGCAGTTGTCTGAGCAGGCTGTCCCAGGGCTGGACCCTCACTAGACTTTCCTCTGACAAACCCGCCTTGTTACCTAAGAGAGGAGTCACTCGCCCTCACAGAGGGTGTGCACACGTGCATCTGTGCTCTCAGGGGAGGGCCACGGTCAGGCCCCAGGTCAGGAGAGGCGGTTCCCTGCTGCGTTCTCCTGTTACTGTCCTCAGAGCTCCTTCAGACTGGCTTTCCAAGGTCAAAGCCAACTATTGAAAGCTGTGTGCTGTACTCTAGTTTGGGCTCTGACTTAGCTGTTCTTTCCCTGTGCCTCAGTTTCCTAGTTTGTAATAAGCAAGAAGGATCAAAAGATACCTGTATCTCTTTCAGCTGTGAGTCTTCTCTTGTTGTGCAAGGGTATACTTGGACCACTGCTTTTTTAGATGGGAATAGGCCACTTCCAAAGAAGTACTAACTGCCCCCCATTTTCCCCCCATCTCCCTCCATCCTTCCTACTCCATCCCCAATCCCTCCCTTTAGGGTCTGCAACCCATGGCAGGGAAGTTCCTTAGCCTCTTCCTTCCACTTGTCCTGACGTCACAGTACCAGGAGTGCCAGGCTCTTGCTGCCACGCGTCCTCAGCACAGTTCAGTGGCATTGGTACACTTTACTATTAGTTATTTTTCAGAGTGGGTTTCTCTGTGCTGCCCTGGCTTGTCTGGAACTGACTTTGTAGACCAGGCTCGCCTGGAACTCTCAGAGATCCACCTGCCTCTGCCTCCTTGGTACTGGGACTAAAGGCGTGTGCCACCTTGTCACTTCTACAGAGGGCAAAAGGTAGCAATCAGTCCTTCGCCACACAGCTAGTGAGGAGTCATGTCTGTAGCCTGGCTGCAGAGCTGTGAACTGCTCCCCATGACGGTCCCTAGCCTCTGCCACATAGCCGTCTACCCTCATGTCATAAAGTGAGGCCAGAGACACTTGACCAGAAGCTGGGTCTCCAATTTCAAACCAGACCTTGTTTAGTTTTTGAGACAGGGGAATTTGCTTTGTAGCCCAGGTTGTCCTAGAACTCATGTGCCTCAAATGGGCTCAGCCTCCTAAGTCCTTAGCTCTTGCTTTAGCCTCCTGAGTGCTAGAATGCAGGCCAAGCAGACCACTGTGTCTCTCGTGGGCCTCTGCACTCAGATGGTCATCATCCGAGGCACTGGGGAAGTTTAGACATTTTGTCTCCATATTTCTACCCATTGCTACTCTGATGAGGGCGTGGATGGGGAGTCAGATTCAATACTGATGAGAGCCCACAAGTGTTATACAGTAAATATACAGCTGACAGATCTGCTGAACTAATCCACGGGAGTATACGCTCCATACGGAGAACCTGACTCACAAAGCTTTGGGAACACTGTCGATTCTGCAGAAATCTTCTGAAATTGTGATGTTTCTCCCTTCTATTATGGGATTCACCCCAGAATATCTCAGCACTGTATAAATCACTCTTTTTTGTTTTTGTTTTAAATTTATTTATTATGTATACAGTGTTCTGTCTGCATGTATGTCTGCAGGCTAGAAGAGGGCACCAGCTCTCATTACAGATGGTTATGAGCCACCATGTGGTTGCTGGGGATTGAACTCAGGACCTCTGGAAGAGCAGGCAGTGCTCTTAATCACTGAGCCATCCCATAAATCACTCTTTAAACCTGACTTTTCGTGTACTGGGAACTGTATGCCTTTTCCCACACTATGGGGCCCTGGGGTGAGAGCCTTCACTCTCTCAAACCTTTGTTCAAATAGTAAAGTCTACATAAAGCTAGACCCCACAATTGTCCTTGCCAAGAAAGGAGCCCTGAGCAGGAGGCACTGAGCAGAGAGACAGCAGGTCTGCTCTTAGTCATAAACAGGTCTGGGTGGCCCTGGATTCTCTGGCAGCAGACTCAGGAAGGTGTAATCTACCGGCCTTTTGCTCTAACCTAACAAGTTATTAATATTCTGTATCTACCCTTCACCTTGGTTTCAATTAACATAAGATCATAGCTCAGGAAATTAATTGTTTATTATTCTAACCCTAGAGACACAGGAAAAAGGCTTGAGTTGCTGGATCAGCCTCAGAGAAAGAAATTAATTCTCACCTGGGCGATGGCAAGCACTCTGCTGGAGCTGGAAGCCGAATTTCCAAAGAAATTCTCTTTAACTCAGCGAGCTAGACCTGAAGCAAATCAAGCACTTTTTGCTTTTGTCCCAGGCTCACAGGTTACTATGGTTACCAGACCTGTGTTCCCAGACACCAGGGTAGGAAGCAAAAGTGTTCCGAAGGTGCAACAGCACTGTTACATTTTCTACAATTATTGCTCACAAACTTCTAGCTTAACTATTTACATTTAAGAAATATAGTTGGGGCCGGGCGGTGGTGGCACACGCCTTTAATCCCAGCACTCGGGAGGCAGAGGCAGGCAGATCTCTGTGAGTCTGAGGCCAACCTGGTCTACAGAGCGAGCTCCAGGCTCTAAAGCTACAGAGAAACCCTGTCTCAAAAAACAAAGACAAACAAAAGAAATATAGTCAGTGCATGAAAACTTCTTTTTAGAATTTTCTATTGATTTTTCAAGACAAGGTTTCTCTGTAGCTTTGGAGCCTGTCCTGTAACTAGCTTTTGTAGACCAGGCTGGCCTAGAACTCACAGGGATCCACCTGCCTCTACCTCCCGAGTGCTGGGATTAAAGGTTTGTGCCACTACCATCCGGCTTTGTATTGATTTTTTTTTTTTTTTGGTTTTTCGAGACAGGGTTTCTCTGTAGCTTTGGAGCCTATCCTGGAACTCCCTTTGTAGACCAGGCTGGCCTCGAACTCACAGAGATCCGCCTGCCTCAGCCTCCCGAGTGCTGGGATTAAAGGCGTGTGCCACCATCGCCCGGCTTTTGTATTGATTCTTTTTTTAAAAAAAAGATTTATTTATTATGCATACAATGTTCTGTTAACATATATACACCAGAAGAGGCACCAGATCTCATTATAGATGGTTGTGAGCCACCATGTGGTTGCTAGGAATTGAACTCAGGACCTCTGGAAGAGCAGCTAGTGCTCTTAACCTCTGAGCCATCTCTCCAGCCCCTTGTATTGATTCTTGATCAATCCTCCCAGCATCAGCTGGAGAGCTTTGCAGCCACGCCCCCTGAGACCCAAGGCATCTCCTTGCCAGGTCCACCTGGTTGTTGTGATGCGGTGAAATGCGTGCTTGTTAACTGTCTGTATATAAACTGGAAAGCATGTGGGATGGGCAGAACAGCGAGCAACGGTGGGAAGCATCAGGAGAGCGCTGAAGAGAGCGCGGAAGAATGAAGATAACAAGACTTGGGGGAGCTCATTTATTTACCCTCAGATAGCTTTAGCTAGTTTCCACCAGCTACAGCAATCCTTCTGAACCCTGAGGGGTTCCAACATGAACCTTGATGCAACATCACTAGATCTCTCTCAGATCTCTGTCTCGAGGCTCATCCTCAGTGACAGCAGGTGGCAGGGGCTAGAGCCAGCTGTGGCCCTCACTGGTCTCTCACCCCTGCCTCTGGCTGCTTTCCAGCTCGCTCTGCCAGACTCTCTGCCTCTCATCAGCCCTCACACTGCTCCTAACCTCTCTTCTCCTCCCTTAGCTCCAGGCTCCGTCTCTGCCTCCTGTTCTCTCCTGCTGCTGCTCTTGTTCCTTGTGCTGAGGGACCATCCATAGAACCCAGGTCTCCTGTGACCTACCAGATGTTGACCGGCCCTGCCTGTGCACTTTACCTGTATCAGGATCATGGTGAATCAGTCTCTGCAGGGAAGCCTGGGCCTTCTATGGCAATGACCTTCCAGATGCGTTGGCGGTGGAGACACAGAGAGGATTTGGAGACTGAACCTTGCTCAGGCTGTAGGAGCAGGACTAACTGAGGTCAGAAGACTCTAGGGTAGGATAGGCAGAGACTCATTTGGAACCTGAAGACATCAACTCCTTGTTGGTGATGATGGGGGAGAATACCTGATCATGGGCCATGCAGGGGTCACTTAAATGTCCCTCAGGTCTACCTGGAAAGTTCTTGTTCACCCTCCTGCCACCTGGCTAGGTTAGAGTACCTGCCTTTCTATTCTATTTTTGCTGGCCCCTGAGTATTCCCAGGTCAGGCTATGAGCTACCTTTTCTTTTCTTTTTTTCTTTTTTCTTTTTTTTGAGACAGGGTTTCTCTGTGGCTTTGGAGCCTGTCCTGGAACTAGCTCTTGTAGACCAGGCTGGTCTCGAACTCACAGATATCTGCCTGCCTCTGCCCCACGAGTGCTGGGATTAAAAGTGTGAGCCACCACCCGGCCTCAGGCTGTGAGTTTCTTATGGGTAAGGTCTGGGAAGAAGACACAAAGAAAGTGCCAGAAGCTGTGTGACAGTAAGAAAGCAACCAATCCTGTGAGTGGGGACACCTGCACTCCATCTACCTGGGCTACCAATGAGCTCTCTAAACGTCACTGTGTGAGAACAGGTGGCTGTGGCTAACTATAAGGAGGGACAGAAGGGGAAATGACAGAAAGGTTTAGGCTCTTTCTCAGGGTCCTGTGAAATCCTAATCACTTTTTTTTTTTTTGCTACTGTTGTTCCCAGAAAAGTAATTTCTTGGCTAGCAAGATGGTTCAGCAAGTAAGGGTGCTTGTTACTAAAGCTGACAACTTGAGTCTGAACCCTGGCAGAGGGAGAGAACCAACTACCCACATTGTTCTCTCACCTCTACAAATGTACCCTGGTGCAAGAGCACGCACGCGCGCGCACACACACACACACAAATATGATTTTTAAAAAAGATGTATTTTTTGCATTGATCTGTGTGTCCTAAGATTCCTACCTATAAAGACAAACCTGGATCCCCAACTTCTGGATGTGGCCCCAAGGAGAAGACGAGACATGGAGGAGGTGCTGGGCACACTCTCATTTATTATCGATTGAAGCTCTGAAATAAAAGTTTATATTGCCTTCTGTTCCGGACACTAGACCATGAATTTCTATCCCCTAGAGCCTTCGCAGAGATGAGCAGGATGAGCATCTGCAGCTGCTAAGGATGACATGCACATGTGTGCCTTTGTCCCTTAGCAAGTAGTCTACACTCTAGCTGGGAGTGGTAGCACCTGCCAGCAAGTGCCTTTGGAGAGGCAGAGGCAGTGGGTCTATGTGAATCCAAGGCCAGCCTGGGCTACATAGCAAGCTTCAGGCCAGCAGGAGGTACCTAGTAGTACTCTGTCTCAACAAAATAAAAACCCAAATTTGCCCTGCTAACAGCTATAATTCCAAGTGTAGACATGGGTGGTTATTTATTTCTTAGACAAAGTTTTCTGAAGCTCAGGTTGCCCTTGAATTTATGGAAATCCTCCTGTCTCAGCCTCTATGTGCTGGGATTACAGGGGTACACCATCTTGCTCAGCTCACATTGAATCCTATTTCCAAGTCTGCACTTTGACCTGAATCATATTGGAGGGAAGGGAGAAAGAGACTTTGGATCCCCTCAGTGAGGGCACACAGGTCAGAAGTGCTGGTCCTGAGAGGTGTTCCTGACTTTGAGCGGCACTCTGGGTACCAACAACCACCCGGGTTTTGTCATTCCTATCTGGCGGTGTTGAGGTGACCAAGCTCCCTAAGATCCAGTTCCTGGCCCTCACAGGGCTTGGACCAGAACCAGGAGGCTCATGACCAGAGCCATGCAGAAGAAGATGCCTAGGAAAAAGCGGTCCATCACCCGAGCCAGGCGCTTCCAGTCTTCGTGGCAGCGCTGGGCAGCCCGATGGCTGCGGAAGGTGCTGGCAATGGAAGCCACATGATGCAGAAGGGCTTCCTGACGGCACAGACACCATGGCTCATGACAAGGGCCTGCTGGGAGACCTTCTGGAGGCTGGAGGCTGGGGGCTGACTGCAGTGACTTGGACTGCCCGCAAGGCTCCCCTCGTTCCCGCACACACAGGCCTCTGGCCAGGTGTCCCAGCAGGAGAACCCGAGCCCAGGCAGGCACTGGGTGTGCACTAGGGCCACAGTAATGCAGATTCATGATGAGGATGGTGAGGGCTGTGGAGAATGTGACCATGGTCATGGTGGCCATGTAGTACTTCCCTGTGGGGCAGAGAACGTTGTGAGCCACGAAGAGGAGGTGAACTCTGTTGAGCTTTCCAGCTGCCTCATCATAAAAAGAAAGAAGGCCAGCATCATGCCTTCAAACCCAAAGAGGGGAAAGATGTAGATAAGAGTTAAGTTCTCCCCACGTCTCATATCTACTAGGGCTCTGAAGCTATCTGCTACCTAATTATTTCCCCTGTTGCAGGGTCAGATTATGGTTGTAAACTGAATAGATACTGATCCTTTCTGTACATCTGGAATAACCTATTGGTTACTCATGGGTTCATAGTGATGCCCCTGCGAGTGAAAAATGTCACGTGTACAGGAGCATGCCAGGCACACAGCCATCACTCGCCACAGTTTGCTATGACGCTGGGACCAGTTCTTCCGCCGTCAAGGCTCCCTCGTGCCCCTAGCGGCGAGGGGTGTTCTCTCAGACAGGTCTACTCTTGCTCCCTCTCTGTCCCTGCAAGCTGTCACTCTGCTGACCCAGTGTCCATTCCCCCACGCTCTCAGGCTCACCGATGAGTGGAACGCTCTCCGCGGGAGGCATACTCTCGGCCAGGATCAGCTGGAAGACGGTGAGCGCCAGGAGCACGGTGACGCCCAGAGACACCTTTTCCCCGGAGTCAGCGGGCAGGTGGAAGGCCAGTGGCGCCAGCAGGGAGATGAACACACAGGGCAGCAGCAGGTTGCACACGTAGGCGGCAGCTCGGCGGCGCAGCAGCAGAGTGAAGGTCACATCCGGGTAGGGCTCGGAGCAGCAGCCATAGGTGAGCACGCGCCTGCGCGCCGGCATACCCAGCACGTGCCACTCAACGTTCTCCACGAAGTCGGCCAGGCTGGCAGACGCGCCCCGGGGTCGCACGTCCAGCTGGTGCCCGCCGTGAGTCCATGAGCCGAAGGTCAGGCCGCAGCGCTGAGCATCGAACGGGAAGGCAGACACATCCACACGGCACGAGCTGCGTGTGATGGCCGGTGCGTCCCAGCGCACGGCGCCGTTATGCCGCACAACCACGTTGGTGCTGGCCGAAGCTGGTGGCTGCGTGTCTGCCCTGTGGAGAGGCAGGACAAGGAGTCACCGGGGCCCAAGAACTATTGTCGCTAGTTGGGCTTTAGTGGTCAGGGCAGCACGGTGGAGTGAGCCTCATCAGGCTCATTAGATTCATTCATTTCAATCTTTGAAGGTCTAGAGGAGGCAGCAACCAAGGGCTTGGAAAGGCTGGAAGCAGAGTATAAAAAGTCTCTGCAAAACCCAGAGGTGGACCTGAGCCTCACTCTGGCCTAGGGAGTCATCTGTAAAACTCATAAGAGGGACCCAGAAAAATGCACAATGCTATGTATTGACTGGGAAATGCAAAACATCTAAAGATGGAATAAAGGAGTAACTCTAGGATGAGGCCGTACGCCAGTGAGGTCTCCCGTGGTCCCTGAACCTGGAAGGGTGGAGTTGCCACAGAGAAGCACTTGGACCCAAGACAGTTCTCTTTGAGAACTACAACTGGCTTGGATCACATAGTAGACTCCTTACAGACACCCAGCTTGAGTTGGCAGAGACGACTGAAAGTGCCATGGAGTGGCAAAGAGCTCCTTGTCCCTTAGGGGCAAGTTTCCAAGGCATCTTAGAAACTCTATTAGGTGTTGGGGGACGAGGGTCAGTGCTTGAGGGGCAGGGCAGACAGGAGGCAATACTTGTTATAGAGAACGATGTCTGGTCGCCACACTAGGCTGCTGGGAATGCGGATTGCATCCAAGTCACCATAGGCTTTGGGGTCCCAGTGCAGATAGGCATCTGTCCACTCCTGCCGGATCCACAGGTACAAGGTCAGCACTTGGTTCCGCTCATCCTAGCAGGGCAGGCAATGAATGTGCCTACTTCATGCACACTCACAGATCTGTCAGTACCCACAAACCCAGCTTGCTCCAACAGCCCGATTCCCTTCCAGGCTTGAACTTGTTTGCTTATGGTGGGCTCTTAAGTCTCCATTTCATCAGTTAATCCCTCAGATAATTCCTGCTTGGGGAGGGGGAGTTGAGTAAATTCCAGTGTGTAAAGTCTTGGGCCACCAATGGTACACAGGAATTAATGGCTATTATCATTATTAGCACATAGGGAAAGGATAAGTAGGAGACGGCCCTTCCCTTGATCCGCAGGCATCCCACAGCTTTACCCCACCACATTATACCATATCGATGATCTGAGACAGTGTCACCTCCAGGGTCACGTTTAGAGTCTGGTCCGTGTCTGCCACAGGTCTCAGGGCACTGGTATAGTTGGCAAACAGGTCACGGAACAGCTTGTGAGCCAGTCTCCCCTCAGCTCCCAGACACTCTGGAAGATGAATGAGGATTGCCCACCTTTGTAGTTCAGGGGCCTCTGTTTCCATTCTCCACCCCCTAGCTGGAGTCTTAGCGCCTGATTCCATGCTCTCACATGCTTTCGGTGGTGTGTGTGTGTGTGTGTGTTGCTCACATGGGCATAGAATTCAAAGGAGGGGACTAGATGTCTGGTTGCCACTTCTACCCTATTCTCTCGAGACGGCAGCTCTCTCACTGAACTTGCTACTTGCCGTTTTTCAGCAGTTCTCCTGACTCAGGTCTCTCCAGCACTGGGGTTACAAGTGTTTGTGCCATACCCGGCTTTTTACATGGCTGCTGCCCACTACCATCACCCCATCTCTTCAGGCAAGTCTCCTTTCTTTTCAGCACCCCATCCTCGCATTCCCCAGACAGCTTGTTCTTAGCAGACACTGAAGAGGAAGGTGGAGACAGGGAGGTTTGGGGTGGACAGGAAGGGCAGCAGAGTCAGAAGAGAGCTGGTTCATACCTGCAGGGAAAAAGAGCAGGAGCAGGAATCCCAGGCCAAGATGGTGGCCCTTGGTCCCCATGGCCTTACCACAGTCAGGACAGATGTAGGACAGCGGGTCCAGCTGGCAGGGACTATGTGTACAGTACCTGGAAACCAGAGATGAAGATCTTGCTTCCAGCCTCCTATTTGTACTTGCCCTTAAGTCTAGACCTGGGCCCTGGCACCTGCTGGTTCTCTGCTGTTCCCAGCCTCTCTAGCCTCAGCTTCTGCCTGTCTGTGTGCCCAGTGACTTCTATTACCTCCGTCTCAATTTGCTCTGTAATGATCTTGGCCTCTGCCTTTGGACTTTCTTTCCACTCTCTTCTCCATTACAGCCCCCCCCCCCCACTTCCTGCATACGCTCCCCGTACCTGGCCTCTGAGAGAGCAAGCCTGCTGCTTTCAGAACAGGGCCAAGCACTCTATCAGCACTAAGGGGTCTGAGGCACAGGGGAGTAGCCCTTCTTCCATGGACAGTTTTATTAGCTTAATTGCAGGGCTGGCACAGCAGTGTCCATAGGAACAGAGCAACTGAAACTGACACCCGAGGGTGCTGGGCCCTAAATTATTCAAATTCTGTGCGTCAGCATGAGGGCTCATCCTGGGGGCTGGGAAGTTTGGAGATATTAGGATCTGAAGGTGCATAGCTTTAGGCCTTAGAGGTATGTGTGCTGGGGCCTGTGGGTGAGAACCGCGCATTGCAGTGCAGCTACAGTCACTGATGTCTGGAGGCTCCCTGTAGCCCAGCAGCTTTCCTACTGGTGAGCAACTCTGCTGTTCTGTGCTGGATAAACTCTCCCTCCCCATGGGAGTGGTGCTGAGTCTTACACCACTCCAGATGGCCCTGTGCAGCAGAAATGCAGTGCACACCATTTTCACAGGCCCTGCAGTCATGCCAGGCGGATACAGTCTTCCCATGCCTAACACTGTGGGCAGGTAGGAGGGGTGGTTACAGTTAGGGTTAGGGATTAAGGCTGAGGGTAAGAGTAACAATTACGGGCATCACAATCCCAGACTCCAAACTCTACTACAGAGCTACAGTGCTGAAAACAGCCTGGTATTGGCATAAGAACAGACAGGAGGACCAATGGAACCGAATAGAAGACCTGGATATCAATCCACACATTTTCGAACACCTAATATTTGATAAAGAAGCAAAAAATATCAAATGAAAGAAAGAAAGAATATTTAACAAATGGTGCTGGCATAACTGGATATCAGCATGTAGAAAAATGAAAATAGACCCATATCTATCACCATACACAAAATTCAAGTCCAAATGGATCAAAGACCTCAACATAAAGCCAGCCACACTAGAAGAAAAAGTGGGAAGTACACTTCAATGCATTGGCACAGGGACCCACTTCCTAAATATAATCCAACAGCAAGGACACTGAGAGAAACAATTTATAAATGGGACCTCCTGAAACTGAAAAGCTTCTGTAAAGCAAAGGACAGGGTCAACAAGATAAAAGACAGCCCACAGAATGGGAAAAGATCTTCACTAACCCCACATCAGACAGAGGTCTGATCTCCAAAATATACAAAGAACTCAAGTAATTGGACACCAAAAGAACACATAATCCAATAAAAAAAATGGAGTACAGTACTAAACAGAGAACTCTCAACAGAGGAATCTAAAATGGCTGAAAGACACTTAAGGAAATGTTCAACATCCTTAGTCATCAGAGAAATGCAAATCAAAACAACTCTGAAATTCCATCTTACACCTGAAAGAATGGCCAAGATCAAAAACACTGATGACAACTTATGCTGGAGAGGTTGTGGGGTACAAGCTGGTACAGCTCCTTTGGATGTCAGTGTGGTGATTTCTCAGAAAATTAGGAAACAACCTTCCTCAAGACCCAATAATACTACTTTTGGGTATATATATCCAAAGGATGCTCAATCGTGCCACAAGGACATGTGCTCAACTATGTTCATAGCAGCTTTGTTTGTCATAGCCAGAACCTGGAAACAACCTAAATGCCCCTCTATCGAAGAATGGATAAGAAAAATGTGGTACATTTACACAATGGAGTACTACACAGCAGAAAGAAATAACATCTAAAATGGATGGAACTAGAAAACACTGTTTTGAGTGAGGTAACCCAGACACAGAAAGACAATTATCACATGTACTCACTCATAAGTGGTTTTTAAAAATAAAGCAAAGAAAGCCAGCCTACAAACCACAATCCCAGAGTACTTAGACAACAATGAGGACACTAAGAGAGACTTACATAGATCTAATCTACATGGGAAGTAGAAAGTAGAAAAAGACAAGATCTCCTGAGTAAATTGGGAGCATGGGGACCTTGGGAGAGGGTCGAAGGGGGGAGGGGAGAGGCAGGGAGGGGAGCAGAGAAAAATGTAGAGCTCAATAAATATCAATTAAAAAATAATTTAAAAAGTCTACAGTCCATCCGTCCAGAGAAGACACAGCAGCCCCAAGGCCAGTGGGAGCTGGGCCATTCCTGTGGCATTGCCTTGTTCTTTCTTGTGTGTGAACTCATGGTCAAAAACAGTGACTTGGCAGCCAGAGGTGGTGGTAGTTCATGCCTGTCATTGCAACACTCTAATAGCTGAGGCACTGGGATTACTATGAATTTGGGTGCTACACAGTAAGACTTCATTTCAAAAAGAGAAAAAAATGACTCAAACTGATCCATCACTTTTAACCTTAACCAGCAGGAAAAAGCAGGCATTCTGAAGGACACTTCTGGTAAGTCCTCACACAGTGTAAAACTAGGTGCAAAGGAGGATGGGAGCCACAGTCTTCTGTAAAGAGGAGAACAGACAGGAGAGGCAACTACACATTTTAGCAGCACACACACACACATACGCACTGCCACCATTTTTCCTTGAACCCCCTACCTCTCATCACTACGTCTTGAGTGTCTAAATTACTGGTTCATGGCACCTTGCCCAGAATCCCACCATGTTCCTGTCTAGTAAGCCATGAGAGATGATTAGGCAAGAATGCATTTCACATCATAATTCTGTCCTTAGGACATCAATTACAGAGACCCATGGCAGAGAGGCATGACTATCAAGGAACAGAAGCAGAACAAGTCATCATGACTTTGTCTTTAGGAATTGGAAAACTCGGCTCTCACATTTCGTGTTGTTCAGATGAGGCTCACAATGTGGCCCTGGCCTGGCTCTAGTGTTGCACATCTGTACTTCCTGGTTGTCTTCAGATAACCGGAAATAGTACGGAAGAAGGAAGAAGAGCATTAGGACCTAATTACTATGCCCTTTCTGCCGTTTCCTGTTGCAAAACTTGACTTCCTTTGCCGAGTGGTCAGTTTATACTGGCAACAGCTGGCTGACTGCTGTAATTGAGCTATATTGTGTAACTTTTGTTCATTAAGTTTTAAATGAGATCACAACAAAAAAACCTCTCTGGACTGAACTGTGAAGAACACACTACCTGTTAATATGCTTTTGCTTCTACACTCGAGTCGCAATGAGACAGAGTAACGATTATACCGTCAAAAAGGCACACATTGGGGACTGGAGCAATGGCTCAGTGGGTAAGAGTACTGGCTACTCTTCCAGAGGACCTGGGTTCAATTCTCAGCATCCATGTGACAGACAGCTCACAACTGTTACTCAAATTCCAGTGGACCCGACAAAAAACAACTAAAAACTCACTAAAAAAAGGGCATATGCTCATCCACTTCAGAATCCTGTGTATCAGAAGACGATGTTGAACTTTTCTGCTTCAACCTCCCAAATATTCGAATTTCAAGTACAAGCTTATCAGTTTGTGCTGGCCCCAAGTCTTAAAGTAGGCGAGGATGACCTTGAACTCTGGACTCTCCTGTTTCCACCTCACAAGTGGTGGGATACAGACGTGTAGCGTCAGGCTGTTTCTGCAGGGCTGGGAACTGAACCTTGAACTTCATGCATGTTAGGCAAGGACTGAACTATAACCCAGTCTTCCTTTTTTTTTTTAATATTTATTTATTTAGTATACAATGTTCTGTCTGTATACCTACAGACCAGAAGAGGGCGCCAGATCTCATTACAGATGGTTGTGAGCCACCATGTGGTTGCTGGGAATTGAACTCAGGACCTTTGGAAGAGCAGGCAATGCTCTTAACCACTGAGCCATCTCTTCAGCCCCCAGCCTTCCTTTTTAACTAATAGAAGTAGTACTTGTCCTAGCGGGGTGGTGGTGGCGCCCGCCTTTAATCCCAGCACTCGGGAGGCAGAGGCGGGGGAGGGGGGGGCGGGACGACTCTGAGTTCGAGGCCAGCATGGTCTACAAGAGCTAGTTCCATGATAGACAACAAAGCTATAGAGAAACCCTGTCTCGAAAAACCAAAAAACCAAACCAAATCAAACCAAAAAGAATAGTACTTGTCCTAAGAGCAAGTACTTCCCATATGAATAAAAAACCACTAGTCCTTTCTGTAGCACATGCTTTATGTAAATCATCTCTGGTACAAGGAAAGCAAGAATTGTTAGGTTCTGAGACAGTTGTGGATGGAGGGGTTTGCCAGCTGATTGTTCCCTGGCCTCAGGAGTCCAAACTGATTCAGACAAAGCAAACACTCTATTTTTTTATCCTCCAATTCTGTGATGTTGCACAAGTCTTTGGTTAAATCTACCTGGAATTTGCTCAGGCCTCAGTTCAACAAGACATGAATAGACTTTAATTCTCATTTGATACTCAAAACAGGCCACTGTAAAGCAACCAGTTCAGGAATCATTACTGCTTAAAAACAATCTCCAGAACAGAGCAGAAAGCTTTGAATACAAAGTATATTCAGTGATGGAGTTTAAACTCAGAACCTATGTACATAAACTTGTATTTACTAATCAGTAACTTCCTTGTCCCTAAGTCTGTCTTTGGGCTGAGATGCAGCTCAACATGCAAAGACCCTGGGTTCAATTCCCACCTGCCACATCCACGGCTGTCTCACCTGTGTGACAAAATGCCTCTCAGGTGGTGGCCGCTCGAGTTGAGGTGCCTGATTAGCCTCAACGACCTCGTTCACTTTGTTCCTGGCGATGGTTTCTTGCATTGACTCTGCTATCCTTTCTTCTGTTCTATTTTTCTCAAGGAACCAGAAAACATTTCCAATGGCTCCTTGAATACGGAGGAACTGATGCGTCAGTTCCCTCCCTTGATTCAGGCCATTAATGTTATGATTAAGACTCTGGCTCTCTCTCGGGGGGAATTTACAGATACCCTAGAATAGAAAGAGCTCATGATAGGAGATTTGGTAGAAGATGGGCAAATTATGAAGGAAAATGTATGGGATGGCATGAATTACCATTTATGGAGAGGCTAGCCAGAATGAGAAACCCCTGGTACATTTTAGATAGGAAAGAAAGGCAAGATATTCTTGATAACATTCAATATTGAAACAAACCCTGGGGGTGGAATCCTGAAGAATGGTGTTTGGGTTACCTTGGTTACCTTGAGGGAAGATATGATTTAGGGCCATGAGAAAGCACAGTTAGTTAGTGGTGTGAGACGAATTTCAAAGAACAGCTCTGCCCACAAGACTTGCTGAGATAATCAATTGTCTGTAATCATTTTTCTATGGAAACTTTTGTCTGCCAACTTCCTTCTGTAATATCTTAAAAGTGATGCTTGAATTTTAGTAAAGTTGCAGCAGATTCAAATCTCATTAGAGTTGTGTCTGTCTGTCTGTCATTCGCTGAATCCTGGGTTCTCCTAAGCCTTCACCCCTGTTCTCCCTCGGTCTTCGATCTCCAAGAGAGTCAGTCCGCGGCACCCACCACTGCAAGGAAAAAGTGTCTGGGCTCCTGAGTCTCAATTTAGCGCTAACGGTGTGCCTGAGTTGGCTGCTGCCTTCCTGTGAGGCAGGTCTTAGTGCCTGTGGCTGTGCTGCCCTCTCCAGGCTGGTGATCAGTACACGGGGGACTGTGAAAGCTGTTTTTAAGTGTTGTGAGGCACAGAGAGCGCGCACAAGCAGGCACCAACAGTGCTTGGGTTACACATGTGTGCAGATGCATCTGCATTTTGTGGATTCTGAACTTGTGTTGCCAGGCTTGTGTGGCTAGTGTTTTATATTTATTTATTTTATTTATGTGCATTGGTGATTTGCCTTTATGTATGTTTGTGTGAAGGTATCGGGTCCCCTGGAACTGGAGTTACAGACAGCTGTGAGCTGCTATGTGGGTGCTGAGGCTTGAACCCGGATCCTTTAGAAGAGCAGTCAGTGCTCTTAACTGCTGAGCCATCTCTCCAGCCCGTGGCTAGTGCTTTGACCTGCTAAACTAACTCCTTAGCCGTATGTTTTTATTTAAATGAGTCCCCCAAAACACAAAGAAAAAGTCAGTACCATCAAGA
This sequence comes from Microtus pennsylvanicus, assembly GCF_037038515.1. NCBI lineage: Eukaryota > Metazoa > Chordata > Mammalia > Rodentia > Cricetidae > Microtus > Microtus pennsylvanicus. Next base: position 43,232,399 of record NC_134583.1, read on the forward strand.
ATACTATAAACATTTTATTTTTTAAGAAAGTAGCTTCAGAAAGAGGAAAATAATCTAGATCATTTATATATATATATATTTTTTTTTAATAAAAACCTTTACATAATCTTCATGCACAAAGACCCAGGGGTGGTCATATTGTGTGTGACAGCCCCAAGTTTCACCTGTCTCAGGTCAGAGCCTGGGACTCTCCACAGCCAGCAGCAATGCAGTGTCGGTGCCTAGGGCCCGGCCAGGCCTGCCTTAGTGACAGCTGTGCCTTCTGGGAAGGTGGATGAAGGGTGGGAAATGCTCTTGGCTAGATGGGAGGGCTGGGAGGAACACCTTTCACATTCTTCATCCAAACTCCTGGCACACCCAGGAAGATGACTGATAAATCAAGGGCCAGCGCAATCAGGGGCTTCGCAGAAACACACTGCACAGGACAGTAGGGCAGGTGTGGTGTCCACAGGACAGACGAGGGATGAAAAAAGGAGCCCTGCAGAGCTCTGCTTCCATGCCAGACAGCCTTTCTGTCTTCAACAAGGTCCCAATCCCAGTGTTAAGAAATCTTCAGGGACAAATGAGTCATCTACCAGACATCTGTAATCTGTCTCAGTGCCTTCAAACCCAAGAGGTGCAGCAATGTAGGACAGATGTTGGCATGGGGTGTGTGTGTCACAAGACTCAGAACTCTGGGTAACCCAGTTTTTTGGGAGGTTCTGCCAAAGAGGCTTTATTGACCATTTTTCAAAAGAAAAAGAAATTGAAGAATGGTCTTGAAGTTGGTAAAGAGACCTGACCTGTCTTTATTTTTTTTTTTTTGGTTCCAAAAGCCCTTGTATGCTATGCTCAGTATTAGGAGAACCCCTGAACAACTAGTGGATGCTGCTGCTTAGGGCAGCAGAGAGGGAGGGAGGAGTCCACACCGACCCAGAGATTGGCAAACAATGTCAGATAGAACAGTACTGGGAACCGCTGGGGAGGGAGGGAGTGCGCATGAGTGTGACGAAGAGCTGGTCTCACTGGCTCCCAACAGTCAGTTCTCGCAGGTAGGACTGTGTGAGACCACGAAGTTCCTCCAAGGCATAGTCCTCAGGCATGGGGAGTCTGCCAATGTGGGGAGCCAACAGACGCAAAGGAACTCGCTGAGGGTCTGGTGTTGAGTTGGAGGTGGCATCAGGAGCATGCTGCAGGCTCAGTACTACCCGCAGCAAGTTGGCGACACGCTTGGCCATATCTGGAGAGAAAAATCACAGTGAGTGCTGACCACACAGCACAGGTGAGGCTGTCATAAAGACAGGAAGTAAGTCGCATGAAAGCAGGGCCCACAGCTTACCTGACTGAGCCAGGCGGTCCTTGGCACTGTAACATGGAATCTGCTCTATTCGGCTGCACAGTGAAGTGACTTTGGTGTGTAAGTGCTCTAGTTCATAGCCTGAGCAATCCACCTGCAGAGGAGCAGACCAGTAAGGACAAAAGAAACTTCTACCTCAACCACAGATTACACAAAGTCCCAGCAACAAATGATAGGAGGAGAAAAGCTGATGGCAGTGCCCCTGCATGCAGTGCTGAAGGAGAGAAAGTACACTTGGGCTGGACAGGTCTTTAGATGATGACTCACAGACCACATAGTTTAACACAGCACCAAAAACTTTAGGTAGGGTAAATCTGGTTCAGAGAGGTAGTAAGAGATGCTATTCAAACCAGCATTGACTTTACAGCTCCTTATTCTAAACTCAGACATTCCTAAAGCAGTGCAGAACCTCCTCAGTCTATATACTCTCCTGATCCATCCCTATGGCTCCAATTATACTCAATGCTAGCCCAATATACCAATCTTCTGTTTTTGTGCCATGGCTTTTGCTGTAGCACCCTTCTCACAGCCATTAGTGTCATCCTCTACTTCCAATCTGTAATCGCTTTATTGGTCTTTGAGACAGGATCTTGATGTGTAGTCCCAGCTAGTCAGGAACTCACTGCACATCTCAGGATTAGTCTCAAACTTTCCACTATCCCCATTTCAGTCTTGCCAATGCAGCTGGTTCAGATACATTTCCAAAAAACAAAGCTGATTTACTTTTATCCGTTCAAGTCTTGAATATTTTGTAGCAACATCTCATTTGCCTTAACCTTGCCTCTCTCTCAATTAGTTACCCTATCTTCCTCACTGTGAACCATCCACCTCCCTACTCAGGTTTACTTGAGATTTTTTTTTTTTTTGGTTTTTCGAGACAGGGTTTCTCTGTGGTTTTGGAGCCTGTCCTGGAACTAGCTCTTGTAGACCAGGCTGGTCTCGAACTCACAGAGATCCGCCTGCCTCTGCCTCCCAAGTGCTGGGATTATACTTGAGATGTTTTCCAAGATGCATTTTTCATGGAATTTACTAATTTGGTGTTTGTGAATGCTAGCCATGCAAGCATATGGTGGTCAAAAGTCAACTTGTGGGAGCCCACTCTCTCCTTTCACCATGGCCACTTTGGGGTCTGAACTCAGGTAGTCAAGCTTGGCTACAAGTTCTTTTATCTGCTGAGCCATCTTACCAGCTCTGGAACTCACTTTGAAGAAGGCTTGCAGAACTCACTGATTTATGTCTATATACATACTCTTACCCTCTGCCAGAGCCTGCTACTAACTTTTAACAGCAGTAAACAAAATGAGGCCTTTGTGTTCATGAACTTTACAGACAAGAAAATATCAAGTAGTAATTTACCTTATAGAATCACAGCTGTGATAAACTATGAGTATAAGGAAATGGATGTCATTGCTGGGCAGTGGTGACCCACATCTTTAATCCCAGCACTCAGGAGGCAGAGGCAGGCAGATCTCTGTGAGTTTGAAACCAGTCTGGTCTACAGAGCGAGTTTCAGGACAGGCTCCAAAACTATGCAGAGGAGCTGGAGAGATAGCTCAGCGATTAAGAACATGGGCTCTTCTTCCAGAGGTCCTGAGTTCGATTCCCAGCAACCACATAGTGGCTCACAACCATCTGTATGAGATCTGGTGTTCTCTTCTGGTCTGCAGGCATATATGCAGACAGAACATTGTATACACAAATAAATCTTAAAAAAAAAAAAAACAACAAAAACCTACATAGAGAAACCCTGTCTCAAAACCACTCCCCTCCCCCCAAAATTTGAATGTCTATTTCAGGAGAGAGTATCAAAAGTGTTCTTGGAGAGTTCATGTGTAAGCTAAGAACTGCCTAACAAGAGAAGGCCAAGCTCTGCAGGTGAAGCAAACAGCCAAACTCTGTAAGCTGGAGCATGTTTACAAGTAATACATGGAGTAAAGAGCAATACAGCAAGACAAAGCTGGGAAGATTTAAGGATTTATTTTGTGCATGAGTGTTCTGTCTGCATGTATGCGGGTAGAAGAGAACACTGGATCTCCTGGATTAACTAGAGTTAATAATGATTGTGTGCTATCACGTGGGTACTAGGACCTGAACCTCTGCCAAGTACAGCAAGTGCTATTAGCCCCAAATCAGAGACTGAGGCATGTGTTTCATAAAGTTATGAATGTGGACACAGCTACACTGTCACTCTGATTCCCTCTGATTAGATCATGTTCTTTTTTGTCCTGGTATATTGTCAGAACAAAATAATCTGGTCAATCTTTTCCTTTATTCTATGGTGATTTCTGGCTTACTTACATACATATTCCCCCAATGAATCAGTACTTTTAGTAAGGGAAAAACATACTGTTTACCTCTACAGCTCCCAAATCCATCACAGAACTCACCACATTGGGGGTTCATTTTATTTTTTTCTGTTTTTCGAGAGAGGGTTTCTCTGTGTTGCTTTGTTGTCTGCCCTGGAACTAGCTCTTGTAGACCAAGCTGGCTTCAGACTCAGAGATCTACTTTCCTCTGTCTCCCGAGTGCTGGGATTAAAGGTATGCACCACCACTACCTGGCATATTGGGGATTCTTTAATGACCAAGTTGAATAAATAAACTGATTTCAACTACAGAGTTTCTTTAGTGATTCCTGAATTATGCCCATCATATGCCTCACTCACTGCTAGAGTTATAAGTGGATGATAGGAGCTGGAACAAGGTTTTTTTTTTAAATATTTATTTATTTATTATGTATACAATATTTTGTCTGTACGTATGCCTGCAGGCCAGAAGAGGACACCAGACCCCATTGCAGATGGTTTGAGCCACCATGTGGTTGCTGGGAATTGAACTCAGGACCTTTGGAAGAGCAGGCAATGCTCTTAACCTCTGAGCCATCTCTCCAGCCCCTGGAGCAAGGTTTTTGTGTGTTGTGTGTAATTTACTGCATCAAAGCCCTGTGTCTATTTTGTGTGACCTTTATGAAGACTCTGTTGGATACATTCTACAGTCTATCCACTGCCCACTCTAACTTGTACTCCTTGTAACCCTCACAGGGTGGAAAGTTTAAGTAACTTAGTCAATGTGGGAAACCTAAATTGAACCTAATACTTTGACCTCTGGAGCTTGGGCTCTGAACCTCTATACTCAATGGTATGTAAGTTCACAACATGAAAGATCTCCCCCAAAACTTTAAGAATGTAAAGATGTGAAAAAATACAGAATGATCTAGCAGGTACAAGAAAATGTCCCACAAGTTTTGGCAGCAAAGGAGAGGACAGCTCGCACTTTCCAGAGGAAAGAGATGGCGCAGCAGCTAAGGTGTCTGCCGCCCAGTCTGATGACCTGAGCTTGCTTCCACTTCCACAACCTGTCCTTGGATGTCCAGGCCTGTGCTAGGGCATGCATCACACTCACTCTCCTCTCTAAGTACACTAAAAATATACCCCAAAAGGGCTATCTTGGGCTACACAGTGAGATCCTGGCTGGTCTAGGTTATAGGTTAAGACCAGCTAAAACAAACAAACACCTAAAGTCTCATCTTCAACAGTATTAGTTACATTTACCAATGAATTTCATTTTTTGATATAAAGTTTCACACAGCCTAGACTGGCTTCATACTTCTGATCCTGTTGCCTCATTTCCCAATGCTGGGACTGTATGTGTGTGTCACCATGTTTTCTTTTGTATTATTGTTTTTTCTTTCTTTCTTTTTTTTGAGAAGTTTCCTGGCTGTCCTGGAAAACTAAGCGATCCACCTGCCTTTGCCTCCAAAGTGCTAGGGAAAGTCATGCACCCCTACAACCTGCTATAGTATGGCTTTTTTTGTTTGGTTGGTTTTTTTTTTTTTTTTTGAGACAGGGTTTCTCTGTAGTTTTGGAACCTTTCCTGGAACTCATTTTGTAGACCAGGCTTGCCTCGAACTCAAAGAGATCCGCCTGCCTCTGCCTCCTGAGTGCTGGGATTAAAGGCGTGCGCCACCACTGCCCAGCATGTCCTGGCTAGTATGGCTTTTTGAAATCTTTTTTTTTTTTAAATGCCTATGAAAAGAAAAACTAGACAGTAGTTTAAGGAATTTAGTACCTGCTGAATACGGTGGAGCATTTCAATTACTCGAATATAATCCAGGTAAACAAGTCCAGATGTTTCCCAGTCCTGAATTAGGCTGCTGAGCTCTGGAGGTGCCAGATCTTCTAAGAACCCTTTCAGGTAGCCATAGTTCTCATTAATAATAGCATCTGAAGAAAGAAAACAATGGCTTCAGTGTATAAGAATGTGGTTCACAATAGTACAGAGGACCAGGCATAAATCTAAGGCAGACAGGAAGGAGAATAAAAGGTGCTGTTGAGAATTCCTCAGCAGATGGAGGGTGATAAGGGCACCCTGTGGACCTTCTGGCTTCAGTTCTCAAAGCAGCTGTGTCTGGTGTTGCTGGTTAACATCCCCACTCATGAGCAAGAGTGTAATTCACAGCAGGGACGTCTGTGGCAGATGGTAACTACAACAGTGCCATCTTTCCTAGCCCCATCGCCTCTCATGCAGATCAAGCCGCCTCTGTAGACTTTGGTGGAACATTGATTTAAGCCTGCCCTGTCCTTTTTTTTTAAAATATTTTATTTATTTATTATGTATACAATAGTCTGTCTACATGTATGTCTGCAGGCCAGAAGAGGGCACCAGACCTCATTACAGATGGTTGTGAGCCACCATGTGGTTGCTGGGAATTGAACTCAGGACCTTTGGAAGAGCAGGCAATGCTCTTAACCACTGAGCCATCTCTCCAGCCCCCGCCTGCCCTGTTCTAAAGCACCTCTGCCTCAGCCATCCCAAGGGCTCACAGGTTAGAGAAGCGCAGGGTAACTCCGGGAGATGTAGGCCTTTGCACTCACCAGAAGCAAGATGGCGAATAACAAGTTGGTGGCAGCGGTTCCAGTGGCCGGCCTTAAATAAATAGAGGGCCTCCAAGTGCTTATCGGATTCCATGTGTGCTCGAACTGCTTTGGCCTCATGAATCCACTCAGCAGGCACACAGAGCTTCTGGGTAAGGAAAGTCTCTTTAGCCCAGGACTCGGGGGTCTCCGCCAGCTGGCAGTGCCGAGTCAGCAGCTCGCGGACAGCCTTTTCACGCATGCTATGGGGAAGAAAGAAGCTGGAGTATCATTTTGGTCACAGAGAATGCTAATCATTCACACGGGCAATCTCCAGCTCTAGGAAACCACTTCAAACTTAAAAACCAAACCAAATCACAAAGTCGGTATTTTAAATTCTGACTTTTCTTAAAATACTTATTTTTATTGTTTTTAGATGTGTATATGTGTGTGTTGGTGCATATGAATGTAAGTGCCCTTGTATGTTAGAGGTGTTGGATCCTCCAGAGCTAGAGTTACTACAGTCAGTGAGAGCACTGAACTCAGACCCCCAAGGAAAAGAAGTAAATGTTCTTAACTGCCAAGTCATCTTGGGTCTTACATCTCAACAGATGCTCTACGCAATAACTTGCTGAGCAGAGCCTAAAAAGATTGACTCATTAGGTATTATGTTTAGGTGCTAGATATACTCACTGGGTTCTGTTGTTATGTTTTTTATCTATAGTCCGAGGGGATTCTGTTCCCTTTGCCAGTGTCTTCCAGACAACCCAGTACCCTCTCCACTTAAAAACACCTGCTACACGCGGCTCCTCCTTACTTCCTGTCAGTTACTTGTTCACTCAGCCTTTTGCTGGCAGGTTAATTTTAGATATTCAAACCAAACTTTGAATTGTTAACAAAAGCAGTATGAAAAGATGCAATGCACTTCAAAATAGTATTTCCCAACAGGGTCCAAAGGCTTTTTGCTCACCCTGAGTTCTCAATGTGTAGGAAGACAAAGATGGCCCATTCCCAGAGCCCTTCACTTTCCAGCTGGCCAGCATAACTGGCCTGTAGCACACCCTCACACTGTTCAGAGAGATGGGTATAGTTGAGAGCCCGCAGCACTTCCCAAAGGTGCCAGCTGAGGCGGTAGTCCAAAGGATCTGCAGTTATGCTTCGAGGTTCCAACAGCTGATTGAGATCGTAATGTCTGAGGAGAAAAAGCATTCAGTTAGATACTCAGCTAGCAGATCATCTGTACACACAGGTATACTGCTCTGTGTCTCACAAGGGTGTGCCATCATCTAACAGGGTTGGTAGTGGCATTCTAAAATATGGACGTTTACAATTTCTGTTCTCCCTATTCTTTATTATAGCAGCTGCTACTTTTCTTAGCCATGCTAAAACCTGAGGACCATTCAGACTGTTTTATTCACTGAGTGAATAACTGGTCTTCATGGAGGTCATTTCTTCCTGTGGGTTGTAATGTTCACTGTTGTGTGTGAGAAATAAGGTCACATTCTACAAACCAGGCTGGCCTCAAACTCAGAGATCCACCTGCTTCTGCCCCCCAAGTGCTGGGATTAAAGGTGTGTGCCACCATAGTCTGGCAATTTCAGTCATCTTAATACAAAAGTATTAAGTGATGGTTTTACTCTTTGTACTTATCCATTAAAACTTTTCTCTTTCATTCTGAGAAGGATCAATAACAGAAGTAACGGTGAAACCAACACTGGTTCTTTAGAAGACCAGTTAAATCATAACTACATAGAGTAAGAAAGCGAATACAAAAATTACCAATAACAAGAATGTGATTATTATAGATTCTACAAATATTTTAAAAGGGTAAGAAAAAGCTTTGAATAACTTTTTCTTCTATTTTTTGAGAGAGCCCTGTCAATCCTGGAACTTGCAGTTTACACCAGGCTAGATGCAGAGATCCACCCGCCGATGCCTCCTGAGTGCCAGGACTAAGGTGCATCCCAATGCTCGAACTTGATGTAATATTGTACTTCAAGCCGGGCAGTGTTGGTGCAGCCTTTAATCCCAGAACTTGGGAGGCAGATGCAGGCAGATCTCTTTGAGTTCGAGGCCAGCCTGGTATACAAGAGCTAGTTCCAGGACAGGCTCCAAAAGTACAGAGAAACCCTGTCTCGAAAAAAAAAACTTCAGTAAGAAACCCCTCTCTAGAGTTTTTTTTTTACTCTAGAACATAAATGATCACAGCCTGACTTGTGGATAAATAGAAAATATCAAAAGTTCTATAATAATAAAAAAGTTATATAGCATTAAAACTTTAGCAAATTGGGCTGGGTAGTAGCAGCACACGCCTTTAATCCCAGCATTTGGGAGGCAGAGGCAGGTGGATCCCTTTGAGTTTGAGGCCAGTCTGTTCAATGGAGCGAGTTCCAGCACAGGCTCCAAAGCTACACAGAGAAAACCTGTTTTGGGAAAGGAGAAAAAAAAAAAAGCCCAAACAAAAATGTTTCTCTTGCTTCCAAGACTGCCTATCTGAGTTCAACCCCAGAGCCCACACAGTGGACAGACAGAATGGACTGGGTCTTGAGGTGTCTTCTAACTCACATAGGCACAGACTGCATATGAATAGTAAAAACGACCAAAAACTCTAGTTCCGGGTAATCTGACACCTTCTTCTGACCTTTAAGGGCACTAGACACTTATATACACAGCCAAAAGCAGTCAGACACATCAAATACAATAATTAAATTTAGCCAGGCATGGTGGAGTACCTTGTAGTCCCATGCACTCATGAGGCTGAGGCAGAGGCAGGAAGATCTTTGTAGGTTTTCAAGGCCAGCCTGGTCTACACAGAGAGACTCTCTCAAAAACAAATGAACCAATCAACCATCAAAAAAACCAAAAGTCAGAAAATCTGAATAGATGAGAGCGAAAAATAAATGAATGGTAAATTTTATTTCTATATGTACTACAGTTCCTATTTCATAAATACTCTGTGTTTAAAGAAAGCATCCTGAAAAGTAGAAATAAGCTGTGACCTTTTTGTGAACAAAAACAAACAAACAAACAAAAAAAACCAAAAACCAGAAATCCGAGTTATTTCTCACGTAAGATAAAAAGTATCAAAATATTTTTATTTAGATATAATAAATGTATGTGCTAATTTATTAATGATAGATAGGCCATTCTCCATTTCTTATTAAAAACATTTTATGGAAATTGATTATTATGAATTTTAAAAACTTATTTATTTTGTATATATAGTGTTCTGCCTGCATGCCAGAACAGGGCACCAGATCTCATTGCAAATGGTTGTGAGCCACCATGTGGTGTCTGGGAATTGAACTCAGGATCTTTAGAAGAGCAGTCAGTGCTCTTAACCTCTGAGCCATCTCTCCGGCCTGAAATTTGTTTTTTTTTTTTTTTTAAATATTTATCTATCTATCTATCTATCTATCTATCTATCTATCTATCTATCTATCTATCTATCTATTATGTATACAATATTCTGTCTGTGTGTATGTCTGCAGGCCAGAAGAGGACACCAGACCTCACTATAGATGGTTGTGAGCCACCACGTGGTTGCTGGGAATTGAACTCAGTAGCTTTGGAAGAGCAGGCAATGCTCTTAACCTCTGAGCCATCTCTCCAGACCTGAAATTTGTTTTCTTGATAGATTTTATTTGTAGTTCATATGTGGAGCTTGAATGTCATGGACAAAAATGAATAAAATTATTATTATATATGAAAAAAAAATTTCATGAAGGTACATTACTGTTATCCTAACTCATAGAAGACTAAGGAAGAAGAAATTTGAATGTTCACTATACAGAGTGAGTTCTCGGCCAGCCTGTTTAGAGACCCAGGCTCAAACTACCAAAAAAAAAGACATAAATAAATCAGAATATGTATACCACACAGAGAATACCACTGCATAGTATACTAAGCTCTGAAGAAGACACATAACATTACTAGTGAGAATGTAAAATAACCACCTCTTTCATTTAGATGGGTCTTGCTATGTTGCTTGGTAGACTGAAACATGGATTCCAGTGAACCTCTCATACCTCAGTCTCCTTAGCAGCTTAAGTGCAAAAGACCTGCTACAGCTACTTCTGTAAATAAATATGTGCCGCTTTTTTCTTCACAGCCAAACCAACAATATCTAAGTCACCAGCTAATCTACATGAAATTATGCAAAATTCTACAAATTCAAAGTAACTATTCCCGGGCTGGAGAGATGGCTCAGTGGTTAAGAGCATTGCCTGCTCTTCCAAAGGTCCTGAGTTCAATTCCCTGCAACCACATGGTGGCTCACAACCATCTGTAATGAGATCTGGTGCCCTCTTCTGGCCTGCGGGCATATACGTGTATACATAATAAATAAATTAATTAAAAAAAAAAACAAAAGAGAAAAACAAAGTAACTATTCCCTAAAACTCCTGCTATTCATATTAACATGGATAAGCCAGGCACAAAAGAGTACAGACTGAGTTCAAATATGTAAATTCCTCAAACATCAAGCCCCACCCCCATCACTGTTCAGGACTGAGGATGATTCCTAAATCAGATGAGGGAGTTTCTGTAGGTGATGGGAATGTTTCAGTTGTGTTGGTAGTTATTCTGTGGAAACTCAACTAAAATCTCAACTAAATTGACTGAAGCAATGGCCATGCCTGGCCCTGGCTTACCTGTCACTGTAGAGTTTCAGAAGGTGGAAACAAACATCCTGAAGTGGTCTCCGTGTGTCTTTTTCTTCCTCTACTATACAACCAAACCCCTCCAGGTATGAAGGAAGAGGGGAGCAGGCATATTTATCACCCTCAGAAGTATTCTGAAAAGGAAAAATTGTTAAAGCAATACAACAAAAGTTGTGAGTTTTATCAATTAGTATTATCATGTCTCAATTATTCAGATACCTGTATTAAGGATGCTGTGACACTTCAAAGAATCAAGATGTTACAGCTTTTTGATCTACCTATTTTTAGTCTGGTAAGGACTTCAAACAGCTTCCTGGATTGCTATTTAAGTGCAATCTTTGCCTAGATAAATGCTATGAAAAGCAAATATAAAATATGAATAAGTAAGAAAGGATTCAAGGGTATCATGGTACTCCAGAGCGATCATAAATTGAAAGTCAGACTAAGTTTGAGCTATATAAAACCTTGTCTTAAAACAACTCATGAAAAAATAAAAAATTAAAACAACAGAACAAATAACTCAGCAAGGAATCGTGGTGCTTTTGAGCCAGGGCTTCTCTTCTGTGTAACCCTGGCTTTCCTAGAACTTGTTCTGTAGACCAGGCTGACATAAAAGATCACCACCACCTGGCTTAATAGACAGCTTTTTAACTCAACAATGATAAGATATAAAAAATGATATTGAGAAATTTGAGCTGACATGTTAATAAGAGGCAAACTAAACCTGAGGTCAAGCTTAAGCAATTCCCAAGGGGTAAGATGGTCTTAGAAATGAAAACCCTTTCATTAAAGGCAGAAAAAACAGTAAGAAAATTAATTACCTGTTTTAAATAGAATAAAAGCAGACGGAGAAGTTGAAGAGGTAAGGTAAAGGATGAAAATTTGAATTTGTTGGGTCTTTCAACTTAACAGTGTTTTCAAAGAGGGCAGTCAATAGTAAGTATTGTATTATAAAATGTGATTTGAAGCTAGGTGGCGGTGGTGCACACCTTTAATTGCAGCACTCAGGAGGATCTCTATGAGTTTGAGGCCAGTCTGGTTTAAAAGAGCTAGTTCCAGGATAGCTACGGCTGTTACACAGAGAAACCCTGTGTCGAGAAAGAAAGAAACAAACAAACAAAAAGAGTGATTTGATGGCTTCTTCTCTGCACACCTTTTAAATTTTCTTTTCTTTTTTGAGACAGGGTCTCACAACATAGCCTTAGATGGTCACCTGTTTCACACGCCTCCCAAGAGCTGGGATTAAAGGCTGTACCTACCATGCCTGGCATTCAGGACTTCTCTGGAAAGACTAAATCGTCATCAGAGTTCTCACCTGGCTCTTCTGAACACACATACCTGAAATGCTTCTTCATACATGCTAAGAGCCTTGGAAATGGAGGCTGTTGGTGGAAGCAAGTACCAAAGATGAACAGCAAGCGCACGCTTCCAATCCAGCTGGGAGCATACATTGATTTGCTTCTGTTCAGAGAGCTGCCACACCTGCAGGAGACAAAAGATCACATGACAACTTTATGTGTCCTGGTTATTACTGCCTGTCTACCACCTGCTCTTATGGTTTGTTTGTTTCTGAGACAGGGCCTCACTATGTAGACTAGACTAGCATTGAACTAAGAGAGCTTCCTGCCTCTGCCTCTCCCAGGTGCTAGGATTAAAGGACTGCACCACCACCACCAGTCTTAATGTAATCTTGCCTCCTATTTTCTTGCCATAATCGATAAGACACCTATAAAGACACAGAAGGGACTGGAGAGATGGCTCAGTGGTTAAGAGCATTGCCTGCTCTTCCAAAGGTCCTGAGTTCAATTCCCAGCAACCACATGGTGGCTCACAACCATCTGTAATGAGGTCTGGTGCCCTCTTCTGACCTGCAGACATACACACAGACAGAACATTGTATACATAATAAATAAATATTTAAAAAAAAAATAAAGACACAGAATCAGACAAAGAATAAGCAACAAAAATTGGCTTAAAATATCACTCCACTTTTGAAGAGTGGTGACTATTAAAAATAACGATACTATACAATGGAAAATGACCATACACGGAAAATTGAAGAAAAACTTTCAAAATTATTCTCCAAAACTGACCTTACCTGTATAAACGCATAGACAAATATGAACCTATACATCAATACAGATGTAAAAATGTTAATGTTTGAGAAGACAGAGGATTATACAGCTTACTATGCACACACTACTATGATATACGATACAGACTTCAACTTTACATTTTTGTATTCATTTATTATCATATGTGGGCAATACGCATGGCATGGTGTGTGTGTGAGGACAGAGTCTGTAAGAGTCTCTCCTTCCACCAAGTGGGTTCCACCTCTCTTTACCTGCTGTATCATCTTGCCAGCCCCAATTTTACCATTTATATAATTAAAAGAATTCTTTCAGGCCAGTGAGAAGATGGCTGAGTGTGTAAAGTGTGAGAACCTGAGTTTGACTCTCAGAAACCACTTGGTAGAATGAGCGAATCAACTCTGGCAAATCATCCTTTGTTCTTCATGCACATACCATGCTTGAGACTGAACGTGAGAACACAGAAACTATGTTTGGTTAATTGTCCGACATACTTTTCTGGTTTGTTTGTTTGTTTTTTAAGACGAGGTTTCTCTGCGCAGCCCTGGCTGTCCTGAAATTTGCTCTGTAGACCAGAATGGCCTTGAACGCACAGCAATTCACCTCCTTCTGCTTCCCCAAGTGCTGGGATTAAAGGTATGTGTTTTGAGACAGGGTCTCTTTATGTAGTCTCAGCTATACTGGACTTCTCTAGACTGGGTTTGATCTGAACCTGGACTAGATTTCAAAGGGGATCACCTTCTTCTGCCTCCCAAGCGCTAGGACTAAAGGTGTGAGCCACTGTACCTGGCTGCCTGACATTTTAATTTGAAAATATTTCTACCTAGAAATGAGACCAAACTGGCAGCTATATCAACCGTATACAATTTACAACAAACAAACAAACAAATAAATAAAAAATTATTATGACATTACCGGTTTTCCAGCTAACAGGGCAAATATGCGCAATCTCTCATCCTGGATGAAGCAGTCAGCCTGGAGTTGATGCCAGTCGGCTAACTGCATGGTGAGCAACTCTCGTACTGACTGGCTACCCACCAACTGAGACAAAAGAAGAGCAAGGCGATGATCACCTGTAACAGAAACACGAGTTTCCTGGTGAGGACAAGGGTTAAACTACCTGATGACACATGCAGACTATCACCCATCGCACCTCATCAGCGCTAAAGTACAGACACTTTCCACCTGAGTACACTATCTTAAAGTACTTTAAAGAGGTATACAAATATGTAGCTATAATGACAAATTTTCTACTCCTTCTGTGACTCCTTTGAGTTCAAGGTCAGCCTGGTCTACAAGCTGAATTTCAGGACAGCCAGGGCTGTATATAGAGAAACTCTTCCTTGAAAAGCAAAAAACAGCTGGGCGGAGATGGCACACGCCATCAATCCCAGCACTCAGGAGGCAGAGAGAGGTGAATCTCTTTGAGTTTGAGGCCAGTCTGGTCTACAGAGCAAGTTCCACAACAGGTTCCAAAGTTACAGAGAACCCATCTTGAAAAATCAAAAAAAAAAAAAAAAAAAGGTGGGGGGAGCTGCTGTGCAATCATTTGGCTTCTAACACCTATGTAACAAGCGGGGTGTCCCATGCACACTTGTAAGCCCAAGTCCAAGTGAGGTTGGAGACAAGATTGCTGAGGTTTGCTGGATTCCAGCCTAATGAGAAAACACTAAACTCTGTTGGGGAAAACTATTTTAAGAAGTGTTGCTTTTGTTTATGCTGCCTTTGTTTAACTCTGTGAAGCTCTAATTCTTTGCCTGTCTAAAACACCTGATGGTCTAATTAAGAGCTGAACCGACAATAGTGAGGCAGGAGAAAGGAGAAGCGAAACTGGCAAGTAGAGTATAAACAGAAGAAGAAATGAGGAAGAGGAAGAGGCAGGCGATCTTTGTGAGTTCAAGGTCAGTCTGGTCTACAAGAGCTAGTTCCAAGACAGGCTCCAAAGCCACAAGAGAAACCCTGTCTTGACCCCTCCCCCCCAAAAAAAGAAAGAAAGAAAAAGAAAACAAAAAAACCAAAACAAACAAAAAAAGATATACAGAAGCAAGAAAAGGAAAAAGCCCAGAGGCAAAAGTGGTCTTAAAATTTAAGAAAAGCTGGCTAGCAACAAGCCAAGATAAAGCTGGGCATTCATAACTAAGAATAAACATGTGTGTGATTTACTTGAGAGCTAGGTGGTGGACCCCTCAAAAACACAAAGACCCTGCTCAAAGGAGTAGAAGACACCCATCAGCCTCTTCTGTGTTCATTTGTACACATATACACATAAACAAATACATGTCAAGCCCAGGTGGTGGTAGCTCACGCCTTTAATCCCAGCACTCGGGAGGCAGAGTCATGTGGATCTCTGTGAATTTGAGGCCAGCCTGGTCTATAGAGAGAGTTCCAGGACAGGCTCCAAAGCAACAGTGATATCCTGTCTTGAAAGACTGGAGGAATATGCCAATGCTATATTAAAAGATTGCTAAGAAGCACTTGACTATTGCTATCTATAATATTTTATATGAAAAGAACAGAATATACATCAGGAAATTATCTTTGACAGGCAAGGACACTCACCACTATATTAATGAGGATAACTAGGACACCAAGTGTGAACCGTTTACATGTATATGTTGTTCTGTGGGCATGCATTTATGTATGCTTTATGATTCTAAGAATAACCGTCTAAAGTAAAGCTCATACACTAAAAATGTGTCTTAGAATTTGAGTGATTTTAGCCGGGCGATGGTGGCGCATGCCTTTAATCCCAGCACTCGGGAGGCAGAGACAGGTGGATCTCTGTGAGTTCGAGACCAGCCTGGTCTACAGAGCTAGTTCCAGGACAGGCTCCAAAGCCACAAGAGAAACCCTGTCTCGAAAAAAAAAAAAAACCAAAAAAAAAAAAAAAAAAAAAAAAAAAGAATTTGGGTGATTTTGCTTATCGTTTTCTACTTATCTACAGTTTCTGGTTTTTACTATAAATGCATATAACAAAATCAACGAAATTTTAATAAACAATATTTAAGTTGGGAAGAACAAGACATGGTCTCTAGAGGAAGCAACCATCTTCCTGGAATACCGATAAAAGGCAAATTACAATTAAGAGGCAGGGACAGTGCACAGGAAGAATGTAGTGATGCAGAGGATCTCATTCCTACCTGACTGCTGTGCCAGAGAACAGGCCTCACTAATCCTACTGCCTGTGAGGTAGCTGAAGACAGCTTCTATGGGACTGTCTCTTCGGGTTAAGGAAACTTCCTCTTCAATTACAGGTGCAGCAGTACGCGACAGCCAGCGGGAAAAAGCTCTTCTTCGCTCCAGAACCTGAATGTATTCGGTGGGTTCGTCCAGCTGGCTGTCAAGCTCCTTTAGGTGGCCCCATAGGGCTTCACATAATGTCCACGTCAGGCTCCAGTGCTTCAGAGCTAAGAAAGCACAAAAAGTAATGTTATGAAAGTTTGTTGATTACTGCTGAAAGTCTATCACTAACTGTAGTCAAAACACATCAATTTCCACCACACACTCAACTCCCAACCCATTCACCTCAACTTATAAGTTGCATAGGTGGAGGGTATACTTGCTCACTCTATGGACCTGTGATACTTACCTAACGACATAATCTGATGACCCTTAAACAAATTCCTCTAGCCTAGTTACGGTTATTAACTGTGACAGGCAAGAAATCATTCTCCAAATGAAATTCTACTACAAAATGCTTTAAAAAATTTTTGTGTATGAATGTTTTGTATGTATGTGTGTCTATGCCCCATGTGCATCTGGTGGCCACAGAAGCCAAAGAGGGCATCAGTAGCCTTGGAACTGGAGATAAAGATGGTCGTGAGACTCCATGTAGGTGCGGGGATCATTCACCATCTGCACCTCACTTCCCCACAATAGCAGCAGATTGTTTGAGCTAGTTTTCTTTCTGCATTCTAAGACCCAGAGACTTTTGGTGGAAACAGAACCACTGATAGGGCTACTGTCCTGCAAGCTGACCCCCACACATTTGAGTAGTACACATATATACAAGCACACACACACTCTCTCTCTCTCTCTCTCTCTGTAATGTTGAGCCTGCCACGAGTCTTAATAAAGGTGCCAAATACCAGAGAGAAGACAGCCGCTTAATAAGAGGTGTTAATAAAACTGAACATTCAAGGGCAGGAGACCCAGGATAGATTCCTACTCCCCACTTTGATCTAAGACTTAAGACATTTATACTGTACACGACTATGCAGTGACTTCCTGAAGACCTAATAAGCAATCAGTGCTGGCAAAATGTACTCAGCAAAGAGCTTCCGCATGGCGTAAGAGTCAGCTGTCAAAAGACAAGTTATGAAATGGGAGGAGGTATTTGCCAGTTGTTTGTCTAATGGGATTCGTACGGAATAAAGATACTAAAAAAAGTTTTAAAAAGAAACGCCAATCAATAAATGGTTAAACAAATGAGCCAACACTTTTCTAATGAAGTACAAACCTTTAGCCACTAGGGAAATGAAAATCCAAACTCCCTTGAGATTCCACTTCACCCAGTTGGAATGATTAATATTAACATTAAAGAAAAATGAAAACCAAATCATTAAAATATACAAATACTGATTGATACAGCATGTAGAGAAAAGGAAGTTTTATATATTGTTAAAAATGTAAATTAGCCTAGTCACTATGGCAGCCAGTATGAAGACTGAAAAAACTAAAATGTAACTACAGGGTGATTTAGCCAAAGAACAAAAGCCAACTCCTAAGAGATACCTGAATACCCACTGACAGTCAAGTTAGGGAATCAGTCTTGATCTCTACCAACCGAGGTAATGGACAGAGAAAGTGTGGTCTGAATACATGGTGGAGGTTTACTGAGCAATAAAGAAGTACTAGGGCATCTGCAGGTAAATGGATGCTAAACAAAATAAGTCAGATTCCAAACAAAACAAAATAAAATTGGTATCCCATGTTCTCTTCTGTAAGTGGAATTTAAGAAAAAAGGAAGTTAAAAAGAGAAAGAAAAGCGATGCTTAGTGGTATATGCCTTTAACATTTAGCACTTGGGAGGCAGGGGCAGAAAGAGGAGATCTCTGCGTTAGAGGATAGCCTGGTCAGGATAGACAGGGCCACACAGAGCGACCTTGCACTGAAAAACAGACAGACATGATAATAAAAGGCTAGGAGGGTTACAGAAAGGATAAAGTTAAGTAACAGGGATATGAGAGCACAAATAAAATCAAAGTATGTTCAGACACACACACACACCTTATACCTTATACCTGTGAAGAAATACATCCTCCTGGAATACACACTACTGTTAACCTGGCTCCTGGGACAAAGGCCAGCAGCATAATATGTACTCACTTTGTACTTCTGGTAAATCTCTGGGTGCCTCTTTAACCCAATCTGCATAATCATGAATGACTGAAACCCCAGGGTTGGGGACAACGAGGGGACACAGCTCATCTACATGGACAGTGCTATGCTTTAATTTGAGCTCCAGAGGCGTCTGGTATAACTGCAGATCTTCATCCAGCTTCCTTTTTCTCAAACCGAGTTTTTCCAAATGAACTTTGAAGGGGGATTCAGACAGACTAGAAGAAACAACAGGTGAGTCATAAAATAAAGAAATAGCTGAAATTTCCCTACGACCAACCTTTGTTTCTTTGCTGATTTCCAACAGAGTAAAAAGCATTTCACTGTAATGTTTGTTTTTTAAGAGAGGGTTTCATGTAGGCCAGGCTGGTCTTGGAGCATGTAAGCAAGGATCACACTGAACTTCCCCAAGTGACGGGATTACAGGCTCGTAGACACGGGCAACTACAGTGGATTTATGCTGTGCATTCTGTACAAACACTCTACCAACGGAGCTACATTCACAGCCCTCAGAGCTTAGTCCTATTTTTAGCAATGATTTTTCAAGATTGATTAGTATGTAAGTATGTTGTGTATGCTGAGGTCTGAGGGCACCAAGAACCAAACTTTGGTCCTCTGAAGAGTAGAAAATACTCCTGGCCAGTTAAGTAAGTCATCTTTCCAGCCTCAGCTCCTTAAATATTGAAAAGACTAATGAGATGGACTGAAATATTAAAAACGGTTTATATTGTATATACACAAATATTTACACATATAAAACATAGAAACTCAGTGACCAATAATTTCTAATGACCAATACTGATGTTTATAAAATCATGCATAAATGATACAATGTAGGATAAACCAATGAACTGTAACGCAACAGAGCACATCTCAGGGCCCACGTATGGATGGGAGTCAGTAGTTACTGGCTTCACTCATTCATGATGACCTACAAATCTCAAAGCCAAAAGCTGTATGTACAATACCTAGTCTGCAAATACTTGGATCCCAAAGTTATGAGACACATCTCATGTAGCTCTTGAACTTGTTATATAGTCAAGAAAGACTATGAATTTCTGACTCTGCAGGCTTCATAAACCAAATGACGAGATTTGGGTGTATCCACACCACACAAGGCCAGAGTCTGTTTTAAACTGAAGTCGCAGAGACTGAATGAAGCCAGGGCATGCTATGGAAGTGCTGTTCCACTGGGCTATTTCTTAGCACTTGAGTTTCTAAAACAGATTCTTAGATTCTTGCTATATAGCTCAGAATAACCTTCAACTTGTGATCTTTTCTGCACATCTTTGAGGGCTGGGATTACAGGTATGGTCTAAATTCAGATGAGCATGAAGTCAGTCTGACCTTGATAAGTTTTAAGATATTAATAATCTCTAATATAGTATAATACTATAAGCTAGAAGCAATTAAATTTAGAATTCATTTTTCTGTGAGGTTAAGGACTGATGATTTTTATTTTTCCAAAAATAAACTTCAAAAATAAGTAATCATATTCATTTAATCCACAGTAAATGTATAAATTTAAGTATTATAAAAATACATAGGAAAATTGTACACATTTTGTATAAACTCAATACATTCTGTATGATAAATATCAGAGACTTAACTGTAGGAACTACATAGGAACATATATGATACTGAGTATATAGAATACATGGGTTAAAAAATCTATATAGAAAGATAAAAAAGCAGGGTGCTGACCTTGTTTTCGTGATAACAGAACAACCCCCAATTACAATGTTGTCACTCCCAAAAAGCATCAAGAAACATAACTCACGATTTAACAGCTACTGGATTGGGCAGGAATCCATAATCCATAGAATCGGCAACCTGATGATTTTCCGGTTCATGAGAGCCATGTAGTTGTTCTCCACTGTTAGCAAGAATCCAGTTGGGGCCCCAACCAACCCGAAACGAACGTCCCATGAATAGGGCCATGTCCATCAAGAGTTTCCCCTTGCCATACGTAACAGATTTTTCAAGAGGGACTAGGCCTGGTTGCCTGCGTATCCCCACTGTTTTCAGCTGAACCTCAGGAGCTGGGCTGGGCACTGTAAACACAGTGGCCAGCGGCAGAGGGACAGACCAGGGGGATGTGGATGGGACATTCATTAGAGATGAAGTTCTGGGAGTGCGACATTCTTGGACGGAGGCATTTGGTGAAAGAAAAGCTCCACTTGCAAATTTTGATTGCAGCAACCCACCAACTGAAACAAGGAGGAAAAGACTCTAAACCAAAGTAACAATTAAGAACACTAAACATGTTACTTTTGCTCTGTTTTTGTTCTCTTGATACATAGTCACTATGTAGCTTATGCTCTAGAACTCACTAGGTAGTGGAGGCTGCTTCGCCACACTTGGCTACAATGTATCCCTGGCTACAATGTATCCCTGGCTGTTTTAGAACTCACTATGTAGACCAATGTATCCTTGATCCACCTGTCACCTGTTAAGAGTAGTGTGCCACCACTGTGTGGCTCATACTAATTACTTTTAAGAAAAGGTTTTATTTTATATTATGTGTATGTGTGTAGGTATGTCAATATGACTGTAGCTACCTGTGGATGCCATGTGCCCAAACCCCCTGGAGCCAGTTACAGGTGGCTGTGAGTTGCCTAATGTGGGTGCTGGGAATCAAGGGTCCTCTGTAAGCACAGTACAAGTTCTCTTAACTACTCCAGCTCACAATAATTATCTTTTCAGCCATGAAATTATAGCAAGAAACGTAACGATTTTATAAAGAAAAAACTGCGAGGTGTAGTGGTATATGCCTTTAATCCTTGCATTTGAGTCCAATGTCAGTCTGGTCTACAAAGTTAGTTCCAGGACAGCTAGAGCTGTTAAATAATAAACCCTGTCTTGAAAATACAAAAATAAAAGAGAGAGAGAGAAAAAAAAAAGTGAGGAAGCTGGACTCAGAAAAGTAACTCCCCCCGCCCCCCCAGGGTTACTCTCTAGCTTTGGAGCCTGAGCTGAAACTAGCTCTTGTAGATCATGCTGGCCTTCAACTCACAGAGATCTGCCTGCCTCTGTCTCCCAAGTGTTAGGCATGTGCCACCAACGCTGGGCTCGAAAAGTAACTTTCTAAATCCAAAGTTATCAAGTAGCAAGACTGAGTGATAAACCTGGGTAAAACTCAATGGTCATGTCCTTACTGAAAATCCCACATGCAATAATATTATTTAAAAAATGACGGATGCAACTGAAATGTTGCATGTTTTCTCTTATTTAGGGTCTTAGATGTTATAGATACTCAATACTATTTATGTTCTGATGACATGAAAGAAAAAAATGTCTGGATATCAAAGCTGACTAGCGAAAGCAGGGGACAAAGAAAGGGGAAAAGGCAAGTTACTAGCTATGAGAAAATGGAGACTATATATACTACAGGACACTACAGGGACTTGAGAGAGGGAGGCTCAGTTAAAAGCATTCCTTACTTTTGGCAGAGGACCTGAGTTTGGTATCCAGCACCAACATGGCTGCTCACAACCATCCCTAACTTCAGTTCTGACACTTTCTTCTTACCTCTGTAAGCACTGCACACACATGTAACATTGCATTTATATAGACAGAACACTTAATACACATAAAATAGACATTTTTCAAGACGAGGTTTCTATGTCTAACAGCCTTGGCTGTCCGGGAACTTCCTCTGCAAACCTGGCTGGCCTTGATTGAACTCAGATCTGCCTGCCTCTGCCTCCTGAGTGTTGAAATTAAAGGCATCCACCACCATTGCCTGCACAGAAAATATTGGTGTAAGCCCCTCAATCATTTAATTCTAGTTTTTAAGTTTTGTGCATGTGCATATGAGTGTGTCTGCACCATGGCACACACTTTTAGGAGTTGGTTTGCTCCGTCTACCATGTGGGTCCTAGGGATCAAATTTAGGTTGGTCATCAGGCTTAGTGACAAGCTCCTTTACCGGCTGAGCTCTTTTTTTTCTCTTCAAGATAGGGTTTCTCGCCAGGCGGTGGTGGCGCAAGCCTTTAATCCCAGCACTTGGGAGGCAGAGGCAGGCGGATCTCTGTGAGTTCGAGACCAGCCTGGTCTACAGAGCTAGTTCCAGGACAGGCTCCAAAGCCACAGAGAAACCCTGTCTCGAAAAACAAACAAACAAACAACAACAAAAAAGATAGGGTTTCTCTGAGTAACAGCTCTGGCTGTCCTCAACCTCACAGAGGCCTCTGCCTCAAGTGCTGGAATTAAAGGTACGTGCCGCTGCCACCACTTGGCCCCTATTTAGCTTTTAAGGAAACATCAACAAAATTTCTACTGGTAGTTCTTTACCTTTCAAAGTATTTTGAAATTACAACTGCTTAAAGTCTTACTGATATTAATACTCCATAACCTTTTTTTTAAGGAGATAAAAATTTAACAAGTTCGTGTTTTTGCTTGCATGAATGTATGCCATATACTTCAGTATCTGAGGGGCCAAAAGAGGGCACTGTGTACCCTAAAGTAGAATTACAAATGGTATTGAGCTACCATGAGGAAACTGAAAATTGAAGCCAGGTCCTCTGGGAAAGCAGTCAATGCTTGTAACTGCTGAACCATTCCTCCAGCCCAGTACTCCATAAACTATAACCTAGTAGTAATCCTACTAGGAAAAGTTTAAACTCTACTATGTGATTTACCCCACAGGACTATTCAAAGGTTTAGGGAAAAGGAGTAACTTTTACTATCAGTGAAATTTTTCTAGGAAAAAGATCCTAGAAAGCAGCAAAGAGAATGAAAGGACTTACAACATAAAAAGAACATGGCAATTTGTGAAATCTTCTTAGTATTGTGTTAGAATTTAAGACATTAGTCCTTAATCCGTAATTCACATTCATAAGTGATTAAAACACGCTCCTCAAAAAACACAAATGTTTTCATTATACAGAACTATTTATGATGCTTAAAAACTTGCCACTGTCTGTAACCTGACCTTTTTGTTTTAAAATATTATTCATTTGTGTGTACATGTAGGTTGCATACATGTGCCATGGTGTATCATGAATCTAATTGGTCTTAATAATACAACCCTCAGACTGAATGCCCGAGCTCCTATTTCCTCCTGCTGCATATTCCTTTCTCTGCCCAGCCATGTCACTTTCTGTCTCTACTTCCCTAGTACTGGGATTAAAGGTGTGAGCCGCCACTGCCTGGCTCTGTTTCTTTTAAACTGACTCAATTTGTGTAGTCCAGGAGGGCCTTGAACTTAGAATCTGTCTGCTTCTGTCTCCCAAAAACTAGGATTAAAGGTGTAAGCCACCACTGCCTGGCCTCTGTGGGCTAACTAGTGTGGCTAGCACCACACTCTGATCTTCAGGCAAGCTGTGTTTGTTACAGTACAAACAAAACATCACCACACCACGGTATACATATGGAGTTCAGAGGACAATGTCAGGGAGTCATTTCTTTCCTTCCACCATATGGATTCTAGAGTCCAACCTCAGGTATCAGACAAGTACTTTTGTATACTAAGCCACTTACTTTACTGACCCATTTACATTTTTTAAAAGAAATTATTTAATGTGTGCGAGTGCCTAAATGAATGTATACATATCACGCGTGTGCCTGGTGGCTAGGGAGGCCAGAAGAGGGTGTCAGATCCTTTGGAATCGGACAACAGAGGGTTATAAGCCACTATGTGGGTTCTGAGAACTCACTCATTTGGGATCCTCTCCAAGAACAAGTCCTCTAACTGTTAAGCCATCTATCCAGCTCCCTTGGTCTGGCTGTGTTACTCTGGTAAACCTCAAACTCAATAGCAATCTCCCCGTCTTGGATAGTAAGATTATAATGGATATTTAAAAATGCCTATTGTTATTTATATGGCTTTTAGGGGTTCTGCTAGAGAATCCATTCAGCTTAGAAGGATCTAACTCAACAGTTTCTTGAGAAACAGCACATTTTATACTGTACCTATTGAGCGGGATTTTGATGAGTGGGAGGCTGAAATGGGGAGCCTAGGAGAACAGATTTCTTGAACAGTATCTCCTTTGGAGGGGAAGTGACTGAAGCGTTGATCCACCGCATCTACATCTTCTTCATCAACAAGCAAGGATGCCTTCATGATCTAAAAAAGGCACTATCTATAGAATGACTACTTCCCATAAATGAAAGACCATAAAAGAAAAATACAGTTTATATGAGCCAAAAAATAGCCCAGAACAAGTGTACAGTTTTGCGACCAACACAGTACTTCACTGCATGTGCCTCAAAAACTGAACTCATGCAATTCTCGTCTTGTATTTACTGTGTTTCACCAGTCCTGGCACACAGTGATTACTATTATTTGCTGAATAAATAATTTTAAAGTCAAACATAAGCCAAAGGCTAAACTCACACAAAAAGGCTGCAGCTATAAAGAGAGAGAAATTCAGCCCGTATTTACCACGTTTCTAAGATTTCTAAGTTTGAAACCCCAAGACTACTCTGTAAAGCAGACTGTGATATATATTTAATAGAACTTAGTGCTGGCAATTGTTAACAGATCTTCTGATTTTAAGCAGGAAAAACAGAAACCACCTGTGACACTGGCCTATTTCCTTCCATTATACTGAATTCTCAATAGTCTAAAATGTATAATCAAAGAAGAGGTATGATGTCACACAGATATTAAATATTCGTTTGGCTTTCGGCCGTAGTAAGGAGGGCCAGAACGTCACCTGTAAGACATGTGGATTAATTCCCAGTGAAGATGCAATGTGTGTTGAAGCAGACACAGGCTCCTGATCCTCAGGCATGCTCTCTTCTAACACAGAATCCAAAACTGGCTCCTGGGTGATATCTACCATGTCACTGTCCAGTTCCACAACCCTCCCTAACTGTTCGACTTCTGGGCTCTGGCTCTGCAGACAGCAAAAACAGAGAAGCAAACAGATTAGTGGTACATCAGATAAACTTTACTCAGAATATGATCTAGAAATATTCTGCATATTCTAAGAGATGAGGGATTTGCTAAAGGCTTCAATACTAATTGCCTCTCTAGGAATCTGGGACACAAATGGTTCACGGACCATCCTTCTGGAATTAGCATGAAGCAGGATCTAGATCTAAGCCAACAACCATGCAGTGGTATTTAGAGACAAAGGTTATATCGTATCTCCTTTTGTTAGTAACTATAATTCCTGATCTACATAGGGTTACCCTGTCCTCCCAATGACTCGGAAGTAACTGAAAAAAGAGAAATAATTATTAAGCACAGGCACTCTCTCAAATTACATTTATTGCGCAAATAATTACATTTATTCCCTTGTATTTACTGTGTTTGTTTTGTTTGCATGTATGTACATATACCTTTGTGTGCCTGGTGGTAGAAAAGGCTAGAGGACAGCCTTAAAAAACCTGGGACTGGAGTTACAGATGGCTATAAGCCACCATGTGAGTGCTGGGATCTGAATTTGGGTCTCGCAAGCCCCAATCTTTGCATTTTTTGTTTTGTTGGTTTTTCAAGATAGGGTTTCTCTATACCATGGCTGCCCTGGAATTTGCTTTGTAGACCAGGCTGGCCTCGAACTAAGACCCGCCCGCCTGCCTTCCAAATGCTGGTATTAAAGGCGTGTGCCACTACCGCTCAGCTATAAACGTGTGGTTAATAATTTTGGTTCTGGAACGTACTCTTCTGAGTGACTAGAGTAACAAGCGCAATGTGTGTGCAGTCTGATGTGGAGTATGAGAAAGGTCCACACTTACTTTCCCTGAAAAGATAAACAAGCGACAGTATTACAGACAACTCCAATTCTTTTTGTTTTAAAGAATCAAAAGTTACATTTACAGGGGCTGGAGAGATGGCTCAGCACTCAGCAATTAAGAACACTGGCTGTTCTTTCAGAGGATCTGGGTTTAATTCCCAGCATCTACATGAAAGCTCACAACTGTCTATAACTCCAGTTTCAGAGGATCTGACACCCTTACACAGACATACATATATACAGGCAAAAAAACAAAAAACAATCAATGCTCATAAAATAAACTATTTTCAAAAAGTTACATTTACATTATAAAGCAATTTTAAAGACATAATAATGACAAAATAATTTGGTCCAGTCAGTACCGTTTGAGGTCCTAAGTTTAGATTCCCCAGCATAAATGCAAGAAGTCAATCACTGTAGGGCACAAGCAGGAGGCTCTCTGGAGCTTGCTAGCCAGCTAGTCTAGCTAAACAGTAAGTGCCAGGTTCAGTTAGAAACCTTGTCTCGTGCTCACTTCGGCAGCACATATACTAACATTGGAACGATAAAGAAGATTAGCATGGCCCCTGCGAAAGGATGGCACACAAACTCGTGAAGCGTTCCGTATTAAGAGTCTCAAAGATGTAACATGGACAGTGAGAGAGGAAGACACCTATTACTATGGTCTCTATACATACCTGTAACACGTGTAGCACACACAAACCACACACAAGATAGCTTATGGTAAAAGGTTAAGGCTTATAAAATGGCAGTGCACTATAAATTAACTAATCCAATACACGATTGTTTCATAAATTTAAACATATAGAATTTAATACAGCGTGCTAACAAATGACTACAATTTATAAACATTTTCAATACAAAAGGTACTATAAATTATTTCTCTTATCAAGCTATAACTTACATATATGATCCCTGCACAATGTTTGGATTTTTCAGGAGTGCCTATTTTATGCTACTCTATTTATTTATTTGTTTGTTTGTTTACTTATTTATTTATAGACAGGGTTTCTCTGTAGCTTTGGAGCCTGTCCTGGAACTAGCTCTCGAGTGCTGGGATTAAAGGCGACGTGTGCCACCACCACCACCCGGCTTATGTTACATTTTAAATGAATGCTGTGATATGGCAAGTTTTCCTCTTTTTTTGAAGATAAGGTTTCAATGTCACTTAAAAAATGCACAAGGCATATAAGCACTTAAAATGTAGACACTACCCAAAGACTGCTTTACTAAAGCTAGATAATGTTCCCACTGGACTAAGGTCCCAAGCCGAGGAGCACAGCATATTCCTGACTTGCTCAAGGACACAGATGGCTTTGACAATAAGCACTGCCAGACGAAACGATGGACTGACAGCGAATCTACTAGCATTTCACATCACTCTTATGCTGTAAAATTGTAGGGATGGAGCTCAGTGCTAAAGTAGGTGTCTAGTAAGAATAATCCTGGAATCCCATACATTCCCAAAGATATTTTTGTTTTGTTTTTCAAGACAGGGTTTCTCTGTAGTTTTGTAGCCTGTCCTGGAACTAGCTCTTGCAGATCAGGCTGGCTTCAAACTCATAGAGATCCTCCTGTCTCTGCCTCCCGAGTGCTAGGATTAAAGGCGTGCACCACCAACGCCTGGCTCTTAATATGTTCTTTAGACAGGGTCTCTCTGTGTAGCCCTGACTGCCCTGAAACTATGTAGAACAAACTGACCTTAAACTCAAGATATTCACTCTCCTGTGTCCCAAGTGATAGGATTAAAGGTTTGACACATCACACCTGGCCTAACAACTCATTTTGGGAGTGACAGTACTGGGAATGGAACCAAGGGCCATGTACGTGCTTGTGAGCACAGGCTAAGCTGAGCTACACTCTCAGCCAGAGTTCCCTTTCAACAAACACTATAATATTCCCCATCAGATCAGCAGGACACCATACTGGTTTTGGCTTCCACATTACCTGGTTCTTCCTATTTATCATCACGTATCAAAATTTATTTTATATATATATATATATATATATATATATATATATATATATATATATATATATATATATATTTATTATTTGTGTGTGTGTGTGTCTGACAGGTAGTGAAGCTATGAAAACAGGAATTATGGTTGACGATATTCTGTATTTAGTAACAAGAACATCAATTACTTAAGTTCCACATTCAATGAACACATGCTTTCCAACTAATAAAGCATCTGGCACACAGCAAAAAAAAAAAACAAAAACAAAACAAAAAACAAAACAAAAACAACTGACCAAAAAAGGATGAAGACTGAGGACTGTGGGTGGAGATGGAAGGAGGCATGGTATTAACTTCCTGTACTACTTAACACAGAGAAAACAATCCACCAGGAAATCCTTACCCACAGCACTTGTAGGCAAAGTGGGAGGGTTCCATAAAATTACTAGATTATAGACAAAAGGGACCCAGGATATACAGTGATGAAGAATGCTGAAGATCAACGTTTTCTATGTTCATGTTCACACACAGCTGTTAAAGGTAGATGACATCACCTAGTATATGGACAAGCAGGAAAGGAAATACCATAAACCTGAGGAACCGGCAAAAGTCTGGGAATCCCTGCACATGGACTTAGTAGAGTGCACCTAAGAAATTTCAATAAATTACCCTAAAATCTTAAGAAATCTTGGCCAGGCCGTGGTGCACACCTTTAATTCCAGCACTTGGGAGGCCGAGGCAGGTCAATCTCTGTGAGTTCTAGGCCAGTCTGATTTTCAGAGCAAGGTCTAGGACAGCCAAGGCTACACAGAGAAATCCTGTCTCCAAAAAACAAAAAGAGAGAAAGAAAGAAATCAGCGCAGACTAGATACTTCTTCAAAGTCAGAGAATAAAAAATGCTGTAACTGAAAAGGAGTGGGGAGAACAACTCCTGAGGTCTATGGGAAGGAAAGGTATGTACAGGGAAAGTTGACTCGGCATCAACTTGACTCCCTTTCCTACAAGGTGTTTGATGAATTAGAAATATTACTTACAAGAATTATCTATAAATTGATAATCTGAAAATTTGAAGGTAGGGTTCACAACTGAAAACCTTCCATGATTTACGAAATTTTTTTGTTGTTTCATGACAGCATCTCTGTGTAGCTTGGAGCCTATCCAGGAAATCGCTCTATAGACCAGGCCTCAATCCCAGAAATCCACCTGCTTCTGCTTCTCAAGTGCTGTGATTAAAGGCATGCACCACCACTGCTAGCTATCAGCAAGGAAAGTTTATTTTTACACTCAAAATGTAATCTTCTACATCTAACCAACATGGTCAATACTTAAAATTCACCCCTCTTTATTCCAAGGGAAAAGTGAGATAACTCAAGATGTTCTTAAATTAATAAAAAAAGGAAGGAAGAAAAAAACTAAGAAGAATAAGCGACCAGTCCAAGATCAAATTTTTATTGTTGATATTACTCTTTTCGCCAATTAAGTTGGTCCAATACAACTACTACTATTGCCTACCTAAAGAGAACTTGTATTCTAACTATAAAGAGTATTTTCACATAGTTTTGTTTGAAAACTAGTTGTCAATAATACTGTGTTCTCTTCAAAAGAAATTATGCATTAGGCTTTCAAAGCCTTGTGTCTTGTAATTTACATTCTAAACATTCTGCATGAGGGATAAATCCTATATTAGCTTATATTTGATTTTTAAATTAATAAGAAAACCAACATGCCTAATAATATCTGAAAGTAAATTGTGGCCACACACACACACACACACACACACACACACACACAGTTTAGAAGTCCTTTTATTTCAAGTCACAACATACATAAATCTTATCCTAAATTGTGATACCTTTTTTCCTGGGAAAAAAAAGTTTTAAAATTGGGGATGGAGAGCTGGCTCAGCAGTAAGAATATTTGCTGTTCTTTCGGGGCCCAGGTTTGGTCTCCAGTGTCCACACAGTGCCCACAATCACTCATGACACCAGCTCTAGGGACCTACTGCTTCCACATTTTGCACAGGCTCCAGGAGCACAATACGTCACACATATACATGCAGACAAAATATTCATACATATGAAAAAAACTTTAATTTGCTTTTATATCTCTTTAAATAAACTTACTGACTGAACATGTTTCTGAGAAAGCTAACTATCTTGACTTACTGAACTAAGGGTGGGGAAAAAGCTATATCTACCTGAGTGTTAAGACGTTTCAGGTCTTTCAGTTTCAAACCTGTCCAAACACCTCCATCAGCTGGGGAGAATTATTAAAAATTAAGTATGTCTGAATCCCCTGGAAGTGAAGTGATGGATGATCTAAGTAACCAAAGTCAAGCACTCTAGACTACTATGCAGTCATCTAGAAACCAGAAGATCACATCAGGAGCAGAAACTACAGACGACAACAGTCCAACAGCAATTTAATTAACCGAGTGAACATTCTCTCATCTGAAAGTTACAGATCATACAAAAATGTGTTTTCTTGTTGCTTTGTTATACCAGCTTTTAAAGGTGCAAACGCAAGGTTTATAGACCACCTGGAAACACAGAACTGAAACTAATGGATACAAAGCTGTGCTGTATAAATGTGATCCTTAAAATAAAAGGCGAACTTTCCAGAATAGCCCAAGAGACAACCCTTCCATCTGTGGTAAACTGGGGGACTGAGGGAGTCTTTCATCAGACTTCGGGAACGCCTTGTAGCAATCGGTCTCTCTGGGAAGGACGCAACAGTGTGATGTGTGACAATAGCAACTCTGACTCCCGTTCTGTTCATTCTGATAGTTCAGGTAGTTTCCTGTGCCGAGTAAAGAAACTAATAATAATTAGCCAATCCCTCAAATGTCACCAGGGAATAGGAAGGGTGCTCCAGAGCAGAGCACATAATGCATGTACACATAACATCCCTTTCATTTCTGCAAACCAACTTCTTCAATCCCGGTGGTACTCATGTTCACTGTGTTCTATTTGCCCAGTTTGAATCCTTACCAGTTCTCTCTCGGCTAGAACTTGTTCTGAGATAGCTTTTGCTCTGAGCTTTGCAATTAGCCTTGCCTACTATACTGTCATTTTAGGAATTTAGATTCTTTTCCCAGTGTTTAATTCTGGTGACTAAAGCTGATTACTAACATAAATTTGTTCTGCTTACCTACAGATGAAGCTTTTCCTTTTCAGTCATATCTCTAAGACCTTACATAATGTTTATTAGCAGAAAAAAAAGGCTGTTTTTAGAAAAGATTAAAAAAATATGGGATAGGAGTCGCACGGACACAAAAAAATAGATAAAAAAACCATGTTTGCTCATGCAGAGGCAGGCAGATCTCTGAGTTCTTAAAGTGAGTTCTAGGAAAGCCAGGACTACACAGAGAAATCCTGTTTCTATTTACTGGGAATGTCTTACTAGGTCGATCATGCTGGCTTCAAACTCAGAAATCTGACTTCCAATGCCTCCTAAGTCATTAACAGATTTATTAGCAGAGGTTTGTAATGGCAATATTTTAAATACTACCAATATTATAAAACTTAAAAATCTGCTGTGTGGTGATGGCATACGCCTTTAATCCTAGCACTTGGGAGGCAGAGGCAGGCAGATCTCTGAGTTTGAGGTCAGCCTGGTCTACAGAGGGAGTTCCAGTACAGGTTCCAAAGCTGTGGAGAAACCCTGCCTAGAAAAAAACCCAAAAACAACAAATAGATAAAACTTAAAAGTCAACCACGCTGTGGCAAACCACACCTTTTAATTCCAGCACTTGGGAAATCAAGGCCAGCTTACTCTACAGACCTAGTTCCAGGATATGCAGGGCTACACAGAGAAACCTGTCTCAAAAAACCAAAAACAAACAAAAACCTTAAAAGTCAACAGTTTCAACTTTCACATTTATCATAGCCTCCCCTTTCAGTCTCTACACATAAACGTGTCACACACAAGACTCTCCAGAAAGTGCCTCCCCAGAAATTATTTAATAAATCATAAAAATCACACATTTGAGCAGCCAAAAGAATTGTAACATGGAAAATTCCAAAGGTCCTGCTTTTAGCAGCTGAGAGGTAGAGGGTGTTTTACAAAGTCTCATAAATAACTCTTCTTAGAGCGAGTGTATCAGTAAGTTAAAAATATTTCTATAACTTGATTGCATATAAACGACATCCAAATTAAAGTAAATCTCTTTACCAGTAGGTATTCAATTAATTTACAAACCTTTCCCTTTAAAGGACAAAAGGTTGATATTGGTTTAACAACAGTGAAAAAGTGTATGATACAAATATTTGTAATAAACAATGCAGTCCTTATTTTCTACACACTAAATAATTTAATGGCTTTTAAAATTATCAATTTTCATAAAGATTATTAAAATACAGTGTCATGAGTTTGAAAATAAGCAAACTTGAGAAAATGGAATTAAAAACTCTTATAGAAAGCTAATCTTTTAAAAAGCAATGGATCAAGATTTAAAATGTAAAGATCAAGATCAGACTGCATATCACAAAATCAATAAAAGTAGGATTTACTTTGCATTAACCCTACACAAGCAAAATTCTATCTCAAGTTGACCAGTGATCAAAAATTACAAGTCCAGATGAGAAAAATTGAGAATTACAATCTGTAGAAGAATGATCCAAACAGCAAGAGAATTCTTTAACTGTTGAGTAAATACTAGCATCCTGTACCACCTCAGCCTCCCTTGGACGTATCAGGTCCCAGGACTGTATAGCTGAAAAGCTGCGGGGACTGCTCTGACGTCTTTATCACTGTTCCATTTACATTCACTGTCCTTTCTCTACCTGAGGTGTAGGAGCAGGTTTGCCATTAAGAGTCATCTGGAAAGGAGCTGCCTGGCTTGCAGGGGGCAAAGGGGCGGTCTTCAACTTCTTTGAAGTAGTTTTGGGTGGGTGTTCTTCCTCCTCTTCATCAGAATCCTGAAGGCCATATTTAGAAAAATGGGAGACCTAGAAAGAAAAGAAACACAGCAAAGTCAACTTTTAATAATATTCTTTTCTATAATATCTACCTTTGAAAAAAAAGACAAAGGGGAGAGATATTAAAATAGTTAAAGCAGGAACTGGACAGATAGCTCAGCAATTCAAAAGTAGTGGCTTGTCTTCCAGAGGACTGTAAAACTCTACCTCCAGGAGACCCAATACCCGGTTCCGGCTTCCAAAGGTACAGAGCACAGAAATAAATATAAATAAATGAATAAACAAATTTTAAATAATTAAAGTAAAATAAAATGTTAATGGCAGCATGTTTCCTATGATTTTGACAGCTTTCAGTGCACATAATAGTTGCTCAAAATTAAATTAATATATGCTATGAATATACAATGAATCAGGCATGCTGGTACACATCTTTAGTCCCAGCACTAGGGAGGCAGAGGCAGATGAATCTACTTGACATCCAAGGCCAGCTAGGTCTACAAAGCAAGTTCTAGGACAGCCAGGGCGAAACAGTGAAACCCCAACTTGAAAAACCAAAGCCAACCAATAAACAAGAGTTAAAATGCAATCATCCATGAATCCTGATATATACTAACTGTTCTCTACCTACACAACAGCCTTCAACCAATTAAGTCCCCCAACCAGTCTAGAAGAAGAAACTATTGGGTAAGACTATACAGAACAAGTAGCAGCCAAACTCTGTGCTTTCAAAAGTGTTTAGAAGTAAAAATTACAAGACTGGAGGTAAAGATACCTGCTGAAATATCTGATTTTGATTCCCAAGACCCCGGTACAGAGAGCCCACTCCCATAGGTTGTCTTCTGACATGTGCTGTACACTCTGACATTTTCTGTTCCCACACATTTGCACACATATATAAACAAGAACTGTAAAGGGGGAAGGCTACATCTATTAGAGCTAGGG
Organism: Microtus pennsylvanicus; assembly: GCF_037038515.1. NCBI lineage: Eukaryota > Metazoa > Chordata > Mammalia > Rodentia > Cricetidae > Microtus > Microtus pennsylvanicus. The sequence goes on from NC_134583.1 coordinate 43,266,190, forward strand.
AGATGTGTAAAGTGTTCACCATGTAGTGATGGGTACCTGAGTTTAGCAGATCCTCCCTATCCCAACAAAAAGAAACTGGCAAGGCCACCATAACCACAATCTCAGCACTGCAGAGGCACACGCACTTGGGTCCTTGGAGTTTAGCTGGCCAGTCTTCCTGACCAGAGAGCTTCAGGTTCAGTAAGAGACTCTCTTTCAAACAGTAAGATTAGTTGGTTGTTGTGGTATATGCCTGCCTTCCTTCCTTCCTTCCTTCCTTCCTTCCTTCCTTCCTTCCTTCCTTCCTTCCTTCCTTCCTTCCTTCCTTCCGATGGTTTGAGATAGGGTTTCTCTGTGTAGCTTTGGAGTCTGTCCTACCAGGGTGGTTTCGAACTCACAGAGATCCACTACTTCCCAAGTGCTGGGTTTGGGTGCACCAACTACTGCCCAGAGTTCACGCCTTCAGCCTTTAATCCCAGCATTAAGATAGCAGCACAGAGAGTTCAAGGACAACTTCTACAAACCAAGTTTCAGGTCAGTTAGGGCTACACGGTGAGAGGAAGAGGCCTGACATTGATGATATATACACCCACCAACGTTTTTGGAAGACCTACTTTACCAAGAGACAAAGATTTCTGATGATTCATTTTGTGATGCCAAAAGTAGAAACTGGGTGAAGGAACTATACCTTAAACACCCAAGAACCAGTTTCAGGCCGGTACTCCTTGAACTGGGCTCCTTGCTTCCTTGAGACTGCTTCCAATCTCCCCTCATAATTGATATCAGCAAGTCGATCTGGGCTCTTTATTAAACACCGGGATGTTTTATCTGTTGGCCAAACTCCATCCAATGTAACTTCAGCCTTCCTGTGAAGTAAAAACAGGCAAAACAGAAATGATTTATATTTACAAAAGGAGGTGTAACCACTATAGAAGCCTGAGTCTCTCTAAAATTTTAATAATACAACTACAATATGACCCAGCTATACCACTCCTGGCTATATACCTGAAGAACCTTAGGCATACAATGCCCGAAATGAGGTACCAACCTAGGGAACTGATGTATGGAGAAGGAAGTGGTATATACACAAAGTGGATTTTTTTTCCCTCAAAGAAGAAAGAAATCATGGTATTTGTAGGAAAATAGAGATCATTATAATAAGCAAAGTAAGCCAAACTCTAATACTGAATGCTCTCACTCATGTGTAGAATACAGACTTAATTCATGTATACAGTGTGTAGAACATGAAAGTAGAAAGACGACGACAGAAGCAGAGGAAAGGGACTTTTGAGTTCAAGCCCATACAGGGTTGTAGCGTAAGACTCTGTCTAACCTCCACCACGCTTCATGCAATATATGGCAAGAAAATGCACTTAAAAAACAACAACAAAGTTTAAAAATATCACACTAAAATAGGTAAGTGTGCCAGCAGCAGAACAAGAGTAATACAGAAAACACACACACTCATTTTATGTGGTTGGTGCTCTTGGTCAGTAAAATTAAACAAAAGCAAAACAAAATTGCCAGTGTTCAAAGTTACTGAAAGTAGCACCTGGACATGTTACTATTAAGGAAAAGAAATGAATCCTAAAGTCACAATATCATTACCACTTATACATTCAAATAAAAGTATAGGAAAAAATCCAATTTAGTTATTTTTATATGTAAATAAACTCATACCTATTTAGCCCTTCACCCACAGGGGGCTTTTGGTTATCATCTACATAGACAATAACTTCTTTCCTTCGGATATGCACAATATCATCCAAATTTAGATTTGTCAAATTTACATCTCCTTCAAAATAGATGGAGCCATATCCTAAAATTCAGAGCAAATAGTTAAAAAAAAATCCTATATAAAGGAGCAAAAACCTCTTTTAATCTGTAATGATTAGCAAGGAAGAATATGCAAACTGTAGTATCAGTGTTTTAAGCCTTCTAAAAATTCATCAACTGGCTACCTGCCTCCTAAACATGGCAAGGATGGGAAAAGAGGAATGGTGTTACATTATTATCAGATGCAACACCTCCAGTTTACATTTTTGCATTCTCAAATCTTCCCAAGTATCTGTAGTGCTGCTTTATGAACAATTTGGTTCCTGATCTGCCAAATGAAAATACTTGAGCCCTTTTAAAATACAGTATCATGGCTGGGTGGAATCCAGCACTCCAGAGGCAGATTCGGTCATACAACATAACAAAGTAAATTTATTCAAGGAAAATTACTGCAATAACTTTATAATATGAAACAGAACCAAAGTATTAAACTTAGTATACCTTGAAGTTTCTTTAATTGTAAAGCATTATACCAAGACAAATAATTACAAGACCCAAACAGGTATGTCTAAATCCCCAAATGCTACATGGTTCTAGTCCTCCTTGCTTTGTTACTTATCAGTGTTTCTATTTCAAGGAGGAGCCAAATAAAGGAAAAACAGACCCTAAAATCAAGTGCTGCCCTTACTTATAAAATCAAGGTTCAATCTAAATTATATTCTCACACCTAAACTCACACATACCTTTACGACCAATGGTGAAATCTGAAACAATGCATTCTCCCTTTTCATTCGTAATTTTAGCAAGGTCATCCATAGATGGAATAGTATAGTAACCAACTTTTGTGAGAACAATGCCTGCAACCAAAAGTCAGAAAGTACTGTGATTATCCTGGGGAGAACAGTTCTTAATAATATTCATTTTACTTTCATATAAAACTTTTCTATAGAAAAGCTGGGCAATGGTAGTGCATATCTTAAAACCAACACTCAGGAGGCAAAGAGAAACCTTGTGCCAAACAAACAAACCCCAAATAAACCAAAACCAAAACGAACAAAATCTACGGAAGTTTTTTTTTTTTTTTAAATAATTTTTCTTGAGACAAGGTCTAAGGCATCATAGTCTGGCCTTGAACTGACTATGAGACTATGAAGCTGAGATTGTGAGTCTCTGGGTCTCCTGTCTCCACATATTGAGTGCGGAACTTAGGATGCAGATGCAGAAAAATCGAGGAGAGTTTTGAGAAAGAGGGAGCAAACCTCCAATTCCAATGTCCCATGAAAGAAAAATTTAAAACATTTAAATTTAATTAACAAAGGTCTACCTAACCTTTGTTAATCTAATTTTTTTGTTTTGTGGAGACGGTTTCTCTATGAAACATTCCTGGCTGTCCTATAACTCACTCTAGACCAGGCTTGTTTCAAACCATAGAGATCTGCCTGCCTCTGCCTCCCCTTTGCAGGGATTAAAGGTTTTCATCACCACCACCTGGCTCCCCACCGATTCTTTTCTTTTCTTCTTCTGCTATATTAATTTATTCATTCTTATTTTATGTACATTGGTGTTTTTCCTGTATGTATGTCTGAGTGAGGATGTCAGATCATGGAGTTATAGATAGTTGTGAGCTGCCATGTGGGTGTTGGGAATCGAACTTGGGGCCTCTGGAAGAACAGTCAGTGCTCTTAACTGTTAAGCTTCTCTTCAGTTCAGTAAGCTAAAATTTATAGATTTTATATTTACTATAGAGCCCTCTTTTTAATGGGAAAATTCTATAATGTGGTAGGTAGTCAACAGACTATACCACAGTGAAGTCTTACTAATAAACAACCCACTTGAATTTACAAGTTTTGTAGACAGGACAGTCACTTTGGCTGTAAAAAGTGGGCTCTTCTGATCACATCATTAATTATAAAGATACAAGTTTAAACTATTTCAAAGGTTTAAAACATTTGGTAAAACTGACCTGCTGGATGTATATGGTAAGCATTATTTTCTATTTCTTCTCGGTCATCTTGCAATGACTCATCATGGAAAGACGTTTCCTCACTGCTTCCTTCGAGTCCATTGCGCAAAGCAGCACGCATGTTCAAAGCAACAATGGTATCGTCCACACTGCTGCTGCTGTTATTTTTGTTTCCAGAACTCTCTGGGGTTTGAGGAATGGGTTTGGCAATAGGATTAGTGTAAAAACGTGATACAAGAGAATCATCATCTCCATCCTGCTGATGGTTCTCATCAACAGGTTTACTCAGGAAGCTAAATCTGAAAAGAGAGAAAAAAATATTAATACTTTAGCCCCCAGTGACAGTAACGACAATTACAGGTTAATCTTTATTAAGTATATGACACTATTCTGGATGATTCAATAAAATTAATCCTAATAGTAACTGTGTGAAATACATCTAACTATTGTCTCTAACTTATAAAAAAGAAAATTGAGGCAAGTAACAATAATAGTAATAACCTTGCATAAAAAAAATAACCTTGCATAATATCACAAAGTTGTGAGTACTAACTAGAGGTGAAAAGAAAATGTAGGGCTGGAGAGATGACTGAGTAGTTAAGAGCATGTACCACTTTTGTAGAGGACCTAGGTTCAATTCCCAGCACACACAAGGTGGATCACAACTGTTTGTAACTACAGTTCTAGGGGATATGGTACCCTCTCCTGATCCACTCAGCTACCAGGCACACAAGTGGTACACAGACATACAAGCAGTCAAAACACCCATGCACATAAAATAAAAAACAGGGTCAGGCGGTAGTAGCACACGTCTTTAATCCCAGCACTCAGGAGGCAGAGGCAGGCTGATCTGTGACTGTGAGTTCGAGTCCAGCCTAGTCTACAAGAGCTAGTTCCAGGATAGCTAGGGCTACATAGAGAAACCATGTTTTGGGAAAAAAAGATAAAACACAAAAATGTAAGAAAATTTATCTCTAGATTTAACTGCTCATTTTCAAAAGAATGAATCTGAACACTGCCCTCCTGCTGTGCGGGTGTGTTCTTGGGGTGAAGTCAGGTCATCGGGCTTGATGATAAAAGCTTTTATACACCTTGAGCCAGCCATCCCATCAGCCTGTCAAATCTTTGACTAAAACAAACACAAAAAGTATTTGCTACTATGTAGAATTAAATGATTAGTGGTTAATGTCAAGATAACAGAATGAGAAATGGTTGGAATGCTGACTCAGCTTTTAGATGCACTTGCTGCTGCTGCTGCTGTTCCAGAGAGGCCCAGGGTTGGTTCCCAGCACTCACAAGGAAGCTATCAACAGCTCTAACTCAGTTCCAATGGATCCCAAATGACACCCTCTATGGCCTTTCCAAACACTACATGTATACAATGAACGTATATATTTGTAGGCAAAAGATTCCTACACAAAAATTTAAAAATCTCAAAATTTGAATTTAAACTTTAATAGTACAACCAGAAGGTTTGGCAATATTTTAATGATATGAAATTATAATTTTAAAAAGCCCACTATTTTGAATAGAAGAATACCAAATAACCTCTATATGTTCACTAATGGAGAAATAATTAAATTATCTTATATTCACCACAATGACCAAACCATTAAGAATTAGGATGTATATGCTGGGCATGGTGGAGCACATTAAAATCCCAATACTTATGGAGGCAGATCTCTGTGAGTTCAAGGTCTGCCTTCATTTACAGAGGTAGTTTCAGGACAACCACGGAGAAACCCTGCCTTGCGGGGGATGAGGGGGTGGGGGGAGTTTCGGAGGTAGGACTGGCAAGATGGCACAGAGGGTGAAACAGACTAAAAGACCCAAGTTTAATCTCTAGGACCCACATGGTGGAAAGAGAGAATCAACTGTTGTGGAATATAACTGTATAAAGGTATACTACCTTTGTTTCTGCTGCTTTTGTTAACAGTGCAAAGACGTGTTACATTAGTTTGACTAAATAAAATTAACCTGGGGTCATGAGGCTGAGTCAGCAACTAGTTGACAGGAAGTGGTAGGAAGGAACTAAGCCTAGCGAGGGTTCTTAACTGGGGCCTGAGCATAAATATGGCCCCTCTTCCGGGAGATGCACAAGCAAGTAGAGGTTAGCTACTTATTATTCAGCCACTCTGAGCTAGCAGGATTTCAAGTCTACCTTTGTACCCAGAGTTCTGTAGGACAGAGATTAAGATAAAGTTTCCTTTAGTGGCCTTGGTAGAGCCAGTGCCTGAAGGAACAGATTTCCCACCTGGTAGCTTCCCAGTTGTAATTGTAGGTTGGGACAGCAGTTGCTTAAGGTGTACTGAATGCAAAACAAAAACTAACTCTACTCCTGGAATTGTAAATGCATACCACCATCACTGGTTATTTCATTCATTTATTTTGTTTGTATAGTTAAGACAGGGTCTCTCTAAATAGCTGTGGCAATGCTGAAACTCCCTCTGTTGACCAGGATGTCCTCAAACTCAGAGATCCACTTGCCTCTGCCTCCAAGTGCTAGGATTAAAGGTGTGCACCACTATGCTCAGCCATTTTTTTTTTTTTAAAGATTCACTGATATGGGCTGGAGAGATGGCTCAGTGGTTAAGAGCATTGCCTGCTCTTTCAAAGCTCCTGAGTTCAATTCCCAGCAACCACTTGGTGGCTCACAATCATCTATAATGAGATCTGGTGCCCTCTTCTGGCCTGCAGACATACACACAGACAGAATATTGTATACATAATAAATTAATAAATAAATTAATATTAAAAAAAAGATTCACTGATACAATGTTTGAGTACTTTGTCTGCATGTATTGGGAGCTACTGAGTACCTGCCTCAGCACTCTCTCGGGGTTCAGAATAGGACTTCTATGACAAGCGAAGACAGGCTTGGGAATGGGATCTGAGGGGAAGAACCAACTGACTGACTTAGGCATAATTTTTCTGCAAGTTTCTTTATACCTTAGGGGAAGATGACCGAGTATAAGGGCACATAAGGCATAAGGGCAAAGCATCAAGCATAAGGGTAAGGGTAAGAAAAAAGGGGTGATCTCCACAGAGCTCTCAGTTTATATGAGCAGACAGACAAGCTAGCAATCCCATAGGTGGTAACAATGGTATCATTTCAGAGTCACAAGAAACCCAGTGAATCTGGCAATGAGGCAACTCACGTCTCAGGGTGGGTGTGGCTGTGAAGTTCCCGCGTGACTGGGAACACAACCTTGACCTAACCTAACCCTAGCAACTAGCTGGCTGAGTTAAAAGGAACCTCTTCCGGAGACCCTGCTTTTGACTCCAGCAAGGTGCCCAAGCAAGAATTTTTCTCTCTGAAGGTAATTTTAGCAACTCAGGCCTTTTTCCTGTATAAACAGTTAATTTCCTGAGCTATGACATTTTAGTTGAAACCAAGAAAAAGGGTAAATACAGAACATTAGTAGCCTGTTAAGTCAGACCAGAAGATAAGTAGATCACCTTCCTGAGTCTGCAATTAGACATATTACTTCCTGTGTGTGTGCCACGCAGAGCTCCAAAAATTTTAAGATTTAAAGTACTCAAGAAGTAGCCAGGTGGTAGCGGCGCACACTTTTAATCCCAGCACTCAAGAGGCAGAAACAGGTGGATCTCAGTGAGCTCGAGGCCAGCCTGGTCTACAAAGCAAGTTCTAGGACAGACAGGACTGTCACACAGAGAAACTTTGTCTCGAAAAACAACACAAAACAACAACAAAAAGTACTCAAGAAGTAATAACATGGGCTGGAGAGATGGCTGAGTGGTTAAGAGTGCTGGCTGCTCTTCCAGAGGTCCTGAGTTCAACTCCCAGCAACCACATGGTGGCTCACAACATCTGTAATGAGATCTGTTGCCCTCTTCTGGCGTGCAGGCATACATGGAGGCAGAATGCTGTATACATACTAAATAAATAAATAAATCTTAAAAAAAGAAGAAGTAGTAATAATATAACATCTAGGTGCCCCTGAACTATATATTACTTCTATTTTACCATTCATCAATCTTTATAAAGTAGAATCTTTGAAAACGGAACATAACTATTAGGAAGAATATTTACAAACAGAATTCAACTTACCTCTCTCCATTTTCTGGATACTCAGATGGTGAAGCTAGGTCTTCTGAATCATGATTAACAGGAGAAAAGAGATTGCTATTGTTAAGATTTTTCAAAACCAACTTCTTGATGCTCTTTCTAAAAGTAGAGACCAAAAGAAATAAAAATAATTTAACATGTACACACGTGTACCAAACATTGTTTTAAAACCTGGAACACTCTTGTATACCCAAAACTCTCCTAATAAGTTGCATATATAATTTTTTTAAGACAAGGTTTCTCTGTGTAACAGTATTGGCTCTCCTGGAACTTGATCTATAGATTAAGCAAGTCTTGAACTCACAGAAATCTAACTGCCTCTGCCTCCCAAGTGCTAAGATTAAAGGCATGTGCCACCACCACTGGGCTGCATATATAATTTTTTTTAGTTGTGTAATCACATCATACAGTCTCAGATATATTGTACTTATATTGAACAATAAAGCTGAGAAGATTCAGATTAAAATGGAAAATATTCTTAATGTTGAGTATATGGCACACATTTTTAATCCTAGCACTCAAGAGGCAGAGGCAGGCAATCTCTGTGAGTTAGAGGTAAGCTTGGTCTACATATTGAGTTCTATGATAGCCTGGACTACACAGAAAGACCTAGTCAACTTATTGCACCCACCCATGCAGGGTGGGGTGGAGAGTGTCTATACACTGCTCTTGTAGAGGTCCCTGAGTTTGACTCTAACTCCCATCACAGCAGGAAGGTCACAACCATATATAATAGCCTGGAATGATAAGGTCTCCCTACCTTTTCTGGACTCTGAGATTACTTGCACTCAAGTACATATAACACATACACACACTTTTAAATATAAAAATCCAACTATTTTTAAAAGACTAAGTGTAAGCCCAAAAGTAAGCCAGCAAACAGTATTCCCCCAAGGGTTCTAAGTCAAGTGCCTACCTTGGATTTCTGCTCTGACTTCCCTCAATTATCAGAGTATAAACTAGCAGCGTAAACCAAGTATAAATCCCTTCCTTGCCAAAGGTGCTTTTGGTCAGCATCTTACCACCGCAGCAGGATGGAAAGCAGAACAGTATCAAGGCTCTTTTAACTACACACAGTACATTATCCTTGCCTTCAAAATAAATCATTCGCAATACAACAAATAAAACACATTTTATATTTTGGGCTAAAACAATTTCCCTAATTGGGATGTGTGCACGAAAAAGGTAGAGAGTTAGGTCTTATCACTTTCCACCTTATTTTGTGGAGATAAGCAGACAGATAAGAAAATAACAGCAATCCACCAGTCTCTACCACTACAATGTACAGATTTAGACAAGTATGTGATCTTCTATGAATGGTTTCTTATGTGGGTGCTGGGGCTTTGAGTTCAGATCCTCATTCTTGTACAGCAGATGGTCTTCTCAGAGAACCATCTATCCAGTTCTCGACCCTTATGTAAAGATTTTGGCCAGGCGGCGGTGGTGCCTTTAATCCCAGAACTCAGGAGGCAGAAGCAAGTAGATCTCTGTGAATCTGAAAACAACCTGGTCTCTACAGAGCAAGTTCCAGGACAGCAAAAGCTACACTTAAGAAACCTTGTCTCAAAAACAAAAAAACAAACAAAAGCCAACAACAACACAAATTTAGCTTTATTTATTTTATGTGTATGTTTTGGCTGCACCATGTGTGTGCCTGGTGCTCAAAGAAGGCCAGAAGAACATTTTGGGCCCTCTGGAACTAAAGCAAAAGACGTTTGTAAGACACTATGAGGATGATAAAAATTGAATTCAGGTCCCCTACAAACACAGGGGAGGGGGAAAGATGGCTGTGGGAAGGGACTCAAGTTTCTCTGTGCAGCCCTGCAAACTCAGAGATCCGCATGCTTCTGTCTGTGGAATACTGGGAGTAAAGTACGCACCACCACTGCCTGGCCTATTTCCACCACCCCCCCACCAAGACATAGTTTTTCTGTGTTGCCCTGGCTGTCTTGGGAACTTATTCTGTAGACCAGGCTGGCCTTGGAACACAGGTATCTGCCTGTCTCTGCCTTCTGGGTGCTGGGAATAAAGGTGTACGGCCCCCATACTTAGCTTTTCCTAACACACTTTTTTTTTGTTTGTTTGTTTTTGTTTTTCGAGACAGGGTTTCTCTGTAGCTTTGGAGCTAGTCCTGGAACTAGCTCTTGTAGACCAGGCTGGCCTTGAACTCACAAAGATCCTCCTGCCTTTGCCTCCTGAGTGCTGAGATTAAAGGCATGCACCAACACTGCCCGGCTTGTTTGGTTTTTGAAACAGGGTTTCTCTGTGTAGCTTTGGAGCTTGTCCTAGAATTCGCTCTGTAGACCAGGCTGCCCTGAAACTACAGCCTGCCCCTGTCTCACAAATGATGGGATTAAAGACGTTCACCACTACTGTCTGGCTCCTAACTCACATTTAAGAAAAGGAGCTGTAATAAACTTAACATTTGCTGTGGTGCGCGCCTTTAATCCTGCAGAGGCAGGTCCTTCTAGGTGAGTTCCAGGCCAGCCTGATATACTGAGTAAATTTCAGGACAGCTAAGGTACACAGAGAAATCCTGTCTCAAAAATCAAACTTAGTATCATTCATAAACAAAGAATTGTAAGTAACGAATTAATAACAAAACCCACCCTATTCTGATTTAAAAAGCTACTACCTTTTTCAAAAATGTGTGTGTGCGCGCGAGCCTGTGTTTATCTAGAATAAAAGACTCAAAAATGAAATACCCTGTCTCCTGATGCCAATTATCTGCTATGTAATTTTCTTCAGGCCCTTTCTCATCTCAACACTCTAATCTAAGGCATTATTGATGTGGATTTTTCCTATGCTTAGGAATAGCACTTCGATATTCCTTTCCTATCTTATTACTTTCTAATTATGCACTATTCTGTATTTACAAACAATACGTATGTGGCAAATCAGAAGAAAAATACAGATTCTTCTTAACCTGATCATTAATATTTTTTAAAGAAAATCTTTATTATACTGCTGTTAGAGATCCAAAGAGGGCCTTATACATGCTAGGCAAGTGCTCAACCATTGAGCTTAATCTCTAGGTCTTGACTATTTGAGTAGTATATACAAAGGTAATAATTTTGCAAAAAAATAGAAAATAAAAAATAAGAACATGTAAAATTAGAATCACATTCATCAAAATAATTATCTGAATTATTTTACCTTAGAATAATTAAAATAGGCTTTATTGCTTAAATACCTATATTTCTTAACAAAAATAACTTACTTGGGCATGAATGCCCCATTGGCTAAGGATGGTTCATCATCATCCAGTCCATCAAAGAGATGTGATTTGGCTGTACCAGTTGTTTGCAAAGCCTTTGGTCTGACTCTGGTGGCAGGGCGAGGTGTAAGTTTATAATGAGTAGGTGTGGTAAGAGCCTTCTGAGCTGCTGGATTGGTTGGTTTCAGCCTCTGAAAAGGAAAAGAAAAGCATCAAGGAAGCTTGATATGGTAGTTTACATCTGTGACCCCAGCAGTTGCGAGACTAAGGCCAGTCTGATTACAGAGAAGCCCAGACCTGCCAGGTCTATATAGCAAGGCATTGTTTCACTGTCTCAAAAAGAAGCATCAAGGAATATTACAGTTTACTTCAAATGTATGGCACTGATTTAAAAATATGAGAACTAGCCGGGCAGTGGTGGCGCACGCCTTTAATCCCAGCACATGCAAGGCAGAGACAGGCGGATCTCTGTGAGTTCGAGGCCAGCCTGGTCTACAAGAGCTAGTTCCAGACAGGCTCCAAAGCCACAGAGAAACCCTGTCTTGGGGGAAAAAAAAAAAAAAAAGAACCTAAATCTGATAATTAGAGTTTGGATCCAGGAACCCACACAGTGGAAAAAAAGAACAAACTCCTAACAGTTATCCTTGGATACACAGGCACAACTGCAAATACACAAATACATATGCCCACAAATGTGAACATGCATGCCAAAGGCACACAAAAAGATGTTTTCATGTCCTTTTGTAATTTAGTGCCTTTGTTTAGAATATCTTAATTACTCTATTATACTTCAAGAGAAAAATATCACCTCCTCTTGAAAAGTCTCATCAAATTTACACACCTACCTATTTACCATTCTTCTTATCATATCTAAATATCTAAAAAGTTCTGCTTGTTTTTGAGAGAGGGTCTCACTATGTAGCCCTGGCTAACCTGAAGCTTACTTTCTAGCCTCCTGTGTGCTGCGACCCACCACACAAGGCATATATTTAAAAACTTGTATCAGTGCTCTCATAACATAAAAATTTGCCATTTAATGTGTATAGTTGTCCATGTTCATTTCTGTTGCTAAAATGCTCTGCCAAAAGCAACTTAAGGTAGACAGGTTTGTTTTAGCTCACAATCCCAGATTCTAGTACAACTAGCTGGGAAGTCAAGAAGGAAACTTGAATCAGCTGACCACCACATATTCATAATCAAGAACAAGGAGAAATAAATTCATCTATGTCCAGTATTCTTAGACAGTCCAATGCTCTAAATAGAGGAATGAAGCTGTCCACTTTTAAGCTGTGTCTTTCCATATCAATTAAGGCAATCAGGACAATCGCATTGCTGATAAGTCTACAGGTTAAACTGATTTCTCACTGAGACTCGAATGACACGAGATTTTTGCAAACTGACAAAACTAACGATTATAATCTGTGTTACCATTATCTAATTCTAGCATATTTCTATCACTACAAAGATACTCTGTACAACCAAATTCTTCATCCCTTGTCAACCAAAAGCCCACTTTCTCAATGAATTGTGAATCTATCTATACAAACAAATCATAAAGCAACGTTCTGGCTTCTTTCATGGCATACTTTCAAGGTTTACCCATTTACTCTGCTCCTTTCAATGGATAGCAATATTTATTATGTAACGTTTTATTTACTCACTTATCAAAAAAATTGGTTCCTCTATTATTCCATCTACAATATTGAGCTACAGTAAACTTAAATTCTCAGAGATCAAGCTCCCTTATAAGCTCATAAAGTTCTTTCTCGCCGGGCGATGGTGGCGCACGCCTTTAATCCCAGCACTCAGGAGGCAGAGGCAGGCAGATCTCTGTGAGTTCGAGACCAGCCTGGTCTACAGAGCTAGTTCCAGGACAGGCTCCAAAGCCACAGAGAAACCCTGTCTCGAAAAGAAAAAAAAAAAAAAAAAAAAAGGTCCTTCTCTTGCTTTGCATCCTTAGCATTAAACATGATGCCTACCTTACCATACTTAGGCATCAGGCTGTGTTGATAACAAAATATTCATCTAATTACAACTTAGATTTACACAGTACCAAAGTACTAGGGAGATGGTTCAAGAATAAAGACCTGAGTTTGATCTCTAAAGTCACATTAGAAAAGCCTTCATTGGGCTGGAGAGATGGCTCAGAGGTTAAGAGTACTGACTGCTCTTTCAGAGGTCCTGAGTTCAATTCCCAGCGATCACATGGTGGCTCACAACCATCTGTAATGAGACTGGTGCCCTCATATGGCCAGCAAGGAGACAGACAGAACACTGTATACACAATAAATAAATAAATCTTTAAAAAAAAAAAAAGAAAAGAAAAGCCTTCATTATCCCAGCTCTGGAAAATTGGAAACAAAAGAACTCCTACATCAGAACCAACTGTTTGTTCACCAAACCTTCACCTCCACTTCTCCCAAATGTGAAATGTCAAAATGCAATGCCAATATACTTGGAAATATCTGTTAACTGTGGTCCCTTTGATAGATAAAACTCATTTTTAGTCTCTCTTAAGAATAATAATAATAAAAAAAAAATTACCTCTTCTTTCTTCTTAGGATCCGACATAGGATTCCGGAATAGAGGGGAGTCTCCAAAGGGTGAGTATGTTAGACTATTGAGGTGCTGCTGGAGAACAGCCTGCTGGGCAGCAGAAGCATTTGGATCTGTCAAAGCTATTCAAAAGAGAAAAGGATGGGGGTGGGGAGTTAAGTTCAAGGATCCAACATATGAATATCAGAGAACTCTTTTAAAGAAATGCAATTTTTAAATGTTGAGACCCACTCAATGGTATTGAGAGCAAACTAAAAGCATAAAACCATGAATTAAATAAAAGTAAGCAAAAATATGGAAAGCCATTTATTTCATAAGAAATATTACTTAAAAAATTCACTAACTAGTAATCAAATACATGTAAATTAAAATAGCCTATAAAAACTGCTTTGTACTTATCTGCCAACAGCACACATTACAAAACAGTTATAGTTTTGATCTCTAGAACAAAAGGCAGTTTTATGGTATATCCTTATAAAGCCCAGCATTCTAGAGGCTAGGACACAAGAATCCGGAGTTCAAGTCTAGTCTAGATGACAAAGTTCTAGGCTGGCCAGTTAAGTTAATTTTCTCCCAAAGTTTAAGAATGAATAATATTTCCTACCAGGTAGTGGTGGAACATGCCTTTCATTTCAGCACCGTGTGTGTGTGTGTGTGTGTGTGTGTGTGTGTGTGTGTGTGTGTGTGTAAAGGGGAGCAGATTTCTGTGAGTTCAAGACCAGCCTGGCCTACAGAGTTAGTTCTAGGACAGCCAAGGCTACACAGAGAAACCCTGTCTCAAAAAACCACAACAAACAAACAAATAAAACAAAAACCAAAATAGAACATTTCCCATCAGCCACAGAAAATTCAGAGAACAGACAAAAGCAACAATAAAGATTATATTAATAATGTACAAAAATGTCATGTATAAAAAATAGTAAAACAGTGTAGTATACTTCTAGTGATAAAGAATCTGATTTTCAAGAGAATCATTCCAAACATACTTGTCAAAGATTAAATCACCAAACATCTGAGTGAAAATAACTTTTCCTCTTACAAAGATTTCGAAATAGGCAAAAGCCAAAACATAGTAAGGATATCAACTTCTCATATCAAAACTCTACATTCTCATAATGGGGAAAATGAATGCAGCAGCAACACCAGAATGGGGAGTTAAGACTTTAAAAAAAAAAAAAAACCATACCATAGTAGATCTGCCTTAGTCAAATAAATTGTTAAAACTGGATGAATCCAGGCAGGCTTGATGCTCAAACCTGTAAACCTATCAGGTAGAAGAAGGCTTAAGGCATTGCTATGAGTTCGAGGCCACTTGGGATATAGAGAAAGAGACCCTGTCTGAAATACACATAAAGCTATGCAATGTTAAAAAAAAAAAAGTTAGTTAAAACACTGTTGCTATTAAAGGAATAGTACAATATGCTCAAGAATTTGAGACCCAGAGGAGATAATAATGAAAGACCATATAGTAAATCATCTGAATTCGGAAAAGTCACTAAAACAATTTAAGACTACAGACAAGAGTCAGCCATGGTGACACATGACTGTAATTCCTGCTACTTGGAAGGCTAAAGAAAATGGAGGGGTGAGTTCAAGCAGGCGGTTGTGGTGCATGCCTTTAATTCCTGCACTCAGGAGCAGAGGCAGAAAGATCTCTGTGAGCTTGGTCTACAAGCTACAGAGAAACCCTGTCTACAAAAACCAAAAAAAAGAAAAGAAAAAAAAAAGAAAGAAAAAGAAAAGGGAAAAGAAAAAAAAGATCCTGGCACAAATGATAATTTAAAAAAGACTATATATAAGCAAAAAAATTACTGTACATATAGATGTACAGTATATACAAATTACTTCTGTAACACGGCATTACCAATAAACAAAACAGTACTATTGTGTGAAGTTAGGCGAGGAGACTAAGTTTCATAAACAACAACCCCTTTGGTCCTGGGGATTGAAGATAGGGTCTCACACATGCTAGGCAAACACTACCAGGGTGCTATCCTTACCCAAAAAATTCATCATTGTTACTTGGCAATCACGTATCCCTGAAAAAAAAAAATCTGATCTCTTAAAAACTGACCTATGTTTGAGTCACACTAAGTGGACCAGCTCATAAAAATAAAAAAACAAGGGGCTGGAGAGATAGAGCAGCAGTTAAGAGAACTGGCATTTTTTCCCCCAGAGAACCCGGGTTCGGTTTCCAGCACCCACACAGTGACTCAGAACCATAACCATATGTAACTATGATAAGGCATCTGACACCTTTTTAAGGCTACTATGGGCAGGAGGTATACAGAAATGCATGTAAGCAAAACATCTATATGCATAATTGCTTAAAAATCATCAACAAACCCAAGCATATTTAGGAAAATTTGTTTTACATTGTAAATATGAAAACTTCTCTATATCAACTCCCCCCCTCAAAAAAGATATAGGGTCTGGAGAGAAGATTCGGCAATTAAGAGCAGATATTGGTCTTCCAGAGAGCCAGAGTTCAGTTCCTAGCACCCATATTAGGCAGTACACAAACTTCCGTTCCAGCAGATATGCCTCTTCTGGCCTACGTGAGCATCCATACACACTTGTCATACACTGACACTAGCAGACAGACAATTAAAAATAAAACGTCTTAAATTAAAAGGTGTTTATGGAGGATATGGCTCACTTGATACACTTACGGAGGACCTGAGCTCAGTTCCCAGCATCCACTTGGCGACTTAAACCATCTATATGTACAGTTCCAAAGAAACCAACACCCTCTTCTAGACTGCATGCAGCAGGTTCGCATATGGCACACATACATCCATGCAGCAAAACACTCATACACATAAAATAATCTAAACATTCTTTTTGAAGATACAGATAAGAAAGCTGCCATGTGAGCAAAATTTAGTGAATAAATACTAGTGAAACTGGTACTATATTTTGACCATAAGAATTTGAAAACATATCAAAGAGTTAAAATTATGACCAAATCAATAAAGGGGTTATGAAAACAAAATCAAGTCTTTTTAATGACAGAGAAGAGACTAATTCTTTTTCTTTTTCTGTTTTGGTTTGTTGTTGTTGTTGTTGTTGTGACAGGATTTCTCTGTAGCTCTGGCTGACTTGGAACTTGTTCTTAGACCAGACTAGCCTCTGCCTTCTGAGTACTGGGAAAAATAGTTCTAGCACATCAATTCTGCTTAGAGTTAGGAAATAAAATACAACACTTGGGTAAAAATTTCTAAAGAGACAAGTTTCAGAAACCAAAACCAAAAAAAAAAAAGTTTCAGTTAAAATGAACCAAATGAGGACACTGCACTAGAACCTACAGGGATACCAGCACGACAAAACTAAGGATGAGACCTCTCCAAATAATGACTGAGTATAACAAGTCTAGCACCTTTTAATTAAGATTTTATTTTGATATGAAGGTAGACATTCTGTAAGTTAATAGAATAATTTTTAAATGGGCAATAATGTACAACTGCATGTCTAACATTCCCAGCACTTAGCACGTAGAGGTAAGAAGATCAGGAGTTCAAGGCCAGTCTTTGTTACACAATATGAGTTAAGATAAGGGGATTGGGGAAACAAAACACCAGATTTGTTCAAGTAGGACTAAAACACAACAGAAGAATAAATGTATAGTCCATAGCATAGTCCATAGAGGAATATAACTCAGCTGGCAGTTTGTCTACTTTGTATAAAATTCTTGGTCTGATTGATCCCTACACAACAGCATCAAAAGGGTAAAGTGGCATACTCCTGTAATTCAAGTACTGGAGATTGGAGGCTGGATAGACTATACAGTCACAGAGCACGAAATAAGCTCATGGAAAGAACAGAGAAATGGTATTATCCATCAACTGAGAATTAACATTCTATCATTTAGGGAACTTTTAAGTATCTGTTTTAAGACTACAAATTGAATAATGAAAGATGCTGGCAAATACAAGCACAAAGTTGCCAGTGGGGTTTTAAGTATTTTATTTTTAAATGTGAAATGGAAAAGATCACAAAGCAGGATCAAAATTTAAGAAATCCTAATAAATTAAGGATCAAAAGATACCTGAAAATTTTAGTATCAACTAGCAAATCCAGAGTTTCAAGAAAAATCAAAGTCTAAAATCAGATGCCTGAAAAGAGAAGCATTCAAGAAATCCTTGGGGTTCCTTTGATATAGGGACCTATGTAACTGAGTTTGGCTCTCAACTTGTTAGGCAGCTAGAAATACCTTAAATTCTTGATCCTTGTGTCTCCTTAAGTGACACTTTTAAGTGGGAGCCACACTGCCTGGCTTTCAAATTATTTTTAACAAAAGAACAGAAGACAGTACTAAGTGACATGTCATATCAACGATCAATATAAAGACGGGGGGGCGGAGAGTTGGCTTAGCAGTTAAGAACACTTGTTGCTCTTACAGAGGACCCAGATTCAATTCCTTGTACCTATATGATAACTCAAAACTGTAACTCCAGTGCCAGGGATCCAATGCCCTTTTCCGATCTCCTTGTGAACCCAGCGCATAATTGGTATACTTACATACATGCAAGCAAAATATTAATACACATAAAGTAGTATCTAAAAATTTCAAATATATTTCCATACATAAAAAGAAGAAAGGGGGAAAGAGAAGACTAGGGAAGGGCACTGATAACTCACTTGATAAAGGGAATCAAGGAAACTATCATTTAGTAGACAGAATCAGTACACACAGCTTAAATGTATAATGATCTCAAAATGTAGTACAAGTGTTGGGAGAAAACAGCTCATGAATTTAGTCATATAAACTCATTCCTGGCTGAGCAGGACGGCACGTGCCTATATCTGGGAGGCGAAAGAAGGCCTGTTCTACAGAGTGAGTACTAGGACAGCCAGAGCTACACAGAGAAACACTGCTAAAACAAACAACCGAAGAATAAAAACAAAATCAAACCTCCTTTTGGGGGCCAGAGAGACAGTTCAGCATTTAAGAGCACTGGTTCTTCCTACAGGACTTAGGTTTGGTTCTCAGCACCTATAGGATAGCTCACAACTATCTTCAATTCAAGGGAATTTGATGATCTTTACTGACCTTCACATAAAATAAAATTATAAAGTCTTTAAAAAAATCCAACTCATTTCTTTCTAACTCACACTATTACTCCAGGTGATACTAGGTTTTCTAGTGACACACAGTTTATATAGATATTTTCACACTAAGATAACTTTTAGTTAGAAATAAGGCAGAAGATACTGTGAAAACTAAGGAAGTATATTCACATGAATGCAGTACATAAAATATCTCAACCGATAAAAGTAAAACTTAGGAAACAAAACAACAGAGATAGGTAAGTGAGCTAACACCTCTATTTTTAACAAGTTAAATTTACGTATATTAAAACAAAACACAGCATACAAACACATTACATAGTAAAATAAACTTCATCATATGCTAAATAAATTTAAAATAATAACAAAATGATTTCTAAGAAGACCAAGCCTAGGAATGAGGAGATAAGGAAGGCCAGAGTCTAAGCCCTTCTATATTACACGGTGTTTAATGATGTGCATATGCACACTGCTTTAGTAGAGACGGGACAGTAAAAAAAATCAAGTCAGCAAGCTAAGTATTAGCAAGAAATAAACTGTAAAGCCTTCTAAAGTGACTGGCACTTACCTACTGGGGCCTGGGGGGCGCCAAAGCCCAAAATGGCTGTCGTAGTATTAAATCCAGGGGCCCCAAAGGCTCCTGTACCAAGAGGCCCTCCAATCTTAGGTTGGCTGTTTCCAAACAAAGATGCCTGTCCAGCACCAAGAGCTATGGAGACAAGAGGAAAGAACAAGTGCCACAGAAGATCCTTTGACTATTGTGCCAGTGGTCAGTTACTTAAAGATACAATACATTTGGAAGCTTCATCACGAGCAGTCATTTCGAGGAAAGAACTACTGTGGTAGACACTGACTCACACCAGGCACTGGACTGGGTACAGCAGAGGCAAAACCATCATTCACTGTGTTAGTTCCCTCAACTACAACACGTGACAGATAACTTATTCTTCTAATAGTTAAAACAAATACATTTCTCATTACATTTCCAAGAAACATGGTACCTATCAAACACACAGACTATTAACTGATATATCTAAAGCAGGAGTGCTTGTTCCATTTGAGATCAAAGTTACAAAAGTTGTGATAGGAAAAAGAGTCAGACAGAGTGACCAAGACATCAACATTAACTACAACTCTACTAAAACAGATTTACAATTAGTTAAAAAAAAAAAAAACAGTTCCATGTGTATTTTAGTATTTACAAATCAAAATACTTAGTTGACCCAATCACAATGCCAGTTTACAAAAATTATTTTTATGTGTCTGTGTGTTTTCCCCTGCCATGTATATCTATGCAAGTCGGGTGCTCATGGAAGTCAGAAGAGGTCATCAAAAATCCTGCAACTGGAGTTGCAGACAGTGGAGAGCTACCAGTTGGGCTACTGGGAATCAAACCCAGGACCTCTGGAAAAGCAGCAATGCTCTCTCTTAACCACTGAGCCATCTCTCCAGCCTCAATGTAAATATTTTAAACTGGCATAGAAAACTAAACTACAGGAAATAAAATTATCTCCTTTGAATGGTTAAGAAAGAGTAACACTTTTAATTATATTATAAATCTACTGAAAACGACTTTAACTAAACAAACTTTTTTCTTCAAAATGCCCAATGTAAGAATTAAATATATTCAAGTTTTGACAGGAACTAGACTGGTTGGAATAAAGCTCATTCCTCTACCTAAATCCTGGAATCACAGATATGCACCAGCATTATCTCAGTGAGCACTTGTTGATGACAATACGCACATGGTGATTCAACAGTCTGTAACTCCACTCAGGCCCTTCTGACCTTCACTGGCACAGTCATGCACATACGTACATGCAGGCAAAACTCATACACGTAAAGTTATAAATAGATCTTGAAATATTTTAATGTAGAAGAGAAATTATTTTCTATTTGTAATTATTTAGTGTCTCTGTGTCTGGAGAATCAAATTTACTTAGAGAAAGGCTTGTCAATTTAACTTAAACATTAAAAAAAACTAAAAAAAGACAAAACCCAAAGACCCATGTACTAGAAATATACTTCTACTGAGGAATGAGTTTGAATCTCCATCACTCAAAAGGAAACTGCAAATGACACCCATTTAGCTCATGTTCTCCCCACAAACAGTACTGAGCTCTATAGTGTTAGTTTACATATAATACGTGAAATGCAGAATTCAAATTTAAGAACATATTCTTAAAACTCAAAGTCTGTTTTAGTAAATATAATAGTCATAGAATCTATATTTGCTTAACAACTTGTACCACCCGAATTTCCATATATAATTTATTACTACCAAAATTAAAAGTGTAAAATTCTTTACTGATTTTGTCTTTTAGTTTATTTATATGGAAAAGGCATGAATAAGGAATATATAGCAAAAAAATGTGATCTGTAAACTATGAAGAAAAAGACAAAATATCGAAAGTTAAACTATTAAATTGTGGAATTAAGAGATAAATATTAGAAAAAAATGGCACAGGATATTTTATTATTAATATTTTTTGAATGCAGGGATTCTATTTTTTTGTTTGATGTCCAGTGGTGTTTTGCCATGGGTGAAACATCCCCTGGAACTGGAATTACAGGTAGTTTTGAGCTGCCATGTGAGTGCTGGGAAGTACTCTTAACCATTGAACTATCTCTCCAGTCCCACTACAGAACATTTTAAAAGCCTGAACTAAAGGCAAAGGACACTGGTAATCATAATCCTCAAGATACGGATAACAGGGGGCTGGAGAGATGGCTCAGAGGTTAAGAGCATTGCCTGCTCTTCCAAAGCTACTGAGTTCAATTCCCAGCAACCACATGGTGGCTCACAACCATCTGTAATGGGGTCTGGTGCCCTCTTCTGGCCTGCAGACATACACACAGACAGAATATTGTATACATAATAAATAAATAAATTTATAAAAAAAAAGATACGGATTACATTTCAAACAGAAATGTAATTATACAAGAATCAAACTCAAACATGAGGAAAACTTGCATATAAGTAAAATTAAATGACTGACAAAAGAATCTGAATGGAAATACAGATAATTTTGTGACTTTATAATGGTCATTTGGCAGAAACAATGCTTTGATTTTTGACTTTGAAGGCTTTCTCAGTTATTGATATCAAGTTCGCCTACAGGCGAAGCTGTATGCTCTGAACATGCTTAATGTAATCGAGGAAAAGTTATGACAGGTTAACTGTATTAAACACTTTTTTTTTTTTTTTTTTTTTTTTTTTGGTTTTTCAAGACAGGGTTTCTCTGTGGTTTTGGGGCCTGTCCTGGAATAAGCTCTTGTAGACTGGGCTGGTCTCGAATTCACAGAGATCCGCCTGCCTCTGCCTCCCAAGTGCTGGGATTAAAGGCGTGCGCCACCATCGCCCGGCTTAAACACATTATTTTCAACTGATGATACGATTATCAAGATGTGACCAAATTATAAGTCACTGGAAAACTGCATGGCTAAACTAAATTCTCACCCAAGTCTTATGTTTATTCTCACAGACCCTTTGGAGATAAAAGCCCCTTTGGTAGTAGCACTCATCTGTAATCTAGTACCCAAAGGCAGAAGCAGGACAGCAATTGAAGCCCAGGTGTGCTATAAGAGATATTGTTTAAAAATAACAACAAAGAGTGGGTGGGAATGTAGCTCAGCTGGTAGACCTCTTCTCTAACGTGCATTAAACCTTCCGTTGAATCCCACAGCACCACATGAAAGAAAGAAAGAAAGAAAGAAAGAAAGAAAGAAAGAAAGAAAGAAAGAAAGAAAGAAAGAGAGAGGGGGAGGGAGGGAGGGAGGGAGGGAGGGAGGGAGGGAGGGAGGGAGGGAGGAAGGAAGGAAGGAAGGAAAAGACAGAAGGGGGGAGAAAAAGGAAAAGGGGGAAATTCAAAGCGGTTTGTTGTGGCAGAACACATCTTTAGTAACTCAAGTAACTCATCAACAGAGTTAAGGAGTAGACTTTGAATCAAATAACCAAAAATAGCCAAATTATCACAAAGCAGAGGCAGGAGCGTAGACTTTTAAAAGCCCTTTTAAGGCCCAGCATGGTGGAGCATGGCTTAAATGCTAGCAACCAGGAGGTGCAAACAGGTAAACCTCTCTGAGTTTGAGGGCAGTCTATTTAGGGAGTTGCAAGACAGCTAAGGACTACATATTAAGACTCTGTCTCAAAATAATTAATTAATTAAAATTAAAAGCTAAAGGCTTGCCTGGGGTAAAAGGTCAGTTGAAAAGAGTGCTTGCCCAGCAAGTCAAAGACCTGGGTTCAACCTCTAACCCCCCAGAATGCACACTACCCAGGAATCTAAGACATTATTGCTTGAGACCAGAAGTTCAAGACCAGAATGGGAAAAAAATAGTAACACAAAAAGGGGAGGGAGGGTAGAGATAAAATTCTACCATATAGCCATTAAAAACAATAATATATACATAATAAAAATAATTTGTTTTTTGTTTGTATTGAGTTATACATTTTTCTTCATTCCCCTTTCTTCCTCTCCACTTTCCTTATGCCCTGTTCCATGATCCTCACGCTCCCAATTTACTCAAGAGATTTTGTTTTTTTCTACTTGCATAATTTATTAAAAATAAGTCATGATTGCCAGGTGGTGGTGCAAGCCTTTAATCCAAGCACTCAGGAAGCAGAGGCAGGGGATCTCTGGCAGTTCAACGCCAGCGGCCAGCCTGGTCTACAAGAGCTAGTTCCAGGACAGGCTCCAAAGCTACAGAAAACCCTGTCTCGAAAAACCAAAAAAAAAAAAAAAAAATGATAAAATACATAGAATAGAAAGATTCAAACAACCAACAGGTTTACATCACTGATCATTGGAATACACAAATTTCCACTACCACATGGGCAAAATGAAGTCCGATAAGGGATCTTATGAATACTGGCTGTACTTCCAGAGGTCCAAGGTTTGGTTCCCAGCACCCACACCCATATGGCAGCTCACGATCACCTGTAACTCTACTTCCAAGTGTCCTCTTCTGGCCTCTGGGAGCACATGCATGCAGATATACAGGCAAGCAAGACATCCATCCATATAATAATAAATATTTAAAAAAAATAGAGGCCCAATAAGCTCATGTGATAGCATATGCTATAGTAGTTTTAGCTACATGACTAGAAAGTTCTCAAGCCTAG
The DNA here is from genome assembly GCF_037038515.1 of Microtus pennsylvanicus. Classification (NCBI taxonomy): domain Eukaryota; kingdom Metazoa; phylum Chordata; class Mammalia; order Rodentia; family Cricetidae; genus Microtus; species Microtus pennsylvanicus. Next base: position 43,289,966 of record NC_134583.1, read on the forward strand.
GACTTTGCAACCATGTTTCAAGAAACATAGAAAGAATCATGGACAAAATACACCTAAAAGGAAAATTGAGATTCCTTTTCAAAAAGAAAAAGCTGAACAATACAGAAAAGGTATGGAAAAATGAACACAACAAACAAGGTAAAAACTAATAGAAAATGGCAGTTTCAGCAAGACAAATGAAAAGACCAACTAATAATAATGTGCATCTTCTAGATAGCAATTTTTATGTGTGTTTGTTTTGTCTGCATGTACGCCTGTGTGAGGGTGTTGGATTCCTCTGGAACTGGAGTTACAGACGGTTGTGAGCTGCACGTGGGTAATGGGGAATGAACCCTGGTCCCCTGGAAGGACAGTCAGTGCTCTTAATCGCTGAGCCATCTCTCCAGCCCTCCCATAGCAATTTTAATTTTACTTATTAATTATATGGTAACATAAACACAAAAGTTATGTAACAGAAATTTTCATTGAAGGCAATTTGCTATTAATACCAAAAATGCCAACTAATGATGGTAGTGGAAAGTGAGATATATATACATATATATACATATAAACATACACACATATATATGGCAAATGCAAATCACACCTTTGTGTCTCTACACACATACACTGAAATATTATTTAAAACCATTATTTTGAAATTAAATCTATACACATGGACCAAAACAAAACAAGCTGTTAAAATAAAATTTAAAAAAAACCCACATTTCAAAACTTCAGGAAATGGTTATTATCTTACTATGTAAAGTAATTTTCAGATCATCCTCTCAAATCCTGGTGGCAGCCCAAGACAACAATGTATAACAATGACATTTCAGCCTTGGTCTAAGCTAACCCATGGGTGGTCTTCCCTTTGAGATCCTCCTACTCAACTCTCACTTTTCCTTAATAAATCTGCATTTGCTCTGCTACAAAAACAAAATCCAAAACAAAAGTCACTCATGGATAATAGACTAGGGGAATAAGGTGGGTCTGTGGCAAAGCATTTTGCTACCATGTATGCGAGCCTGGCTTTAACCCTCAGTAGTATAAACAGCCCAAGTTAGGCACAACTAAATATGCCACTAATATCCCTAGATGCCTGTACAAATGAATGTGTGTAAGCACAGTTGAGTATGGTGGTGCACACCTTTAATCTAAGCACTTGGGGGGCAGAGGCAGGTAAATCTCTGTGAGTTCAAGGCCAGCCTACTCAACAGAGCAAGTTCTAGGTCATCCAGATTTACATAGTAAGACTCTGCCTCAAAAACAAGAAAGAAAGGCTCAAAAACAAGAAAGAATAAAAAAGGTTAATAGTTCAAACAAGTATAAAAGAAGTCTCTATTAAGGAGATGGCAAAGGAAAAACCATACCACAAAAGAAAACAAAAACCAGGCAGTGGAAGCAGCAATTATGAAAGTTAAGTAGTTGCAACTAAATAAGAGAACTAGGCAAAGGAAGAAAATATGTATGCTTAAACCACATTTTACTGTACATTTAGAAATAACCACCTTTAGAACCCCTGCCCAAGTTACTAAAAATAGGAAGACAGTATTTTAAATGTACTAAAAAATAGCTATTAATAGGAGGAAGAGGGCTGAAAGATAAAAAAACTGAAAGGTATGCACAAACCTTGTACAACAGAAAATTTCTGTTAATAAGCACAGCATATTCTCTATGCTCTGTCTCACCATGAGGCTTAATTAGTGAATAATTCCATATCCAAAGCATTCATATAAAGTTAAGAGATAGGGATTTAATAGTTACCACTACACTAAGAATTCTCACATTTTAAACTAAAACTTCCAGCTAAAACATGACTTCCAGCTAAAACAGGGGGAACAAACTTTTATGTGGAAAAATTAGTTTTCCTATAACTCAAAATCTACATTTTATGAACTTAATATAAATGCACCAACATTTTAGGACCTGGTAAAACTTAACTGCTGAAAATGCTTTAATAATTTTATTTGTAAAAATGAAAATCTAAGTTTCTTCTTTACAAGCATATAGTCGAAAAGATTCATAAGATAAAATTGTATTACTTCTTAAAATTCATACAAACACTTTCTTACCTGTTCCAAATCCTGTACCAAGTCCAGTTCCCAGAGTCCCAGGTGCAGGCTTACTTCCAAAAATACTATTCCCACTGTTATTTGTGCCAAAACCTAAGGAGGAAAAAGAATGAGTAGATTATAGTTTTAAAACAATTCTCAATTTTCTCTAAAAGGGAATATTAACAAAAAGACAACTGATCTTAGGTTTTATATCCTTAAAATATTAATACTAATACTTATGAATTGCAAATTACCAGTTACTATAACTTGTTAAAAAATTTACAGTTGCAAACAAGTCTTTATATTTACTTAACTGCTTGGAATAGGGTAATATCCAATAGCAAAGCAAAGTACACATCTTCATGTTTGAACTTTGTCAGGCTGAGTCAGCACATGGTTCAGGCTTACAAACACAAAACTTTCACAAGTTTCCCTCAAACTTTCACTAAAAAAATGAAACTGTCAACAAAGTTTACTGAATCTAAAGGAATAGAAAACCCTAAAAATCTGTATAGCAACCCAAAAAAGCCCTGTCTAGAACCTTCCCCTTATGCGTCCCAAATCTCGATAGCAACTTTTGTTTTAAACTAATAACGGATCTGACACAGACAGTAATGTGTGGCGGGTTATGTGAGGTTCTTTTACAATGTCACACTCAGTTAATTCATACAAACAAAAAAGGCTCAACTAAGGTTTCATAGAACTCGAGCCAGCCGCCAAATAGCTAGGCACTAATAAGGGCTTTTATTATCTCTCTACTTTCAAGTGTGGGGGTCACAGGTATGCTCCACCACTACTGTCTCTACACTATAAAGAAAAAAGTGACCGGGGCAAGAGACGGCTCAGTGGTTAAAGCCAATGACTGCTCACTCTTCCAGAGGACCTGGGTTCAATTCCCAGTACCCACATGGTGGCTCACAACTGTAACTCCTAAGATCTGATATTCTCACAGACATACTTTCAGGCAAAACACCAATGTACATAAAAGTAAATAAATTAAAAAAAAACAAACCTATAACCTATGAACAGCCTATCAAGAGTGCAACAATTTCTTCCTTTGTTACTCTCCTTCACTCTAACTTGCAATTTGAGAAAATCTTGTTAACTCCCCTTTGAAAATCTACAAGTATAAAGTTATCAATATTCTATTACTATTTCCTTTTCATTGTTAAGGTAACAAAATTCTAGAATTCCTTTTGAAAACAAATCATGAATACATCATTAATCTCTAATGCTAAGAAATAATCATAGGCCGGAAAATTCTTGGGGTTTATTTTTGTTTTGTTTTTCTGAGACAGGGTTTCTCCATGAAGCCCTGGTTGTCCTGGAATTCATGGGCTGGCTTTGAACTCATAGAGATTCTCTTGCTTCTGTCCTACCCAGTTCCTGGATTAAAGGGATTAAAGATCTATGACATCACCATGGGGTACAATCTTGGTCTTACGACAAATGCACTTAAAAACTATCTTGAAAGTTCAATGTGAGGGCTTGTGTTATCAGTTTGCAATTGAAGGTCTTGGAAAGCTGAAGCCATTCATTAGACAGCAAGACTGAAGAAGGAAGGAAGGAAAAAAAGGTAAAGTTAGTTAGCAGTGTCACTAAGGGGACTGTAAATATGTCAGGATCGAGCCAGTTATTACCAATAAAAAAAGGCCATAAAGCCAAAGGAGATAAAGACTGAAACCAAGCCTATTTGGGTCATTTTAAAATCTAAGCATGTAATCTGACTCAATCACAGCAAGTTAGTCAGTCACGTGTTTAAAAGTTTTCTTTTAGCCGGGTGGTGGTGGCACATGCCTTTAATCTCAGTACCTGGGAGGCAGAGGATATCTGTGAGTTCGAGACCAGCCTGGTCTACAAAAGCTAGTTCCAGGACAGGCTCTAAAACTACAGAGAAACCATGTCTCGAAGGAAAACAAAAAAGTTTTTTTAATTGCTTTATATAACACACATACATATACACATACACAGTTTTGTCGACTCAAACACAACCAACTTTCCTTTCAAAAAAATGAAAAGAAAGTACTTAAAGATGCTCCTTTTCTTTAACTCAAATTTAAGAAAAAGGATCACAGTCTTGTACCAGAAAACAAGCTATTTAGGGCCAACCTCAAACCCACAGGAGAGATCTAAGTGCCAACTTTACACTGTTTATACCACACATTTCCTCCATTCTTGCTGACTCTGTTACTTCAAAACAATTCTACAAAATAAAGATAATCCAAATTCAACATATAGCTAGCTAGTGAGGCAAGCCAGGTAAAGATGAGAACGTTCACAATGAAATCAGTGAGCATGAGTATAAATACAATCTTACGACCAAAAAAACCTACCAAGGATTCAGGTGTGGTGGCACACATCTTTAATCCTAGGACTTTGGAAGGAAAAAAGTCCTAGGATTTTTTTTTAAATATTTATTTATTTATTATGTATACAATATTCTGTCTGTGTGTATGCCTGCAGGCCAGAAGAGGGCGCCAGACCTCTTTACAGATGGTTGTGAGCCACCATGTGGTTGCTGGGAATTGAACTCAGGACCTTTGGAAGAGCAGGCAATGCTCTTAACCACTGAGCCATCTCTCCAGCCCCGGATTTTTTTTTTTTTTGAGGCCAGCCTGGTTTAGCGTACAGTCTATACAACAAACCGTTGGCCAAGCAGGTCGGCATAATAATTCTGTCTTTGCCAGGCAGTGGGGGTGCCCACCTTTAATTCCAAATTTAGAAGGCCAGGGTAGGGGTATCTCTTTGAGTTCCAGGCCAGCCTGGTCTACAGAGCTAGTTCTAGGACAGACAGGACTACACAGAGAAACCCTGTCTTTAAAACAAACAAACAAACAAACAACAAAAACAAAACAAAAAGAGTGTCTTGAAACAAAAATACTGCAAAATATCAGCAATCTGTACAATAACCAAAAAAAAAAGAGACCACAAAAGAAAACATTTAGTTCTGAACATGACCTATATCACAGATAAAGCTTTTTATTAAATAAATGTATTATCAAAGAAAGTGAAAACTGGCCCTTAGGAGAAGAATCTTAATTGTGGATGGTCTTCCAAAGGGACATTTAAAAAGAGATACACAGGACTGAGTCCAGAGCAGGGCTGAGAAAACAAGCTCCACAGAAGCGGGAGCAGAGCAGGACTGAGGCACGGAACTCCACAGGAGCAGGTACAGAAGAGCAACAGCTGAGCGAGTGGGCCAGAGCCAGAGACCGCTGCGGGTCCGGGCATGAATCTGGGACTTCTGAGGGAGTAGGCCTGAGCCCGGACCTCTTAAGAAAATGTTTAAATTCTTAGCAGAGAAATGCAAATCGAAACAACTCTGAGATTGCATCTTACACCTGTAAGAATGGCCAAGATCAAAAACACTGATGATAACATATGCTGGAGAGGTTGTGGGGAAAAGGGAACACTCCTGCATTGCTGGTGGGAATGCCTACTGAAATAGCCCCTTTGGATATCAGTGTGGCAACTTCTCAGAAAATTAGGACCCTCAAGACCCAGCAATACCACTTTTGGTTATATATCCTAAGAATACTCAATCGTGCCACAAGGACATGTGCTCAACTGTGTTCATAAGAGCATTGTTTGTCATAGCCAGAAAGAACCTAAAAACAACCTAAATGCCCCTTGACCAAAGAATGGATTGAAAAAATGTGGAACATTTGCACAATGGAGTACTACACAGCAGAAAAAAATAACGACAGCTTGAATTTTGCAGCCAGATGAATGGAGCTAGAAAACCTCATTTTGAGTGAGGTAACCCAGACCCAGAAAGACAATTATCACATATACTCACACATAAGTGTTTTTTAAACATAAAGCAAAGAAAACTAGTCCACAAATCAGAATCCCAGAGAACCTAGACAACAATGAGGACCCTAAGAGAGACATACATAGATCTAATTAATCTACATAGAAGTAGATTAGAAAAAAAAAGTAGAAAAAGACAAGATCTTCTGAGTAAATTGGGAGCACGGGGACCTTTGGGAAGGGTTGAACAGGAGGGGAGAGGTAGTTAGAGGAGCAGAGAAAAATGTAGAGTTCAATAAAAATCAAAAAAAAAAAAAAACAGATACACAGACTCCAACACGTACTAAATGTATCTCAGCTGGTAAGTTGAGCTTGGTGGTGTGCACCTGTAGTCTTAACTACCTGGGAGGCTGAGGCAAGAGGACTCAGTGGGCAACATGGCAAGAACTCACCTCAACAGGGCATTAAGGAACACATCGTTGAAAAACAATTTGGTCCACAACTGGCTGTGGTGGCACATGCCTCTAATCCCAATACTCAGGAGGCAGAGGAAGGTGGACTTCTAATTGAAGCCAACCTAGTCTATATAGCCATGACTACACAAAGAACTTGTCTCTAAAATGCAAAAAGAAGCCAAGCCGGGCAGTGGTGGCACACACCTTTAATCCCAGCACTAGGGAGGCAGAGGCAGCCGGATCTCAGTGACTTTGGGGCCAGACTGGTCTACAAGACCTAGTTTCAGGACAGGATCCAAAGCTACAGAGAAACCAGGTCTTGGAAAAAAGAAAAAAAGAGAAAGAGACATAAGGCCTTCATAGCTTCTTGGAAAAGGGGGCAGCGATAATGATCTTTTTAAAAAAGGGAGGGAGCTGGGCGACGGTGGCGCACGCCTTTAATCCCAGCACTCAGGAGGCAGAGGCAGACGGATCTCTGTGAGTTCAAGACCAGTCTGGTCTACAAAGCTAGTTCCAGGACAGGCTCCAAAGCCATAGAAAAGCCAAAAAAGATATATATATAAAAGGGAGGGAAGGTCACAGAGAAACAATGACATATTTTTACCCCATTGGTTTTAAGGACAGAAAACAAATACAGAAGCCACACTCTAACCAGGTCCACTACCTCAAAGCTGTTCTTTCAAAAGGAATTGTGTGGAATTACAGTTAATACTAGCAACGAGTGAACAACCTGAGTAAAAAGAGTTACAAACATCAAGTATCTGAGTCTAAAAACAGGCATGCACATCTTACATGAATTCTTTAGTTTACACTTTTGTGAATACACTAACCTTTTGATGTGTGCTTAAAATAGTCTTTTCTTAGTAGATTACAAGAACATATAAAACTCACTGAATATGCTGAGAATTTGGTAGAGAGCTTGTCTAGACTACAAGGCCCTGTATTCTATCTACCCAAATGAAAAACAAAAGGACACAAGAGCTCTCTGAAGAAAGTTCTAACTACCAGACCACTGCCAATTGCAGCATTTTGCACATAACTTCCCAGAAAAATCAAGCAGTACTTTATGAGGACTATGGCAAGCAAAATGTTCAACAAATATCTGAACTTGTCATTAAAATTAACTTTGTACACCTTAAACTATGCTGAATGCCTGAAAATATAATCATGTATGGATAAAGCTAAAACATGATGCTTCATTTAAACTGGTTTAAATATTTCTAACATATCCAAAAAGATTAAAGTTTCTTTTTAAAACAATTTGCTCAATCTTATTTCTATTTTCATTTTTAAGCAAGAAAGAGGCACTCAAAACCTAAGAATAATTTTGTTGTTGCTCTTTTTGAAACAAGTCTCATTCTGTGCCTTAGGATGGTCTAGCCATTCTTTCTGCTCCATGTAGTTCTGGTGTTACAGGCATGGTGTTACACTCCAAACTGCCAGAGTCATCCTCCAAATCAGCAAAGCTTTGACTTTCACAAAGAAATCACCAATCTCTGTTTGCACACTACTCTCCCACCTTTGAAACCTACCTGAACAGAACAGTTCCTTCGGACAAATGAGGCTCACATACACTTTTTCAGCTACTGGTGAAGTAATCCAGACAAAATGAAAACCACTTTGTCTATACTAAATATCTCATATCATGTACCATGATGTGAGACCATCGTTCCTTCTGCTTACCTGAGAATTTTTAAACATTTCCAATCATATGAGTCAGGAGAATGATGTGTGGTATAGTCAGTGTAACTTTAAGAGAGCCAAACCTGCATTTTATATGTACCAAAATTGGAAGTGTTTGTATTGGTTCCTAAAGTCAGGGTTGGTTTGTTACCGAAGAGCCCGCCACTCGTTGTACCAAAGGAAGGAGCACTGGTTGTGCTGGTTCCAAAAGTTGTAAGCTTGTTATTGCCAAACAGGGTCTAAAAAGAAAATAATGCAGAAAAATTAAAATAATATAAAGATATAACAAAGCAAAACTAAGCAGGCTAAAGAGATAGCTAAGAGCAGGTACTGTTCTTACCAGAGAACCTGAGCTCGATTCCCAGCACCCACATCAGATGGCTAAAACCACCTGTCACTCTCAGGTGGCTCAAAACTGCCTGTAATCTAGTTTCACGGGATCCTATACTTCTGACCTCCACAGGTAACTCATTCAGACGTCATACCCACATGCCAACACACAATACACATAATTTACAGTAATGAGAGAAAGGATGCAAATGAGTTACTCTAATTATGTGTATAATGGAAGAAAAAGTTTTAACTTATGAAAAGTTAAGACAGATAAATCAGAAGATAATAATCTGAGCAGGATTATAAGCACAAGGCTGCTAACACAAAAAATTAACACCTTAGCAAACAGTATTTCAGTGAGTCAGAGAAAAAAATAACATGGCAATCAAATTTTTTCATTGGCCGGGTAGGGAAGTACAAGCCTGTGAAACCAGCATTTGGAAAACTGAGCCAGAAGGAAGACCAGGCTTCTTTAGAACACAAGAGAGAGGGAAAAGTAAAGAGGGAGAGAGAAAAAATGTAAAGAGAGGAAATACTTTGTAGTACTGGAAACTGAACCCAAAACCTTGTGTATGAACGCAGCATTCTAATACTGAGATACATCCTCATCCCCTAATTTGCTTGAGGCTGGCCTTGAACTCTCTGTAGCCAAGGCTGGACTCAAACTTTCAAGCTTGTCTCAGCAACGTCTGACAACTTATTCAATAAGGTAAATAACTGAGTTACACCTCCCACAGCCATTAGAATCTCTATAAGTCTAGCAACTTGATCAACTCCAAAAGCATTTAATTTCCAAATACCGCACTAGTTATCCCTCAAAACACAAAAAAGAAAACTAGAATTATCTGATTTGGGCTGGACATGTGGTACAAGCCTTCAATCTCAACACTTTTCAAGTAGGAGGAAGCAGATTGCTCTAAGTTTGAGGTCACCCTGATCTTTTTTTGTTTTGTTTTGTTTTGTTTTTCGAGACAGGGTTTCTCTGTGGCTTTGGAGCCTGTCCTGGAATTAGCTCTGTAGACCAGGCTGGTCTCGAACTCACAGAGATCCGCCTGCCTCTGCCTCCCAAATGCTGGGATTAAAGGCGTGTGCCACCATCGCCCGGCTCACCCTGATCTTTATAGGAAGGTTCATACTTGCCAGGACTACTTAGTAAATTCTGTCTCTAAAAATAAACAAACAAACGAATGAATAAATAAATAAATGTATCTGAAGCCGAGAGGTGGTCGTGCAGAGCTTTTAACACAAGACGCAAAGACAGGTGGATTTCGGTGAGTTCAAGGCCAGTCTGGACAGTTTGGACAGGTTCCAAAGCTCCAGAGAAACTCCGTCATGAAAAAGCAAACAAAAAAACAAGAAAATCTGATTTAAATCATCTAAATGAAAAAGATATTAAGTATAAATATAAAACAAACACACAAAAAGACTTTATGTTGTACACAATAAAAACAAGCAGGGTGTGTTTACTCCCAGCATTCAAAAGACAGGCAGGTTAATCTCTATGAGTTCAAGGCCAGCCTGGTCTCCAGAGTGAATTTCAGGACAGTAAGAAGAAACCCTGTCTCGGGAAAACAAAACATAAAAAGAGCAGCTTTACTCCTTATTTAAAAATTAAAATAGCAAACTAAAACTATTTCTTTCTCTTTCCTTTTAATGTGTATGGATGTTTTGCCTACATATATGTCTGTGTGCCATGTGTATCCCTACTGACTACAGAAGTCAGAAGCAAGATGCCACGTGGGTACTAGAAGTCATATCCAGGTCCTCAGAGCACCCAGTGCTCTTAACCGCTGAGCCATCTATCTCTCCAGCAAGTAACAGTACTTTCAAAGAGAAGTAAAGCACACACCGCTGAGACAAGACAGGAACTGAGGAGGCAGTCCTTAGTTGCTACAATGCTTTTCTGGAATGCATGAAGCCTACGATTTTGACCCCAAAACTTCATGAAACCAGGTATGATGGCAAACATTTGCGATCCTAACACCTGGGAACTGAAAACATGAAAACTAGTAGTTTAGGCAAACTACTCATGAGTAGTACATGCCTGAATCCTAGCACTAAAAAAGTAGCAGCAGGAGCTGTTCAAGGTTATCCTTGGTTACACAGAAGTTACAGCCACTCTGAGCTACTTGAGACCCTAAAAGAAAGACTAAGACATGAGTTGGCAAAACGGCTAGTAAGTAAAGGTACTTGTCATCAAGCCTGACCTGATCTAAGTTTGATCCTTGGAATCCATACAGCAAGAGAGATTGGACTCCCAACAAGTAGTTTTTCACTCTCTCTCCCCTCTCCTCTCCCAACCCCTTTTGGTTTTTCAAGACAGGGTTTCTCTATATAACAGCTCTGGTTGTCCTGGAACTCACTCTGCAGACCAGGATAGCCTCAAACTCAGAGATCCGCCTGCCTTTGCCTCCTAAGTGCTAGGATCAAAGGTGTTTGTTTGCTGCCACCACCGCCTGGCTTCCATAGTGGTTTCCAAGAGCCATGTGTGCAATGTGGCTGAGGCATACGTACATAAATAAATAAATTTAAAATTATAGAGGGAAAATGAAAAAAAATAGATATTAAATTCTTGGAAGACAATAATCTGTTTTATACATTCATTTAAAAACTTCAAATTACAGTCAACTGTCCAGACCTACCGAACCAACTGCACCAAATCCAGTACTGGGCTGCCCAAAGAGACCTGTTCCTGTTCCAAATGCTGTCCCAGTGCTGGTGTTTGTAGCCGTTCCAAAAAGACCTCCTGGCTGTGAGGCTTGGGTTACTCCAAATAGGCCCTGGAAAGGGTAATCTAGATTAAAATGAAGTTTGTAATAGCTTTCTTTAAAGTTTCAGATAAGTGGTTTATAAAAGCATGTGTGATAAACACAAAATTCTTGGACTATTTCTTTGCGACAACTCTGAGAAGCAAGAGAATAAGCTAACCTTCCCAAAACAGCATAAAGAGGTATTACTGTAAATTCATCTTCATAACCTAAATTCCTGTTTCCAGAATAATGAACTTCAGATGCTGGGCATGTACTAAGACTTTCTATGGATTCTTTTGCTCTAAGAGAGTCCAGGATAACCTAAGCTATATATCAAGACTATGCTATCAAAACAAGCAACAAAAAAAATCCAATTTTCTTCTAATGCTTTATAAACTGGACATAATTCATACCTATAATCCCATCATGTATGAGGCCAAAGGAAGAGGACCATGAGTTTCAGGTGAGCCTGAGCACAGTGAGATCCTGGGTCATAAACAAAACACAACCACAAGATTTGTAATTCTAAGTATTTTATCTACTTAGTAAACTCTGGCTATTAATGATAAGGGACTTTTTTAAAGATTTGTTTGTTTGTTTATTATGTATACAATGTTCTGTCTGCATGTATGCCTGCACACCAGAAGAGGGCACCAGATCTCACTATAGATGGTAAGCCACCATGTGGTTGCTGGGAATTAAATTCAGGACCTCTGGAAGAGCGGACAGCCAGTGCTCTTAACCTCTGAGCCATTTCTCCAGCCCTATTAATAATATAAAGGATTTAACCTCATTCTTTTGCAAATGGATAATCAGTTGTAGTACTCTTGTTGAAAAATAAATCAGCTGTTTTTAAATGTGAGAATTGCTTTGATTATTCTCAATTATATTCATACACCTCATTTAATTTTTGAGATTAATCTTATACACTCTAGATTGGCCTTGAACTGGATACATAATCAATGCTATCCTTGAACTCTGGATTTTCTTCCCAAGCACTGAGATTACAGGATGCCCAGTTCTATACTTTTGTCTTTATAATATCAATAAGCAGTCTGTACTTACTATAGTTTTAACAATCTCATCCACATAGACAATATATTTCGATGATACATACACTCCCCTTTCTCATTATCTCCCTCTAACTCCCTCTGGAACAATCATTAATGTCACAAGCCTCAAGATAGCAACCTGCAGCCCACTAAGCTCTTAGTGATAAGAAAACTATGGTCAGAAAGAATAAATGACTCATTCAACAAACCTTCAATAAGCAGAGTAAAGATCAAGACAAAATCTAGGTCTTCATTACTGACAGATTTCTTGTCCTCCCCAGCTCTAAAGAACTGCTGTAGAGATAGCACTTACAAGCTGAACATGATTACTAGCCTATTACTTAGATTAACAGTTAGATCTGACGTTAACCAAGGCCTTACCATAGTATTGGTGCTCGGCTGTCCAAGGGTACTAGTATTACCAAAGGAAAAGCCAGTATTAGGGGTGGTTGTAGCCTGGCCAAATGGTTTGCTAAAGAGACTGGTAGTCTGTTGATTCTGTTGGCCAAAGAGACCACCTGGATTTGTTCCAAATCCAGTTGTGCCTTTCAGGAAAAAAAAGGAAAAAAAAAGAAACAAACAAAAAAAAATTAGAAAAATGGAACTCTCAAACAAGTAATTCAGCAAAATCATCTGAGCTTTAATTATTGCTATCTAAATTAGTCTATATTCATTCCTTACCAAATAGCCTTCATTTTCTATCTTCAGTTGGCTCTACATCATATTATATTAAAACTTCCTTTCTATAATACCTCAATCAAGAATTCTAGTAAGACTAAACCCAACTTTGTAAACCCAAATTTTCTTCTTTTTGATAAGGAAAAATAATTTATGTTTAAATTAATCTTGACAGAATGAGGCTTTTTCTTCATATCAATATATTCAGCCTAGTTGTTTATATACAGCACTGTGTTCATTGAGCATAGTGGCAAACCCTTTTAATCCCAGCTCTCAGGAGACAGAGACACAGGCAGAGGCAATGTCTCTGTGATTTCAAGGCCAGCGTGGTCTACACAGTGAGTTCCAGGATAGCCAAGTATACAAAGAGAAACCTGTCTCCAAAAACCTGAAAACAAAACAAAATGAATAAATCTGGCCAGGCGGTGGTGGCACACACCTTTAATCCCAGCACTCGGGAGACAGAGGCAGATGGATCTCTGTGAGTTCGAGGCCAGCCTGGTCTACAAGACAGGCTCCAAAGCTACAGAGAAAATCTGTCTCGAAAAACCAAAAAATAAATAGATAGATAGATGATAGATAGATATAGATAAATAGATAAATCTGCTAAGTCAAGAAATACTAAGGTTGAAAAGAATGTTAGATGTAAATTAGATAAATACAATATTTGTGTATACTTATCTGTAGAAAGCTATGGAAACCTAACTTTTATTTGTTTTTACAGAGATAAACTTGTGGCTAAGGGAGAAATCCGGGCAAGAAGAGATCTGTGGTTTGTTTTAGTTCTTAACAGGGTGACCTCATCCTTGGCTATGTAGCTAAGGATAATCTTGAATTCTTGATCTTTACCTCCTAAATTATGTAATTAACAAGCATGAACTACCCAAACAGCTACAATATAAGCTTTGTATTGTAACTTTTGCAAAAGTAGTTATTTTTATCAAGTAACTTAGTCATTACCCTAAATGCTTTCACATCTACTGAATCAATCCAGTTACCTAATCAGGGTTTAGAATCTGACTCATGGACTGCTGGGGACTGAAAACAGGGTCTATATATGCTTGAGATACACTACCGGTGCCAGCCCTTTCATGTTCAAAGTACTACAGCTTTTTGCTTTTTTATTTTTGTTTTTCGAGACAGGATTCCTGTGTGGGCCCAGCTGTCCCAAAACTTGCTCTATAAACCAGGTTGACCTAGAACTCAGGGCTCTCTGCCTCAGTCTCTAAGTGTGGGGACCACAGGTGGGTACCACGTGCCCAGCACTTGATGTACTACTTCTCAACATAGCAGCAGTCCTCAGAATGATCCCCCATGCACAATCAAATGACTTCTCTTTCAAAATAAACCTTTAATGTTTCCCAAGCAAATAAAAAGTCATGTCTTACAGGATGAGGCACACAAGCCTACAAGTCCAGCACTTGGGAGGCAGAGGTAGGAATGCCTTAAATCCAAGAAGGCTACTTTGGCCTATGGAGCAAGTTCCAGGCCAGCCAAGTTTACATAGCAAGACTGTCTCAAAAAAGCCAAGCTCTGATCCACTCACAGAGCCCTACTGTGTACCTAGAATTCTACAACCCTCTCACCTCTTTGGTAAAAACTTTGAGTTTTGCTGGGCTTGGTAGCTCATACCTGTAATCCCATTCATCTGAAGGGCAGAAGCAGAAGGGCTTCAAGGTCAACTTAAGTTAGAGTGAGACCCTGCTGCAAAAGAAGCCTCTAAAACCTGAGTTTTGAGGTTCATAGCTTCAAGTTAGATTTTTCCTAAAAATACATACAACCAGTTCTTTTACCTTTTTTAGGTAGGTTATTAGTCAAATATCACCTACTGAAATAAGGATTCCTTAGCCACTTTCATTTTCTTTGTTTGTTTTTCTGTGTAGCTTTGGAGTCTGTCCTGGAACTCACTCTGTAGACCAGAATGCCTCTTCCTCTTGAGTGCTGCGATTAAAGGTGTAAACCACTGCCCAGTAACATCTTCACTTTTAACTGTCTCTCCCTACTCATAATTATCTCTATTTTTTTCCATGACTAATGAAGTGAGTCATGATTTACTTCTATTTGACCATTCTTTTTTATGATACAATAAAGTGCTTACTAGTTCCAAAGGCAGTTTTATTCTGACCATATGAAAAGCCTGAATTAGTGGTGGAGGAGCTGAAGAGTCCTGTTGCACTGGAAGTTGCTGGAGAAGACCCAAATAAGCCAGTTGTGGTACCTGCTCCCACTTGGTTCTGTGGGCCTTTCCGGTTAGCCTGATAATCCTCCAAACGAAGTTCCTGAAGGAGAAAACACCAAACTTAACATATGGCAAAACAATTAACTTAGAAGAGACTGTACAACATTCTGTTACAGAGTAACATCACTGATAAAGGGTAATATTGAAGTACAAAGTATGTATCCATCTATATAAAACTCAAAGATCAGCAAAAATTGGGCAATCAAGATAGCAATTAAGGGCCAGGCAGCAGTGGTCCACACCTTTAATCCCAGCACTTGGGGGCAGAGGCAAGCGGATCTCTGTGAGTTCAAGACCAGCTTAGTCTACAAGAGCTAGTTCCAGGACAGGCTCCAAAGCTACAGAGAAACCCTGTCTTGAAAAACCAAAAGAGTATTATGATGAGGGGCAGAAACAAGGGTACTGGGATGTTAGCTACTGCTTCTTTTGCTATTCATTGTTTTTATTTCTATGCTGTCACTTGATCCTTCCACTTAATAAAAATCTTATTAAGCCAGATAATTAGGATTTTGAATAAATTAACTAAAAACTCAGGTATGCACACACATGTATTCTCACTGCAATGTAACTATCTAACCAGGCCAGGGGGTGGTGGCACTGCCTTTAATTCCAGTACTCAGGAAGCAGAGACAGGCAGATCTCTGAGAGTTCAAGGCCAGCCCGGTCAACAGAGAGAGTCCAATGCCTGTGTCGAAAAACCAAAAGGAACAACAACAACAACAAAAAATTTAACCAGAATCGAATACAAGACAGAAGACCTGTATATAGGCAGAGAATATCTGAGCCTAAAATAAAAATATTCATAATAATACATAATCTTGAAAAATACCTTAATGAAAAGCTTTTACTCACAATCAATTTGAACCACATAAATCTTAAAAAGAATCACATATATTTGGAGTTTTTTTATATATATTATCAAAGTATTAAGCTCATTTTTTTGGACTTCATTTTACTGACCTCTAGTGACTTGCTTTCATATTCTTTCATAGCAGTAATACACTGGTGCTTGGTACTGATGTTAGTGCTAACTCCAGCTTTGACCATAGTATCTGTACCAGTGGGAGGCTGCAAAGGAAGACAAAGAATATTTCTAAGTTCAAGCTTTTTTCTCTAAGTCCAAGTTTCTAAACCCAACTCTCACAGACACATTTTTTACACCCATTGAACTTTAAAACAATACCCTATTTCTTTTTAGGTAACAAGACAGGGCCAAGGGCTGGATACTCTCAGTGGTGAATGCCTGCCTAACATTCACAAAGGCTTGGGTTTAATTAAATCCCCATGAAACATGTCTGCCCATCCACTTAAAAAACACTATTTAGGAGGGCATGATGGCCCATACCTACTACCCCAGAACTCCAGAGGAAGCCGTGAATACTAAACCAACCTGGGTGGGCTAGACAGTGAGATCTTGTCTTAAGCAAACTAAAAGATGGAGCTAGGCACAGTGGCACAAACCTATAATCTGAAATATTTTGAAAGTTGAAGCAGGATCATTTGAGACCAGGAATTCAAGACCAGCCTGGGCATGACAGTAAGACCCTCATAGCAAAACCAAATTGTTTTCAAGGATGCTTGATTAAAATATAGGGCAACATTTCTGATCTTTCCCTTACATCACAGTTATCTGAATAAACTAATCTTCATTTTTAAATATTAATTTTAATATTTTAATTATGTTTAATTATGTATTTTAATTATGTTTCGCTGTGTGTCTACATGTAGATATGTACATGTGAGTGCATAGAGGCCAGAGACATTGTTAAGAGTAACAGACGGTGCTAAGCCAATCGATACAGGTACTGGAAACTCCCCAATTCCAGTCAAGTACTCTTAACTACTAAGCCATCTCTCCAGTCCTGAATAAATCAATCTTGGTAACAAATTTACCACAAACTTAAGTATTAGTCTCTCAACTCAATATCCAATTACATGGCAAAATACAGGTAATATATTCTTATAGATGGTTTTGCCCAATTTACCCCCCAAAAAGTTTATATACTTAAATCTTTAAGCAGTATCATCTGTCCTTCAATTTCTCCTTTTTATTTTTCATTCATTTATTAATTCATTTAGAGACAGGGTCTCTATGTAACTCTGGCTGTCCTGGAACTCTATGTTAACCAGACTGGACTTGAACTCGAGACAATTCTACCTCCTGAGTGCTAGGATTAATGGTGTGAGTCACTACACCCAGCTTTATTTTCTGCCACAATGTTCTACATAGACCACACATGCCTTTTAAGTCCATGGTTCAATTCCAAGGCCCATAGCTCACTGCCCCTCCCATCCACTGTATTGTCCCATTTTTCCATTCCATCCAAGGATTTATTGTTTCATAGATAAAGACTATTGACAGGCTGTTCTATATATCTTTACGAAGAAGTCTTACTTTCAGTAGTTTTTCTGTGGTCTGTCCATTATCCTTTATTTCTTATAAACAGATGACTACTCTAATTCTGCTTTAGAACAGAAAATATTGACAGACACTTGTTAACCTAGCACTAAAAAGTCAAAGCAAGATCGCAGAGTTCAAGGCAAGTCTGAGCTAGTTAGGACAAAGTCAGCCTGGATTACACAACAAGACCTTGCCTCAGAAATTCTGCTTTGTATGTGCTACCATAATCAACACTGAACACAAAGTTGACTGAAGTGAGCATAATTCTAATATATATCATAACACAGATGATGGTTCACACTGAAGATGAATTTCAGCTCACTGGTATACTGCTTATTTACCACGCATGAGACTTTGGCTTAATGCTCACCATGGCAACAAAAAGGGAAAATTAGATTTTGTTTGTTATTTTTTTAAGACTGGGTTTCTCTGTGTAACAGCCCTGGTTGTCCAGGAACTCATTTTGTAGAATAACCTAGACTCGAACTCACAGAGATACACCTGCATCTGCCTCCCAAGTGTTGGGAATAAAGTTATGTGCCACCGTGACTGGCTGGAAAATTAAATTCATGTATTCTTGTATACTATAAAATCATCATGTATACCATTTCTTGTATACTATGAAATCATCATGAATAATATTTTTACTATTTATTCTGTTTGCCTGCATGGAGGACAGAGGACAACTTGCAGTTTTTTCCTTTACTATTGAGCTCTAAAGCTCAAACTGAGTTATCGGGCTTGACACTAAGCCATCTCACTAGCCCTATAAAACTATTACTACTATTTTACATTCTTGTTTTTTCCAGGGTGAAGAACTAGAGAAATGGCTCAGCAGTTACAAATACTGACTGTTCTTCCAAAAGACCCAAATTTAATTTCCAGAACCCACATGGTGCTTCACAACTTGCTGTAATTCCAATTCCAGAGGATAATGCCTTCTTCTGGCCTTCCAGGTCTACAAAATGAGTTCCAGAATAGCCAGGACTATTATATAGAGAAATCCTATCTCAAAAAACCAAATAGACAAAACAAACCTAGTATCGAGACAGGGTCTTACCATACAACCCTAGCAGGTCTAGAATTTGCTATGTAGACCAGGTTGGCCTCAAATTCACAGAGCTATGCCTGCCTTTTTCTCCTAAGTTCTGTTATTTTAAAGGCATTTGCCACTATGGCCAGGGGAACGGAGAGATGGCTCTGCAAAACCAAACAATAGTACTTGCTACTCTTGTCAAGCAACCAAATTCCTCTTTATTAGGTAATTCCACCAGAAAACACAGACTTCATTCATTTATTCTGGTGTTTTGAAGCATGGTTTCTCTGTATAACAGCTCTGACTGTCCTGGAACTCACTTTGTAGACCAGGCTGGCCTTGAATTTAGAGATCTACCTGTCTCTAAAGTTGAACAGAAAACCCACTGATGGCTGCAGAAGGAGCTTGCCCAAATCATGCAGCATGAACCTCACTGATCTTTGTCTTTTATGCACAAAACAACATCCTGGTTAACACACTCCAGCTAACAAGAACAATTATCAAGAAATAAAAACTACAGAAGCAAGCAAAAAAAAAAAAATGAAGGTTAGTACATTGAAGAATTTTCCTGGATCCTAATCTTTGATGGATTAGGTCTTTGTTTCCGTTTCTGACCAATGTGGGATCTATGTGTTGGGTTCTGGGTCAGAATAGTGCCTCGAAAGTGCTATTAATTATGTCAAGGTCTTGGTGCCTATTACACCAGCACCAGATGGAGGTTTGCAACCATCTGTTATTGCAATTCCAAGAGATCATGATACCCTCTTCTAGTTTTCCTGGGTACTGGCATGCACATGGCGTACATTCACATATTTAACAAATATTCATATACACAAAATAAAAATAAATAAATCTTATTTTTTAAAAAAGCCAAACTATGATATATATTACTGGAGATAGGAGCAATCTGACAATACATTCTACAAAGAAATACACAAATAGGAAAAAAAAAACATTCTGGAAGAAAATACGTACATTAAATTTAATGGTAGTTCCTGTAGGTGCTGCTGTAAAACTACTTGGCCCAAAGAGGGAGCCAGATGTGCTACCAAAAGGGTTAGAGGTGGTGTTTGTAGTTCCAAAGAGTCCTCCACTGCTAGTACTTGCTCCAAAATCTATAAATTAGAAAGAAGCAATCTTTAACACACCTTGGAAGTAAGGCGAGTAACGGCAGCTGCACTTTCACACTGTCAGATAGTCTTTATTTCTCCTGAACAAATTCATGTAAGCAATGTCTCATACCAACACTTGCTTCCAGGCTACAACTTTTCAAGATAAACTAATCCAAACCCAGGATTTAGATACATATGCAGGAAGTTCGTATAAAGACAAGACAAAAAAAGAAATTATTTTATCTTGTTTCTCCTTTTCTTACTAAGAATGATTGCTGAATAAAACTGTATTTCTAAAAACATCTCATAACAGACATTACAGCACAGTATGTTTGTTTTATTGGTTCTTTTACAGAAACTAATTCAGAAGCAGAAGAACTTGGGAGGCTACATCAGAAATGCTTCTAGTTCAACACCAGCTTGGGCTAGTTACACACTGAGTTCCAGACTAGCCCAGGCTACAGAGTGAGAAGACACTTGTTTCAAAATGCAAAAAGAAACTAAATAGAAATAGCAGACTACCTAGCAGGGCATACTGGCCCATGCCTTTAATCTCAGAAGGGAGACAGAGGCACATGGATCTCTGTTTGAGGCCAGCCCGGTCTACATAGTGAGTTTCAGGTCAGCTAGAGCTACAATGTGAGAACCTGTTTTAAAGAAATTAAAAGAAAAGAAATTAAAGTACCTTTCTTTTTTTTTCTAATGATTTCTTTCTCTATTTTATGTCCATTGGTGTTTTGCCTGCATGTATGTCTGGGTAAGACTGTTGGCTCCACTAGAACTGGAGTTACACAGTTGTGAGCTGCCATGTTGATGCTGGCAACTGAACCTGGGTTCTCTGTAAGAGTAGTCAATGCTCTTTCTCCAGCCCCAAGACTGTTTCTTAAAATATGAAGTCATACAGTGCCAGAAATATCAGTAAACAAGAAAAATTTATCTGCCAGTATTTAACATTAAGTGATAACTAATAACCATTATGATCAATTTGACTTCTCATTGGCAAAAAAAACTATCATTTCTAACTAACTCTAATCTAAATATATAGTTTAAAGTTAGTGGTTAGTTAGCCACTCAGGCTCTTGTACCATAAACAGCATCATCTCATAGGGCACATTAGTGGTTGCCTTAAAGTACTCAATAAAAACATACTTCCTGGTCACATGGACTTGAAGAGTTAAAAAACATCTGCCAAGGCCGGGAGGTGGTGGTGCACGCCTTTAATCCCAGCACTCGGGAGGCAGAGGCAGGCGGATCTCTGTGAGTTCGAGACCAGCCCGGTCTACAAGAGCTAGTTCCAGGACAGGCTCCAAAACCACAGAGAAACCCTGTCTCGAAAAAAACCAAAAACAAAAAAAAAAAACATCTGCCATGAGCAAGGAATGGAGAGGGAGGTAATCAAAGCATAGTGTTTCTCATTCCTAGTGCTCCAGTCTCTTTGTTATAAATTTGAGGCACAGGTAAGGAAGGACAGAGTTGTCTTTATAGTACAACACTATTGACCATAACACATTCTTGACATCCTGTCATCATAACTTCAATGATACTACCTAGACCTGGCTTTTCATCCTTATGTCTGGGTGTTCAATATCAGACCCCCCCCACACACACACCCTCTGTGGTTTTTTGAGAGACAGTTTCTGTATGTATTCCTGGCTCTCCTGGAACTCACTTTGTAGACCAGGCTGGCCTTGAACTCTTGATATTCTATGTCAGGCATCTCTTTCTCTCTGCATCCATTATAAATACTGGTGCTTTAAGTCCCCTGTCCTTTAAGACATATATTTACACTGGGCAGTGGTGGTGCATGCCAGCACTTGGGAAGCAGAGGCAGGCAGATCTCAGTGAATTCAAGGCCAGCCTGGTCTATAAATCAAGTTCCAGGAAACCCAGGACTGTTATACAGATAAACCCTGTCTCGAAAAACAAAAAACAAAATAAAAAAAAGGAGTGAGATATTTACTCCCATCTTTTCTTGCCTACAAAACTCAATACATTTTCAGGTTCTCCCATTTTCTAGTTTTGACCACTTGGTAAGACAGGACATAAGTGAACATAGAGCAAAGAAGAGAGAACACATTCAATAAATCAAATATTAAACTATCAGAAGTATTAAGAATGGTGTCCTACTTACTCCCAAAGCCAGTTGGCTTATTTTGTGCAAATGCATTGTTCTGGGATGAGAAAAGACTGGTCCCTGTACTTGCAGTTCCAAACAAACTATTTGATGTTCCTGTTGATGTTCCAAACCCAAAACCAGTGCTTGTGGAAGTTGCTGGCTGGCTGAATGAATTGGTACCAAATAAACCTCCTGAAGAGATGGAAGTGGGAGAAAACAAGTTTATGTAGTCACCAAGTGAAGTTTTATATCATCTACATATGAACCAAATGTATTCCAAACATAATTCCTTACCTGGTTTGGTCTGTGAATTTCCGAATAAGCCTCCAGTATTGTTGCTAGAACCAAATGCGGATGTTCCAAATGCTCCTCCACTAGTAGTACCAAAGCCAGTATCTGAAACAGCAAAATCCAGGGTCTATGAGTAAAATAGTTTTATTATTTCTTTTTATTTTATCATCATTATTTCTTTATTTTGATTTATTTGTTTATATATTTATTTACTTATGTTTTTTGGAGACAGGGTTTCTCTATGTAATCTTGGCTGTCCTGGAACTCACTCTGTAGACCAGGCTGGCCTTGACCTCAGAGATTCTCTTCCTCTGATTCCCTAGTGCTGGGATTAAAGGCGTGCGCCACCAGTGCCCAGCTACATTTCAGAGAACTGCATTAAGTAGAACCACTAAGACAGTTTGAAGTCTTTCTCAAATTTTCATAAAATTACAGGATAGAAATTAAGCCAAGGTATCTTATGATTTTCATAAGAACATGAATTTTAAGTCAAAAGGTGTGGCTTTCCACCATCACAAGCTGCATGCAGTCCAGTGGCAGAGTATCTGCTAAGCACAAGCAGTGGAGGGGAGCGACCTGAAGCACAGGAACAGTGCTCTCTACAGTGGGTGGATCCTCCCCATCAATTAAGATAACCACAATAATCCTTCAGAGATATTCTCAGATCCACTTCTAGATTATGTCAAATTGACACAAAACTACCATAGTGGCTCATACCTGTAATCCCAGCACCTGAGAAACAGAAACAGGAAGATTGAGAGCTGGAAGACTGAGCTACATAAAGAGTTGTGAGTCGGCTCAGGCTACAGTGATACCAGTCTCAAAACAAAGCAACTGAACCAGCAAAAGTCAAATTAAGACATTTTCTCCTCTTTCATTATTTTTCAAAACTTACTTTGTCCAAATGTTGAAGTTGTGCCAAAGCCTCCTGTCCCACCCCCAAAAGGGGTTCCAAATGATTTGTTAAACATCTTCAAAACAAGTGTTTGCTTCAGAAAGCTGTAAAAGAAAAGTTACACTTTTGAGAAACCACAGAAAGTAATTTGTTTCAAGAAATCTACCATTTTACAAATATTAGTTAGGCCCATAAAAATCACTGCATACTACTCTTATTCAATATTCTAAAACCTTGAATGAATAAATTAAATAAATTAAAATATTACTTAAATTAAATATATGTTATAACCTATGAAATGCTCATTACTCTACACACTTCCTAAAATAAACTAGTACTATAATGTGAGATTGAATTTCTGATCCTACCAATGACCATCCCCTTAAAATGTTTTTCATGTATGTGTGTTAAATTGCTGGGCAATTTAAACTTTTCTTACTTTTAGTACATGTATTCCTGCAAATGCCACAGCACATGGCATGAATGGAGGCGAGAGGATGGGACAGAAATAGGTCTCAATTCAAGCAGGCTTGGCAGAAGCTCAGACATCTCACTGGAACAGTTTTTTTTTAATTTTTACTTAACTTACGTTTTAATATCATAATACAGATCAGTATAGACAGTACACATGAAGCTGCGGGTTTGCTCCCCAGCACTGGATGTGGTGGCACACACCCATAATCTTAGCAGGCTGGAGGTGGGAAGAAAGGGAATCAGAAATTCAAGGTAATCTTTAGCTATCAAAATCAGTCTAGGTTACATGAGACCTTGTCTCAAAACAACAAAAACAAGACCTCAAATCTATGAGGTTTTGATAATAATCCACTTAGGAGATTTACAGTAATGTGCATCAAAAATTACGAGCATATTCTGTTATCCCAACTATCTGAAATGTTTCTCTGGCAAGGGCTGGAGAGAAAGCGCAGCAGTCAAAAAAACAAACCAAAAGCTGGGCAGTGGTGGCACATGTCTTTAATGCCAGCACTCGGGAGCCAGAGGCAGGTGGATCTCTGTGAGTTTGAGGCCAGTCTGGTCTACGGAGAGAGTCCAGGACAGGCTCCAAAGCTACAGAGAAACCACTTCTTGGAAAACCAAAAAGTGTACCTACTTACTAGTCTTAAAGTTAGAGATTCACACAGGCAGCACTAGCACACACCTTTAATCCAGCACTCGAAGGCAAAAGAAGGTTGGTATCTGAGTGTTTGAGGCCAGCCTGGTCTACAGGGCAAGTTCCAAAGCTACAGAGAAACCCTATATAGAAAAACAAAAACAAAAGAAAATAAAAAGCTAAAGGCTCACGTAATCACCATTTACTTTTCAGTAATGAGATCTTCTTTAAGTTCCCTACCTTTAGCCAAATGTGGTGGTACAATGTTTGTAACAGTATAACAGGCATGATTGCTGGGGCTATACAGAAAGCCCTAACCACGCCCCTCCCCCCAAAGCCAAAAGATTTGAATAGCTACATTAAGAAAAAAAAGATGTGAACAGGTTAGCAAAAAAATAGATGAAGGGGGCTGGAGAGATGGCTCAGCGGTTAAGAGCACTGCCTGCTCTTCCAAAGGTCCCGAGTTCAATTCCCAGCAACCACATGGTGGCTCACAACCATCTGTAATGAGATCTGGTGCCCTCTTCTGGCCTGCACACATACACGCAGACAGGATATTGTACACATAATGAATAAATAAATAAATAAATGAAAAAATAGATGAATGGTAAATTTTATTTATATATGTTCTACCATGTGTCACCCAAAACAAGTGCTATCCAGTTATCATATCGATTTTGCCAGGCACCTCCATTTTTGTGAGTTTTTGATTCTGGATACAGGTTTAGTCACAATGCTTGAGGTTATATATAGGAAGTTTAGATTTATAAAACAAGTGTTGGGAGATGTTTGTTGTCATTATTATTATGTGCTAATTATAACCGTGTAACATACTTTAATCATATTTATCCCTCCCATATCCCTATTACTGTGAGCTGTATGGACTAGTTTTAAATCAGCATATGACTACTCATCCAACGTCCTCTGAGACCATTTCTCACTTGACAAAGACCAGTGAACCTCAGGACAGCACAGAATACTCCTGGGACCGAGCAAGCTGCACAATCTCCTTTCTCATAAATACTGATGATCCTCCTCTTCACAGTTTTTGGTTTTACTTTGTCACATTTACTCTGACACATGTGATCATTCCTAGAAACCTCATTTTTTTCTCAAATATTTTCCTCCTAAGATTCTTTGGGAACTTAGGTTTCTTATCTGGAAATATCAGCACTCACCCCTGACCCTGGGAACTTTTCTGTTTCAGTACGGACAGGATCAGAGGCAATAAGTTAATGGGCACATATAAGCAACACAGGGGACATTAACTATGTGTCCTAATTCTGGAGAAAATTAAGATGGAAAAGAGTGCCTTATTAAAGTTCACTCTTTATAAGGAGGCTTCAGTGACAAGGGAACAGTTGGAAGAAATACAAGCTAACTAGCTTTTTTTTTTTTTTTTTTTTTTTGGTTTTTTGAGACAGGGTTTCTCTGTGGCTTTGGAGCCTGTCCTGAAACTAGCTCTGTAGACCAGGCTGGTCTCGAACTCACAGAGATCCGCCTGCCTCTGCCTCCCGAGTGCTGGGATTAAAGGCGTGCACCACCATCGCCCCGCAAAGAAATACAAGCTAACTGTATGGAAGTAGCTTATGACAAATCACCCCTATTTCCATAAAACAGGCTTTAGGGTTTTAACAATACTGTTGTTTTTGAGAAAATGTGCCTGTATTTATCACATTTTAGCTGTAAGAACAGGATCTGTCTGGCTTGATATTTAGCCAAGTTAACAAAATGCTGAGCACTGTCACCTTTGGTTTACAAGTTTTTTTTTAAGGCAAAATAGTATTTGTTTCTGCTTAGATTAATGCTTGAGGATAGGAAAAACAGACTTGTTTTTGAAGTATGAAGAGTGCTTGAGCTATTCAGGAGTTTGTATGAAACTCATCTGGTGATCAGACACTTCTTTGCCCCCTTTCCCCATCTCAGGAACTGAAACTGGCTGCAGTGGGACCGCCACACTGTCTATCTTTTTGTTTTGTTTTGAGAAAAGTTTTCTCTGTGTCGCCCTGGCTGTCCTGGAACTCACTCTGTAGAACAGGCTATCTTCAAACTCAGAGATCCACCTGCCTCTGACTCTTTTTTTTTTTTTGATTTCCCAGAAGTCCTTGTTTTCTTCCATAATCAGAATTTCTGAGTATTCCTTTGTTATTTGTTTTCTGAACACAGCACAATGTTTTCAAACCGATTATAAGGTTATCATCAGACATAGAATGTGGCAGTGGAAAAAGTAGACTAACAATAGATGGATCTAGTAATTCTTGTAAGTTCCCCAATTAGAACTATGAATATATTTTTTAATTATTTTCATATTTTTTAAATTTATTTATTTATTAAGGATTTCTGCCTCCTCCCCACCACCGCCTCCCATTTCCCTCCCCCTCCCCCATCAAGTCCCCCTCCCTTGTCAGCCCAAAGAGCAGTCAGGGTTCCCTGCCTTGTGGGAAGTCCAAGGACCACCCACCTCTATCCAGGTCTAGTAAGGTGAGCATCCAAACTGCCTAGGCTCCCCCAAAGCAAGTACGTGCAGTAAAATCCAAAACCCATTGTCATTGTTCTTGAGATCTCAGTAGTCCTCATTGTTCAGCGAGTCCGGTTTTATCCCATGCTTTTTCAGACCCAGTCCAGCTGGCCTTGGTGAGTTTCCAATAGAACAACCCCATTGTCTCAGTGTGTGGGTGTACCCCTCGCGGTCCTGAGTTCCTTGCTCGTGCTCTCTCTCCTTCTGCTCCTAATTTGGACCTTGAGATTTCTGCCTGGTGCTCCAATGTGGGTCTCTGTCTCTGTCTCCTTTCATCGCCTGATGAAAGTTAATATTCAGGAGGATGCCTATATGTTTTTCTCTGGGTTCACCTTCTTATTTAGCTTCTCTAGGATCACGAATTATAGGCTCAATGTCCTTTATTTATGGCTAGAAACCAAATATGAGTGAGTACATCCCATGTTCCTCTTTTTGGGTCTGGCTTACCTCACTAAGGATAGTGTTTTCTATTTCCATCCATTTGTATGCAAAATTCAAGAAGTCATTGTTTTTTACTGCTGAGTAATACTCTAATATGTATATATTCCATACTTTCTTCATCCATTCTTCCATTGAAGGGTATCTAGGTTGTTTCCAGGTGCTGACTATTACAAATAATGCTGCTATGAACATAGTTGAACAAATGCTTTTGTCATATGATAGGGCATCTCTTGGGTATATTCCCAAAAGTGGTATTGCTGGGTCCAGGGGTAGGTTGATCCCGAATTTCCTGAGAAACCACCACATGGATTTCCAAAGTGGTTGCACAAGTTTGCATTCCCACCAGCAATGGATGAGTGTACCCCTTCCTCCACAACCTCTCCAGCAAAGGCTATCATTGGTGTTTTTGATTTTAGCCATTCTGACAGGTGTAAAATGATATCTCAAAGTTGTTTTGATTTGCATTTCACTGACTGCTAAGGAGGTTGAGCATGACCTTAAGTGTCTTTTGGCCATTTGAACTTCTTCTGTTGAGAATTCTCTGTTCAGCTCAGTGCCCCATTTTATAATTGGGTTGATTAGCCTTTTACCGTCTAGTTTCTTGAGTTCTTTATATATTTTGGAGATCAGACCTTTGTCAGTTGCGGGGTATGCCTCTGACTCTTGAGTGTCAGGATTAAGAGGGTGCACAACCTCATTCAGCAGCCAGGTACTTTCTTTTCTTATTCATTTCAACAGATGTGTTCATGTAAATCTGACATCTATTCAAGGGACATGTCACTCTTTATTTTATTTTATTTTTTTGGTTTTTTTTCGAGACAGGGTTTCTCTGTAGCTTTGGAGCCTGTCCTGGAACTTCCTTTGTAGACCAGGCTGGCCTCGAACTCACAGAGATCCTCCTGCCTCTGCCTCCCAAGTGCTGGGAACATGTCACTCTTTAAACTTAACAAATTTTCCTCTGTGAAATGTACCCTTACAGATCACATTAATTGTAATGTGCGCATTTTAATTGTAATTTGACTCTATACACCTTAAGTTCTACAGCTCCCAATCATCACCATTTTACTATTAATAATCTTACCCTAATACACTATACACTCATTTCACAAAGGGATTTTAAGTAATAATACCCTGGAAAATACTAACATCTACAAATTCATTTACATTTTTTATCTCAACAACAATGAAAGAATGTTGGTCTTAGCTATCACTGCTTTTTATCACCTCTATTTTGCAGATTAGAAAAAAAAAAGAATCAGGTTTTACTAAATTTTACAAGGTCAAAGAAGTAGAGCTCAAGTTTAACCTATCTAACTTTCCAAAGACACGTTCAATCACAGGAAAGTAACAGACAACAAGCAAAACCATACTATAGCATATTAAAGAAATTCAACTGCTTCAGACCTAAGAACAGAAGAATGAAGGCAACAAATACTTTTAATCCATGAACAAAGCATCTCATTCAAATGCAACCCAGCTTTTCATTTTGGAGATTTGGAGATAGGGTTTCACTCTGTATTCCTGACTGGCCAAGAGATCCGCCTACATCTGCCTCCTAAATGCTGGAATTAAAGGTGTAAATCAGAATACCCACTCAACTTCTTCAGTTCTGACAAGACTGAACTTGGTTGATTCTCATTTACCGCGCTGAATAAAATCTTTTCTTTAAAATTATCACAACAGAGGCTAGGAATTTAGCTCAGTTGGCAAGGGTACTTGCCGAACAAGCACAAAACCCTGGGTTTGATCCCCAGCATAAATGAAGAACAGTAGCACATGTCTGTAATCCCAGCATATAGATTTAGAAGGATCAAAAATTTAAGGCATCCTCCATAACACAGGTCTTATGTCAAAACGAGCCACAATAGAAACAAAATTACACTGAAACAAATTAAGATCAGAGAAAACCTCACAATCTGTCATAACCAAAGAAACTGAAGAACGACAAACTGGGTAAACTGGTGCTCACCTATAATCCCAGCACTAGAGAAGTGAAAGAAAGAGAATCAGTTCAGCTTCAACCTTAGCTACTCAAGTGAGCTTGCGGCCAGCCTAGGCCGAGGCCCAATCACAAAACAAAAACTAAAGAATATAGACAACTCTGCTCTTCATCCGTTTTCCTAATTCACTCTATAAACTTCAGTCTGCTACCTTTTATAAGCCTATGTTAATTCCATCTAGCAATGATATTCTTCTAGACATCCATAGCACAAAAGAAATTCTTGACACATATCTACCTTGACCCTTACTTCCCAGCCTGGACACTGTGAAAGACCAAATTATGCAGACTTTCATTTAGGACTGTATAAGATTTGTTGTACCAGCTGCTTGCTATACTCCAAGATAGCCTTCAGCTGTCAGTCTTTTTCAGAACTGCCTCCACTGAAGACTTACCTCATCTGTGATCACACTCTCTTCCTGTGACAGCCTAAATCCAAGGCCAATGCTAAGATTCTTGGTTCCAGCTAAATACAGGGCAGATAATTTTAGCTTTTTAATTTTCATAGGATTGGTTGACACCTTCACCAGGATACCACAATACTTAAAAATACAGTTTAGGAGGCCGGGTGGTGGTGGCGCACGCCTTTAATCCCAGCACTCGGGAGGCAGAGGCAGGCGGATCTCTGGGAGTTCGAGGCCAGCCTGGTCTACAAGAGCTAGTTCCGGGATAGGCACCAAAGCTACAGAGAAACCCTGTCTTGAAAAGCCAAAATATATATATATATATATATATATATATATATATATATATATATATATATATATATATATATATAGCTTAGGGCAGAGTGCTTGCCTAGTCAGAAAGAGTCCTAAGTTCAATTCTCTTTTACTAGTAAAAAGAAAAATAATATATAAAAATAAAAGAAAAATAATCAATACATAAAAATAAAGATAAAGCTGAGAGGTAGTGGCACATGCCTTTAATCCAAGCACTTGCAGAGACAGACAGATCTGTGAGTTTAACCCAACTCCCTTTGCTATAGAGGGAGTTCGAGGACAAAAAAAAATCACTATCCACAGTTAAACTGAATAAAAAGAGTATGGTTCTGTTTGTTTGAAACAAGGTCTCAGTAAGCTCTCACTCTGTCACTCTGTAACCCAGGCTGGCCTGGGACTCACAGCACTCTTCCTAAGTACTGGGATTACATACCTGGAAACACTATCTACTTTTTGTCTTGTATGAGACAAGAGACAGGAAAGGAGGCTAGGTATTTCCAGAAAGAACTAAGTACCTAATCTTAATCACCTAATACTGTACTCCATTTTGGGGGTTAGCCTAGAATTCATTAATTTTACCTCTGTATCAAAAGTACTAAGACATTAAACCAAGCTCCAGAGTCAGCTGCTCCTGCTTCTTTTAAAGACAGGGTCTCAGCCGGGTGATGGTGGTGCACGCCTTTAATCCCAGCACTTGGGAGGCAGAGGCAGGCGGATCTCTGTGAGTTCGAGACCAGCCTGGTCTACAGAGCTAGTTCCAGGACAGGCTCCAAAGCCACAGAGAAACCTTGTCTCGAAAACCAAAAAAAAAAAAAAGACAGGGTCTCACTATGTAGACCAAGTAGCTTGGAACTCAGAGACTCATATGATGGTAGGCCTCAAATTCTGAAATTAAGAGGCTATACTGCGACCAGCAAAGATTTCTTTTGCTTATTTATGTATGTGTGTCTATACAACATCTGTGTAGATCTGTGTGAGAAGAGTGTGTAGGGCCAGTTTGCAGGTGGAGGTACAAACAGTTGTAAGCTACCTGACTGGGGCGCCAGCAACAGAACTCAGGTACTCTGAAAGAGCATAAAGTCTAACTGAACTGTAAACTCCAGATTCAGTGAGAAAACCTGTCCCGAAAAAAAAGGTAGGGGGGGAAAAAAAAGGATGTAAGGCCCTGCAGGCATGGTGGCACACCCTATAATCCTCCTACTTAAGAGGCACAGACAAGTAGGTAAATCCAGCCTGCTCTACAGAGGAACTTTCAGGTCAGCAAAAACAACTAGTGAGACTGTCTCAAAGAAAGAAAAAAAATGTTGGGTGTGGTAGTACACACCTTTAATTTCAGGCAGAGGTGGGCAGATCTCTATAAATCCAAGGCCATCCTGGTCTTTGGAGTGAGCTCCAGGGTAGCCAGGACTACACAGAGAATCCTGTTTCAAAATAAAAAACTAGATAGATAGATAGATAGATAGATAGATAGATAGATAGATAGATAGATAGATAGATAGATAGATAGATAGATAGATAGATAGATAGATAGATAGAAAGAAAGGGAAGGGGGGCTGGAGAGATGGCCCAGAGGTTAAGAGCTTCGCCTGTTCTACCAAAAGTCCTGTGTTTAATTCCCAGCAACCACATGGTGGCTCACAACCATCTGTAATGCCCTCTTGTGGCCTGCAGGCATAGACACAGAATATTGTGTACATAATAAATAGATTTAAAAAAATACTTCAGTCCTTTTAAAAAAAATAGAAAGGGAAGGGTGTTATGTTATTAAGAAAAACTTATGGGCCAGGCGGATCTCTGCGAGTTGGAGGCCAGCCTGGTCTATAAAGTGAGTTCCAGGACAGGCTCCAAAGCTGCACAGAGAAACCTTGTCTTGAAAAAAAAACAAAAAGCAAAAACAAACTTCTGGCCTCCAGGCAAACATGCACAGATACACCTGCACAAAGGGATCTGCTGAGCCCTGACAAGAGGGTGGGTCGAATGTGCAGATTCTGGCAACCATTATATCAAAGGAAGACTAAGTGTTAAATAATGATGGTGATAGAAATATTACTGGAGAATACACTGATTCCTTCACAATCAGGCAGCCCCAATTCAGACTCAATTCTCCTCTTCACCAATTTTAAACATCTTTAGCTGATTTAAACTAATTAAAAAAAAAAAAAGACAAGCAGAAGCTGGTCTGTGAAATAAAAAGCAGGCGGTTACCTCGGCCCTAGGTTCAATCCCCAGTACAACAAAACAAAAAACTGGAACCTGAGCATCAATTAAGGTAATGGCCCCAAAATGAATGAACAGATACTGAATTCTTCCCTGCTACCCAGTACCAAAAAAAAAGTCACTTAAGACTGCCCAAATGAATCAGTAAAAAGTATTTAGAATGTTAATTTTCAACATTTTTTAATACTCTGTGATTATTCTTTGAAATTCAGTGAGAAGTATTCCAAAGCACTTATGTATTCTGAAGACTGACTCAAGGAAAAACACTTCTGTTATTACTTTGGAGAGCTCTTTTTTTAAATTTCAACAAACAAAACAAAAAAAAAAGAACAACAAAAATGATAAACATGGTTAAGCCTTGAAGCAAAACTGGGCTTGGTGGACCACGCCTTTGAGGCAGGCAGATCTCTGAGTTCGAGAACAGTCTGGTTTACAAAGTGAGTTTCAAGACAGCCAAGGTTACAGAGAGAAACCCAGTCTAGAAAAAAAAAAAATGAAGCAAAATCTAGAATTTTTAAAACTTATCTAAGAGTTTGTCCGCTGGGGACTGGAGAGGTGGTTCAGCGGATAAGCACTGGCTGTTCTTCCAGAGGACCTGGGTTCAATTCCCAGCGCCCACATGGCAGCTCACAACTGTCTGTAATTTCAAGATTTGACACCCTCACACAGACAAACATGCAGGTACAATGCCAACATACATAAAATAAAAATAAATAAATCACTTAAAAATTTAAAAAAAAAGTTTGTCAGCTGCCACATTCCTTTTAAATTTTGTATTTATTAGCTGGGTGATGGTGGCGTACGCCTTTAATCCCAGCACTCGGGAGGCAGAGGCAGGCTCTGTGAGTTCAAGACCAGCCTGGTCTACAGAGCAAGTTCCGGGACAGGCTCCAAAGCTACAGAGAAACCCTGTCTCGAAAAAAACAAACAAACGAACAAAAAATTTGTATTTATTTTTATGTGTATGGGTGTTCTGCCTGCATGTGCCCAGTGCCCACAGAAAGTATCAAATTCCCAAGAATTGTAGTTACAGGTGGTCATTAACCTCTACGTGTGGGTACTGGGATTCAAACCCTAGTCCTCTGCAAGAGCAGTCCAAGTGATCTTAATGACAGACCCATGTCTCCTGCTCCCCCCCCTTTTTTAACAAAGTACTTGTTTGCCTGCATGTATGTTATGTCCATGCACCACTTCTGTTCCTGGTGCAGGTGGAGGCCAGAGGGCACTGCATTCCCTGAAACTGGAGTCACAGATGGTTGTTGAGTCATGAGTGAGTGCTGGGAATTGAACCCGCATCATCTGGAAGAGCAGCCAGTGCTTTTAACCACTGAGCCATCTCTCCAGGCCCCCTATTATTTATTTATTTATTTTAAAATAGACAGGGTTTCCCATATCCTAGACTGGGTCTCAAAGTGGATATGTTACCAAGGAAGACCTTCTATTTCTGTAAAGTTTCTACTGTCAACTTGACACAACCTAAAATCACCTGGAAAGAGAACCTCAACTGAGGAACTGCCCAGACTAGACTGGCCTCTGGCCAGGTCTGTGAGAAAATGTCTTCACTGATAATTGATAGAAGATGTCACCCTACTTAGCAGCATCTCTACGAAGGAGCGAGGGTCTGGGCTATATGAAAGCAAGCTGAGCGGGAGCCAGTCAGTCACCCAGTAACAGCACTTCTGCATGGTTTCTGTTTCAGTTCCTGCCTTAAATTCTCTCATTGATGGGTTTGTGACTTGGAAGTACGAAATGAAGTAACTTTTGCCTCCCCCAAGCCACTTTTAGTCATGGTATTCATTACAGCAACAGAAAAGTAAACCAAAACAACTTTGATCTTCCTGCCTTCACCTCCCAAATGCTGGGATTATAGGCCTATGTCACCAGGTCTGGTTCATAAAGTACTGGGGATGGAATCCAGGGCTTTGTTTGCACTAGGCAAACACTCCACTAACTAATCTACATTGCCAGCTTCCAAATTTTGTTGTTTTGACAGAGGGTCTCACCCTGGCTGTCCTAGAACTCCAGATGGTGACCTCAAACTCCCCAGGGCTGTAACTGAAGGCCTGTGCCATCACACCCTTCTAAAAGAGAGATACAGAGTTGTATGAATATATTAACAACTGTATTGTTTAATCTGTCAACATTCATAACTTAGTGAACCAACAATTTCCAAATCACCAATAGTGATGCTATAAAATCATGCATGAGATATGGCATACAAGATGAACAGTATAACAGCATATAAATTTAATGATATGGTTTCCAAATCTATAGCATAACCAACCTTTAACGAGATTTGAGTACAGTGTAAATAGAGAATACAAATATCGGTCTAGTCTACAGAGTGAGTTCCAGGACAGCCAAGTCTAAACAGGGAAATCCTGTCTCAAACCCACAACCAACTCCGCAAAAACAAACAAACAAACAAAAAAACAAAAACAAAACCCTCCCTTCTTTCTTAGCTACTTTATTTCTCACAAACTTTAAGTACCTTGTCAACTGTTGGAACCTAAAAGATGACTATTATATCCAATACTCTTTTATTAAGTCAGCTTTCCCACTGGGCTATTACTATGTTTAATTTGTACTTAATTTTTCAGATAGGGTCTTAATATTTAGCTCTTGCTGGCCTTAATATGCTTGCCTCTGCCTCTAAAGTGCTGGGCTTAAAGGATTAAGACATCATACGGCCAGGTGCTGATGGCGCACACCTTTAATCTCAGCAATTGGAAAGCAGAGACAAGTGGATCTTTGTGAGTTCGAGGCCAGCCTGGTCCTACAAAGAGCTAGTTCCAGGACTGGCTCCAAAGCTACAGAGGATTAGATAGAAGGGTACACACCAAGAATCTTGTCTCGAGAAAAAAGCGGGGGGTAGGCAGTCAGTAGACAATTTATGAATTGACAAGCAAAGTAAGGGTATAGTTTTCCTGAAATGCTGGGACAATTTTGATAATCTCTTGACCTTCTTGACAGTTACAACTTTGGAAGGTGGTGTTAGTATCTAATAGGGAAAGGAGGAAGGCTGTTACATAGCCTACAACACATGAGAGAGCATGCCAGGAAGAACTTCCCAGGTCGTGATATCCAAACTGATAAAATGGTACAAAAGACACCAGGTCACAACTTTAACTTTAGACCACAGTTCTCTTCTGCTCTTATGCATTACTTGTTTTTAATCATCAAAGCTACAAGCTGTAGATGTGTTCAGATCAAAATGACAACTAATCCCATCATATCTTTAAATATCAAAAGTAATTTATCAAAGTAGTTCCGAGTACCTCCAATATGCCCAGCCTGATTTATTTTATTTTTCATTTCAATTCTTTTATTACTTTATATGTACAAGTATTTTGCATGTGTGTATGTGTGTGCACCACACGGGTGCCTGGTGCTCCAAGGCCAGAAGAGCTTGTTCCCAAGACTGGAGTTTACCAAGTTGTAGCAGTCATGTAGATGCTGGGAATAGAACACCAGTCCTCCAAGAACAGTGCTCTTCACTACTGAGCCCACTCTCCAACCCTCACCAGTTTTTAATTGAGATGAATCTTTTATGTTGTCCAGCCTAGCCTCAAACTCCTGGGCTCTTGTTCTCCACCCTCAACTTCCATGACTGGTGACAATTCAGGCTTGCACCACCATATCTATATTGATTTGACTCACTCTCTCAACACTTGGGTTTTGTTTGTTTGTTTGTTTTGAGGCAGGGTCTCAATATGCAATCCTGGTTGTCCTGGAACTAAGTATGTAGACCAGGCTAGACTTCAATTCAGAGAGCTAGCTGCCTTTGCCTCTCAAGCACTGGAATGAAAGGCGTGCATCCTTGAGCCTGTCTGTCCTAACTAATTTTTAAGTTTAGTTCTCAGAAGTCTATGCTAGGGCTGGGTGTTACGGCAAACGCTTTTAATCCCAGCAACTGGGGAGGTAGAGGCAGGTGATATCTTTCATTTCGTGGCAAGCCTGGTCTACATAGTAAATTCCTGAACAAGTGATACAAGTGAGATCTTGTATCCAAAAAAAAAAGTAAAAGTCTACACCAGGGTATACTAATAAAGTTCTATTATCTTATTATTTATAAGCAAACATGGCAACAATAAAACTGGAAATGTTATGAAAACTATGTCAAATATCCAAATGTCCATGTCCTTTCCCCTACCAAATAGACTAGCCATTAATGGGAGACTGAACATACAGGGAGGATGGAATAGTATAAAAATATCTAGACTTGGGTCAAGACATCAGACATTCCTGAGTCCTCTTATTCTACCTCCCACCTACAAAACTCTGAACGTGATACAGAGTTGAGAATTGACAAATAATTGCTGACATCTTGTGGCTGCAGTAATTCAGAAATCCAATCCTTCTGACCTCGGTTTATACGGAACATGCGGCAGAACAGAAAAGAACCTTCATTCGGCTGACCAGACCTCTAATGGCCAGGCATGGTAGTAAAAAGCTAACGCACTTCCGACTCACTCAATCCTCTGGTTAACCCTAAACAAAACGCGTCCTCTAGAGTGGTCAAGGAAATGATGGGGGAACCTCACCGAGTCCCCAAGGCACCATCCCTGCAAGGCCTGCCTCACCTCTGCCGGGCGAATGAATGAGTAGCACCGGAGACAACGAGGTTCACTCGGCGTGGGCTGCCACCCGAGACCCCCTGGCCTACGCCCCACGCGTGTGCATTCCCTCCCAGGGCCTCCCGAGCCAAGCCGCAGGGCCGCGGGCCCCGCCCCCTCACGCAGGCCCGAAGGAGCGCGCCCGGCACGAGACTGCCGACGGAGAGGGCCCGGGGCGTCCCGCGCAGATGCCGGTCCAGAGGGGGAGACCCGCCCGCCCGGTCCCAGCGGCGTCCCCGACTTACCGCGGTGCGTCTGGGGTGAGGACCCAGGTCCGTCTGCCACCCGCCGCTCACAGAGCAGCGCGCGGCCGCCAGGAAACCGCCGCCACCGACCGCCGCTCTAGGCGCAGCGCGCAGAGGCCCGACTGCGTCACACGCCGCCCGCCCTCAGAGACCACCCCGGGCGCTCCGCCCTAGCCGGCCGCGCATTGGCAGGCCGGGCCGCCACTCGAAGCCCGCCCCATTACTCATTGGGCGACGAGCCTTTTGAATCCGAACTGAAGGCGGTCTCTGAGGAAGCGGAGGGGAAGAGGAGGGGCGTGAGGACTGGGATGGAGGGGGAAAGGAAGAAAAGGAGGGACGATGGGAGGGACGTGGAGTCCCGCCCTCTCTGCCGCGACGGTTGGCTGAGAGGGTCGTGACGTCACACAGCCCCTCGAAGAAGACTGGGGAGTGGCTAGGAGGGTGAGGACCAAACAGCAGT
Organism: Microtus pennsylvanicus; assembly: GCF_037038515.1. Lineage (NCBI taxonomy): Eukaryota > Metazoa > Chordata > Mammalia > Rodentia > Cricetidae > Microtus > Microtus pennsylvanicus. The sequence goes on from NC_134583.1 coordinate 43,327,122, forward strand.
GACGTTGCGTCTAGGCCCCGCCCCATTCCTTGGAGCGCGGAGACTCGGGCTACGGAAGTTCCGGCCAATCAGAGGGAAGGCCCAAAGATGACATGGTAACTGTTCTACCCTTCTTTATCCCCAGTCTGCGGCCAATGAAGGGACGGCTCTCTGGCCACCCAGCTGGCCCTTCGGAGCTGGAGAACCCTTTCAGGATACCTCTCGGTCCACATGGCTTGTCTGGGGCCGCTCCGAGACCCTCAGTCCCACTTTTCTTAACAGGGCAAGCCAGTCCTCGCATATCCTTCCCTCCTCTGAATCTCTAAGATCTGAGCAATGGTCTGTTTTAGGGCTTGATCCCAAGGAGGGATTCTTGGACCTTTTGCCTCTTTCAAAACCTGTACCTGTTCTGGGTGACTTGGTGCAAATGTCCCGCTTCTCCAGGACACATTTGCTAACCTCAGCAAGTTGTGATGTTTGGGCGGTCCCCTGGTCAGGATCTTGTTACTTTGTATGTTATTTTTCTATTCTTTGCCTCCTCTCTCCCCTGGTCTTGGTCAAAGCTGCATTTTCATACTTTTGGTGTCTATTTCATCCTAGGACCTAGCTAAAGGCAGAGGAATGGGCATGTTCTAGAAACCAGACCCGTCTAGTGATTGAAGTCTCACAGAATAGCAGGGTGTGTCCTCAGAAAAAGAGAGTGCACACTACCGCTCCACCACCTCCTAGAACATCAGTATACAACCGAAACGAGATGGGCTAGGAATTTTAAATGAATCTTCAATGTCCTTGGTAGTACGGGAATTAGAAGCATCTTAAAAACGAAATGGTGTTGGGGCTGTAGCTCAGTTGATAGAGTGCTTGCCTGCCACGTGCAAAGCCTTCTATTCCTTCCCCAGCACCACATAAACATAGATTGGTTTATTATAGTTAAATGTAAATGGAATCAAATCTAGGACTTTTGTGTCTGGTGCTTTCTCTTAGGATACTGTTTTCAAGGTTCACCTGCATGGATAACATGTATCTATAGCACGATTAATAAAAACACAGAGACAGAAATTGGAGTTCAGCCTGAAAGTCAGAAAAACAAAACGGCCAGCTTGGCTCTTACCTCTATCCTGCCTCCAGGAATCTCAGGATGAGACTGTGAGAGCTGTCTCCTCCCATCTTATATTCCTCTCTAGTGCTAGAATTAAAGGGGTGCACCATTACTGCCCGATTTCTGTAACGAACTAGTGTGGCTATTGGGATTAAAGGTGTGTGTCACCACTGCCTGGTCACTAAGGCTGTTTTACTCTCTGAATTTCAGGCAAGTTTTATGTATTAAAAATACAAATGAATATCACTATATGTTGATGGAGGAAGGTCATTGGTTAATTAAATAAAGAAACTGCTTGCCCTGATAGGTTAGAACATAGGTGGGTGGAGTAAACAGAACAGAATGCTGGGAGGAAGAGGAAGTGAGCTCAGAGATGCCATGCTCCCCTCTCCCGGGCAGACGCACGTGAGGAAGCAAGCCGCCAGGTCAGACATGCTGAATCTTTCCCGGTAAGACCGGTGCTACACAGTTTATTAGAGATGGGTTGATCGGGATATCAGAATTAGCCAGTAAGGGCTAGAGCTAATGGGCCAAGCAGTGTTTAAAAGAATACAGTGTCCGTGTAATTATTTCGAGGCATAAGCTAGCAGGCGGCCGGGGTGCTGGGGATGCAGCTGCGCCACTCTTATTACAACAATATGTAGTACCCCATTCGGAACTGGAGAGATGGCTTAGCAATTAAGAGCACCAACTGTTCTTCCAAAGGATACAGGTTTAATTCCCAGCACCCACATGAGAGCTCATACCTGTCTGCAACTTCAGTTTCAGGGGACCTGACACACATGGCAAAATATTAATGCACATAAAGATAAAAATGTTTAATGGTGGAACTGGAGATATGGCTCAGAGGTTAAGAGCACTGGCTGCTCTTCCAGAGATCCTGAGTTCAATTCCCAGCAACTACATGGTGGCTCACAACCATCTATAATGAGATCTGGTGCCCTCTTCTGGCCTGCAGACAGAACACTGTATACATGACAAATCTTTTTTTTTTTTTTTTTTTGATTTTTCGAGACAGGGTTTCTCTGTGGCTTTGGAGCCTGTCCTGGAACTAGCTCTGTAGACCAGGCTGGTCTCGAACTCACAGAGATCCGCCTGCCTCTGCCTCCCGAGTGCTGGGATTAAAGGCGTGCGCCACCACCGCCCGGCGACAAATCTTTTTTTTAAATCCCTTTGTACAGGTGTTCCATCTTCGGTCTATGACTTAGTTTGTGGACACTTGGGATTTACATTTTAACCATTCTGGCTAATGCTGCTGTGAACATTTGTACAGGTGTTCCATCTTCGGTCTATGACTTAGTTTGTGGACACTTGGGATTTACATTTTAACCATTCTGGCTAATGCTGCTGTGAACATTTGTACTCAAGCTTTCTGTAGACATGTTTCAAATCTCCTGTGTGTATACCTAGGTACAGAACATGGCAACTCTGTATTTACTCCTCACCAAGTGTTTTATATTTATTGGCGCATTTGAGTTTTATTTATACTTTTATGTGTTGATTTTTAATCCCTTTTTTGTTTTTTAAAAAATATTTGTTTGCACTCAAGAAGCAAGATCTCTGAGTTTGAGACCAGCCTGGCCTACAGAGAGAGTTCTAGGACAGCTAGGGCTACACAGAGAAACCCTGTCTGTGAGTGTTGCAGGTGTTTGTGAGCCTCCCTACATAGTTACTGGAAACTGAACTTAGTCTGTAAGAACAGTAATGTGCTCTTAACCACTGAGTGATTTCTCCAGTCCAATTGTCTCATTTTTTAATACTATTTTTTTGGGGGGGGTGTGTAGACATATCCATGCCATGGTACACAGAGACCAGCCTGCAGCAGTCTCCCCTGTCCTTTGTATGGGTTCTGGGGCTCTGCACTCAGGGTATCAGGTTTGCACAGCAAATGTTTTTACCTGCTGAACCATTTGCCAGTCCTAATTTTTTTTTTGTTTACATTTTGGGGACAGAAAGATGGTTCAGTGGTTAAGAGTGCTTGTTACTCTTGCAGAGGTCCAGGTTCAGTTCCCAGAACCTTCATGATGACAGACCACAATTGTCTGCTGACTCCAGTTCCAAGGAATCTGATACCCTCTTCTGACCTCTGTGGACATGCACATGATACATGTAGAAATCAGCAAAATACCAGTAAATAAATCTTTTTTAAAAATTCATTTTTTGCCGGGCAATGGTGGCGCACGCCTTTAATCCCAGCACTCGGGAGGTAGAGGCAGGCGGATCTCTCTGAGTTCGAGACCAGCCTGGTCTACAGAGATAGTTCCAGGACAGGCTCCAAAGCCACAGAGAAACCCTGTCTCGAAAAACAAAAACAAAACAAAAAAAATTCTTTTTTTTTTTCTCACTGTGTAGTATAAGTGCCACACTTATTTACCAGGCCAAAGTCACCTGAGAAACCCAGCGGCCTGAAAGCTCCACTGCCTCTCAGAACTGGAAGGCACACTGTGCCCCAGGAGCCATGGACTCTAACCTAAAAACCCTAGACGCACGCCTCTCAAGGAAGCTAAGCCAGGCTAGCGCCACGGTTCCCTGCAATTCCCCCTTTTATAACCTTTAACTTTAGGGTGTGCAACTTAGTATTTAAAGCATACATGGAGTAGCAGCTCAATCTTAAGACTATAATGTTTCGGGCTGGAGAGATGACTCAGAAGTTAAGAGCACTGTTTGCTCTTCCAGAAGGGCCCGAGTTCAATTACCAGCAACCATATGGTGGTTCACAACTATCTCTAATGAGGTCCGGTGCCCTCTTCTGGCCTGCAGGGATATATGGAGGCGGAATACCATATACATGATAAATAAACATCATTTATTTATAAAAAAAAAAAAAGACTAATGTTTCCCAGTTAGCCAGCAAAAGCTTCCCCGGGGACATTTCTACGGACCATAGTTTAGAAGTCCATTTAGAGAGAGAAAAATAATGACCAAAAATCTTGGCCAGGTTTTGTACAGCAATGGAGGAGAGCAATTCATCTTACTTTGAATGTCGAATGGTTATTAATTTTATCATGCAAGGCCTGAACATCAATACTTAAATTATCATGTGACCATCTCTGCTTAGGGAACAATATGACTAGCCTTGGGGGCACCCAAGGTCTCAGAGTCATTGACATAGACAAGAATGTTATTCTTTTCCCAATTAACAAAGTAAAACACAAGGGGATCATCAGGTCCATAAGCCCAGAGCAGCTCAGCATTCAGATGTGTTCAACAGAGACAGCATAGCAAAAACAGTAATTTTGCAGTCACACTTGTCCCCTAAGACTTGCTGTCATTGGAAGGTAGGTTCTCTTCTTGGTTCGACAGCACCTTTGCCCTGTTCTCCTCCTTCTTCCTCAGGTACCCACACTGACTTTTCAGCACCCTGAGGAAAAACATAAACAGCTTGACTCCAGTGAATTACTGGATCAGGGTATTGCATTGAGCTAACATAATAGTTCTCCAAAGAACTGTGACCTTGAATTTTTTCAGAGGGGCTCAAAAACATTCTGCAGCAGTGAGGCCATCCTTGCCCAAATTAAAAAATTGAAAGTATATATAATAGAAGATAAAGTATTGTGAGGAATAGCCATATTTTTCTTCTCCCCTCCTTTATTTTTAAATAACATTTAAGTTTTCCATTAGCTCTTTCCAAAAAAAGATTGACCCTGAGGGTTATAAGGAATGCCTGTGATGTAGAGTATATCAAACTGTTGGTAAAATTTCTGAAAAGGCTTGGCAATGTGTGTAATGGCACTGCTACTTTTTAATATTCTGCAGAAGCATAAAATAGTAAAAGTCAGTGCTAAGTTGTTGGAGGAGGGGCCGCTTATTCTTTCTGGCTAGCTTACACCCAAAATAATCACACAGAAGCTGTATTAATTAAATCACTGCTTGGCCCATTAGCTCTAGCTTCTTTTTTGCTAACTCTTACATATTAACTTAACCCATTTCTATTAATTCATGTATTGCCACATGGCAGTGGCTTACCAGCAGAGTTTCAACATGCCTGACTCTGGCCGTGGCTCCATGGCATGTCTCTGACTTCGCCTTCTTCCTCCCAGCATTCAGCTTAGTCTTCTCTGCCTACCTAAGTTCTACCCTATCATGCCAAGGCAGTTTATTCATTAACCAATAAAAGCAACACATAGAAAGAAGGACCTCCCACACTACTAAGTCATCAGAGGTAGTTAATGAAAATTTTTAATTTTATAATGAGTTAATAGTTTACCCAATTTTTATTTTTGTAAACAAATGTTTAACATTTTATTATTTTTAGTCGAAAGGAAAATACCCAAAATCTCCTGAGTAAATTGGGAACGTGGGGATCATGGGAGAGGGTAGAAGGGAAGGGGAAGTAAGGGAGGGAAGAGCAGAAAAATATATAACTCAATAAAAACAATAAAAAGCTACAGTCATTTAAGGAATGCTGAGCAGGAGAAATAGTCATTCCCAGAGAAGTACACACCAGTTGGCTATATAATACCAAATGGTCAGTCTGGAAATAGGCATACAAATAGCATTATATAAACTGAGCAGTATGTATTTATGTATTTAGGAATATGTATGTATATACATATATGTATATAACAACAATTATTTTTTAAATTATAAAAAAGTCATGAATTTGAATGAGAGTGAGGAGGGGTATATGAAAAGTTTGGCAGGAAGAAAGGGAGGTGGGTAATTATATGATTATATTATGTTCTCAAAATAATTAATTTTTAAAAAGAAAAAGTTAAGAAAGGAAAGCAAAATACCATGCTTATAATGTATAATAGAAACAAGAGGAAACTATTTTTTTCTTAAAGCAGTAGCAACAAACTTTTGACATAAAGTTGGACTATTTGTCATTATGCATTTTTTTTCTTGTTGAATAACTGCCAACAGTTGGGGCATTGCTTGCTCTTGGAGGGCCACAGCCAAAGCTAACCCCTCTTTCTTTCTAAAGAGACAGATGGCAGTCTGGCATGTAGCATTAGCATTTTCATATGCCAGTTGTTTAACAGTGATCATTTTCACCTTGCCATCAACCATTAGGCAATTGACCACAACCACCCGCCAAAGATGAGAAACAAAATCTTGATATGGCTTATGAGGCCCCTGTCTAATTTTGGAAAGTCCCTCTGTCTTTTTTCCAGAATCTGGTAACTTATGCCATGCCTGTAAAGCCAATGCATTGGTTTGTCCATAGCCTCAGGAGGAAATGTAATCTGTTGATGAGCACTAATGCACATCACATACCTGCTAACTTTTCAAAGTTAGGGGCACTTTTTTTTTGTTTGTTTTGAGACAGGGTTTCTCTGTGTAACCATCCTGGCTATCCTGGAACTATATCTGTAGACCAGGCTGGCCTCAACTCACAGAGATCCACCTGCATTTGCCTTACAAGTGCTGGGATTAAAGTTGTGTGACATCACCTCTTGGCTATTTTGTTTATTTTTTGTCCCTTTTTTGTTTGTTTGTTTGTTTTTGTTTTGTTTTGTTTTTAAGACAAGGTTTCTCTGTGTGGCTTTGGAGCCCCTTCTGGAACTCACTCTGTAGATCAGGCTAGCCTCAAACTCACAGAGATCCTCCTGCCTCTGCCTCCTGAGTGCTGGGATCAAAGGCATGCTCCACCACCACCTGGCATATTTTGTTGATACCTAATAGCTTGGTCCTGACATCTTTTTGAATAATCAGTCTTTCTCAGTAAATATTCACCCCCTAGTAAGATAAGCCTTTGCTGAGATCCTCCAGTCAAAGGGAAGAAAGCTTCCCCAGAATAGAATCAAGGAGAGACGATATAAAAAGAGAAGTTGGTCCATACTGAGCACAGACCTGCTTAAGATCCTTAAAGAGCCAGGACTGGAAAATAACTTAGTGGTTAAGTGTACTGTCTACTCTTCCATAGGACCCAGAGTCAATAGCCAGCACCCACACGGCAGCTTACAACTGTCTTCAACTCCAGTTCTAGGGGACCTGGCACCCTCAAATGAGGGCAAAACACCAAATGTACATAAAAATAAATAAGTCTTTTAAAAAGATCCTTTCTGGGTGGTGGTTGAAAGACCCTCAGAGAGGACCTTTCCTCTCTGATGAAGACCCCAGAACCAGGACACTCCGAGACCAGGCCACAGGATGCAATTAGCAAGAGGTTTATTGAGTAAACACAGATACCTGCGGGCAGCAAGTCTTTCGGAGGACTTGCGCACCTGCCAACTGGAGGGCGGGCTTTTTATAGGGAAGAGCAAAAAGCAAGTTTACAGAAGCAAAAGCGTGGTTATCGGAATGCGGCGGGGGGCATGAAAGGTTTCCTCTCTCAGCATGGATGCCTGGCAACAATCATCCTGTTCCTATCTTATAGCTAACCTGCTTTGTTGACATCCTATCTTATTGACATCTTGCCTTGCAGTCTTCCTATCTCTATCTCCTGCTCTCTCAGGCACATGGGATGTTCTTACCGGAGCAGGCTGGCTGCTGATCCGGAGATTTGTTTAAAACAAACAGGACGTTCCCCTGGGAGCATGCTAGCTGCGGGTTTTGAGGAGGGGGTTTGTAGGGTCTTTCAGTGGTGGAACATGCCTTTAAATCCCAGCACTCGGGAGGCAGAGGCAGGTGGATCTCTGTGAGTTCAAGGCTAGCCTGGTCTTCAGAATGAGTTCCCGGACAGACTCCAAAGCTACAGAGAAATCCTGTCTTGAAAAAAATTAAAAATAAAATAAAATAATAAAAAGATCCTTGAAAGTTTTAAATGCAGTGGGTGTATAATTTTTAGCTCTTTGCCCTGAGTTGTTATGATCAGGCATTTCACTCACCAGTTAAAGAAAATCTGCTCCTGTCTTCTCTCATCTCTTGGGCTCCATACAAAGTCTCTTTACTGGGAGACCTGTACCGTGACCTAAACGGAGTTAATTCTCGTGTGGAGGGTGAGAAACCTCTAACAACTTCAGAAAGAAATGAAGCAAAGGAGCAAGAAAAAAAAAGTTTTGATGATATCAAGAACTGTATTTGCTGGGTAGGTTTTAGGAGTGGATGACTTGGAACTGGAAGCAGGGAGCAAAAGCAGCACAGAGGGGGAGGAATACCCGCTACCTGGACACAGAGAGACAGGTTCTAAGTTTTCTTCTGTTCCCAGTGTTAGTTCTGCTTTTTCTGATCACTTTCATTTTTAAATTTAACTGTGTCATTTTTATCTAGTACTGTTTTTATTTCCAAAGCTGATTTTTTTCCTGGTCCGCATACATCTAATGCTTCCTGAATTGCTCTTCCGAACTGGGACCAAGTTCTGGGATCCAGAGATCCCACCTTTCAGGAAAAGAAGGCTGAAGTTCACTAACTCCAGTAACTTCATTCCTTCAGCGAGCTCCTTCAACCCTACCTGTCCTTTTTATCTTTTTACCTCCCGTGGCTGCTCCTGCCTTTTTTTTTTTTTTTTTTTGGTTTTTCGAGACAGGGTTTCTCTGTGGCTTTGGAGCCTGTCCTGGAACTAGCTCTGTAGACCAGGCTGGTCTCAAACCCACAGAGATCCACCTGCCTCTGCCTCTGCCTCTCGAGTGCTGGGATTAAAGGCGTGCCCCACCATCGCCCAGCTGCTCCTGCCTTTTTATACTTGTGTGCACACTATTCCCAGGAATTCCTTGCCTTTAAGTCCACCCCTTTTTATTTTTTTTAATCCCCATATTTCAGGTTCCTGTTCCTGGCGCCAGCTGTAGGTGCTCATGCTTACTATGGGGCCAAGGTCACCTGTATGGCTAGTTGGAGAGACCATAGCACAACTGCGGCTGTAACAGTTTTATTGAGAACAATCAGACTTTTCACACCTTAGTCAGAAACAGAATGGAGTGGCAATTTCCTGGATCAACTAAGACCAGTTTGTACTGGAAGCCTTCCTGCTGCCTTGACTACTAAAGGAACACACAGAGAAACACAAAGCTGCCTGCTTCACTGCCCGAGGCAGTGCATTGGTCTTTCAGGAACTGGAAGGCACACTGTGCCCCAGGAACCATGAACTCTGAAAAACCCTTGACAGTGCCCCTCAAGGAAGCTAGGCCAGGGCAACTCCATGGTTCCTTGCAGTGTAGCCATAGCTAGGCTAGAATTCACAGTACAGACCATGCTGGCCTCTCTTCCTATACCCTATACCTATTATTTTAGTGATTGCCATAGACATTGCCATATAAATTCTTAATTTAGCAGAATGTCATATTATTAAGATACCTTTATAGGAAGAATGGAATTCACTAGGATGGAAGTGTAAAGTAGAACATTCCTGACTTTGAAAGGGGAAGCACAGGTAGTGTCAACAAAGCACTCACCATATCCAGGATTGAAATCTAAGACTTCATTCTAGAAGCAACAGAAAAGCCAAAGCTCTTTAGAACAATGAAGATTCTATTACTGTTTGTCTGGGTAATGGAATTAGATGGGTAACCCTAGGGTTGGCATTTGTTTATTTTTCCTAAGACAGGGTTTGTGTAACCCTTGCCTGTCCTGCAACTCATTCTGTAGACCAAGGTAGTCTTTTTTTTTTTTTTTTTTGGTTTTTCGAGACAGGGTTTCTCTGTGGTTTTGGAGCCTGTCCTGGAACTAGCTCTTGTAGACCAGGCTGGCCTCGAACTCACAGAGATCCGCCTGCCTCTGCCTCCCGAGTGCTGGGATTAAAGGCTTGCGCCACCATCGCCCGGCACCAAGGTAGTCTTGAACTTAGAGATCCACCTTCCTCTGCCCAAGTACTGGGATTAAAGGTGTGCTCCACCATGCTTGGCTGACTTTTTCTTTCTTTCTTTCTTTCTTTTTTAAATATTTATTTATTAATTATGTATACAATGTTCTGTCTGTGTGTATGCCTGCAGGCCAGAAGAGGGCACCAGATCTCACTACAGATGGTTGTGAGCCACCATGTGGTTGCTGGGAATTGAACTCAGGACCTTTGGAAGAGCAGGCAATGCTCTTAACCTCTGAGCCATCGCTCCAGCCCCCTTTTTTTTTTTTTTAAGGGAAGGGGGACTGAGATTAACGGCATGTTCCACCATGCCTGGCAAGTTTATTTTTAATTTTTGATATTTTTATCTATTTATTTATTTTGGTTTTTTTTTTTTTTTGGTTTTTCGAGACAGGGTTTCTCTGTAGCTTTGGTGTCTGTTCTGGAACTAGCTCTTGTAGGCCAGGCTGGCCTCAAACTCCCAGAGATCCGCCTGCCTCTGCCTCCCGAGTGCTGGGTTAAAGGCGTGCGCCACCACTGCCCGGCCTTATTTTGGTTTTTTTTGAGGCAGGATTTCTCTGTGTAGCTTTGGAGTCTGTCCTGGAACTTGCTCTGTAGCCCAGGCTGGTCTCGAACTCACAGAGATCCGCCTGCTGCTGCCTCCCAAATTCTGAGATTAAAAGATCCCTTAGGACTGGAATTACAGATGATTGTGAGCTGCCATGTGGGTGTTGGGAATTGATTCTGGGTCATCTGGAAGAGCAGCCAGTGCTCTTAATTACGGAGTCATTTTCTCGGCCCCAGAGTGTGGACTTTAAAACCATCCAGGGAGGATATCTTGAACATGACAAGGATATCTGGGAAAGACAGATCATCAGTTTACGATGAACTTGCTTTCCTACAGCTTTCCGTGACGCAGGGCCAGGATTAGGCCTGGATTTCTAGCATTGCCCATGTCTCTGCTTCTTCTGCCTCTTAACCTTCCTTAACCATACTCCCTCCCTTCATTCCACCCTCTAGCAATTGCTCTCAAAAGGCCTATCTTGAAATTCTTAAAGTGCTTCTAGACCTGTGTTAGTACATCCATTCTTTAGACCCCAGTTCAGTTAAATCCATCAAATATTTCCTGCGCTCCTACTCTATTCCTGCCCCTGCACCAGGATCAAGCAATCTTAGGTGGGGGGTGCCTCCTTATACTAGCTCCTGAACACTTGAGAGACTGAGGTAGGAGGGTGCTGTGAGTTTGAGGTCAGCCTAGACTATATAGTAACTTCTAGGACAGTCTGGACCACAGATCGAAACTATCTCAAAAAATAATTAAGAGAGTTCCCAGAAAGGTGGGGGAAATTAGACTGGGAGACAGACAAGGAATTCATTTGCTACTCTGTGGTCAGAGTCCTAATGAAAGCTTGGTGAAGGTATTCATTATTACAGCTGTAGGAAGATAAGCAGATGGTCAGAGGGAGTAGAGATAAGGAAAAGATGACCGAAGTTCCACGGAAGAGGGAGATAAAGCTAGGGTCTAAAATCTAATTGCTGGAGTACAGGATGACCAGGTTATGAAAGCTGTTGAGCACTGCACTAAGGAATTTGCCCCTGCTCATCAAAACTATGGAGAGTTACTAAATAATTGATTAGCAGCAAAGAAGGGACATGGTCAGATCTGTGTTTTTTTGTTTTTTTTTTGTTTTTTTTTCATATTTATTTATTTATTTATTATGCATACAATATTCTGTCTGTGTGTATGTCTGCAGGCCAGAAGAGGGCACCAGACCTCATTGCACATGGTTGTGAGCCACCATGTGGTTGCTGGGAATTGAACTCAGGACCTTTGGAAGAGCAGGCAATCCTCTTAACCACTGAGCCATCTCTCCAGCCCTTGTTTTGTTTTTTTGAGACAGGGTTTCTCTGTGGTTTTGGAGCGTGTCCTGGAATTAGCTCTTGTAGACCAGGCTGGTCTCAAACTCACAGAGATCCGCCTGCCTCTGCCTCCCGAGTGCTGGGATTAAAGGCGTGCGCCACCACCGCCCGGCTTCAGATCTGTGTTTTAAGAGGAGTCATGGTGCTTTAATCCCAGTTCTGGGGAGGCAAAAGTATGTACATCTCGATGAGTTCCTGCCAGCCTGGTCTATATAGTGAGTTCCAGGCCAGCCAGTGCTAAAAGGGAGAGCCTGCCAAAAACTAAATAAAAGGTGGGGAGAACCAATGTGGGCTGAAGAGGTGGCTCAGTGGTTAAGAGCAATCACTCCAATACGATTACTGTTCTTGCAAAGGACCTGGGCTGTGTTCCCATCATCTATATGTTGGCCCACAGCTCTAGTTCCAGGGGATCTAATGCCATATTTTGACCTGCACAAACAAGGTGCACACACATACACTCAGACACACACACACATACACATAAAAATTAATTTTTATGCAAGGAGTTTCTCTGTGTAACAGCTCTGGCTGGCCTTGAACTCACAGAATTCCTCCTGTTTCTGCCTACTGAGTGCTGGGATTAAAAGTGTGCACCACCACACCAGGCAATAAACAAAATCTTTTTTTTTTTTTTTGGTTTTTCGAGACAGGGTTTCTCTGTGGTTTTGGAGCCTGTCCTGGAACTAGCTCTTGTAGACCAGGCTGGTCTCGAACTCACAGAGATCCGCCTGCCTCTGCCTCCCAAGTGCTGGGATTAAAGGCGTGCGCCACCACCGCCCGGCCAAAATCTTATATATTAAAAAAAATAAGGTGATATCTGGAGTGATGACACATGTCTGTTGTCTCAGTGTTAAGAGGCTGAAGCCAGAGGATTGCTTGAGTTTGATGTCAACCTGGGAATACATCTCCAGTCATGCCACCTGGTATACACAGTGAATCCCTGTTTTAAAAGAAAGAAAAGAGCGGGGTGGTGGTGGCGCATGCCTCTGTGAGTTCAAGGCCAGCCTGGTCTACAAGAGCTAGTTCCAGGACAAACTCTAAAACTGAAGCCTGTCTTGAAAAACTAAAAAAAAAGGGGGGGGACAGGAAGCCAATGAAGTAATCTTATAGAAACCTCTTTTTATTTATTATTTATTTTGTGGATGGACGTTTTGCCTGCATGTATGCATGTGTACCCATATGCATGCTTTGTCCCCTAGGAGACCAGAAGAGGGTTTCAGATTCCCTGGAATCAGAGCTACAGGTGGTTATGAGTCACCATGCGGGTGCCAGGAATTGAACCCAGGTCTTTTGGAAGAGCACACAGTGTTCTTTACTGCTGAGCCATCTCTTCAGCCCCACAGAGCTGTTCTTGACTCATTCTTTATCCTCTTCTTCTTATCTATCCCCCATTTGTACCTTGCTACGGAAGGCTGCAGTGTTTTTGTGAAGTCTGTTTGAAAGGGCGTGCTATGTGGATGTGCACAGGGAGAGTGAATGGTAACCGTGGCTCACAGTGGACACCAATGATGCTATTTAAGTCACAGCCTGTCTAGGGAAGTTCCAGATATAAGCAAATTTACAGAAGAACAAGAGATAGCAGAAAGTATCAACAGCAGCAGCTACTTGCACAATGGACAATTGCCAAGTTATGAAGCACTGGGTGCCTACTGGTTGGGATTGGAGGCCGAATTACCCATTCAATTTTTTATGCTTTTTTAAAAAATTAACATTTATTTATTCGTGTGTGTGTGTGTGTGTGTGTGTGTTTCCATCTCCGTGTTTGCACGCATGCAAGTGCCTACCTCGTGTGGAGGTCAGAAGACAATTTGTGGGAGTTGGTTATCTCCTTCCCCATACAGGCCGATGCTGTCATACTGGACAGCAGGTACCTTGTCATCTTGACACTTACATTCCCCATAAAGGCCGATGCTGTCATATTGACAGCAGGTACCTTGCCATCTTGACACTTACATTCTCCATACAGGCCGATGCTGTCATATTGACAGCAGGTACCTTGCCATCTTGACACTTACATTCCCCATAAAGGCCGATGCTGTCATATTGACAGCAGGTACCTTGCCATCTTGACACTTACATTCTCCATACAGGCCGATGCTGTCATATTGACAGCAGGTACCTTGCCATCTTGACACTTACATTCCCCATACAGGCCGATGCTGTCATATTGACAGCAGGTACCTTGTCATCTTGACACTTACATTCCCCATACAGGCCGATGCTGTCATACTGGACAGCAGGCACCTTGCCATCTTGACACATTCATCCTTCTTTATTTTTTGAGGCAGAGTCAGGGCTGGCTTTAAATTTGCCATGTAACCAAGGATATCTTTGAATGCGTGGTCCTCCTGCCTCTACCTCCCTCCTGGTAAATTTACAGGCCTGTACCATCACATCCATTTGCTAGACTTTTTTTTTAAGATTTATTTGTTTATTATTTAATGTGCATTGGTGTTTTGCCTGTGTGTATGTTTCTTTTTTTATATTTATTTTATGCATTTTGGTGTTTTGCCTGTGTGTATGCTTTTTTTTATATTTATTTTATGCGTTTTGGTGTTTTGCCTGCATGCATGTCTGTGTGAGGGTGTCAGATTTTTGAGTTACAGGAAGTTATGAGCTGCCATATGAGTGCTGGGAATCGAGCCCAGGTGCTTTAGAACAGCAACCAGTGCTCTTAACCACTGAGCCAACTCTCCAGTCCCCAACTTCTTTATCTGTATGATGGATCTCACCAAGTTCACCTGTCCAGATTATTAAGAGGAGCAAATGGAAGACTATTTATAGCCTTTGGCACATTGTAAGAAACTCTCATCTGCTTTTCCTTACATGAACCAAATGAACAGAAATATGCTTAGAGGGAGTCCTAGACCACTGAGGTCAGAGAAGGCGTAGGGTGAGTTCCGACTGTAGTGTGTGTGTCTGGTTGTAACAACCCTCACATATTGGATACCTTCCACTCACCTGCCACTGCTGTTCTCACAGCAGCCTGTGATATAGATATCCCTTAAGCCATCTTATAGATGAAGAAACAGACTCAGAACTGTGAGGCAAATGGTCACACTGTACAGGTCCCAAGAGAATGAAGTGTAAGATCAGAGATCCTCAAGCCAGACATTGGTAGTAGTTTAGAAACTGAAGGACCCAAGCTCAGGGGCCAGTATTTACGGTCACAGGAACAGTCAAGGACTTAGACTTAGAGCCCCAAAGAGTGGATGTGAGATTAATTTCTCTGGATCCCTCCATCATTCCTCAGCCCAATACCTGTCACAGACAGGGTTTAGTCTTGGTCTTATCAATCAATAAGACTAATATATGAAATTCAGCTCTTGTAAGTTAATTTGAGCCTCTGTTTCTCATCTCTCTGAGATTATCCTACCCCAAAAGGAAGGAGAGATGAGGGACCAAATATTTCTCCTGTAGGCATTTTAGGGATTGCCAGGACCACTTGCAGCAGATGCAGAACTTCTGAACCAGTTATCACCACTTAAACCCTACTTAAATTTCCACAGTAATGACATGTTTTGGTATCCTCTATATCCTATGCACATTTCTACTTTATATGTATTGACTCATTTCATCTTCATAAAAATAAAATGAGGTGAATAATTTTTTTGTTTTTGGTTTTTTAGGTTTTCAAGACTTTTTTTTAAAATGTGCGTATTCCTGGCAGTCCTGGAACTCACTTTGTAAACTAGAGATCTGCATGCTTCTGCCTCCTGAGTGCTGCGGTTAAAGGTGTATGCCACCAACACCAGACTTTTTTTTTTAAAGGCAGAGTCTCCTATGGGTGGGGTGAGATGGCTTGTTCAGTGAGACCTCTGGGTAGATGAGATAACTCAGTGGTAACAGCACTTGCCACCAAGCCTGACAACCCGAGTTCAGTCCTTGGAACTCAAAGCGTGGAAGGAGAAACTGACTCCCACAAGCTGGCCTCTAACCCCCACCAGCACTCACGTACCCTCCTCACAAAAAAGTGTAGGACTTCTTTGTGCCTCCACATCTTAGTGCCACCAACCCATGATCAGGCACATGCTGGGCAAGCACTCTACCAACTAAGTGACGACCCTCACCTAAGGCAGAAATGATTAAAATCCCCACTTTACCAAATGGAAAACGGAGAAGGAACATTACCTGTTCCCTGCCTAAATCATGCCAATATGTAGAGTCAATCCCATACAGTAGCTATAATTGCCACACTGCAGAATGATCCTTTATGGGTTAGTCCAGGCCAGACCAAAGTGTGTGGCGCACGTCTTTAATCCCGGCACTCGGGAGGCAGAGACAGGAGGATCTCCTCACGGAGGCCAGCCTGGTCTACAGAGCGAGTTTCAGGACAAGTCAGCAGTGTTTCACAGTGAAACCCTGTCTTGAAAACAAAACAAAACAAAAAGTGAGAAAAGAACACTGGGAACTGGGCTGGAGAGAGATGGCTTAGAGGTTAAGTGCACTGGCTGCTCTTCCAGAGGGATCAGAGTTCAATTCCCAGCAACCACATGGTAGCTCACAACCACCTGTAAAGGAGGTCTGGTGCCCTCTTCTGGCCTGCAGGGATACATGTATACATAATAGATAAATAAACCCTAAAACAAAACAAAACAAAAAACACTGGGCGGTGGTTTCTTCTTCATTGTGAAAAGCCTTTAAACTGGGTCTTGCAGAACTTCCACCCTTAACCTTCTCCAGAGACATCTGACAGGATAGGGCGCCCTCTTCTGATAGAAGGTGGGAACAGCTTTGGGCCAAAGTTTCTGGGATGGACTTAAAAAGTCTCTCACTACCTGCTAGGTTGTATTGGTGGGGTTTTTTTCCCCAGCATTTTGTAACCGGCCGTAGGGAGGAAAGGCTGGAGCAAAACTGGCATAATGTTTCGGAAGTGCAAAGATGGATAATTCGACTAGAATGAGGGTGGAAGACTGGAGAGCCCCGTTAGGGAAAGAAAGACATTTGGACCCCACTGAATTAATTTTATGTTCTTTCAACAGGTGATGGCATGCAGCCAGAGGTAAGAAGACAAGGTGACTTATCCAACATCTCAAAACCAGATGTCCAGGGCCCTTCTGGCTGTTCTCACCCAGCCAAAAATAGTGGGGACAGAGTAGACCTGGAGAAGCTTGGCTTCTGGAGACGCGAGGTGATCAGGAGAGCCAGAGGTCGCGGCCCCCAAAAGAGGGGAGGAGCCAGTGTAGTTACGGGCCCTGTTTCCTCCCTAAGATCCGCCCCAGACGCACCGCCCCGCCTCGCGCCGGTGCTGCTGCTGCGACCCGCCCCCTTCACTCGCCCCCGGGCCGGGCGGGGGCTCCGGGTTCCTGCGCCCCTAGCTACTCGTCCGGCACCCTAGCCACCGCTGCTTGGGTGAGTAAGGGAATAGCCGGTTTGGGCCACAAGGTAACCTCACTCGGGGAGCCCCGCCACGAGGTCCGGCCTCCACAGGCCTGGAGTGTGGGTGCCTGCCCGCCTTGTGCACACACTCGGAACCCGGGGAACTGTAGGCGGCCAGACACTGAGCCGACTATTGCCCGCTCTGTAGTGGGGCTAGGTGTGTTGGGATTAAATGCTGCCTTTACTCCGCAGGGCTTCCGGCTCAAGATCCCTCCAAGCGCTGCGGATGGAGGCGTGGGGGAGCCTTGCAACCTCATAGTCTAGTTTGAGTCCCAGCTCTGCCATTTACTAGCCTGTGGCTTTGAGTAAGTGTTTTTAACCACCTCGAGGCTCAGTTTCCTCTTCTGTGAAATGGGAACCCAGAAGACAGCCAGCACATACCCTTAGAATAAATAGGATTAAAAGAGATTGTATATTAAGTGCTGAGCTCAAAATGTAGATTCTGGCAGGATATACAGTGGGGATTCTTTTGGATACAAAGTGGAGATACTCCTTAAAAAAAAAGCAGTTTTCAGACCCCTGTAATCTCAGCAACAGGAAGACAGAGACAGGAAGGAGGATTGTGAGTTTCCAGCAAGCCTGGGCTACATAGTAAGGCCCTTTTCCACACACACTAACACTCTAAAATAGAGTAAAAGCGACTAAGTAGTACCAGTGAAGAAGCGAAAGCTGTCTAGTAGCAGAACTGCAGGTAGTGCGCTCCTAACCCTGAGATACCAAGCAGGGACCAAGTTGGAGGGGCCTTAGAAGTAATCTAAACCTTGTGATTTCTTTCTGTTGTACAGTTTGAAACAGGCCCAGGATGGTTAGGTGACTTGTCCAAGTCACACACCTAAAAGGGAAGCCAGGCACAAAGCCAAGAAGTGGAACCAACTATCCTTTCTGTACCAGCTCATCATCCCTTCCTGGGGTAAGGTCTGGTCTTCTGTTGGATGAGGAGGAGGTCAGATGCAGTCAGGGAAAGTGCTCTCACCTAGGGCCCTGTGCAGGGAATGTTGGGTGTGGGAGGGTCATCAGTGCCACTTCAACTTGCAGGGGAGATGCTTGACCAAATATTTATTGCCCCAAAGAGAAGGAAGGTCTTAAGAATTTGGGTTGTGCAGCCTTTCTGGCCTGGCAGAGAGGTAGTTGGGAAGGTAGATGAAAATGCAGAGGTGTGTCCACCTGTTTCTAGAATGCTAGGAGGCCAGGAGAACAGAGTTCTGTTTGAGGGTGGGGCAGGAAAGAGTCATGGCTCCAGACCAGAAGAGCCGGTTTTTTTAATGTGTCTGGAGCCAGCTATTGCTTGGCACCAAAACAAAAAAACACACCAAATTCTGGGAATGATTATTCCTCAGGCTCAGCCTTGAGGAAGAGATTCCCTGCCTCTTGGTTTTTCCATCTTTACAATGGGAACAGGCAGATTGGCTCATCTATATGGTATTTCTTTTCTTTCTTTTTTTTTTTTTTTTTGGTTTTTTGAGACAGGGTTTCTCTTTGTAGCCCTGGCTGTCCTGGAGCTCACTCTATAGACCAGGCTGGCCTCCATGCCCGGCGTATTTGTTTTCTTTTGTCCTTGGCTCACTCTGGTCCTAATCTGACCTTCCTGCCTGGAGTTTTGGTCCAGAGAGAGAGAGGGATGAAGAAAGTCAGAGTTGAAATACACAGCCCTTTGTGAGCCCTCCCTTCCTCCACTGATCCTGAGTCGGATCCTGCTTCAGCTTCCCTTCTACTCTAGGATTGTTAGTGTACTTAGCTATTTTAGTGTCTTACCTTAGAAACTCTTTCAGCTGGGCGGTGGTGGCGCACACTTTTTTTTTTTTTTTTTTTTTTTTTTTTGGTTTTTCGAGACAGGGTTTCTCTGTGGCTTTGGAGCCTGTCCTGGAACTAGCTCTGTAGATCAGGCTGGTCTCGAACTCACAGAGATTCGCCTGCCTCTGCCTCCCGAGTGCTGGGATTAAAGGCATGCGCCACCACCGCCCGGCAGACGCACACCTTTAATCCCAGCAGAGGCAGGCGGATCTCTGTGAGTTCGAAGTAGCCTGGTGTACAAGAGTGAGTTCCAGGTCAGGCTCCAAAGCTACAGAGAAACCCTGTCTCGAAAAAAACCACAAAAAGGAAAAAAAAAAGGAAAAAGAAAAAGAAACTTTCTTGTTTGTTTCTCGAGACAGGGCTTCTTTGTGTAACACAGCCTTGGTTGTCCTAGAACTCTCTCAGTAGACCAGGCTGGTCTCGAGCTCACAGAGATCCATCTGCCTCTGGCTTTCAAATGCTGGGACTAAAGGCGTGTGCCACCACAGCCTAGCAGAAACTCTTGTCTGAGGGAAGAACCTTTACCCCATCTCAGGAGGCACTGGGTACTGAGAAGCCACCAGAAGCTGACCAGGCAGCTCTGGCCTATCCACAGCAAGCCTGATTCTGCAAAGCCTTTCACCCTTCACAGCACGTGAGGCACAGGCAGGAACAATCATGGGATGGAGGTTCTGTCAGCTTCCATGGAGTCCCTGCTACACTGGATCACTGTGCCTGCATATAGCATCCCAGAGTCTGGGAAGGGAAGGACCTGAAAGTGAACCAGGGCCCTGCACCTTAGAGGAGCAGTGAGAACCGAGAGACTGGGGCAGAGGCTTGGGGGCTGGTTAGGCGGACATAGGCCAGTCTATTAACCAGTTGCTTTAAAGTTTGGTTCTTGAATCAGTGGGAAACTAGCTAAATCAACTACTGCAGTCTAGGCTTGTCTAGCCAGGCAGAAGGTCGAGGAGAAGACTGTGCAGTCTCTCTCAAGTTTTATCTGAATATAGATCAAGTTCATTGTCTTCCCTCAGAAACTGAAGTTGAGCGTTACCTTGGGATTCTGAGTCAGTCTTCCCTACACAGGACAGGAACTGTAAAAATTTTGGTTTCTCCTCATACTCCCTGCTATATAGCATAGCTAAGTTTTGGATTGTGCAGGAGTGTAGTGTTACCACTGGCCCCCCCGCCCTGCTGTCTGGGACCCTGACAGTGCCCTCCATCCTCAGGTTTGACAAGATGTATCAGGTCCCACTGACGCTGGACCGGGATGGGACCCTAGTCCGACTCCGTTTCACCATGGTGGCCCTACTCACGGTCTGCTGTCCGCTCGTCGCCTTTCTCTTCTGCATCCTTTGGTCGCTGTTCTTCCACTTCAAGGAGACGACGTCTACACACTGTGGGGTAGGGCTCCCGTCTGGACCTTTTCTGAGATCCTGATTTGATATTAACGGAATGAGCCAGTTCTCCTGTAGGCTCCACCAAATATGCTGGGCTACTGGGTGGTAGTGGGTCGCTTGTAAACTGAGGTCTCAAGAATTAGGCTCCTTTTACTTTCCATGAAGGTTCTAGGAGCTGGGGTCATTAAAGTTGGGCAGTCCCCAACCCAGAACCTGGACCAGGTCTAGAGGTGCACGCTTTTAATCTAAACACTTGGGAGGCAGAGGCAGGTGAATTTCTGAGGCCAGCCTGATCTACATGGTGCATTCCAGGGCAGTCAGGAATATAGAAATCCTGCCTTAAAAACAAAGTTATAAAAACCCAGAATCCAATACCTGCTCCAGGGTTTCCTGGGAGGATAAGACAGGAATAGAGGACATTGTAGGTTTCAGTATGTTGTTGTGGGCTTATGTTTGTGAGAATGCGTCTTTGTACATGTATGTGTCAGTGATTGTGAGGGGCGTGCCTGTATTTAATGGCTTCGAGAAAGGTTATGTGTGTGAAAGAAACTCGGTCTGTCTGTGTGGGGACCTAGTTATGTGCATGGATATGTGTTCTAGGTAGGCCCCATACCTCTGAGGACATTTGAGCTATGAAGAGAGATTTGAGAGTTTCTTTCTTCATAAAATGTCAGAATAAATAGGGTAAGACTGTGTTGACATCTGCTCTACTCCTATTCGCTAACCGACAGTTCTCCCTGAGCCCCAGAACATGAGCCTCAGTTTCTATGTGTATAGGGAGAGAGGTGGATGATGCCCTGCTCCTTTCCGAGGCTAATGTAGAGCAGCATGGGAAGGCGGGCTGGGAGTGCCAAGGGAGGAAACAGGAGGAGGAAGAGAATGAGAAGGGACAAGAGACCGTAAGGTTAGGAGGTGGCCCCAGGTGAGGCAGAGCCTGGACATGGAGCTTAACTAACCTTCGAGAGAGCGTTGAAGGCCCCTGCCAGCTTCCTTTATGATCCTCAGACTTCTGAAAACCATCTGCTCCATGGGGAGATGAGGTCTGCCAGAGGATCCTGTTTGGGAGTGTGGGGTGAGTATGTTCAGTAGGACTTGAATTTTTTCTTTTGATATGTAGACATGAGCCTTGATTGAGGGCACACAGTCTGATGAGAGATATCAGAGGGGATAGGGAAGCCAAAGGCGGTGGCTTCTGCCTATTATCCCAGCAGTAGGGAGACTGGAACAGGAGGATTCACTAGGAGTCAAGGTCAACCTGGGCTAAAGAGTGAAACCCTGTCTTACTCCACCCTCCAACTAACAAGTAAAAAGTGAATAGAAGGAACAGGACTAGGAGAAAAGTGAGTAGCTAGGTTAGTGGTTCTCAACCTGGCTCGTGACCCCCACAGGGGTTGCATATTAGATATCCTGCGTGTCAGATATTTATATTACAATTCATAACAGTAGCAAAATTATAGTTCTGGAGTAGCAACGAAATAATTTTGTGGCTGGGGGGTGTTCACCACCTCATGAGGAACTGTATTAAAGGGTCACAGCATTATGAAGGGTGAGCACCACTGAGCTAGGTGGTCTAGGATCATTTCCTGCCTTAGTAATTGCTAAGATATGTTCCCATTACCTAACTCCTGTCCATCCTGAAAAATCTTTCCAGGGTGTTTCCTGCTCTAGAACCCCTTGCCTAGCCTCTTCGAGGCGCCTGCTCTTCTTGCTGTTAGTCCTCCATTTCTCTCATACTGTATCTGTGTCTGTCTTCCTCACCACCCTGGAATCTCCATGAGAACAAGCCCTGCACTGAGTCACAAAGTATTCGCTGGATAAATAGGCAGGACTTCCCAGCTGGGAAAGGCAGATAGTCCAAACAAAATTAAAGGTTTTACTGCTTATAAGTTACACAGAGTAGCCTGTTTGCTCTGCCCTTCTGGCTGGCCCTGAGGGCTAACGGGTCCAGTGACCTCAGCCTACCTGATACCCACTACCCACTCTCGGCATACCAGTTAGGGAACGAAAGCACGGGTAGCTGCTTGCCTAGTGACCCAGGGAATATTTCACCCCCATTCCCTGGGGCTCTTCTGTCGGATACAATTGAAGCTTTTCATTTATACTTTGAATTTCCTATCCAGAATATCTCAGGAAGGGCCAACCCTAGGAATAAAGTAAGTAACCTAGTGTAACACACCATCATTAATGATATTGCCTCTGCTTATCCCAAGTAACAGGGAGCTCCCTTCTCTGTAGCTACAGAGGTTTAATAACTGAGAATGAGCACACTTTTTTTATAATAAAGCATAGATTGGGAGTGGGTGATTTTTTTTGAGACAGGGTCTCACTGTACAGCTCTGGTTAGCTTAGAACTTGCTATAGAACAGGGTGGCCCCGAACTCACAGAGATTCACCTGCCTCAGCCTCCCAAGTGCTGGAATTAAAGGCATGCACTACCATGCCTGGCTAACAGATTTTTTCACCCCAAAAGTCTGCCCTGGCCTTGGCTCTGCTGTGATAACCATGAAACTACTCTTTCCTCCTGGCTTTCCATCAGTCTTGCAGAGATAAAAAGACAGTAATGGAGACCCCAAGTCTGTCCTAGAAGCATAGCTCTAAGTTTCTCAGGAAACCTTCCCAGGATAGGGTCTGTAGACTCCTTACAACCCTAAATATGTCCTTGGACTTAATCCAGTTGGTAACTGTGTTGTCTTTATTGGGCCCAGGTCTGGATAATAAGCCTTCAGCTAACCTGGGAAATAAATGCACAAGCAATACTATTCCTTCCTATTTCTGTCAGACTTTTAATGATGCAGCCCAAGCTACCATTAGCTGTTTCTGTATAGGTACAGGCTGGACACTGATAGCTCATATTAAGGCCTGCTTAGAACTCTTTCGGAACTGATTCTGTTTTTATTTACTGTTTGTGTGTGTGTACACATGTAATCATGCACGCATGTCCCATGGCACACGTGTGGCAGAGGACAACTTTGAGAGTCAATTCTCTTCCTCCACCTTTGCATGCGATCTGGGGGATATCAGGTCATCAGGCTTTAACACAAGTGCTTTAGCCTTCAGCCATCTCTTCAGACACTTGGTCCTCTCTCTGTTTCTCTGTGTAACAGCCCTAGCTGTCCTGGAACTAGCTCTTGTAGACCAGGATGGCCTCAAGCTCACAGAGATTCGCCTGCCTCTGCCTCTCCAGTGCTGGGATTAAAGGCGTGCGCCACCACCGCCCAGCTCACTTGGTTCTCTTAATGCAGGAGTAGGTAGCTCTCTTGGTAGAGCTAAAAAAATATTCCCAGTCATGTTTCAATCAAAAAGAGCCAGATCCACCATACGGTGGTGCACACCTTTAATCCCAGCACTCAGGAGGCAGAGACAGGTGGATCTCTATGAGTTTTAGGCCAACCTGGTCTACAGAGTGAGTTCCAGGACTGGCTCCATAGCTACTGGGAAAACCTGTCTCCAAAAACAAACAAACAAAAGAGCCAAATCTTATTCTTCTTTCTCTTTTTGCATTTCTAGAAATGCCCTTGTCTCCCTTGGACACAATATTTAGAAAGATCTCCGCCTCCGTGCCTGGCAAAAAAGCCAGTGGGCCGATCTTAGTCACTATCACTTCTTACAGTTGCACAGTGTTCTGGGATTTATGAGGTGGCCTTGTTGATTCGGAGAAGGCTGTGTGCCTGGGCAGGCGTGGAGAACTTGGCTTTGTGGGCGGAGGGCAGGCCCTGAGGACCTGGGGGTGGGACCCTCTGGTTTGAAGCAGTTTCAGTCTGACTGGAGTCCTCAATCCCAGCCCAGGATTCTTCAGCACCCAGTGTAAGTGTTTCTTGATCAGCTTCCCATTCCACCCCATTCCCGATGAAGAGCTAGTCTGGTAGACTCCTTAGTAGGAGGAAGTATGGGATCCAAGGAAAATTTGGTCCTAGGTCTTTCAATCCAGAGCCATCTCTGTTTGTCCCGGCTTGCCCCAAAAGGGAGCCCAGCTGGAGAAGTCATGGTGGTCAGGGCCATAGGCATGTGGGGAGGGACTTCTCTTCCAGAAGGGAAAAAGGAATGGGAAAAGGCCAGCTTCCTGGGCTTGTGCTTAACCTGGGTTTGACTCAGTACACTAAGCTGAAGCTGAAGGGAGAAGGTTCCAAAGACCTTATTTATATTCCTCCAAATTTTGGATTGGATAAGGTAGTCCTCTCAGAAGGGAAAGGAACAGACGTTTGGTCCTCTGCAGGATCAGAGGACCTGTGGCTTGGCTCATTAAGAGCCTGGGGGTGGAATGGCTGGTAACCTGTAGTTCTACTGGAACGGGCCTAGGACACACTCATTGTTCCTAGTTGAACATGGGTGAGAAGGAGGAATGCAATCGGACAGGGTCAGCGAGAGGTTTAGCTAGTCCGAGCCAAGGGTCCTTAGTTTAGAGCTGCTTGGTAACCAAAGACTTTAGTCCAGGCACTTGATCCTGGCATGGTTCTGGGCCATTGTCTCATCTGCCGTGTGATGGAATAATAACTTTTCCACTTGAGTTCCTGCCCAGCTGCTGTGAGGACAGAGTGAGACCATCCCAGCTCCAGTGTTCAGGCCCCTGGGGCCCTCTTTAGGAGGCGGGACTGGAGCATCAGTGAGCCACAGTTCCTGAGGATGTTGTTGTCTAGACTCTTTAGGAGGCGGGACTAGAGCATCAGTGAGCCACGGTTCCTGAGGATGCCCATGCCTGTCTCTGCCACTCCTACCCCATCCTTTCCACTTAAGTTCTGGCTTTTCCTTGAACCAGTTCTGGAAAAGGCTCCACTTTCCAATACCCAGGTATCCTACCAGGCCCCGAGTTGTGTCCCTTGCTTTGCTTGGACCACTCCTTACAGGATGTTCTCTGCACCCTTGGACCCCGATGGGACCGTGTTCCGGCTCTGCTTCACAGCCTTTGTCTGGTGGGTCATCACTTTTCCCCTGTTCGGCTTCTTCTTCTGCATCATCTGGTCTCTGGTGTTCCACTTTGAGTACACGGTGGCCACTGACTGTGGGGTGAGTTCCAGGCTTCCCCGCACCTCGGGCAGGGGCAGGTTATGAGGCATTGGTTAGGGAAGATCGGGAGGAGGAGAAAAGTGGAAGGTCAAAGAGAGGAAAGTGACAAAGGGGTTGGGAGTGGGACAAGTCAGAATTCATGGAGAAATTAGAGACAGGAACTCTCAGAGCAGAGTCACCAGCACCTCTAAGAGCTGGGAGAGGGTTACAGAAAGTACAGAGTTGGGGCAGAGGATGTTGAGGGCACCTGAGGGAGGGAAGGAATTGGGAAGGAAAAGGAGGAAGATAGAAAAATTGGAGCCAGGATAAGTAACAGGTAGTTTTAGATCAGATTAAGAGAACCATCCCTGTTCTGTGATCTTCTAGCCTGGTTTCTTTGCTGGCAGCTCTAGGCCCCACAACCCATGACCACTCAGGCTAGCTAAAAACCAGCATGGACTTCCTGCTTCCCAGATCAGTCTCCCAGGTCTTTTCTGAGGGACCAGGAATACAAGTTGAGTGTCAGAGGCATGGAGATGAAGATGCACTTGCTCTTAGCATCAGTTCACACAGGAGACAGTTCTTAGACATAGTTACAATGTAGTGAGTTGGAGTTCTTTTCCTTCCTTTCTTTTTTTTTTTTAAGATTATATTTTTATTTGTTTTTGTGTGTCTGTGTATGGATATGTGGGTAAGATGCCAGAAGATGGCATCAGATTCCCTGGAGCTGGAGTTTCAGGGGACTGTGAACTGCTTGGGGTGGGTGCTGGGAACTGAACTGGGGTCTTTTGAGAGGGCAGCAAGCTCTCTTAACCACTGAGCCATTGCTTGCTATTGAATTGGGATTCTTACTGTGATAAAAAAAAAAAGGGGGGAGGGGGGAACCCAGGGGCTCCAGGGCTCAGAGGAGACATTTTACCCAGCTTGGACACTGGAGATGGTTTCTTTCCTAAAGGAGGGAACTTTGTTGCTGGGATGTGTAGAGGTGAGAAAGGATCATTGTGAATACTAGGCTAACAACTGTGCATTTTTGATCCTGAGGGTAATGGAAGCTTTAGGAAGATTTTAAGCAAGAAGAGACATGATCAGGTCTGTGCTTTAAAATTTCCTTCCAGCTTCCGAATGTAGAAAGACTAGGGATCAAGAATAGGGAGGCCAAGCCAGGCAGTGGTGGCACATACCTTTAATCCCAGCATGCCAGAGGCAGGAGGCCAGCCTGGTCTACAGACTGAGGTTTAGGAACGTGATGGATATACACAGAGAAATGCTATCTTGAAACCCCACCCCCAAAAAAGAATAGGGAGAGCAGTGGGAATGCTGGTCCAGTGGCTTGTACTACTGGGGACCAGAGAAGGGGTTATCAGGAGCTGGAGTTTTTGTCGAGCTGGTAAGGGGTTGGAGGATAAGAAGGTAGATAAGCCTTTTATAACCAGTAGTATATATGGGGGTGGGGACTTTTGCCTGAGGCCAAAAGAGTTATTTTTTAATGGTATAATCTGATAAGGAGAGAGAGAGAGAGAGAGAGAGAGAGAGAGAGAGAGAGAGAGAGAGAGAGAGAGAGAGAGTGTGTGTCTGTGTGTGTGTCTGTGTGTGTGTGCCAGAGGACAATCTTGGGTTGTCATATCCACTTGGCTAGGCTGGCCGGCCAGCGAGCTTCATCGCCCTCTCTTTGCCTCCCCAGCACTGGAATCATTGTGCCTGCCATTGTGCCTGTTCTTCTACCTGATATCCAGGGCTCAAACTCACACAGCAAATTTCCTGAGCTATCTTTCCAGTCCCTGGTTAGGGGATTTCCTACAACTTCCCCACTATGGTTTCTGATCAACTTCTCTATTAGAAAGGGGTTCTCTGACCACAGTGCTTTCTGCTCTGGGCTTATGGGGATGTTTGGAATGAACTGTATGTATCTGGTGTCTGATAGTTTTTGAGGTTGTTGTAGGCACAGTTAGTGAAGTAGGGAAACAATGTGCTGGAGAAGGAAGTAGAAATATTTACCTGGTTTATGTGTGTGTGTTTGTATGTGGTGGGTGGCACAGACTCTTAAAGTCCTGCCTCACCTTTAATCTGAAAGAAGTTTGTGAAGTCAGCCTGATAGTCACCAACCTTCTCTTCTTCTCAGTCAGGTACTACTACCACCTTGAATGTTCTCCAAGTAGGCTTTAGATACTGGTCCTGGTCCCCACAAAGTAGCTGAGATTGGAAGTAGTCTTCAGAATGACTGTTCCAGGAAGGCTGCACTCAGTCACCCAACTTAGGGCATGAGAGAGGCTGTGATGGCAAGGTTTCTTTCA
The DNA here is from genome assembly GCF_037038515.1 of Microtus pennsylvanicus. Classification (NCBI taxonomy): domain Eukaryota; kingdom Metazoa; phylum Chordata; class Mammalia; order Rodentia; family Cricetidae; genus Microtus; species Microtus pennsylvanicus. Next base: position 43,354,599 of record NC_134583.1, read on the forward strand.
CTGTCTGGTGTGCTGCCTTTCCCGTTAGCAGTTTTCTTATAATCAAGTAGCCCTGTTGACTCACAGCCTTTTTCTCAGGCTTTTTATGAAAGCCTGATTTATAAAAGTCATCACTTTTATACCCACTGTGGGCTTGACACTGTAGAAGCTCTGTCAACCAGGTATATTGGTAAATGCTTTTAATGCCAGCACTCTCAGGTGGGGCTCTGTAATCCAAGGCCAACTTGGTCTACATAGCAAGTACGAGACCAGCTGAGTCTTCATAGTGAGACTCTCTTAATTAAACAAAATTAAGCAAATCACGCTATAAAATAGGTGATATTTTATTACCAGTGTAGACGCTGGAGCTCAGAGAGGTGTAGGGCCTGCTCAAAGTCACCTAGATAATAAAGACAGAGTTGTGATTGGGACCCAGCTCTTAGAACAGCTTCTCTGAGAACTCTGCACTCAGCTTCCTCTGGCAGTGCTGAGGTGGCGGTGAGGTCCTTGGATTGCCTGCCCCATGCCCTGGGAGGTCCCTCCAGCATTGCCCACTGGACCAGTGGTCCAGAGGTTCATTCAGCATCTTTGGAAGGAAGGAATGGAGCTTCCAGAATTAGTCATAGCAGGGTCTCTGGGTTGCTGGGCTCTACACTACCCTGGCTGTTGTTGAGTCTAAAAGTGTGAGCTATGGACTGACGCTTCTGGTATTGGAATCCTTTACAAAAGCAACTCTTGCCTTCCAGGCCTGCATGTCATACAATTCCCCCGTGAGTCCATGTGTGTCAACGCTCACAAATCACTGATTTGCAAGAGGCCTCTTCCCACCCCTGCCCCGGCCCCGGCCCCATCCCCAGGCCTGTCTGTACAGAGAACTCCACTCCTTCAGCTCCCTCTCTTACCATGCTTAAGGAGTGAGACTGCTGCTCCACGAAGAATGAGGGATAGGCTCATTCGCTTTTCGTCTTTCTTTTGAGGCAGACTTTTTTTGTAGCCCTGGCTGGCCCAGAACTCAGATCCACCTGTTTTTGTCTCTGCTGATATTAAAGGTGTGCACCACCATGCCCAGCAAGGCCGTTTTCTTAGATTATATTAGCTTAGAAGATCCCATTTTCTTTTTCTTTCTTTTTGTTTTGGAGACAGGATTTCTCTGTGTAGCTCTGGCTATCCTGGAACTTGTTCTGAAAATTCAGCTGGCCTCAAACTCAGAGCTCCTCCTGCCTCTGCTTCTTGTGTGCTGGGATCAAAGGTGTGCGCCACCTCTTCTGCCTGGCATTCTCTTCACATAGTGCACCCGCCTAGGGGGATGAGCGGAGCGGGGAGCAGTTGAGAGGAACAGCTCAGCAAGCTCAGCAGGGTGGCGCTGTTCCAAATAAAGTCCGGAGGTCTGTGACTCATCCTGGTCTTCTGGCCTCAAACCTGGGATCCTGGGATCTGGGATGCCCACAGAGTCACATCCTGGTCTTCAGGCCTCAAACCTGGGATCCTGGGATGCCCACGGAGCCATATTCAGGCACAACCCTGAGCTATTAGCATAGGGAGAACCTGAACTCATATGCACACCTGCTCAAACGTGCAGGTTCCAATCTCAAGAAAGATGGAGATAATCGTACCCTGTCCTAATCCCAGACAGACTAGGAAATGAACATGTCAGTCCCAGGACCTAGAAGTGGAAGGCTTGAGAGGGCGCCAGGAGAAGTTGGACGAAAAGGAAGTGGCTTTAATAGATGGGAAGAAGGCCTTCCTGGTGGGTGGGACCGGCAAAGGAGATGCCTAGACTCCCGGATATCCTCTCTTAGGTGCCCAATTACCTGCCATCAGTGAGCTCCGCCATTGGTGGGGAGGTTCCCCAGCGCTACGTGTGGCGCTTCTGCATTGGCCTGCACTCGGCACCCCGCTTCTTGGTGGCCTTCGCCTATTGGAACCACTACCTCAGCTGTGCATCTCCGTGTCCGGGTTACCGCCTTCTCTGCCGCCTCAACTTCAGTCTCAACGTGGTGGAGAACCTCGCGCTGCTCGTGCTCACCTACGTCTCTTCCTCCGAGGACTTCAGTGGGTGCCAGACAAGGGAGGGGTGAAGGGCACGGGAAGGGGACGCAGCCCCCTTTCCTGCCTAAGGGTGAGGGTGGGGTCCATCCTCCTTTCTCCTTCCAGCCATCCATGAAAATGCTTTCATTGTGTTTATCGCGGCATCTCTCAGTTACATGCTCCTCACCTGCATTCTCTGGCGGCTGACCAAGAAGCACACAGTAAGTCAGGAGGTACGGTCTGCCCCTACTGGGCACTAGGAAGCCCAGAAGAAAATCAAGAACATTTGTCCTTAGGATGTGGGTAACGATGGGTGACAAATGACTTTCCATTTGGAACTCAGCAAAAGGGCATGGGGGCTTTGGGCTGAGACTTGGAGAAAAGTGGAGAATGGTTAACTTGTCCTGGCCAACCATTTGAGTAGTACTGGAGAATGCATAGAGGCTGGATATGGGGCCCAAATCAAGGGTAGCAGCCAGGCCCGGTGGTTAGAAACACTGTCAGTGGACTGCTTTGTAAGAATCCCCAGCCATATGTATGGCCTTTCTTTGCCCCACTGTACCTGAAAGTGTTGGCTTGGTGGGTGAACTCCACGCATCTTTCCTACTCCGTCCCACTGAAGTGAGAAGGGCAAGAGATAGCACTATCCCTTGGCTTCATTATCCCCCTAAATGCAAGGATGTAGACATGCTCACCATTTTCGCTGCCCCTGCCTACACTCCCTTCCATGACCACTTTGGGATGCAAGAGGGAAGCCCCAGCCGTTAGGAACTGAGTCTAAGAGGGAAAGCCACCCACATATACCCAACAAGCTACAGGGTGATCAAGTAGTCCGTCCCATAGGATCGCAAGTCCTACAGCTGGAAGCAGCGGCTCTTCATCATCAACTTCATCTCCTTCTTCTCGGCGCTGGCCGTCTACTTCAGGCACAACATGTACTGTGAGGCTGGAGGTGAGGCCAGGCTGGGATCTGGAAGTGCTCCCAAGTGACCTCAGAGCAGCGGCGCTGGGTTTCTGGGGTTTCTGTAGTAGGCGGTGGTCTTGGGTACTGGCTGTCTCTGTGGTGGGCTGGTAATGTGATGATTAAGAAGTCACTAAGAGGGTAAACCAAGAGGCTCACTGTGCCTGTTCCTTGTGCCCTCGTAACAGTGTATACCATCTTTGCCATCCTGGAGTACACCGTTGTCCTAACCAACATGGCGTTCCACATGACAGCCTGGTGGGACTTCGGGAACAAAGAGCTGCTAATAACCTCTCAGCCTGAGGAAAAGAGATTCTAAACCCTTCTCTGATGCTGGGAAGAGAACCCACTGCCCAGAAACACGAAGCCACTCTGGCCTCCCTATGCCCATGTCCTCTCTGGACCCTTCTCGAGCTGGGGACTAGCGGAGAAGAGCAAGAGCGGGATTGACGAGGCTGACCCAGCCCCACAGGGGTTGTCAAGTGACATCACTGTAAACTGAAAGCTCCACCACCTGGTGCTTAAAAAAAAAAAGTCCTGAGGATCATGACCATTATTCAGTTTTTGAGCTTTACACAGACCTGACTGAGGTTAGGAACCACTGAGCAGTCAGTCACAGCCATCTCTCTAGGGGTCCTTCCCATCAGCCTCACTCTGTCCCTATGTATGACTGGGGGGGAAGGCTGTGTTGGTGTCTCTGAGGCCATCTGATGGCAGTAGAGCCCTGCACTTGACAAATGACTCGTCCTAGAAGCATCAATCATATTCTCCTCCCTGGCTAAACCACTGGCTTTTGGGGCGCGCTAAAATATGCCTATATGCGTAACACAGTGGAGGCTAAGACTGGTGGACTGCTTCAAGATCCATGCCAACCTGGGCTACAGTGAGACCTCATCTCAAAAATGAAATGTCAGGCGTGATGGCACACACCTTTAGTCCCAGCACAGCGGGGGCAGACTGACAGCTATGAGCTCAAGGCCAGCCTGGTCTATACAGTGAGTTTCAGGCCACTCAAAGACCCTGTCTCAGAAAACAAAATAGCCCCTAAAATCACAGGCTTATAAGACCTTTTCCTCTGGCAAGGGGCAGGGTCAGAGGTAGAATTCCCTACTCCAGAGTGGGTTCCTTGTTTTTCCTTTATTTTCTCTACTGCTCCCCAGCCTTTATTTGTATATTTTATTTCACAGGACAATAAATTTTTTTCTTTTGCCAACAATCTGGGGTAGGTATGTTACTACTGGGGCTCATCTGTGCATGGCAGTGAGGTGAAGAATGCGAGAGCGAGTCTGCAGCAGCTCATTCTCATGTGGTGTCTCCCTTAGCCCTTCTGCACAGTGCTTCCTACGGCAGCCCCAGCCTCCATGTTCTCATGTGGTGTCTCCCTTAGCCCTTCTGCACAGTGCTTCCTACGGCAGCCCCAGCCTCCATGTTCTCATGTGGTGTCTCCCTTAGCCCTTCTGCACAGTGCTTCCTACGGCAGCCCCAGCCTCCATGCTGGTGAACACAAGTGGCTGAGCTATCTCTGAAATGACTCGGCCTGGCTCTGGCTGTAATCCTGCCAGTAAAGGCCTGGCCCCTATAGGCATGAGGGGACAACTCTGAGGTATGACTGATGGCTCTGGAGCCTTGACCAGGAAGTCGCTTCCTCAAGCTTTGCATCCTAGTCCACTATGGCATCCCTGGCTGGGCCTCAGCGCTTTGTTAGGGAAATTGAGGGTGGTGGTGGTGGAGAACCACAATGAAGCCTACTGTCTCTGTCCCCTCTAAGAGGAAACAAAAGGTCCCCAGTCTCTGCAGAGCCCTGGCTCATGCCCACCCGCTAATGCCCAGCACATAGGGAGGAGCCGGGGCCAATGGAGACAGGAGGTTTTATTGATGCTGATGGGGTAGGAAAGGCCCCTAGGAGCATGGGGCCTGAGTCAGTCAGCAGACGCATAAGGCCTGGGCACATGGGGCAGGTTAGGGCATTTTTCTTCTCAGGGTTCTGTGGCTCCTCCTTTGTTGGGGGGGGATGTCTTGGAGCGCCTACTCCAAGAGCAAAGGCAGAGGTTAGAGCCCCTAACCTGAGAAGAGACACCACAACAGGCAGCAACTCTGTGGAAAGCTGGATGAACTGGTCAGTAGCAGGAAATGGAGGGAAGCACTGGGCTGGCCTCTTGGAAGGGTCAACCTGGCTTAGGTGAACTCATGGAATACTTGATATTCCCAAGCAGAGTGGGGCAGGGCCCAAAGCCCCTTTCCCCGTGTACCTCCTTAAGGAATAAAAGGCAATCAGGGAGTCCCCTGGCAAGGGGTGCCAGAATTAGTCCTTAAGGCACAGCTGGGGGGCAGACAAGGCGCCAAGGCACAACTGGTGGGGGGACAAGGGGTAGCCTCCAAGCTGAATGCCAGGGTCACAAGAGGATGCAGGACCGCCCACGCTTTATCGGTGTTGGGTTGAGCACTGCCCGGACAGCCTCTGCAAACACCTCCTTGACGCCGTCCTGCTGCAGCGCCGAGCACTCAAGGTAGCGCACAGCATGGATCTGCTTGGCCAGTGCCTGGCCCTGCTGCGGTGTGATGGGTGCTTGACCCTGCTCCTTGAGGCGCCGTAGGGTATCAGGCTGGGCTCTCAGGTCCTTCTTGGTGCCCACCAGGAGGATAGGGACATCGGGGCAGTGGTGACACACCTCTGGATGCCACTTGTGCCTCACATTTTCATAGGAGGGTGGACTGGCAATGGAGAAACAGATGACAAAGACGTTGGTCTGAGGGTAGGAAAGGGTGCGCAGGCGGTCATATTCCTCCTGGCCCGCAGTGTCCCACAGGTTCAGGTTCACTGTGCGCCCATCAACTGCACTCTGGGCGCTGTAATTGTCGAACACAGTGGGGATGTATTCCTTGGGGAAGGCATTAGTCGTGTAGCAGATGAGAAGGCATGTCTTGCCCACGGCCCCATCACCCACCACCACACACTTGATGCTCTGCATTGTGTATAAAGCTGTGGGAGTGGAGGCACTGCCTCCTCCCTCTTCTGGACCCCACTGGAAGTAGTGACCTATGGAGAGATGAGAGGGACATTCTTGATTTAGGAGACCTGTACCTACTGAAAAGAAAAGATGAAGATATACAGAGAAAAAAACACTTCTTGTTCAGTTATCTTGACATCATCCCCAAATCTCATCAAGACAAACATTAGAAACAAAGAGAGGGACTGAGCAAGATGCTGCAAAGCCGTAGCCTTCTATGAGCTCTAGTACCAGCCTAGTCCAACTGCTATTTCTAGCAATGACAATGGACAAACCTCTCCTCTAAACAAACCTCAGTTTTCTTATCTGCAAAATGGAGATAATATTGACTTACTGTATGGATTAATTATTACATTTAAAGCACTGAGGACAGTGCCTGGTTAACTACTACTAGCTATTTTTATTCTTCCTCGATACAAGGATCAGCTAGATCATCTACTACATATGGGCTCCTCACTAGTCTGATCTCCCAATATGCACGATGGTAGTGGGGGATGCCTTGCTGGGAAGTAGAAAGGGAACTTGGTGCTGTGGGCTGCAGTGGACTCAAGCACTGGCTGGTTCTCTCCCAGGCTGCAGCTTCTTCTATCCCAGCTGGGAGGAAGTGATATTTCCTGATGAGGCTACTTCTCTCGTTGCTGTTAACAGGATTCCCATCTCCTCTGTATGAGCGCGTGTTCAACCTTCAGATATTCAGACAGACCCTCAGAGTGGATAGCAGCGTGAATAAAGAGAACCAGAGAATAAGTTCTACCTCAGTTCTCTGACTCACTGCAGCTGACACTTATCCCCTCTGGGTCTCAGGTTTTCTTTTTAGGAAATGAAGGTAAAATGACGGCTGGAGAGATGGCTCAACAGTAGGAGCAACTACTGCTTTGAAGACCTGAGTTCAGTTCCCAGCCCTGCTTTAAACACTCCACAATTGCCTCTAGCTCCAGATCTAGGGTCCCTTTGGCCTCTGAGGGAACCAGCACTCATACAAAAACACACATACCCGCATACGTACACACAGCCAGGTGTGGTGTGTTTACCTATATTCAAGCACTCAGGCAGGAGGATTATGGTAAGTTTGAGGCCAACCTAGTCTACCTAGTGAGTTCTGGTCCAGCAAAAGATATACAGTAAAGCCCTGTCTCAAAACAAAAACAAAGACTTAGGCTTAAGGAGGAAAACATTGCATGTTTTCTCTCACATGTAAAATCTAAATTTAAATATAGATCAGATTTAAATATGTGTGCGTGTGTGTGACATGAAGGCAGAAGGGGAACTATTTGGGAAGAGGAAGGACATCAGTGTGGAGAGAGGAGGGTGACTATGAGGAGAGTATAATGATAAATATGATACATACATAGGAAAATGATAATATGATATATAGGATACTACATAGGAAAACTTCATAATGAAATCTATTTTCTTATATAGTAACTTAAAAAAAAACTTAAAGCCTTAGGGGCAGGGGTTATTAGTTGTGTCCACCGCATTATTTGAGTCCTGGCATTTCACAGTAGAACTGGGCCTGAAATCTTAAGATCAACACAGAAAGGGACTAAGCAGCAGTAAGAGTAAGACCCCTCACAAGAGGTGGTGGAGCATGCCTTAAGTCCCAGGACAAAATCACACAGAGAAATCCTGTCTCAAAAAAACAAAACACAAAGACTAACACACCTCCTGCCCCAAGCCCAGCAGGGAACCTACACAGGCAGGAAGGCAAGGAGGGTGTTCTGGCTAGCAGTCCCGAGGCCCATGAGACTGAAAGTACAACAGGCCCTCTAGGGAGGTGCTTTTCAACCAGCAAATCAGTAAATCAGTCCTCAAAGGAGTGGGGCTGGCCAAGGAAGAGGGCCTGCCATGGGAAAAGGGCTATGAATGAGTGTCCACAACAAGGTGTGGCACACCTCTGACCTGCTGGGCTCACCTGCTGACCTCAACCCTCAATGAAACACCTCCATATGGTACAAGTCTTTACAGGGAGCATGGCAGGTGTTATTCGATTCTCCTCCTGACTGGGAGGACCTTATTTTACCAAGTCAGAAACCAAGCCCAGAGCTGTTAAAGTCATCCAGCTATGTGGAGTTTGGGAGCCAGGACACAAACTCAGTTCTGCGATTCAAAGTCCTAAGTTTTCTTCATTGTATCTCATGGCTCGCAGATAACTGTGGGGCCTTGAACAAATTAGTCACTTCCTTAACCATAGCCTCAGTTTCTTCATCTGGATAGCAAGAGTCATGACAGTTGCCTTCCTGGCCTCGTGGGGGATGCAGCATGACCGCAAATATACTTTTGTGTGCCATGCACAGGGCAGTGACAAAAGCCAAGGGTTGGCCAGTTCTCCCCGCGAGAATAACTTACTCTCGCAGTTCAAGCCTTCATCCTCTCCCAACAGAACTCTCCTCTCTTTCCCTTGCTTTTAGTCGTACTATCTTTACTGTTGCATTGGCTCTGGACTGGCACTCTACCGTGACGTCCTAGCTCCAGCCCTCCGGCAGGTCTTCCCCTGAGATTCTATGACTGGAGCGGGTCACATGAGTTTCCTTACCTACGAGACTACACGCCATAGGCTTATCTCACTTATGTCAAATTGAAGGAAAGATTGGCTGTGGGAGGCCAATATGTACAATTAGATTTTGATTATGACTTTAAAAAAAATCTTTGCTGGAAATGTGGCTCAGTGACGTTGCACTTGCCTCACATATGTAAAGGTCCAGTCTCAATCTCCAGAATTCTACTCCCTAGTAATAAATATAATTAAAAAAAAAACTTGGTTTAGTAAATAAATTGATGTTTGAAGATCTATATATAAGCAAATGACAACAACTTGTTCTAGGTTTTTATACCCAACTTATTCAGATTATGTCTGGACTCTGTCATCAAAGTTGATCACAATATAAGAGGGGTTTTAGAGTCGTACAGACCTGGATTTAGGATGAACTGCCTCTGTAATCTTCAGTTTCCTTATCTCTAATTCAGCCACAACAGCAGTTCTCACAGGGTTGCTATATAGTTTAAATGTGTTAATATACAATATCTGCATGATATAGTGAGTTCCTAGCTCCTCCTCCAAAAGGGTCTACAATGTTGTCTATAAAGCCAATCTCGGGGGCTGGAGAAGTGGTTAAGAGCTTTGCCTGCTCTTCCAAAAGTCCTGAGTTCAATTCCCAGCAACCACATGTGCTCACAACCATCTGTAGTGAGATCTGGTGCCCTCTTCTGGCCTGCAGGGATACATGCAGGCAGAACACCGTGTACATAATAAATAAATCTTAAAAAGAAAAAGTCAATCTCAGTCATTCTTTTCCACTGCTCCCCTTTTTTGAGACAGGGTTTCATTGTGTGGCTCGCCTGGAACTCATGGCAAAGAACAGGTTGGCCTTGAACTCACAAATATCCTCTACCTCCGGAGTGCTGAGATTAAAGGTGTGTTCCGTGACACCAGGGAGTCCTTTCTTCTCTCTCACATTTTTGTTTGTTTTTGTTTTTCGAGACAGGGTTTCTGTAGCTTTGGAGCCTGTCCTGGAACTAGCTCTTGTAGACCAGGCTGGCCCCAGACTCACAGAGATCCGCCAGCCTCTGCTGGGATTAAAGGCGTGGCCACCACCGCCTGGCCTATGTCGTATTTTATGCTTACTTTTCTTTCTGCTGCTATTCCCTTTCCCCCTCAAATCTTCCTGAATCTTCAAGGCCTAGCCTAAATCTCATGAGGTCATAAAGCTACTAAATTATTTGCATTTCCATAGTATGGTTACTCCTTTTAACTCTGCTTTGGCTCCATACAAATCTTCTCTATACATAAATAACTATCCCTTAAATAGCAGGCTGGGTTTCTGTCAACTCAACCACAGAAAAGCTTTGAGAATAGGGCTAGACACACAGAAATATACAGCCACTGCCTTTTGATGTGCTGAGCCAGCCCTTATCATGAAGATAATAGGATGGACCCCTCTCCTCTCAACCTGCCCCAGCCAACAATACTACAATGCTGAGTTGTAGTGGAGAATAATGATGGCCCCCCCAAAAGGCTAATCAGTTTGAAATGGCTCTAGAAGGGTTAGTATAGGAATACAGTTCATGGGGCAGGAGGATGGAGCCTATTAGGGTGAGTATGATTGCATCCAGTGGGCCAGGGCCTTGGGGTGTGTTCCAGGCAGGCCCAGAATGGGGAGGAAAAGGAAGTACTGATGTTTGCCTGATTGCCTGATCTCTGTGGCAGTTAGAGCAGGGGAAGTGTCCCAACTGGGGGTGGGGGAGGGGAAGCATGGGCTCTAAAAGATCTGTACTGTGTAATCCTACAGCCTTCTAAGCCACCTCTCTAACACAAAGCTCTCAGTATTTTGAAACTCTCCCTACTGATAACACACATTTCAAACTTCACCTCTGACTACACTACCCTGTCCTTTCATAGTGGCCTCCACAGTCTCTACCCCCAAAACACAAGCAGTACTAAAGCAGGGTCAGGCACTACTTCCACCTCCTCCAAGAATGTTTCTTTACAAGCTACATGGTGGTGGCTGTGGCGGTGGTGGTGCTCCCCTTAAAACCAGCACTTGGGAAGCAGAGGCAGGCAGCTCTCTGAGTTTGAGGTCAGCCTGGTCTACAGAGCAAGTTCTAGGACAGCCAGGGTGACAGGAAAACCCCTGTCTTGAAAAACTCAAACAACAAAACAAAAACAAAATAACAAAAGTAAAAATAAAAATAAACTATCTATATAACCCAAGTCACAAGTGACTTCACTGACCCAACAACTAGTCCCTGTCTATTTCAAACAGAGGCTGATCAGAATCTTATCTCTAGTCCCTTAGACTGGAAAAGCCTAGAGGGCAAAGTCCTGCCTGATTTCTGACTCCCCGAGTGTTGCCTGTGGCTCTGTCAGTAAAGAACAAACAGCGAGCTCAATCTGTCCTTCTCTCTGCACACTTGCACAAGGGCTCATCTTCCAAATGCTGTGCACCCTTCAGAGTCTTCCTGTCCCCTGGGCTCAGCTCTGTTTCCCACCCTCTCCAGGCTATTTCAGCCCCTCCTCTTTTACTGACGTTCTGGATGCTTTGTGGGAGGGAAGCTCAGCACAAGACTGAGTGAAGCTGCACAGGGACTGCCATGCTCCCCACCCCACCCCCATCAGTCCTGACACTGAGACTGGGAACAAGAAAGGTCTCTATGTCCAAGAGACACTAGACAAAGGTAGCCAACTTCTTCCTCATCCAGAGAAACAGAAAGTTACGCTAAGGAACACACAAGCTAGATTGCTCTGGTTTGACTAAAAGACAGAGGTCAAGCAACGGTAACTCGGAGGGGCTGAAGAAAATGTGAAGAAAAAGTACAAGATCGGCTAAAGATTAGAGTTGGTTGGCCAAAGACAACCAAGCCAGGGGCAGGGTGGTACTGCAAGCTTTTCTGTCTGTCTGGAAGGGAAGATAGAGGAGAGGTGACACAGGAGGCTCCTGCTGGGGCTGCAGCTGCCTGCAGCTGGGCTGGGAGAAGGAAGCTAGGGGAGACTTGAGGTCAGTGTGGGACTGGGACCAGGCCAAGGGCTCAGACTCAGACTCTTTCTTCCCCTTCTCAGCATCAGCAGGGAAGAGCCTAAGAGAACCTCGTTCTTGGTCTTAAAAAAAAAAAGCATCTTTATTTCTTTATTCCCAGCAGAGGCAGGCATATCTCTGAGTTGGAGGTCAGCCTGGTCTACAAAGCAAGTTGCAGGACAGCCAGGACTACACAGAGAAAGAAATAACAAAAACAAAAATCCCACACTGAGGGACTCTCCATCTCTGGGTTCCTGCAGAAAGGGTTTTGTACTACAGTAGGTAGGTAGGGTAAGAGGAGAGAGTTGATGCTGTTTAACTAGGGATTGCAGCGGGGGGGGGAAGAAAAGACAATTGTGGCTGAGCAGGGCATAGAGGGTTGAGAATGTTACTAAGTCTGTCCCATGCTCATCCTGACACCCAGGGTGTTCCACAAAGGGTGAGCCCCAGAGACAGGACAGCTCTAGCTTGGGGAGCCAAGATGCCCCTCCCCCACCCAGCAGCACAGAGGAAGGCTCACACACTAGCTTCTCTCTGCCTGGCAGCAGCTCAGCAATCTCTGGGCCCCATGAAAGGCCTGTGAAGTGGCACTTCCTTTGCCTTTGCTCACTTCACACGAGGCTGTGAATGCCAACCTCGCAATCCTGTCTCCCCCACTTAAAAACATAGAGAAACCCAGGGCTTCCCAGTCCTTTTAGTGTGCCACGCAAGGTCTGAGGGGGTTTCCACCAGGGAAAAAACATCAGGGAGGAAATGCCACATCTATTTTCCACTGTCAGTAGGCACAGCACTAGGGCAGTGGACAGGGTATACACCCCCATCCTGGAGTCCCGCAACAAGATCCCAGCATCACTGCCTTCTTATCTCTCAACCTACAGCAATCTTTGTACTTTGCATAAAGAGCAACAGTTCTGCCCTGGGCAGATCAAGGCTGATGAGAAAGGCAGGCTGAGTCTGAGGCACTGCTATGTCTCTTTAGAGGAGGGCCAGTCAAGCCTATCAGTGTTCACTGTGCCCTTTGCAGGTAGTAAAAAATGCAAATTGTTTTTTCCTTGTTTTTAGGTTTTCTTTTCTTTTCTTTTTAAAGACGGTCTCACTATATCACCCTGGCTGGCCTGGCTTCTGCCTCCCAAGCACTGGGACCTATTTTTGAAAAAGAGTCAAGAGAGAGTAAGAATCTGGCTCTCCTAACCTCTGGCCTGATGTTACTCTTACTCTCACAAAACTGAGAAGGTGAAGACTGATGGTTAGTCTGACCTTTGACTTCATTCAAGATGTCCCTAGCGTGGTTTGCTCCTTAGTAATGGGTCAGAAGGCTGGAGAGATGGCTGAGTAGGTTTAAAAGCACTTGTTCTTGCAGAGGACCCAGATTTGATTCCCAGCACCCACATGGTGGCTCACAGGTCCATAGAGTTCCAGTTCCAGGGGATCCAACACCCTCCACAGGCACCAGGCATAGAAGTGGTACATGTACACATATGTAGGCAAAACACCTATATACATAAACAAATCTAAAATAAATAAATAAGTGGGCCAAACGAGTCAGGTTGACATCTGTCTACACCCTTTAGTTTTTAAGCTCCCAAGACTCCCCAGCTCGGCCCACCTGAGCACTCATGGGGGCAGCACTAACAGTGTGCACTGCACAGCCGGCCACCCTGCTCCTGCCCAAGCCGAGGAGCTCCGAGAAGCTCCTCCTCTGGCTTTCGGCTCCTGGGGACATGCCCCCCCCCCCCCCCCCCGCCATGTGAGATGAGGACAAAAGAGGAAGCTGGACCCTGGACAGGAAAACCAGTCTGATCTGGGGAGGTGGCCCAGGCTTTGTCTTTGGTTTCCCTTAGAAGATCTTCTCACAGACCCCTACAGCCTTTAGGATCGATGGTCCAGGAAGGGACATAGGCACCCTCCTTCTTCCCACTTCTCCAGCTACTATAGCAGCATCGTCCTGACTGCCTGGGTGCCCACAGCCACTCTTATCTTCCTGCTCCTAATCCCCTATACACTATCAGACATCTCATCTGCCTTAACATCTCCCCAGCAGCAACTCTCCAAAGCCCAGATTGCTAAACAGGACGTGCAACAATGTCACCCTCTGCCTCTTCTTACCCATACTTCTGTAGCCAAAGCCTCCACAGCAGCTCCCTAGCTAGCCTCCCACCATGCTATGTTTCCATTTAGATCCCTCCTATCCTGGTCATATTTTTCTTGCAATTAGCTTAAACTTCCAATGGAGCAGACCTTGCCTAAGAGAAAAATCCTGCTACTTCTATTCTATCTTTGCCCTCAGAGCCCTGTGGATTGCTGAGTTATAGCGAATACTAAATTAAGCACTGGTTTGTCAAGCTGGGAATCAGGGCTCCTGGGGATTTTTATTGAGCTGTGATGCTGAGAAAATGTGCTGTGGGCACATCCTTTCCTGAGTTGGGATTTAATACAGATCCCTTGGATTTCCTCCGTGGGGCCAAACCTCTGTACCCCCCAGAATGAGAGCAGGGAAGACAGGTGGAGAAGGGCCGGACTAGAAGAAACAGGTGACGGGGGAGGGACAACTGTGAGGTAAGAGGATAGGGAAAGGAAGGAGTCCAGCTCTTAAATTTAGCTTTGCTTGAAGACCCCAATCGTGGCATTTGCTCCCCTCCACTTCTCTTTTACTCTCGTGGGGAGAAGTTAGTACGGAAGAGTGCAGGGGGTGGAGACAGACAAACTCCCTGGGCACGCAATCCAAAGGCTGAGGAAGGGGACTCCAGAATGGAGACAAAAACTTACAGGGCCAAGACAGACTAAGTTACTTTGGAGAAATTCCTTAGAGAGAGGGAATAGGATCCTAGGTAAGAAGCAAATATCAAGGATGCTAAAGACAGAAGGTTCAGCATAACTTCCTGGCAAGGTTCTGCCGCACACCAGAAAATGGGACCCAACCCCTGCAGTCCCCAGAAAGCAACAGGGAAGAGGAACAAACCTGTTTGTCTCACACCCCTTTCCTGATCAAAAATTTAAAACCAGATCAGCCGCAGTTTTCCCTCCAGAACCTGGCCTTTGCCCCCTGCTTTTCTTAGCACAGCAAAGAGCCTGCCTCATTCTTCCCACTGGTTGGAACCAGTAAGTGCTGGGAGACAGGAGCCTTTAGGTCAGTCCCCAAGCCGAGGCTGAACTCTTTGGGGAGCACCTAAGACTCCCTGGCCTTTCTCGCTAGTCTCGCTCTTGGGCCACCCTACTCCGACTGCTACACACTGCTTCCCCTGCTTAACCATAATGCCACCCGCTGCAGGTTTCCGTCATTCCGCCGGCTTCTGCTCCGGGCTTTCTCAAGGCCGAGGGCAGTTATTTTGTCTCTTAGAGATAAAGATGTTGACACACCAAAACTTGCATATTTATCCGCGTCTGCACGTTTTCAACCCTTTAATCACCTTCTTCAGCGGGAGGCTGCAACCTGCATTTCTAAGCTAAGGAGGCGGGAAAGCGCTCGCAAACTCAAGTCTAGAACAGCTCCTAACACCAAAGCTAAAGATACGGACATAAGAAAAGATACTGTTAGGGCAGTCGGGAAAATGGAAACAAAAGGGGGATATGTGTGCGTTAGCCAGAGGCTGAGAAGAGACGGATGGGGGGGGCAGGGAAGTGTGAGATTAGGGCCTGGGTACATCTAGGTGGTTGGGGGGAAAGAGACCGAAGATGAATGTGGTACACACTTAGCGAGTGGAGGAAGACAGTGTGTGGAATTCGGGTGGGAGAGCAGACTAAGAGACAGCTCTCGATCATCCCTGAAAGCCAGTACTCCCAGCTGTCTCTCACAGTCCTATGCGTTGTCAGTGACTGTCGGTATCGAGACCTTTTCCTTCCTCAGGTTATCCTCAAAAAAAGCAAGGCCAGACTGAGTCAGTCAGACACAACAGACATGCTCACTAAATACCTGTTGCGTTGCACAGAGATAAAGAGGTCGGCTCAGAAAAATACAGAGAAGGAGCGGGGATTCCCCACCGGTCCTCCTGAGGGCTGCAGCAACAGTGTCGCTACTGGCTCCGACCTTCCCTGGTGAAACCTTCCTCTGCATTCTCAGGCTTCAGAGGCCCCAGACACCGCCCCCCTCGCAGCCCCACAAATGTCACAACTGCAGAGCTGAGAGCGCGCCTTCTCTAGCCAGAGGCCCTCTCCTTTCACATGCTACTGAACACCCCCACAACTTTTGAGGGCACCCCACCGCAGAGTCCCATCCTCACAGCTCAGCGCTTTCCCACTTCCGAGCCTCTCAGGGCTGGGATCTCACGGGTTCCTCGCGGCTTTCAGGATCCTGCGCTGTCCCTTGGATCCCACCCTCCACCCCAGCCATCAGCGATCGACTCGAGGTGGCCGCTGTCCCCGCCCGGCCTTCCGCGCCCGCCCAACTTGCTGTGAGCGAGAACCTCCCGCCCGCGGCCTCCCTCCTGCAAACTTCCCGGCTCCCGGGCGCCCCGCCGGTCCCAGCCGGCAGCGCTCCTCTACCCAGGACCCCTGCCCCTCGGTCCGGCCCGGGCCTCACCTGGTGCCCTCCCCGCGACGGGGGAGCTGGGGGCGGCGGCAGCGGCTCTGGACTCAAGAAGGAAGTGAGAGCTGGAGGCCGGAGGAAGTGGGGGGAGTGGGGGCCGGGCCGGGGCGGGGCGGGGCGCGGGGGCGGGCCGGCTGGGCCGGGGCGGGGCGGACCAGGAAGTCGGCGGCCTCTCGCCCCCACCCTTCTGCAAGCTTTGCCCTCCACCCCTCGCCCTATGGCCCCTGAGACCCCTCAGGCCTGGCCTCTCCGGGTCGGGTCTCCCCGCTTTCACTCGGCATCCCACCCCAGCCGAGGCCCTCAGCTAGGCGCCGGGCGTTTGTCCTCTTCCTGCTATCTCACTCCCGCCGCGCCACCTCCGCGGGCAGGCTGAGAACCGCCTTCCGCTCAGCGCGGGGATCTGGAGGTAGCCGAGGCTGGCTAGGGGTTAGCCGGAACGGGTCAGGCTGGGGCAGTCCCCACCCCTGCCCTGAGCCTTGGGAGAGTGCCGGGTGGTGGTGATTCAGCAGTGGGAAGGTCCCAGACCCCTAGGGAGGGTGGGGAGACTGGGGGAAGGGCAGCTGCCGTCAGCACCCCGGGAAAAGACACGATCAGCAGAGACGCAGGCGGAGCTGCGCGGGCCCCAAAAACAGGATGTCGTGTCGTGGTTCCGCACCTCGCGGCTCCGCGGGGCTCTAGGGAGGGGGCGGGGCGTGGGAAGACGTGGGGCTCCTCTTGTTCCCCGAGTTCGGCCTGGCGCGCAACTGCTCGGAGCGGTAGGACCGCACCCAGGCCTAAGGTCCGGCTTGGGCCCTGGAGACAGGCGACGGGTAGACTCGTGGGCGCCCCCTGGTGCTTGTAACCCAGGCCTTGGCGCCGGGCTTTGGCTGGAGAAGCCACGTTCTTTTAACAACTTTCTGGTGCTCTACCACGTGCAGAGCTCCGCTAGGTGCAGTGGAAACAGCACGAGATGGACAGCCCTTCTTACAGAGGACTTACAAATAAAGAGGACCAGTTCTGACAAATAGTTTAACCTTTCCAAGTATCATTTTTTTTTGTAAAATCAACAAAAAAAAATTCTCCACCCCGAGGATGTGAAAATAACAGAGTACGTGTCCATGCTACCGTATACTGTATAGAAAATTAAGTGAAGCCGGGCGACGGTGGCGCACGCCTTTAATCCCAGCACTCTGGAGGCAGAGGCAGGCGGATCTCTGTGAGTTCGAGACCAGCCTGGTCTACAAGAGCTAGTTCCAGGACAGGCTCCAAAGCCACAGAGAAACCCTGTCTCGAAAAACCAAAAAAAAAAAGAAAAAGAAAAAAAGAAAATGAAGTGAAGACAATCAGACTCAGGCCGCTCTATGACTGAGTGAATGAAAAAGCGTGTTCTGAGATCCTTCAGAAACCTGTTCTCATTTCTGGACCTTGTTCCTCTTCTTTGGTCCTTGGTCCTCTCCTGTGGGAGGAGAATAGGATGTGTTAGGAGAAATTTGGGGGAGGCGGACAGAATCGGTGCATGGAAAGAGGTCTGTGAGTCCTAGAAATAACAGGGTCCTGAAGTGCACCTCACATTCTGGTTGCTTCAATGAAACCATTAATAATAATAATAATATGTTCCAAGCCAGGTGTGGTAGCACACGCTTATAATCTTAGCATTCAGGAGGTGTAGACAGAAGGTTCAGAAGTTCGAGTCCAGCCTGGCCTATATGAAACCTTAACTTAAAAAGTTCTAGCCAGACATGGTGGCACATGCCTTAAATCCCAACATTTGGGAGGTAGAGGCAGGCAGATGGCAAACTCTGTGAGTTTGAGGTCAGCCTAGTTCCAGGACAGCCAAGTCTACACACGAAACCCTGTTTCAAAAGAATAAAAAATCCTGAAAAATACTTGAAAATTTGACTATTACTCAGTGGTAGGGTAGATTGCTTGCTTATCATGTGCTTAGGCCTGTACCCCAACACCACAAACTGTGGGACACAGTGGTAGGAGCAGGGTGGTAAATACTAAAGACTGGGCTGGCAGCTGGGGATGGTACTCCGCCTCCTGCGCTCAGTGTCTGGGGTTTGCCTCACCATAGACCAGGAGGGAGCACTTTCCCGATACCTGTTTGATATGGAATTACTGGATTTGAAGCTACCAGAAGAGGAGGTAAAACCCCAGGACTGGGTTTCAGATGGCCTGGAAGACTCAGCCAGTCAGACTAGAAAGATTTACACCATGTCCTTAGCCATTTCTGAATCTCAGGTTCCCCTGCTGGAAAACAAGGGGCTGAAGATGACACCCTTCGGCTCTGACCTGTGATGCACTCTGGAGATCATAATTAAGTAATTGAGGCCTATGCATATAGCATATTGCTCATAGTTCCTTAATATCACTTAGGTCATCCTGTTTTGAGTTCTGGTAAATTGTATTTGTGTCTAATGTCTGTCTCCTCTACCAACTGTTAAGTCCTTTGAGGTTGTGTCTGATTCATCTCTGTGTCCACCCACTGGGCCTGTCACAGGCAGGTCTGAGCACACACTTGTGTGCAGTAAACATCTGTGGAATGAAGTGGCTTCAATAAATCACTAATATGTATGGAGTCGTTGGCATCCAGTGGTTTGGAGCTGCTCTGGTGTCACAGATGTGAGAGGGTCAATAAGGCCAGAAGGGTGGAGCCATCTGGAAAGGTTCTTTTGTTGTTCTTTTGCTTTGGTTTTGAGACAAGGTTTCTCTGTGTAGCCCTGGCAGTCCTGGAACTCACTATATAGACCAGGCTGGCCTCAAACTCACAGAGATCCGCCTGCCTCTGCCTCCTGAGTTTTAGGATTAAAGGTGCGCTCCACCTCGGCCCAACCTGGCTATGACTGCTTTAAGAGTTTGAGGCCAGCCTGGTCTACAAGAGCTAGTTCCAGGACAGGAACCAAAAACTACAGAGAAACCCTGTCTCGAAAAATCCAAAAAAAAAAAAAGGCGCTCATGAACAGCAGAGCACTTGAGAGACAGCACTCTAATTAGAAGCAGCAAGCTAAGTAATAAATACCTGCACAGTGCGGGCACCAACTTCCTAGAGCTGGGCAGTTAAAACAGCTTTTGGTTGAATGCAGCTCTCGGCCAGGCCCACAAACTCAAGGCTCAGCTCTCACAGACCCAGGGAGGGGGTGGAGTTAACCACAAGAGCCACGTGGCAGAGGGCCTAGCTGTCACTTTGTAGTTTAAGATTTGATTCAGCTGGGCCATGGTGGCGCATGCCTTTAATCCCATTGGGAGGCAGAAGCAGGTGGATCTCTGTGAGTTTGAGGCCAGCCTGGTCTACAAGAGTTAGTTCCAAGACAGGACCCAAAGCTACAGAGAAACCCTGTCTCGAAAAACCAAGTAATAATAATAATAGTAATAATAATAATGATGATTTGATTCATGTAGTTAGAGAACACTACAGGTTCTTAGTAAAACAGATCCAGACTGAAAATAATTTTAAATGGGTTACAGTGTGCGTAGGTGTATAAGAAAGCTAGGTGAAGGTGGTGCAGGCCCTTAATCCCAGCATTTAGGAGTCAGAGGCAGGCAGATCTCTCCGAGTTTGAGGCCAGCCTAGTAGTTTACAGGGTGAGTTCCAAGACAGCCAGGGTTATAGAGAGAAACCCCAAAAAAACAGAAGAAGAAGAAGAAGAAGAAGAAGAAGAAGAAGAAGAAGAAGAAGAAGAAGAAGAAGAAGAAGAAATGAAAATGGATATAGATAATTATAGAAAAAAATAGTTTAAAAATAATTAAAGTTTTTTTATTTATTTTTTTAAATTTTTTTGGTTTTTCAAGGCAGGGTTTCTATGTGGTTTTGGAGGGAGGGAAAGAGAGAAAGAGAGAGAAAGGAATAAGCCATGTAAAGATGGGAAATACACAGAGAGTCTGGATCCTCTATAGTGTTTTGACGACTTTGAATTTTTTGAATACTGTTGAATGGGCCGGGCAGTGGTGGTGCACACCTTTAATCCCAGCACTTGGGAGACAGAGACAGGCAGATCTTTGTGAGTTTGAGGCTAGCCTGGTCTACAGAGTGAGCTCTGGGACAGACTCCAAAGCTACACAGAGAAAACATGTCTTGAAATTTTTTTAAAAAGTATTGAATACTGTTGAATGAACAGCAGCTGCTGAAAGACATGGGGCTGTAAAAGGAGCTGCAGAATTGAACCAGTCTAGATACCTTAGGGATGTCTTAACTTTAAAATAGGATTCAGAGAACGTATTCTGCTGGTGGAGAGGTTATGCTTTTGTTTCCATGGGAAATGAAAGGCTGTAGACTTCTTCAACATTAATAGAGACCAAATTTGACTGAAAATCTTGGTCACAGTCATAAAGAAATAAACCTAGGAAAACTACAATACAGGTGATGTATATGCTGATTCCTTGACTTGGGGACAGCTCTGAGACTGGATGAGACATGATAGATCTTGTTAGCTACAGAGTCTTCATAACTTATTATTACATGCCATAATTTCATATGGCGTGGATAATGGTTTGGACATACAGTCCAAATGGGCTTAATAGAGTTAACAGATGCTTTTTACCTGTTCACACGTAGAAAACCATCTTTAGCTGACTTGTGCATACCACACAGTCCATGCTTGTGTTAATACAGATATATATGTTTGTTTGTTTGTTTGTTTTTGGGGGGGAGCAGTGTTTCTCTGTAGCTTTGGAGCCTGTCCTGGAACTAGCTCTGTAGAGCAGGCTGGCTGCAAACTCACAGAGATCTGCCTGCCTCTGCCTCCCGAGTGCTGGGATTAAAGGCGTGCGCCACCATTGCTTGGCAAGATATACATGTTATCTTTAAAAGTTTATGTGTTGGGGACTGGAGAGATGGCCTTAGTGGTTAAGAGCACTGGCTGTTCTTCCAAAAGACCAGGGTTCAATTCCCAGCACCCATATGGCAGCTCACAACTGTTTGTAACTCCAGTGCTGGCATCATCATACAGACACATATGCAGGCAAGACCCTAATGTGCATAAAAAAAATAAAGAAATCTTTAAAAAAGTGTTTGTGTGTTTTCAGGATAAAGGAACTAGATACCAATGAAGACAAGTAACCCAAGTGATCCAGCCTCCAGAAGGCCTTTGTTGCGGGTTCCTCAAAATCCTGCATCCAGAACAACTTCAAAAAACTATCTGTCTCGAAAAAACAAAAAAAGGGGGGTCATGGAAAGGATAGGATAAAGGGGTAGATTATTAAATCACTTTAAGCTAAAAAAAACTATTAATCACAAATAGTTTACACTGGTGTGGATTTTTGTATATTATAAATTTAAGGTTATTTTTGTTATACTGTATATATGTTTCTATTCTTGCTTAAGGTATTGTTCCTATGAAGCTCATTTAAAAATGTAATGTATAATTAAGAAATATAGGTTTGTTGTTAGTCATCTATAATGGTCAAACTTGTAGTTATGTTAGGTATATTTTCAATGTTAAACCTTCAGAGTTCAAAAGACAGCAGCATATCTCCTGGAATCTGGAATGGTTGTGAGAGCCAGGCTCCTCTGCAAGGGCAACAAGTACTCTTAACTGCTGAACTGCGTGCGACAGGTCTTTCTCTGTCCTGTCATCCAACTCTCAATAGCAACACATAGACTTATTATTATACAAGCTCAGCCTTAGCTTACGTAGGCTTGTCCCACTCGCTCTCATTACTTAAGCTAAGCAGTTTACATTAATCTATGTTTTGCCTTTGTTTCCATGCTGCACAGCCTGCTTCCTCTGTGTGTCTCACTTTTCCTGAGCGTATGGACTAGATTCCTCCTCACCTTTCTCTCTGCCCCAGTGCCCTGTTATGGTTCCTGCCTAGCTCTTGGTCGTCAGATCAGTCACAGCACTATGTCTTCACACCGTGCACAGCTATCTCACAACATTTCCCCCTTCTGTGTAAGTAGAAAGGAAAGGCTTTAACTCTAACATAGTAAAACTGTACACAATAAGAACAATTATCAGGTAAGAATTATATTCACAATGTCTAGTCCATTAATATTGACAAATTCAAAGAAAATACTCCATTATCTATCCTGTCTTGGTGAGTTCAGAGTTTTGTACCTGATTTATGTTGTATCCTAACTTGTATTACCAACCAAAAACTATCTTTTTAGAGTTCAAAACATTTTTAAAATAAACAATTTAAGTTTTATGCCTCTCAACCTTATATACTTTATAACTCTTTTGTGAGTTTCTTTTTTGACTTTGGTAAGAAGGAAAAAAACTGTAACTATAACTGGGTAGTCTTTAACCCCATCAGACTGGAAGTGCAGAGCAAGGAACTTCCAAAACTAAGAAGTGACACAGACATCTGGCCAAGTGAACAATCACCCCAAATGCCTCTGCAATGTTGTTGGAGCATCCATCTTCAGCCTACAGGTAGAGAATACGGACAAACTTTTCTGTGAAACAGGAATTTTGAATGACAGTCCTACCTTGTCTTGGCAAAATTCAACAGTCACTCTCTTTTGTGTCCTGCTTGTCCAGTTTGGACAACCTAATGTTAGCAGTCGAGGCAAGGGCACTTTCCTGCCCAAATGGCCAGATTTACCACATTGAAAACAAACTCCAGCCTTTAATCCCAGCACTCGGGAGGCAGAGGCAGGCGGATCCCTGTGAGTTCGAGACCAGCCTGGTCTACAGAGCTAGGTCCAGGACAGGCTCCAAAGCCACAGAGAAACCCTGTCTCGAAAAACCAAAAAAAAAAAAAAGAAAAAAAAAATGAAAACGAACTCCATATGGAGGTTCTTTGATGCCTATCATCCTTTTTCAAAGTAAATTGGTGCTGTCAGGAGTAGACATGCCTCATGTCATAAAAAGCCTTATATTAGTAAAATATCTTAAAGGCCATATTTTGTAGGTACCAGATATACATATGGTATAATACTTACATGTAGACAAAACATTCATACACATAAGGTACCAGATATACATGTGGTATAATACTTACATGTAGACAAAACATTCATACACATAAAGTAAAAAAATAAGCCGGGCGGTGGTGGCACATGACTTTAATCCCAGCCCTCAGGAGGCTCCAAAGCTACAGAGAAACCTTGTCTTGAAAAACAAAATAATAAAAAAAGGGCAAAAAGTAAGTCTAAAAATTAAAATTAACCAGGTAGTGGGTACACACACCTTAATCCCAGCAGGGGGCAGAGGCAGGAGGATCTCTGTGAGTTCAAGGCCAGCCTGGTCTACAGAGCTAGTTCCAGGACAGACCCCAAAGCTACAGAAAAACACTGCCTAAAAAAACAAAATAATAATAATAATGATAATAAAAGTTTATAAAAGACATTAAGCAGGAAGATCTCTGAGTTGGAGGCAAGTTAAAGGATAGCTAAGGCTACATAGTTAAACCCTGTTTCAGGGAGAGAGAGAGAGAAAGAGAGAGAGAGGGAGAGGGAGAGGGAGAGGGAGGGAGGGAGAGAGAGAGAGAGAGAGAGAGAGAGAGAGAGAGAGAGAGAGAGAGTCAGACAGACAGATCTTCAACAAATATTTTACAAATCAGAATATTGTAAGAGTACACTGCAGGCTGGGCAGTGGTGGCTCATACTTTTAATCTCAGCACTCGGGAGGCAGAGGCAGGTGGATCTCTGTGAGTCCGAGGCCAGCCTGGTCTACAGAGTGGGTTCCAGATTCAAGTTCCAAAGCTATATAGAGAAACCCTGTCTCAAAAAATCAAAATAAAATAAAATAAAAAATAGTGCACCACAGAGATACTTTCTGAGTCATTGCTTCATTTTATTGTTTATTTATTATTTAGTTATTTGAGATAGGGTTTCTCTGTGTAGCCTTGTTCTGTTGACCAGGCTGGCCTAGATCTGCTTGCTTCTGTAGTACTGGGATTAAAGGCATGTTGCACCTCCAACCTGCTTGTTTCATTAAAGATGTGAATGACAAATGTCTTGATGAATTGTGCAGATTAAGTAAAGTACTCTTGTGGAATGGTAAATTGGCCATTGGTCATTGGTACGACAAATAAGCATTAATTTCTATACCCCAGTGACGTTTTCAAGCCCCACCCCCCACCCCCCATTTCTTATGTCAAAATGCTAGAGTTGACTTAGTACTCCTCAAATTGAAGGGTCGAGAGCCAGGGAGGAAAATGTCCTGGGTGATCTCGCCTGGGCTCTGCTGGTTTCCAAACAAGTCTTCCCGCCCCTGGTCCCTAGGAACCGGTGGCCAGAGGGTTTGCTGAGTGTTAGCCAATTGGCTAACTATTTTACCCCTACTAGCTAACCTTAAATCTTAATCCTCCTTCATCTCTGATGTGGCTTCAGGGAACTCAGTTTTCTCTGGGCTCCTCTTGATCCCTTGGCCTTTCTCAGCCTGCCTGAGAAGTAGAGTCTGTTTCTTCATTCCTTTTTGCTATTCATATTGCTAAAGACAAATTCCTTTTCCTATTTTGTGGGCTTTGATAGCAAAGATGCGAGACAGCAGAAAGAAGTAACAAGGGAAGTGACAAATTAAGCAAAGCTCAAGTCATTGTTTTTAAGTCCCTTGAGGAACCCAGTAGATGAAGGGAGTGGGTACAATGATCATTCCTGGTTTTCCAGGAGAGTCCTTCCTCCCAGGAAGCTAGAACAATAGTTAACCTGTTTCTCTATAGAACACCTTTGCATTTTTGAGATGGGTGGTACCCAGGTCACCTGGCACAATCCCTTTTTGAGAAATTCCTCTTCCTCAGGAACAATTCAACTCTATAGGTACCTAAATAATTTAGTACTCCCTGTCTTCCTCCTCTCTTTCTCTCTTGTTGTTGTTGTTGTTATTGTTTTTGTTTTTTTCTTCTCTGAGACAGGGTTTTACTATGTAGACCAGGCTGGCCTCCAACTCTGAGATCCACCTCTGCAGTCTGAGTGCTGGGTCGTGTGTGTGCCACCACGGCCCCTCTCCTCTGAGTCTCATCTTCAGTGTGTGCCACCACGGCCCCTCCCCTCTGAGTCTCATCTTTGTCACGTCCTTTCTACGTGTCCTTCAAAAAATTATAATTTTAGCATAAGTTAGGTATGTGTTACAGTTTTAAAACTTATATAAGAACTCCCCAAGGCAGGCAATATCTCCCTTCATTTTATAGATTAAAAACACAGCCTTCATGTAGGAAAATAGGACTTAGCAGAGTCTTAATTTAAACCTTTATAAAATGAATCAGAATTATGTAGCATCATCAGATTATTGTGGATGTTAATTTTTTAAGGCATGCTCAACAGGGAGGGGTGATAAGTTATGTTTATTTTATCTAGCACTGTATTCTCATTGTTTGGCTCATGAATATGTGTTGAAAGGATACTTAGACGTAGTGTATTTAACATAATATCTAGCCTATAAAGTTCCTAAGAGCTAGGCCTGATGTGTCCTACAAGTAAACCCAACCGGTGTTCAGGAGGTGGAGCCAGGAAGATCAAGTCAAGGTCATTCTTGTCTACGTAGCAAATCAAGGTTGGTCTAGGCTCAACACCAAAATTTATTTATTTATTTTTTGATACAGGGTTTCTCAGTAACTATGGAGCTTGCTCTTGTACACCAGCCTGGCCTCAAACTCACAGACATTTGCCTGCCTCTACCTCTTGAGTGCTGGGATTAAAGGTGTGCGCCACCACTTCCCAGCCACAATTTAATTTTTGTTCTTGTTGTTGTTTATCTAAGATAGGGTTTTTTCTATAGCTTTGGAGCCTGTCCTGGAACTAGCTCTTGTAGACCAGCCTAGCCTCAAACTCACAGACATTTGCCTGTCTCTACCTCCCAAGTGCTGGGATTAAAGGTATGTGCCACCACTACCCAACTTAATATTTTAAAAATTTAAAAAGTGGGGGCTGGAGAGATGGCTCAGAGGTTAAGAGCATTCCAGAGGTCCTGAGTTCAATTCCTGGCAACCACATGGTGGCTCACAACCATCTGTACTGAGATCTGGCACCCTCCTCTGGCGTGCGGGCAGAATGTTGTATACATAATAAATAAATCTTTTAAAGAAATTTAAAAAGTGCTTTCCAATGTCGCAGTCATTAATTAATCATGATCAATCTTGATGCCTTACCTGATCACCCAATTAATCACCAAATACATCACAAATCTAGATCCTTTCTGTTATTCCACTACTGCCCAATCACAATCACTGCTCAGTTCAAGAAGGTGAAGAGAGATGGCTCAGGGGTGAAGAATCCTTACTGTCCATGCAGAGGCCTCAGGTTTGGTTCCCAGAACCCACAAAGTGGCTCAAAGCCACCTGTAAATCCAGCTTCAAGGGGTCAAATACCCTTTTCTGGCCTCCACAGGTACCAGGCACACAGATAGTGCATAGACACACATGCAGACAAAACACTCACAAACATAAACAATAATTAAATTAACAAGGTAAGCTGGGTTTTCCATGTACATCTGCCTGAATACATCCCTTGTCTAGCTTCTATTTCTTCAATCTATTCTCAATTTTATCTTCAGAATGACTTGGTATTTCTAGATTTAGAATTTTGTTGTTTTGTTTTTGAGACTGGGTTTCAGTAGCCCAGGACTCACCTCCTATTCATTCTGTAGCTAAGGATGACTCTGAACTCCTTATCCTCCTGCCTTTACCTCCTGAGTGCTGGGATCATTGAGTACATTATAACACCTAACATACATAGTTGATATTGGTGTAATTCTTTAATGGTTCTGATATTCTTTGTAAAGTCAGTATTTATTGAGAATATTATGCTAGACACTCTTCTGATTGCTTTATATACATTAAGTCATCTACTTTTTTTTGACACAGAATCTTACTCTGTGACCAGGCTGGCCTGGAGTTCACTCTACAGCACAGGTTGGTCTTCTGCTGACGGAGCCATTCAAGGACTGAGATTTCAGGTCTGAGCTACCACTCAGCTTTAACTCAGCTGAGCTTTAGGAAAAGCTAAGGCCAGAGGAAGATTTCAAGGCCAGGGAGGCTGACTGACTTGTGTAGAAGTCATACATCAGCGTGAAGATATGGATGTAGGAGTCTGAAGCAGCCCACTTGCTCCTTGCCTTCCCAGACCGCGCCTCTGCACAGCCTCCTGGGTGATTACTGCACAGCATCTAGGCGGTTACTCTTCTACACTTCCTCACCTCCTCTTACAACTCCCTCTCAAGACATTACTAATTAGTAATGTCTCAAGACATTACTAATTAGCTCTTCATATACACGGTAGGAAGTGGTTATTATGAGTAGATGCTCAGTAGATGTTGAGTGAATGAATGAGGATTCACAGTAAGAGTCAAGAAATGGGGGCTAGAGAGATGGCTCAGAGGTTAACAGCACAGGTTCCTGTACCAGAGGACCTGAGTTCAATTCCCAGCCACATGGTGGCTCACAACCATCTATAATGAGATCTGGTGCCCTCTTCTGGAGTGCAAGCATACATGCAGGCAGAACACTGTACACAGTAAATAAATCTTAGAAAACAAACAAACAAACAAACAAACAAAAGATTGCAAGGCCAGCCTGGTCTACAGAGCTAGTTCCAGGACAGCGAGGGCTACACAGAGAAACCCTGTCTTGAAAAATAAAACAAAAACAAAAACAAAAACAAAAAAAGCTGGGTGGTGGTGGCACGCACCTTTAATCCCAGCACTCGGGAGACAGAGGCAAGTGGATCTCTGTGAAAGAAATGGGGTTTAGCAGCTGGAGAGATGGCTCAGTGGTTAAGAGCCCTTGCTCTGCTCTCCCAGAGGACCCTGGCAGGACCAGGCATGAACTCAGTGCACACAACTCAATGCACACACATTCAGACAAGCAGAATACTCATATACATAAAATAAAATAAATAAACCCAAGAAAAAGAGAATGAAAGAAGTGGAGCTCGGAGGCCGAGGCAGGCAGATCTGCATGAGTCTAAGACCAGCCTGGTCTGCAGAGTGAGTTCAGTCTCCAGAATCAACACAATAGGAGGTGAGACCTGACTCCCCAAAGTTGTCTTCTGACCTTCACAGGTATACCATGGCTCCCGTGGGGGAGTATACACACGCACAGACACACACACGCTCACAATGTATTAGAGGCTGGAGACATGGCTCAGTGGTTAAGAACATTTACTGCTCTTACGGGGGACCACTGGGTGGCTCCTAACTTCCTGTAATCCAGCTCCAGGCAATCTGATTCCCTCTTTTGGCCTCTGCAGGCACCAACACACATGTGGCATACTACAGATATATAATCAAATAAAAAGAAATCTTTAAAAAGCAGTTCTATTTGGAGAAACAGAGTTAAGCAGCCAGAACATGGTCATTTCTCAGTAACAACTTTACTTCCTATTTGGACACCAGGGAGCGCCATTACTAACGCATTCCAGACAAGGATTGCTAAACCTTTCTAAGCATATCTAGAACGATTCTCTGTGTGTGTGTGTGTGTGTGTGTGTGTTGCTGTGAGTGGAACCTTTTTTTTTTTGTCTGCTTTCGAATCTGTAGCTCCACCACTCCCTATTACTCCTACCTAGTCACTCAGTTATATTACATACTTGTTCATTTTTGCAACTTGAGTTTGAGATCTGGCTCGGAACAGAGTAGAATCTAGGTCAGGGGTTTGCCTTTTGTTCTGGCCAATTTTCCAGCACACTGCTGTCACTCAATAAATATTTGAGTGATCAAATGAACTAACATTTACCAGCAAGCTTTATTAAGTATTTATGATGTGCAGGGTGCACAGGGACAATGACCTCTGGGACTCACAGTCACAACTGTAGTGGGAGGGGCACATATGTTTATGGTCTGAAGTGTGATTCAGGTAGCAGTTTCTTTTTTCTTTCCTTTCCTTTTATTTTATTTTGTGACAAGGTTTCTCTGTGTAGGCCTGGCTGGCCTTGAATCCACAAATCTGCTTGCATCTGCCTCCTGGATGCTGGGACTGAAGGTGTGTGCCATCTCTGCCTGACTGGTAGCGGTTTCTTTTAAAAGATTTTTTTACATTTACTTGTGGTGTGTGTGGAGGTTAAAGGACAGCTTGTGGGGATCAGTTCTCCTAGGATGTGGGTTGTATGACTGGAATTCAGGTCACCTTGGTCCTCTTGTTGGCTTTAGGTTGGCTTTTTTTTTTCTTTTTTGGGTTTTTTTAGACAAGAGTCCTGGAACTCATTTTTAGACCAGGCCTTGGATCCTCCTGCCTCTGCTCCCCTAAGTGTTGGGATTAAAGGCGTGAACCACCACCACTGGACTAGGTTGGCCTATCTAAGGAGCCATTCAACATGTAGCTAGACTAAGAAGAGGTTAACTTTATTGGTGGGGTGGGTGTGGGGGAAATAGGGTGAGGAGGGTTTCTGGTAGAAGAAACAACAGACGCAAGGGCTCTGAAGCCTGTTTGATGTGTTTGGAAACTTCCTGAAGGCCCATGGGTTGTAGAGCAGTTATTCAGCTTGTCTGAGGTTCTGCGTTTAACCCACTACACTGCAAAAGCGCGCGCGCGCGCGCGCGCACACACACACACACACACACACACACACACACACACAAAGAAAAAGACTAGTGTGGTGGGAGCTTTGAAAAGTGGGGAGAGTGGTAGCAGATGACGTCGGACGTGTATTTTTATATCAACAGCCTAACCCTTAAGCCAGGCAGCTGTTGGGCAAATCCGTGTTCTGGTCTTCAAAGGGCTTGCTTAGAACAGAAGCTGGTTTATCACTGTCAGAAGAGGGACTGAGTCTAATCCAGTCTCCTGCCTCCTGTGCCAAGGACGGAGGTAAGGCACGAGGTTTCAGTAAAGTTCTGCTGACGGTAAGCTTGAGAAGAGAACAGGAAGTATAGGCTTTGTTGAATGAGGAAGCCCGGGCGGGGTTCTCTGTTTTGGGGGCACGCATTCTCAAGTCGCTGCCACCTCCTCTAACAGAATCAGAGATGGGAGAGAGAGTGAGGAACTAGCCACAGGCTTTAACTGATAAACCTCAAGAGGGTGGGGGCTTGAGGAACGGGTAGGAAAACAGGAAAACGTGTTGCAAGAGCCACGCAAGGGCATCTGACATAGATCAGTGTGTTAGGAAGGTAGATGGACTTTTTAGGCTACATGCCGGTGAAATATTACCTACGTGGGATGGACATTTCATTGTGCTTTTCGGAACAATTTCTTCTGTAAACACTTGTAGCTCCAATGCGCTTGGCTAGGGGCTCCTCTTCTCTAGTAAGGGTCATGGCCACCTAGGAACTAGTCCTGCCTGCAGTACTTAGATGTGGCCACCAGGGACCGCTGCGTACGGGAGACAGGACGCGCGGGTTCCAGAGCCGCAGAAAGGCGGAAGCCGATTGGTTACGAGGCGCGTCGAAAGGGAGGAGCCCGGGAGTCGGGAGTTGGGGGCTGGGAGCGCGCCCCTGGGCCGAGCCCGGCGGGACTGTGGTCCCCTCAGGCGGCTCCCGGTCGGTTATCGGGGTGCCAGGTTTCTCTGCAACCTGGCTGTACAGTGGAGCCCGGGGAGCAGCGCCGCGGCCCACGGATCCGGGCAGGGCAGTCGCTGTCACCTCCGTCGCAGGCCTGAGTTACCTGAGCAACTGCGTGTCAGGGGCTCGCCCGCGGCTAGAGCGGGAGGCAGAGGCCGACGCCCCATCCTTGGCGCGGGGCCGCGGTCCTGACGACCAGCAACGCAGGCCCGGTCCCCACGAGACCCTGCCGATTGCTGTGGGCTCCGGCCTGCCGTCTCCAACAGGTTATTCCGGGATAAGCCGGCTCTGGGGCGGGCCCGGGCTTCGCTGGGGGCCGGGCGGCGCGGGGCGGGCCGGCGGTAGAGCACGCCTCCGCCCACCTCGGGCCCGCCCCGCGCCGCCCTCCCGCCCTCCCGCCCTCCCGAGAGCCGCTGTCCCGGGCCTGGCCCGTGCGCGTCCGCCTGGTGCACCGGGGCACCGGCAGCCGCAGAGGTACGGGACCGGGCAGAGCTGTTGACCTCGGATCCCGGAGCCATCTGTGTCCGCTGGGGCCTGCAGGTCGCACGCTGAAGCCCTAGCTGCTGCCGCTCACCGCTGGCCCGCGGGGCGAGGTCAGGTGCCCCCCTTCTCTCTCTCCTCCCTTCTCTCCCTCCCCCACCTCGGTGCGGGCGGGAGATCCTGCCCGCCTCCTCCCGCAGGGGTGCAGCAGGCTGCGGAGCTGACAGCGGCCCCACAGCCACCCTGCCCAAACTCTCCGGAAGCAGCTAGAGCTCAGGCCGCCGGACCCCGGCAGGACCCACTGTTGGACCGGAGGCTCTGGTCCTTCTGCGCCCAAACTTGGAGCGCTTGACCTTCGGTTGTCGGAGGAGGCAAGCCCGCAGGTGGCTGTGCAGCTGCGGTGCCGCGAGGCATCTTGCCTGGGAATTGTCGGCTGCATTCCCTGACTCTGGGATTTGCTTCTGGGATCCAAAGGTGTCTACATCAGGCGCATGTTGACTGAGACCTACAGTCATGGATGTGTGCGCCCGTCTTGCCCTGTGGCTTCTTTGGGGTCTCCTCCTGCATCAGGGTCAGAGCCTCAGCCATAGTCACAGCGAGAAGAATACAGGAGCCGGCACCGGGACGACTTCAGAGGAGTCCGCTGAAGCAGGTAAGGCCTTGCTGCTGCGGGCTGGACTGGGCTGGAAGCTTGACTGACTCAACACTGAGTGGCCCGAAGTGGCAAATTGGAATCTCCGCACACGTGAGGTTGGTGGGGGATGCACACATAGCACCGTGTACTCTCGGTCGTCCAAGAAGTTCTGTCTAGAAGTCATGCCTAATGTTACTATTTCCCCGACGACTTTCCTTAGCCCTCCTCGGGATGTTTTGGTGGTAGTGAGAAGCCTTTGGGACACCTAGACTTTTCAGATCAGCAAGGTGTCTTGTCCGGAAGAGTAGTCTTCCCAAGTGTTAAAATTGCTTTTAGCCAGTTTTATCACTAGAGGGTGCGGGCGGTGGTGGTGGGCTGGCCACACGGGATGGGCCAGGAAGATCAGGGCTGGGCTGGCTCTGTTTCCTTATAGCCAGGTGTTCCGATATGTTCTAACCGTCGAGAGAATCCTAGCCCTTGTTTCCCATAGATACTCGCTGTCTTTTGGGTTTGCCTATGTGGAATATCAAAGCAAGTCCCAAGGTGGAATCCTCCTTACTTACCACAAAGGAGTTAAATGGCCCTTTCTTGACTTCTCCATAATAAAATATCCTGGACCATTTGTTGGCTTAATCTGTTTCTTCTGAATGATGAGAGTAAGGATTCCATGGTATTATTTTTAATCTGTCCTTACGTTCCTTCTATACTTGTGGAGCCTTGTTCGGCAGCAGTAGCAGTGGTATATATTCTTGCAGTAGAAAGGAACTTTTGAAAAATATGTTTATTTTCTCACATAGCTTAGAAGTACGTTTGTTCCCGTTTTCTGTTTCTCACCCCTTGTCACTATGATCTGCCTAAACACTGGCCTGAAGGCTTGAGGGTAGAGGAATAGCTGGGGTGTTTGAAGATGGGGAAGCTCAGGGGAGGGGTGTCTCAGGGTAATTGCTGATACAAGTAGGAAAGTAGAAGTCCCGGTGGGCCAGGAGTTCCGTGGATTGCATTAGTGGTAGTTTTTTCTTACCCGGCCCTCTCTCAACTTTCTTCACTGGGTTGGGTATGATTTTAGGTGCTTCAAGGGCTGGTTTTCAGATGATGCCAGGACTGTCTACATGAGCATAGAATTTGGGCTGTTGCTGTTAGATTAGAGCAGTCTCCCAGGC
Source organism: Microtus pennsylvanicus (assembly GCF_037038515.1). Taxonomy (NCBI): domain Eukaryota; kingdom Metazoa; phylum Chordata; class Mammalia; order Rodentia; family Cricetidae; genus Microtus; species Microtus pennsylvanicus. Next base: position 43,387,235 of record NC_134583.1, read on the forward strand.
CTCTGAAGCTTCGCTTAACTATTGTTTCTCACCGGACTATGCCGGGAAGGGTTGGTTGAACTGTGAAGTAGCCCTGAGCAGCATCTCTGCTCTCCTTATTTCTAATTGGTAATTTATCCTTCTGTTTTCACTTCAGACTATGCATGTTTGACCTAAAATGAATCTTTTTGAAAGGTGTTCTGTACTTTGGATCTGAACTAAAAGGATGCAGCTTTGAGTTTCAGGCAATCACTAGCCTTTAGAAAATTGACTTTTGATGGAGTGTGTGTTTTGCCTGAGGTCGAGAAGCGTCCTAGCATTCCCCAGGAATATATCATGGCTTGTGTTTATGGAGACATTCCTCATACATCTTATTTTAGAGGACTGGCTATTCCGATTAAGCCATAAAGGCCTCTCTCTTCATCTTTATTTCCTCTTAGTTCACTGGGATGTAGGTTTTTGTGGGAATGTAAGTGTCTACCAATATTGCTTTGTTAGTTTGTCTCCTTGGCTCACTATGGAACTTTGTCTCAGGCAGGGACTTACTTTTTTCAAAGAAGTGGCTCATAGTCTGGGCTCTGTGAAAGGGTTTGGGGAGAAATTGTCTATATAGCAGGGACTCTTGTGGCCTTTCCAACTCCTCTGTATCCACAGAACACAGGAATTTTACTTGTTAAAGCTACCCCCCACCCCTGCTTCTCCTTTTGAGATAGGGTCTTCAGTAGCCTAGATGTAACTGAAGCTGGTCTTGAACTCTTGACCTTCCTGCCTCCACAATTTTTTTTTTTTTGCTAAGTTACAGTCATCTCCCTTTATTAGCCGAGACTGAATACATAACAGCAATGTGTCCAGATTCACTAATCCTCACACGAGGGCCAAGAAACCTGGAAGCTATGCCATTTCACAGAATATTTTAATGTTAAAAATTCAAAGGAATAACATTCTTACAAAAAAATTTAAGAAGTTGACATATTTTTGTGAAAGTCTGAACCATCTGAAACGCACCTTGTTTGGGAGAGCAAGTTTATTTTGTATTTTATTATAATGAGCCAGTTTTCTAAGCTTTGTCTACTAAAAAATTAATCTGCCTCCACAATTTAAATGCTGGACTACAGGGCATCAGACACTGTATCTGGCTAGCTACCACTTTTCTCCACCACATTCAGTGTAACTGGTAAATTTCTGTGCTCTGTACAGCTTATATTTTAACAGTTACATGACTTATTCTGCAAAACCTCACAATAGCTGTATTAAAATTCAGGGAAGGGTAATAATCCTCATTGGCCCAGCGAGTAAAGGCTTTGGCTGTGCATTCTGGTGACCTAAACTCCATCCCTGGAACCCAGGTGAAGGTGCAAGGAAATAACTGTTGTCCTCTGAATTCTGAATGTGCATCATGGTAAGTGTGCCCACAAATGCACGTCATTCATGTATGTACCCCCAAATTAAGAGACAGAAAGGGGGCGCTGGGTTCTTTGCTCGGTATTTGAAGCAGGTACTCTGATGCTTATGTCCTGGACTTCTTCCATTTTCTCAGGTCCTATCCTGTTAAAGGAGTGCTAGGTGGGGCCTAGAGAATGTTGCTTTCCTCCTGGCAATTAGGCAGGTCCTGGTGACTCTGTATCTGAGTCTGAGAAAAGGGATGCTTTTTTTTTCTCTTTTGGAGAGTGTGTTGATGAAAGAATTCCACACCCTCCCCCCCCATTTTGGATGTATGTGTAACCCATTTCCTTTTGGTTAGTCATAAAATTTGATTCTAAGGATTTTATTAAAATCTTTATAGTGGTCAGGTATGATGCTCAGGAGGCAGAGGTAGAGGAAGCTGAATTTCTGTGAGTTCTAGGCTAGCCTGGTCTACACAGTGATAGGAATACATAGAGAAGACTGCCTCAGAAAAAAAAAAGAAAAGAAATACTTAATGACTTGCAACATGGTGTGATGGTGAAGGTAGAGATGGGGTCGCAATGATAGCTTCTACACCAAACACTGTTAAAACCCAGCTGGGCAGTGGGGGCACATGCCTTTAAATCCCAGCATCTCTATGAGTTCGAGGCCAGCTGGTCTATAGAGTTCCAGGACAGGCAGGGCTGTTACACCCAGGAGTCCTGTCTCGAAAAACCAAACCAGAGCAACCCTGACTGGGGATGAAAGGTGAACTAGCTGTTAAGAATACTTGTTGCTCCTGCAGAGAATCTGGGTTTCGTTTTCAGTGCTCACATGGTCGCTCACAACCATCCTTAACTCCTGTTCTAGGCTCTGCTAACTTCTTATGACCTTTGAGGGCACCCAGCATGCAGATGGTGCACATAAATATGTGCAGGCAAAACACTTAAACACATAAAATAAAAATAAACATATCTAAAAAAAACCTCACCATGGAGGCTGAGGTTATGGGTAGCCCAGTTGATAGAGTGCTTGTTTTGTATACATGATATCCTGGGTTTGATCCTCACTCAACACCAAAACCAAACCAACCCACCCACCAACCAGACCAACAAAATCTCTGAATGCTGAGCTTGCAGCGCTCTCATTGGACAATGGAGAGAACATTCCTTTCACTTTTTACTTTTTAAAAACACCTGAACAGGGCTGGAGAGATGGTTCAGAGATTAAGAGCATTGCCTGTTCTTCCAGAGGTCCTGAGTTCAATTCCCAGCAACCACATGGTGGCTCACAACCATCTGTAATGGGGTCTGGTGCCTTCTGGCCTGCAGGCATACACACAGAATATTGTATACACAATAAATAAATAAATATTAAAAAAAACCCACCTGAACACCTAGCTGTATTAGGTAATTTTCTCCCAAGATCTGTATAGACAGATCTATACTGTATAGACAGATCTATATGCTGTGTTATTCTAGGGCCTACATTTTTGAAGCTGACTCAGAATGAAGGCTGGGAATCTCTAGACTCTAGGGTCCTTGCTTTCAGAAACTCAGATGTTTTTCTATAGAATGTCTTTTGTGTGAGAGACCTCAGGTCGAGTCTGGAGTTGTGGCTGCCGTGATAGATGGTTTTGAGGGTCTCTAATCAGAAACTGGTTTAGCTGGAATAAGGTCCTGGAGGATAGGCATCTATGCAGAGTGCAGGCTGTCTTCTCAATCAGCCTCTTTGGAGTGGCAGGTCAGCCCAGCCAGCCCACCCAATTAGTTGCTGCTGCCTCCAAGGCTATAAATGGCCTGGCCATCTTGGTAGCTAAGCTAATTTTAGCTGAGGGTGGCTCCTGGAACTGGGCTGGAGCCAAGAGCAGGTGGGTGGGGCTTGGTTGAAGCTAATACCCTGGGCTGGCAAGAGGGACAAGCTATCCTGGGGAGCTTGGACGTATTGACTTCCAGGCCTCAGCTTTGACAATCACCTTTAGCTAGGTTAATTGATTCAGCAAACATTGAACAGTGCCAGCTCATACGGTATTTATTCAACAAGTGATTGAGTGACCTCTCTGGGTCAGTTACTGTGTATACTTCCTGTGGGGATTTAAGGATGAAGGAAAGAGTTGTCTTCTTTCTTCATGGAAGTTATACTCTGTTGGGGAGACAGTTCATAAGCACACAAATACTGTCTTGTGAAAAGTGGATCAGAGGAAAATGCAAATACGGTGCTCAGGGGAATGAGAAGGGACTAGAGACATAGTTAAAGCTTGAACCTGGTGTCTAGCAATTATTACAATCTCCATGCAGCTCTGGCTAGCCTAGAACTTGTCATGTAGACCTGGCTACTCTTGAACTTTAAGAGATCCACCTGTCTCAACTTCCCAAGTGCTAAGATTAAATGCATTTGCCACCACTCCTGGCTCATTATGAATTTAATTTATTTCATTTAATTGTTATAGCCAGCTTCTGTGATAGATGTTATCCTTGTTTTATAGGGCAGTAAATTAAATAAGAGAGGTTAAATAACTTTCCCAATGTTACACTGACAGTGAAGAGAACCAGGGTTTAAATTCAGGATTCTGGCTCATTTCCTTAGCACTACCTTAGCTAGTAAGTTATCTTGCAAAAGTCACAGTAGAGGTGGTGTGTGTTTGTGTGTGTGTGTACGAATATACATTCATACAGAAAGCTGTGGGAAGTCCAGGGACCAAGTGACTAAACTTGCCTGGGAGAACTGGGGGAGGCTTTAGAGTTTTCCCCATAGTTTTTTTTCTCAGATCTTGGGGAGATAAAAAGTGGTTGCTTGATTTAAGAGTTAAGAGATGGAAACAAGCTCAACCTACTTGTTTTTATGTGTGAGGAAATGATTCCCAGAGAGGCATTAGCTGTAAGTCTCATAGTAGGCTATTGGTTGAGAACCTAGACCAGGACGTTTGAGCCAAAGATCCAGACTTAGCTATTCAGTGTGTAAGTCAGAATAATGACAGTTTGTACTGTAGATGGAGCTACCCAATGAGCCTGAGCCTAATTTTTTTTTTTTTGGAAGTTATCTTGCAAAAGTCACAGTAGAGGTGGTGTGTGTTTGTGTGTGTGTGTACGAATATACATTCATACAGAAAGCTGTGGGAAGTCCAGGGACCAAGTGACTAAACTTGCCTGGGAGAACTGGGGGAGGCTTTAGAGTTTTGAGGAAGAGTTTCATGTAACCCAGGCTGGCCTGGAGTTTACTGTGTAACTTGAGGATAACTTTGAGCTGATTTCCAGCCACTATATCTCTCCCAAGTATTTTTACCACCATGCCTGGATTTATTTAGGTAATATTAAGAACAACATAATGCACAGACTTCATCAAATTCTAATAGTATAGACTGTGTAGGCAAAGGGAGAAAGATCTGTATAGGCTGTACTAGGCTAAGGTGACTGGAGAGCACTGAAGGAAAGAGGGTATTGTGGATATCTGGGTGACCAGTGTGAACATATGGAATCTCACTGTCAGGTGGTTGGGTAAACTAGACAGGTGCTTCTCTGCTGGCTGGCTGTCTCATGGGAGCACTGTAGATAGGAAGAATGCAGTCATGTGTGACCATTGCTATCGTCATAATTACCATAACTTTAACGTAATGATAAATGTAAATACTTTTTAAAGATATCTATAATAATGTAATATTATGTGAGAATATCTATGATTTTGGTTGGTGACAAAAACTATAGGTACTGTTAATATTGTAGTTGACTGCATATATATTGCACATACACATATATTTGAAAGAAATACTAACTTGCAGTAAGAGAATATTGAAAATGATGATGTAGGCTGGGTAGGAAGATGCAAGCCTATAATTCCTGGCATTTAGGAGACAGAGGCAGCTTTCAGAGCTTGGGAGACAGAACAGGAAGAGAAGTAGAAGTTTAATGACCATCCTAAGTTACATAGAGAATTGAAGGTTAGCTTTGGGCTACATGAGACTCTGTGTCCAAACAAAACCAAACAGAACAAAGCAAAATAGAAATTTCGTTCCCAGACATGGTGGATCATGTTGGTAATCCCAGAACTTTGGAGGCTGAGACAAGAGGATTGCTATGAGTTTAAGGCCAGCCCAGGCTATGGACTGCTACCCCTATCTCCAGAACCCTGAAACAAATAACAAATTTCTGCTGTTTGTCCCAGGAATGAGGCCTCATTGAAGGGAGTGGTTTTCTAGGTCTTCACAGAACTTGGACTAAGTTCTCTATGGGGCCTTTGAGTCACATTGCAGTCACAGAGGACATTCTGGTGCGTAACTATCTGTGGGAAATGATTCTCAGGAAACCCAGCAGCTCTGTCTGTCAGGCTCTTGAGGAGGAAAAAGATATCTTATATGGGTTTTTTTTTAACTGTTTATAAAAAATGGTGAAATACTAAGATAACAAAATATAAAATGTCCGAATGAACATAAGAAATAAACTACTACAGAGTTTTCTTTATTAAACCAAGAATACTTTGTATACCTTTCTGATATAAATGTAGTACTTTGTATGTCTGTTTTCTTCTCTGGGATCTTTGTGAAGGAAGATAGGAGTGGTTGTAATTTTTTTTTTTTCTAGACAGGGTTTCTCTGTGGCTTTGGAGCCTGTCCTGTAACTATCTCTTGTAGACCAGGATGGCTTTGAACTCACAGAGATCCACCTGTCTCTGCCTCCTGAGTACTGGGATTAAAGGCGTGGCCACCACCGCCTGGTAGTAATTTGTTTTCATTGTGTCGAGGCTACCCATTGTTGAAGTTTGTTGGAAAGACTGGTAATCAGGGACTGTTTGAATGAGATCTTATTATTTTTCCTCCTTGCAAATGTCTCATGTTTGGGCATGGCCTCAGCCTTTGGAGGTAATATCCAAGTTCAGATCCCTCTTTAATCTTTTTTTTTCCCTTACAAGACAGGGTTTCTCTGTGTATTTCTGGCTGTTCTGGGACTAACTCTGTAGATCAGGGCTGGCCTTGAACTCACAGAGATCCACCTGCCTCTGCCTCCTGAGTACTGGAATTAAAGACTTGCACCACCATGTTATAGATATTTGCATTGGTATGGATCTTGGTTTATTGATACAAACTTAAGGTCAATTTTGTTATATGTATGTATATTTCTGCTCTTGATTAAGGTATTATGAATGTATAATTAAGAATTATAGGTTAATAGATAGTCATTTATAATAGTCAAGCTTGTAGTCATGTTAGTTAGGTCTTCTAGATATATAGAGATATATTTCAGTTAGGTATTCTTCAAATCTTTCAGACACCTTCAGAATATGGCATTTAAATGTTTTTAGAACTTAGGACTTTTCATGACAATGAGACCCATCTGCTCCTGGCAGCACCAGTTACTTCAAGAGGAAGATGGGCATCGAAGAGGCTCCTTATGGAGTTTGCAAGCCATTTGGGCAAGAAACTGCTCTTGCCTGGACTGCTTAACCTGACATGCAGTACCCACAGAGAGATGACTGCTGAACTTGTCTAAAGGTGAGATGATCCTTCAGGGTTCCTGCTTCCTGAAAGAGTCTGCCAAATATTCTGCAGGACAAGAAAAATGTAATGGACAAGCTGCCAATATAGGTGAAACTGTCTTTGAAGTTTCCTGCTTCATGGAAAAGTCTGCTGGATACTATGGACCTGTAGGATGAAGATGGATGCCCCAATGGTACAGAAGAACTTTGGGTGACTGTCCAGGCACCGAGATGTCTCTTTCTGTCAGTTCTAGAGTTTTGGAAGTTGCTTATAATTAATATACTTCCTGTTTACTTAAGTAGTATTTTATCCTTCTGGAGTCTTTGATGGAGTTGAAGAATAGACAGAAATAAGATAGTTTTTCTTAGTTATAATAAGAGATAAAGTAGATATAAATATTGTAACTCTAATTCTCGCTTGATAGCTGTTTTGTTATATGTAAATTTACCATGTTAAAGTTAAAACCTTTCTTTTTATTTAAACAGAGAAGGGGAGGTGATGTGGAATTCCCTTCTGTATGCTGTGATTACCATTGGTGAATAAAGAAACTGGGTTGGCCTGTTGATAGGGCAGAACTTAGGTAGGTGGGGAAAACTAAACTGAATGCTGGGAGAAAGGAGGCGGAGTTAGAGAGAAGCCATGTAGCCCTGCCAGAGACAGACGCTGGAACTTTAGCTGGTAAACCACAGCCACGTGGTGATACCCAGATTAATATAAATGGGTTAAATTAATATGTAAGAGTTAGCCAATAAGAAGCTAGAGCTAATGGGCCAAGCACTGATTTAATTAATATGGTTTCTGTGTGATTATTTCGGTTCTGGGCAGCCAGGAACAAACAAGCGGCCTGTCTTCATACTACACCACCACCTGGCTCTCTTTAATCTTTTATTTATCCTCATTTTTACCATTTTCAAGAAGAATAAAATCTAGCTGGCAGTTTGCCTTCTAGATTTTATAACTAAAAAGGACAGTCTCAGAACAATAACTGGGAATCTGGATCCATGCTATTTTTAACCAAAACCGTTACTCATTGGTGAGCTCCAAAGGGAGCAAATAAATACCTGCTGATCTGGTCCTCAGAACTCTGTCTGCTATAGCCTTGCTCTCATTATACTGACCAAGATATTTGAATAGTACATACAGCCACCCATTTCCAAGCTGTTCTGGGGATTGGCTCAGTTGTTAGACCGCTTACCTAGCATGCATGAGGCCCTGGGTTTCAGTTTCCAGCACTGCATAAACTGGGCATGGTGGCACATATCTGTAATCCAAGAACTCAGGAAGTAGAGACAGGAGGATCAGAAATTCAAGGTCACCCTTGGCTATGTAAGGAGTTTGAAGCTAGTTTGGGATAAATGAGACAATTACAGTTCTTAGCACAAGGCTTGGTATATGGCATACCATACATATTATAAAGTTTGTGAATTTGAATTAGATTATGTTAAGTAGTTTGGATTCTACAGTAGTACACTAGGTATCTGAAAGTTGAAAAATATTTTCCTTCGGATGGGTTACTTAAAGAAATAAGCTTCATGCTGGGTAGTGGTAGCACACACGTTTAGTCCCAGTATTTGGAGGCAGAGGCAGGTGGATCTCTGAGTTCGAGGCCACCCTAGTCAAAAAGAAAAGAAAGAAAGTTACTCTGTCTTTTTGACCATTGGCATTAAGTACTGAGATTTAACATCCTAGTATGTCATTATGTCATAACTGGAAGGGGTTTTAGGTAGCATCTCTTATAAATGTCTTATTTTACACTTGAGAAGAACAAATTTGCCCAGTGTATTCCCAAGCCAGCGATAGTAGCTAATGTTCTTCAATTCTCACTCAATGTTGTTTCTACTCTGCTGGAGCCTCTCTCCTATAATGGATAGTTTGCACAGTGAAGTCTCCAGGACCCAAACAGAAGAGAAGTTCAACTTTTGCTTCTTAGGTCTTACCCAGCTGGAAAGCATTTATAGTAGGTTCATAAAAATAAGCCCAGCAGTTACACAGAGAAACCCTGTCTTGAAAAGCAAACAAACAGACAAACAGTCCATGCATTGGACTAACAGACTAATGTCTGTGCTCTGTATTACCCTGTTGGCAATATCTCTATAGACTTAACAGAATAGACTTGTGAAGGAGGTGGGCCTCATGCCATGTCTTCCCTTTGTTTGATTCAGTGGATTGTACTATGGATTTGAAACTTCTATAGACAGGAATGATGTATAACGTCTTAAGTCTTGTAGGGTTACTTGTGGCCACCTAAAAAGTCCCAAGGAGAAGCTTTGTAAGCACTGGAAATCTAAAAATTTCTTTCCTGTTTCAACAGCTTGCTAGGGCAGGTGAGGCGTCATTAGGGAAGACTCTGTCTTGGTTTTCAGAGTGGAGTAGCTTGTTTTGTGTGGGAGAATATGAAAGAATATGAAAGGAAAAACCTGAAATGAGCCAACAGCAGTATAACTTTGTTTTCTGCTGGGGAGCTTAGAAAGAGAAGGTGCAGGCCCTGCAGAGTCTCTGTTGCTTTCTCAAATCAGGGTTCCAGCTAGAAAGCTTCTGTACGCTTTCTCTCTGTTCTCTCCATTGCGTTCTTTGGAGCATTTCTATATTTCTTTGTTTTGCTCTAGCAAACATGTGACTTATTCTTATGATTTTTGTCATTATTATTTGTTTTCTTGAGACAGGGTCTCACTATGTAGCTCTTGTTGCCCTGGAACTCATTGTGTAGACCGGGCTGACCTCAAGCTCACAGAAACAGAGATCCGCCTGCCTGTGCCTGCCAGGTGCTGGGATTAAAGGTGTGTGCCACCACATCTGGCCAAATATGCTATTTATTGATTCTCTTTCATTTATGTATTTATTTTTGTCTTTTCTTTTTTTAATGGTTTCAGTCATGTGCCATGACAACAGATGTCTACATTCTTTTTTATATGTTTTTCTCCTGTTTCATTTTTTGTTGTTATTACAATAGAATAGTCTTAACTTGTTGATTGTTTAAATCCTCGTGCTTTCTCATGCTTATTGAGCCATCTCCGTAGTCCCTCATTTTTTTTATTGCTTTTATTGAGCTGTATATTTTTCTCCACTCCCCTTCCTTCATCTCTCCTCCCCTTTTACCCTCTCCCATGGTCCCCATGCTCCCAGTTTACTCAGGAGATCTTGTCTTTTTCTACTTCCCATGTAGATTAGATCCATGCATATCTCTCCTAGGGTCCTCTTTGTTTTTTTTTGTTGTTGTTGTTTTGTTTTTTGTTTGTTTTTTAAGACAGAGTTTTACTGTGTAGCTCTGGCTGACCTTGAACTCACAGAGATCTGCTTGCCTCTGCCTCTTGAGTGCTGGGATCAAAGGAGTATGCCACCACTGCCCGCCTTTTTTAATAATTTGTTTTTATTATATGTGTATTGGTGTTTTGCATGTATGTATGTCTATGTGAGGGTGTTGGATCCCATGGAACAGGAGTTAGATATAGTTGTGAGTGGGTGGGAATTGAACCCAGGTCCCCTGAAAAAGCATCCAGTGCTCTTAAACACCGAATCATCTCTCCAGCCTCCTCTTGTATTTTTTATTATATCAATTTTCTTAACTCCCAGAATGTTTTTCTCCATCTCATTTATTCTTACCTAATCTCAGTCCTCAATGCTAGCTATGGCATACCTCTCATTTTTGATCAGTCTTGTAGCACTTACTATCTCCTTACTGTGTATGCACTTCACACTTTGCTTATACTTCTTCATTGAGAGACAGTATTATGTGTTGTCAGGAGCATGAAACCAGCCACAGTATTGTAAGAATGAAAGGTTTGGCAGGTAGAAGTACTTGTTTAACCTAGTACTTGTTAAAACAAAAACAAATACTTGGATGTTGGCTTGTTACCTACATTACTATTACTTCAGTTTGTTGACCATAGTGTATAAAATGTGTCTGTCACAATGTTGGTCAGAGAGCGTATGTTTAGTAGATATTTATTCAATAAACTAATGAATACACAATAATGAATTAGTCCTTAGAAATTGTAAGAGGGTAGTGAGAACACCAAGTAAACCAACACTGGTTCCTACAAAGTTTAGGTAAGAATGCCTTGGGATTTGAGGTTAAATTTACTTGGTTGCTGTTCTGAAGTTATGTGGGCATTGTTTTTCTGCCTAGCTGAGTGTTTTATCTTTATTTCTTGAGTGCCTAGGAAGTGACAATTTTGGTCACTCTGTGGGGAACTTTTTGTTAGTGCCTTTGGTTGGCAGTTTTTGTTTGAAACAGTCATGGCTACCTTGATCAAGTGGCTGCAGTAGGAATGGAGGAAGGCTAGGCCCCAGAAGGACATGATGCCTGTGGACAAGACTTCCTTGGGTTCTGCTGCTCTATCTTTGGTTCTATGGTCTACATGGGTTTATTTCAGGTCAGACATGAGACAGCCAGATAAACAGAATGAACTTTTAACTGCTTTTCTTAGCCTGGCTTGTGGGATGAAGGAGGGAACCTTCTTTTATGGTCCCCACTGCTGAGCTGGTTGTGTAGAAGGGAGATGGGAGAGTCCTGTGCTGATTGCTTTTAAATGTTACCAGTGATGTTGAGAACTCCTTGGACCTTTTCTTCGAAGCATTAAGGAGGGCCTCTCTGGACTGGATAGAAGATTTCAAAAGAAGACAGCCCATTGTGCTGTCAGCATGGCCCAACTAAAGCAAACCTGATCCTTTCTCTGTTGCCTATATTTCCAGAGTTCCTGGTTGCCTTGTGTTGAGTTCTGGTCTAGATAATGACCAGAAATCTTTCTGGCAGGCAGGCAGGCAGGCAGGCAGGCTGGCAGGCTTCCAAATCTCATGTGTCTCTAATTTTTAAAGTGTGATTCAGTAGTTCTGTACTTGTTTGGCCTCTCTGGGTTATCTTAGGCCTCTCAAGAAGCTCTCAGAACTCTCATCACTACAGTGTGTGTTAAAGCAAATGTGCCCATGTTTGCCAAGTTCTCAGAGCCAGATTCTAAAATATACCAGCCAGGGAAGATGGGTGCCCTTCATGCTTATATCTCCCTAGGTTAGAAATCTGTGCTTTATGTTGTATGTTCCTGGAAGGTCAAATTTTCAGTGATCTTGTTTTGAGAAACTTGCTGATAGGGGCAAAGATCACTGGAACTCATATTTCATATCTCTAAAGAGATAAATATGTAATTCACACAACTCTAATAACTTACCTGGGCAGTGGTGGTGCACACCCCTAATCCCAGCATTCGGGAGATAGGCAGGTGGGCCTCTGTGAGTTTGAGGTCAGCCTGGTCTGAGTTCCAGTTACACAGAGAAACCCTGTCTTGAAAACCAAATGATAAGTATGATGATGATGATAGGTAGGATTTCTGGAGCTTCTGGGTAGATGTTTTACAACTATACAATCCTTACTGTTGTATAGTGTTCACTGTGTTTCTAAGAACTTAAGGTAATTTTCTCAAGATGACTAAATTGGGATTTGAATTGAGCTTTATCTGATATCAAGACCAATAGGAATTCTAGTTTTGTTTAAATTCTAGTTTGTTTTCCCTCCTATGGAGGGATTTAAGTAAAGATAAGCATTTTGACTAGAAACAGTACCACTGTTAGTAGTGTTAGTGTACTCCACGTGGAAATGTCCTGAAAGAAGCTAAAATTAGGAGTTTGGGGGCTGTAAAGAGAGAAAGATCAACTGTTTTATTTATGAATTTTGAGTGTTACTTGGTGAAGTATTTAGCTGCTGTGAGTATTTTTTATTCAGTTTGTATCTTCCAAAAACTAGTGCTCTGGTTGGGTTGTTCTGCATAGAGGACTTAGGATAGTGACTAGATCCACTATACTTCAGTTATGCCCCTTGTACATGTGTGTGTGCCTTTGCAGGCGAGTGTGTTTGAATGCTAGTGGTAGCTGGGTGTCAAGTCCCCTGGAACGGGAGTTGAAGGCTGTTGTAGCCACCCAACTGTACTGGCAACTGAACACAGGCCTCTTTGAGAGCAGTATGCAGTCTAACCACCATCTTCCCAGCCCCATATAATATTTTTATTAACTTGACAAATACTGGGCTTATATCCCAGGTTGACTTCAGTGTAGCTGAAGAGTTTCCTGCCTCTACTTGAGTATTGTGATTATAGGCATGTATTACCACACTTAGTTTTGTTTTGTCTGTTTTTTTCTTTTAGTGTTGGGGATTGAACCCAGGACCTTATGTATGCTAGGCGGGCATTCTACCACTACTGTATCTCTAGCTCTCCTTTGAGTTTTGAAATTACTTCTAATTTTGAGGACCTCCCCTCTCTCCTTTAAAGTATAAGCATTGGGGTCAATGAGATGACTCAATAGGAAAAGCACTTGCTGTACAAACCTAAGGATCTTAGTTGCCATCCTGGGAGCCCATGTAAAAGTGGAAGGAGACAGCCAGCTCCCCAAATACACACACACACACACACACACACACACACACACACACACACACAATTAAAAAGCAAGTACAGTCAGGCATGGTGGTGCACACCTTGAATCCCAGCATCTGGGAGGCAGAAGAAGTGGATCTCTGTAAATTTAAGACCATGAGTGGTCTACATAGTGAGTTCTAGGATAGCCAGGGCTATACAGAGAGACCCTGTCTCAAACAAATGCAAAAAAAGCAAGTGTAAGTATTTCTAAAATAGTAAAATCCATGAGCTTATATAAATATTTAAAATAATATAAAAATACATGTGTTATTTTGATGAGGTTACTCCTGAACTGAGGGATCAAACTTGCCTTTGCTCTCTAGAATTCTAGTATGAATCAGGTTGGGAAATAGTTACTATGAGAAAGAGCTACAGTAGGACTCAGGATTGGGAGAGAGCAGTTCTGTTAGCTAAGTTCATCTGTCTATGAAGGATGTCAGAATCTCAAGACATGCTATACACTGCCTGTCTTGTAGCTCCTGCTCGGCTGTTCTTCTGAGCTGAACATGTGCCTATACTATACTCTCACATAGAACTGGGAACTTGGTGAGTCTGATTCCCTAAAGAATTCAGTGATGAAAATTAGGACATTTGAATAGATCTAATTGGTTGAACTGTGTGAAGGGCAGAGGCTTTCCCTGGGGGCCCTTTTTAATCTCCTATGGTTATAGACTTTTAAGGTTGAACTAATTAAAACATGTTGGCAGCTGGACTCAGTACTTTTTTCCTTGCATTAGGTTTTGTTTCAGCCTCCTGGAGTTCTAGCAGTTGCTAAAAGATTGCCTTTCTTGAGGAACAGAGGAGTGGTTTCTATTTCCCCATGTACTAAATATACTATGATGTAACGTCTGTCCAGTATAGGCTGCTGGACAACTCGCAGTGGAATGAAATGTGTTTTGAGACCTGGCTTTGCTATTCTAAGATGCCCCTGAGGTTGATTTCTTATTTTGCTGTGTCTCCCCCAACTGCCGATGGGTTTATTCTGTTAGCTGGCAAGTAATTTCTCTTTCCTTGGTGTGTGTTCCTGCTCTAACCAGAAAAATGGATAAGGAAAGGATATTATTTATTTAGCCCACCATGTGTCAGGTCAGGCTAGTCATGTTTACACAACTATTTTTTTTTTGAGGTATGCTTCACAATGCCCGTGTTATAGATGAGGAAATGGATTCAGAGAAGGAAAAGAACATGCCTGATGGTCATTACAGCTTGTTACCATCAAATCAGAATTCAGAAATCTATTAAGCTTCTGGTTACTTTCCCCAAGGTAGTGTAAATGACCTCATGCCTTTGTTGGTTTCCAGTCAATTTTCAGACTGATCATGGACTTCTAGGCTCAATGACCGTCTGTGTCAGCCTCCCCAAGCAGCTAGGATGCTGTACTTACCCACGTGCTTGTCCTCGAATCCCCTTATCCTTCTAAACAGCTAATTTCTCAATTTCAGGAAGTCCTCTCTGATTTCTAACGTCAAACACTGATTCCGCTGATTGCCTTATCTGACCGCTCCTATTCTTTCAAGGAGAACTGAATGAAGTTGTAAGGTTGGGATCTCAGCTGTCATGACAGACTGATGAAAGTCTTGGGCAGAATCTTGGCTAGCTCTTTGAGTAAAGCCCAGTCTGTGGTTTGCTAGTGTGCTGTTTTATTCCGGATGCAGTGGATCTCCATCCAAGGGCATTCTGGTTCTCCAGAGGTAGGTATCACTTCCTTTGGGGTATTTTTCTTGCTGTTTGGCTTTAAAGTTGTCCTTGCAGATAGTAGAGCTAGGCTCAGTGGTATCTGGGTAGAGAAGTATAATGAAGTTTAGTTGCTGGATTATGCCTACTGACTGTGTTATTTGCTGTTTTTATTTACTTATTCATCGTTTGCAAAGACTATTATATTAACCCAGCTTTTGGGACGATACTTCTGTAATGTTCACACTCTGAAATGCATCACTTCACAGAGTAAATGGCTTTCCTGGAAGAGGTAAGCATGTGTAAAGCCATTTTTAAAATAAGTTGAATTTTCTTTCTCAGTGACTGGAAAATAATTATAAAAGTATTTTTTTAAACCGGACAGTGGTAGTGCACACTTTTAATCTCAACACTCGGGAGGCAGAGGGAAGTGGATCTCTGTGAGTTCGAGGCCAGCCTGGTCTACAAAGCAAGTTCTAGGACTGCCAGAGCTACACAGAGAAAACCTGTCTGGAAAAACAAAAACAAAACAAAAAGTATTTTTTGGCACTTGTCTATGAAAAAAGGATTTTTTTTTTTGGCTGGGTGGTGGTGGAGTATGCTTTTAGTACCAACACTTGGGAGGCAGAGGCAGGCGGAGGCAGACCTCTGAGTTTGAGGCCAGCCTGATTTTCGATCTAGTTCCAGGAAAGAAAAAGTTTTTTTTTAAATTATTTTTAATTATGTGTAGGTTGTGTGTATCTGTGTGTGGGTATGTACATGTGAGTGCATATGTCCTTGGAGCCAGTGGTGTCAAATCCTTTGGAGCTAGAGTTGCAGATGGTTGTGAGCTGCCTGAAGTGGGTGCCGGGAACTGAACCCTGGTCCTTTGGAAGAGCAACAAGCGCTTTAAATTGCTGAGCTATTTCTCCAGCCTGTTTCCACCCCCAATTTTGAGGCAAGGTCTCTCTATTCTCTGGCTGGACTGAAAGTCACAACATAGTCCAAGCTTGCCTTAAACTCAGAGAGATCTGCCCGGCCCTTTCAAGTGCTGAGACTAACCCCCAAATAGATGCTTTATTTTTTCTTTTAAATTTATTTATTTATTATGTATACAGTATTCTTGGTATTCTGTCTGTATGTATGCCTGCAGGCCAGAATAGAGGCACCAGATCTTATTACAGATGGTTGTGAGCCACCATGTGGTTGCTGGGAACTGACCTGAGGACCTTTCAAAGGGCAGGCAGTACTCTTAACCACTGAGCCATCTCTCCAGCCCTAGATGCTTTATTTTTACCATGAAAAAAGTTTGCTCTTTTGGGGACAAATTGCAAATTGGACCATAATTAAATATAGTAAAACATATTTTATAGGAAAAGTGGTAAGACTTAATATTAATAAAGTAAATTCTTCAATTGGATGATACATAGCAGATTTTTTAAATTTTTTTATTTTTATTTTTTGTAAAGATAGGGTTTTGCCATGAGCCTTAGTTGACCTAGAACTGGCTCTGTAGACCAGGGTGGACTCAAACTCAAAGAGATCTGCCTACCTCTGCCTTAAAGACCTAAGTCCCCATTGCCTAGCCACATAGTAGATTAAAAACAAAACAAAACAATGCCAGCCTGGTCTACAAAGTGAGTTCCAGGACTGCCAGGGCTATAAAACAACAATATCAAAAAACAAAACAAAACAGAACAAAGCAAAGCAAAACAAAACAAAACAAAAACAGAAAATTGAGACAGTTTCTTATGTAGCTCTAAGTTGTCCTGAAGCTTTCCATGTAGCTGAAGCTAGATTTGTAATCCCTTCAGTCTCCACCTCCCCGGTGCTGGGATTATAGATGTATGCCACTGTGGTCTGGCCTTAGCAAGAAGGTTTTTGTTATTATTTATTTATTTTGATATAAAGGGAAATCTGAACTAGCTTGGTGACACAACACCCTTCTGGTTTGTCTGCCCTGAAGAACATGAAGCACTCTTAGGAGGGGAAAGGAATGTATTCTGAGATTAGAGAGCCGAGTGGTAGCCGAGTTCCTCTCCTAAGTGCACCCGTAGGCTAGTAATTAGCGTTCTAGGTATCAGTTTTCCTGTTAAATGCTAATAATACCTATCTTGTTTAATTTTAGGGGACTAAATAAAATTATTTATTTGAAAGTGTTTTGAAACCTTGAAGTACTTTTATTTTCATACTTACTAGGTAGCTAGAACAGATTTGCTAACATTTCAAGGAAGCTTTTGACTTAAGATATGGCTTGAAGTAGGTGGGAGGAAAGATAGAGAATTAATGGATACACAGATGAAGAACGTTGTTTGGGCAGCAGCTCTGGTGAGAGAAAGGCATGCATTCATGCCTGTAGTTTGTATCTTATTCTGCCAAGTGAAAGAGAAAGAAACTGGTAAAATATAGAAGTTGCTTGATTTAGTATGAAAACTCCATAAAGAGGGATTCTTGTCTGACTCAGATGTTGCTGTATATTCACCCAGGAGTGGTGCCTAGTAAGTAATAAACTCTCAGTAAATATTTGCTTAAAGAACGAGTTAAGTTTTGGAGTCAGAAAGCCTGGGTTAGTGTTTGGGTTCTGCGCTCTACTAGCTCATTCTTCTGGAATGGTCACTCAGATTTTTTTCCTTCTTCCTTCCTTCCTTCCTTCCTTCCTTCCTTCCTTCCTTCCTTCCTTCCTTCCTTCCTTCCTTCCTTCCTGCCTGCCTGCCTGCCTGCCTGCCTGCCTGCCTGCCTGCCTGCCTGCCTTCCTGCCTTCCTGCCTTCCTGCCTTCCTGCCTTCCTGCCTTCCTGCCTTCCTGCCTTCCTGCCTTCCTGCCTTCCTGCCTTCCTGCCTTCCTGCCTTCATTTCTTTTTGGTTTTTCGAGACAGGGTTTCCCTGTGTAACAGTCCTAGCTGTCCTGGAACTAGCTCTTGTAGACCAGGCTGGCCTTGAACTCACAGGGATTCACCTGCCTCTGCCTCCGAGTGCTGGGATTCAAGGTGTGTGCCACCACTGCCCGGCCCATATTTTTCATTTATAAAACTAGACTAGGATGGAGCTGGAGAGATGGCTGAAGAGTTAAGAGCATTGACTGTTCTTCCAGAGGACCCAGGTTCAATTCCCAGAACCCACATGGCAGCTTACATCTGTCTGTAACTCCAGTTCCAGGTGATTTGACACCTTCACACCAATGTACATAAATTTAAAGAAATTATTTTTAAAAATGAGATTAGGATTAGATGCCATACAAAGTCATTAGGAGGCTCAACCAAGAAACCAAGCATTTAAGAACCTTTCTCTAGGGTCCGGAGAGATGCAAGTTCAGTTGTAAGGGCTCTTACCCCATCTTTAGCCTTGAAGAGTACCAGGTATTCAAGTGCACAGACATGTATGCAGGTAAAACACCTATACATATAAAACATAAAAAAGAAATCTTTGTATAAAGATTTGTATAAAGCCTAGCATGTAGTTCTTAATAGTTCTTTTGATCTTCCCTTTCTGGTTCATAAAGTGTAGAGGATGGACCAAGGAAGAAGCAGAACCACTTGTGAGGTTAACCATTAGCCTTACAGGTTTGATCTAACACTGTCTTTTTAATGCATGAGCTCAGAACTCATACATTATGATTATTTACAGGGTCTTAGAATTAATATCTTCTGCTTTTATGGATCTCCTAGGATCTTGGTAAGAGGGTTTCAATCTTGTGCTTTCAAAGGTTCCATTACACTGTAAAAAAGTTGTTTGAGAAAAAGCAACTTTCACTGAAGACTAGACTTTGTTGATTTGGTTTAGGCTCTTGTAGCTAGCTGTCAGCCTCTCTACCCATTCACCCATTAGACCCACCAATAATTAACTGACTTTGAGAACATGTATTCAACTTGACTTCTGTTCCAGATCAGTTGTAAATTCTCTGAGGGGTTGGAGCAGAGCATGTTCACTTGGTTTAATCATGTATTTATGAGTTGACCTTTCCTGTTGAAAACCTCATTTTGCTCTCATGCTTGAGTAACTCTAGCAAGCTTAACCTAGTGTTCCTGAAACTTCTGGAAGTTGTGCTAGGTTTGCCTGCCCTTGTCAAATATACACAAAGGCAGTAAAATTTATCTGCTACTCAGAGAGGAGCCAGAACCTTTTTCTTTTGTCCTGCCTGTGGCTTTAAAGCACTGGGATAGTCATTCTCCTCTTTCTGGTAAGCATTTTAGATCTTGGAACTTTTTCTTCTGGTTTGTTTCTTGGGAAGACAAATAAGCAGAGAGAAATTATTTGGCCATTAAGCAGAAGGGCTTCTATTTATTTATTTTTAAAGATTCATTTATTTAGTTAGTTATGTTTTGTGTATATGAGCCTTTTGTATGCATTTAAGTGTGCTGTGTATATGCCTGGTGCTTATGTAAGTGATGTCTTCTTTCTATGTGTTGCTTTCATTGGTTAATTAATAAAGAAACTGCTTGGCCTGATAGGTCAGAATATAGGTGGGTGGAGTAGACAGAACAGAATGCTGGGAGAAAGAAGCAGAGTCAGGCAGATGCCATGGAGCCAGCTGCCAGGTCAGACATGCTAAATCTTTCCCGGTAAGCCACCACCTTGTGGTGCTATACAGATTATTAGAAATGGGTTAATCAAGATGTGAAAGTTAGCCAATAAGAGGCTAGAACTAATGGGCCAGGCAGTATTTAAATGAATACAATTTGTGTGTTGTTATTTCTGGTGTAAAGCTACCCGTGCGGGAGCCGGGCAGGACGAAAAGCAGGCCTGCTCTCCTCATCACTACATGTAAGCAGGAAGAAGGCACTGGAATCTCTGGCGCTGGCATTGCTGATGATTGTTTAGCCTCCATGTTTCTGGGAACCAAACCTGGGTCCTCTGCAAGAGCATGCAGGTGCTCTAGGAAGCCAGAGGGTGCCACTCCAGCCCCAGGGCTTCTTTAAAAATATTTATCTTATTATTATTTTAAAAATTTTGTGTATGGCAGTTAAATTAGTTAGAGACTACTGACTACTACATACATGACTCACAACTCTCTGAAACTCCAGTTCCATTAGGGAATTTGACATCTTTTTCTGGCTGCTGTGAGCACCAGGCATGTGTGTGGTGCACATACAGACAGGTAGGCAAAGCATCCATATACATACAATTAAAAATTATGTGTGTTAATAGCCATGGAGATCAGAGGTGTTAGATCCCTTGGGAGCTGGTGTTAAAGGTGTTTGTGCACTGTCTGATGTGGGTTCTGGGAACTGAACTCAGGTCCTCTGAAAGAGCAGTGTTTGCACGTAGCCACTAAGCCATCTCCTTAGCTCCAGAAAGGGCTTCTTACTGGCGAATTGAAGACTCTTGGCAAGAAGAATGAAGAGAATGTGTTTCTGGATGGCATAATCAAGCTTTGGGTAAGTTAGAGTTAGTTTGAATGTGAAGTGGGCTTTCTGAGAGAGTTCTGGACTCTCAGAAACTCTGGGACTTAGCATTGCCACAGGGGAGATGTCAATGTGGGTCAAGGAGAAGGGGAAGTAGGGTTGAGGAGATAGGAGATCAGGGAAGAAAACGTCCTGACCTTTTCTTCTGCTGGGTGTTTTACCTCAGTTCTCCTCTAAGCTTGATGACAGCGTCGGGGAGGCAGCTGTCATTAGTCCTGTTTTAAAGTCACTGAACAAGCCGGGCGGTGGTGGCGCACGCCTTTAATCCCAGCACTCGGGAGGCAGAGGCAGGCGGATCTCTGTGAGTTCGAGACCAGCCTGATCTACAGAGCTAGTTCCAGGACAGGCTCCAAAGCCACAGAGAAACCCTGTCTCGAAAAAACTAAAAAAAAAAAAAAAAAAAAAAAAAAATTAAAGTCACTGAACAGAGAGCTAAACAACTTTCCCAAGCTCACAAATTTAGTGAGTGATAATAGTAGTAAATGTTATTTATGGGAGCTTGAATGGTACAGATTTCTTTTTTAAAAAACAATTTGTCATTTTAATTAATGTATATGTGTGTGTGCCTATGTGAGTTTTATGTGCACCACATGCATGCATGTGCCTGAGGGAGCCAGAGGGTGTCAGAACCTCTGAAACTGGATTTTCTGGTGCTTGTGTGTCACCAGATAGAGGTGCTGGGAACTGAACCTAGGTCCTCTGCAAGAGCAGAGAGCATTCTTAACCACTGAGCTATCTCCCTAGTGACCAAATTTCTCTTTTGATCTTATGAAGGATTAGTATTATTTTAGCACTAGAATTAGAAAGCTTTGGCTGCTTGTAGAAGGTCACTCATCTTAGAGTGGTGGTGTAGGGATTAAAACAAGGTCTATCTGATTACAGAGCTTGTCTAGAGTCATACCACCCTAAATGTACTTGTTCTTGTCTGATTACGAAGCTTGGTCTCCCAATGTCTGCATTAGTTACTTTTCTCATTGCTGTGACAAAGAAACATTTTAAAGAAGGAAAGACTTATTTTGGTTCACAGTTTGAGAGGAAGTAGTCCATCATGGCTGAGAAGGTGTAGTAGTGGGAAGATGCAATGGCAGGCGGCTTGCTCACAACTTGGTGAACCAGGAGGCAGAGAGATTGGTATAGAAGTGGAGTTGTGTTATATGAAGCCTTCCTCATAATTACCTGCTTCCTCTAGCTAAGTTCTACCTTTCGAAGATTCCAGAATCTCTTGAGACAGTACCATCAGCTGAGGACCAGGTCTTTAATAGTATGAGCTGTGGGGCCAATTTATTTTTGGTATCCATGTCATTGTTCTAGAGGAGGAGCTGAGAGTCATGAGAGTCAGGCACATGTCTTATTTTTTCCTTTACCCCATACTGTATGATAGTGTCTACTATATTATTAGTAGCCAATTAATATTTCCAATAAGACCTGGCTCTGATGTCCACTCATAGCTCATGTTATCTGCCTTGACTCCCTGTTTCCATTTACATCCTATCATAGGTTTTTTTTTATGGATATGAGTGTTGTGCCTGCCTGTATATATGTGCAGCATGTGTACCTTGTGCTCTTTACCCCTGAGTCATCTCTCCAGCACTTGCTGTCGGCATCTTGTGTCAGTTTCTCAGCGTCTATCTGCCTTTCACCTTGGCTCTACCCTACTCATCAGTTTAGCTACTTTTCCGTTGCCATGAAGAGACACTATGACCAAAGCAACTTATAAAAGAAAACATTTAATTGGGTGGGGGACTTGCTTACAGTTTCAGAGAGTCAGTCTGTGAGCATCATGGTAAGGAGAATAGTGGCAGGCAGGCGCAGTGCTGTAACAATAGCTGAGAGTTTATTTATTTATTTTTTTTTGGTTTTTCGAGACAGGGTTTCTCTGTGGCTTTGGAGCCTGTCCTGGAACTAGCTCTGTAGACCAGGCTGGTCTCGAACTCACAGAGATCCACCTGCTTCTGCCTCCCGAGTGCTGGGATTAAAGGCGTGCGCCACCACCGCCTGGCTTAGCTGAGAGTTTATATTTGATCCATCAAACAGGAGTCAGAGAGGGTGCGGGAAGGGAGAAGGAGGGAGAGAGAAATGGGCCTGACATGGGCCTCTGAAACATCAAAGCCCACTTGTAGTGAGCTGTCTCCTTCAACAAGGACACACCTTTTACTCCTTTTTAAACAGTTCCACCAACTGGGGACCAAGCATTCAAATATACATGAGCCTCTGGGGGCCTTTCTCATTCAGACCACAACATCTTTTGTGACTTCCCTGATCCCCAACACATAGCATCTGTGCAGCACTATTGTCCTCTTGCATCTTCATCCTTCTTACCTCTGGTTACCTTTGCTTCTGCTGTTGTTCTCTATCACCCTCCAGCAGTAGTTATTTTGTTTTCTGTAGTTTTCCTGATCAATCCCAGATACTTCTCTTTGCACACTATGATTTGTACTTTCTTATATAACATTTTATTTTTAAATTTATTTTGATTATTTTATATATATATATTATTTTATATATATTGGTGTTTTGCCTGCATGTATGTCTATGCAACATATGCATGCCTGGTGCCTGGGCAGAAGAGGGTGTCAGATTCCTAGAATGAGTTACAGCAGTTGTCAACCCACATGTGGGTGCTGGGAAATGAATTCAGTTTCTCTGAAAGAACAGTCAGTACGTTTAAGGCTGAGGCGTCTCTCCAGCCCCCTACATCTGGTTCCCTTCTGTCCATCAGTCCTCCCTCCCTCTCTCCCTCCCTCCCTTCCTCCCTCCCTCCCTCCCTCCCTCCCTCCCTCCTTTCTTTCTTTTTTTCTTTCTTTCTTTCTTTCTTTCTTTCTTTCTTTCTTTCTTTCTTTCTTTCTTTCTTTCTTTTTCTTTCTCCTCCTCCTTTCTCTTATTTTCTTAGTTTTTCTGTTACAGGGTTTCTTCTGACCTGGAACTTGATTTGTAAACCAGGCTGGCCTCAAATTCAGAAATCTGCCTGCCTCTGCCTCCCAAGTACTGGAATTAAGGTGTGAGCCATTTCATTTTCTGTTGGTTATGGGGACATTAATCTTCTCTCGGCCAGCCACTGGTGGCTATGTCATCATAATGTCCCTTCAGACTGATTTGTACTCTGCACTCTTCTACTCCAGACATGAGAAACTGAGGCATGACAACAAAGGATTACTATCTCTGTATTATACAGAGCAAACAAACATATTTAATTAGGGCAAAACTGAGCTAAAATTTAGATCTACTGATTTCTGGTTTAGTGTTTGTCTGCAGTCCCCTCCACAGCTGTGCTTTTTCTTGTTTTTCTTTTCACCTGTTGCCATCCAAGGTAGAACATCAGTCTTGTAGTTTTCAGCAGACTTGGTTGCTGGGTATGTCGGTGTAACCTCACGAGCAATTCCAGATATCTCTTGATGGCATCCATCTGTGTTCTGTGCTGCTGCTAGCTGAGAGTCTGACCATGTGGCTGTGGCTACTAGGATTAAGAAGCATTGGATTACTCTTAGAGTAGTCTTTCACGAAGATCCAGGAAATAGAACATGATGTGTGATTCTGGGAGTTATACAACAATGGAAGCAGTCATATCAGAGTTTGAGATCTGGTTTTTCTGTTACGAGTTTTGTGACCCTGGGTTACTCATTAATCTCACCAGGACTATTGTGAGAATTTATTCAAGGGCCACAGATTGGTCCTGAAAAGGTGGCTCAGTGGTTGAAATCTCGTTTCTCTCCTAGAGGATCTGGGTTTGATTCCCAGCACCCTCATGGTATTTCACAACTGTCTGTAGTTCCAGTTCCAGGGGGATCCAGTGCTCTTTTCTGGCTTCTGTGGATGCCAGGCATGCACATGGTATATAGACAATCTTGTAGACAAAATACTCAAACACATAAAAACAAAACAAATCCAAAATAATTTGTTGATGTTTTTTGTTTTCAGTATTATTTGAAGTATAGTTTTCCCGAAGGGCAAAAGAAACCAGTTGTGTTTCTTACTTTCATGGGTTATTCCTGGAGTCAGCGTTAGTAGCAACATGTAACCTTGAAGCCTGTTGACTAACAGTACTCGGATACTCACATCTCCTCGTTCTCCTAGCCTCTTGAGGGCAAGGAAAACAACTTACAGACAGTGGGGCATAGTTTCAGTGTCAATTATTGGCAGTAAAATTTTTGTTTTTGTGAAGGAGTTTGGCATTAGAATTGTTGTTTTGTAAAGTCAAGAACTTTATTGTTACCGAGAAATTTTAGTTATTTCTGAAACTAGATATGGTTCCCAAGCTATTTGTTAAGCACTTCTATATTCTTTCTGAATTCTCACCTTTCTCCCTGAAGGAAAATTAGGTCCAGCTCATTGTGCAATGGTGGTGTCTTTTACTCTAGACAGCTGTTTTAGGAGAAGTCAGCCAGGGTGTGTCTCCTACTCCCCAGGCATGACCTGCTATGTGCTGTGGGGAAACAGGGTGAGACACATGGACAACTTGGATTTTATTTAAAAGGGAGCTTTCTTTTTCTTTGGAGCTTTTTAAAATGCCTAACATACAGGAAATGACTAGAAAATATGACCAAGGTAACATTGCTCATTGCTAAGATGCCAGGTTTGGATGATTGAAGGATGCCGAGAAGGTTGGCGTCCTGAAGAGACATAAAGGCATAGTTAGATGGGGAAACGTTTGTAACTTGAGTTTTTCATTTTATTAGAGCATGGTACCATTAGGTGTTTTTTTTTTAATTGATAGTTACATGACAACCAGTTTATGCCTGTAATCTAGCACTTGGGGGGCGGAGACAGTATTGCTGCAAGGTCAAAGCTGAGTTGGTCTGCAAAGTGAGTTCCAGGCTAACCAGAACTATATAGAGAGACCCTGTCTCCAAAACCCATCAAATACTATATAATTAACCTCCTTAAATACGTAAACAATCCAGTGACATGTAGTACATCCAGTATGTTGGGCAACTACCATCTCTAACTAGTTCCAAAACAGTTTTCACCATCTCAGAGGAAACCCACAGCCACTCAACAGTTGCTTTTCATTTTGTCCTTTTCCTTTCTTGAGCCACCAGTGCACCAATATACAGTCTATGGAGTTACCTGTTCTAGATATCCTCATTCTCCCCGTTTCTCTCTAATGACTGAACCCAGGGCTGTATGCATGCTGGGTAAGCACTTACAATTGAGCTTCAGCCCCAGCTGTAGATGTTTTGCATAAATGGAATTTTATAATATGTGACCATTTGTGTTTGACTTCTTTCACTTAGCATACAGTTTTGAAGGTTGATCTGAATTATAGCCTCTATCAGTATGCCATACCCATACTCCCCTGTGTGTGTGTGTGTGTGTGTGTGTGTGCACGCGCACGCGCACACGCATACGCATGCGCTATATAGGTGTCCACCTATGTAGGTACATATGGAGGCTAGAGGAGGACATTGGGTATCCTGGTCTCTCATTTTCTACCTTATTTCCATGAGACAGGGTCTTTCACTGAATCTGGGGCAAAGCTAGCATCTAGCAAAGTCCTGGTGATCTTGTCTTCACTGTCTCCCAACTTCCATCATTGGGGTTACAGATGTGTGTGCAGCCATACCTGCCTTTTTACATGGGTGCTAGAGATTCAAACTCAGGTCCTCATGTTTGTACAGCAAGTGATTTTACCCACTGAGCTGTCTCCTTAGTTCCTTTCTTTTTAAGGTGAACAGAATTGAACCTATGGCTTCCTGAATGCTAGGTAAGTACTTTACCACAAACTACATCCTCAGTGGCAGTAATTTAGTTTTTAATCAACATAATGTATTATTACAGGTATGTATTATATAATGTTCAAGTCAGAGTAACCTATCTCTCAAGTATTTATTGCTTCCTCATAATGAAACATTAAAAGAATCCTTTCTTCTAGTCTTTTGAAATATACAGCACATTATTGTTGTTGATAGTTACCCTACTATGTAATAAAATGTAATAAAATTTATTTCTCCTGACTACTGGTAATCTAATTGTCTAACCTTTTTCAGTCTCTCCCCGTAAGCCTCTGAGGGCCAGGGAGTGGTATGTGGTAGTTTGAATAAGAATGGCTCATATACAAGGAAGTCAGGACCCTGAGGGGTGCGCCCACCCATGGAGACAGTGGGACTGATCTAATGGGAGCTCACCAAAGCCAGCTGGAATGAGACTGAATGATCATGTGATCAAATCGGACTCTCTGAATGTGGCTAACAATGAGGGCGGACTGAGAAGCCAATGATAATGACACTGGATTTTGATTCTACTGCATGTACTGGCTTTTTGGGAGCCTAGTCTGTTTGAATGCACACCTTCCTAGACCTGGAGGGAGGGGGGCCTTGGACTTTCCACAGGGCAGGGCACCCTGACTTTTCTTAGGACTGGAGAGCCAGGGGGAGGGTGAGTGGGGAATGGGAGGATGGGTGGAGGTGGAAATTCTAAATAAATAAATTAATTAATTAAAAAAAAAGAATGGCTCATATATTTGAATGTTTGGTTACCAGGGAGTGGCACTATTTGAAAGATTAGAAGGATTGGAAGTGTGGCCTTGTTGAGGATGTGTGTCACTGTGAGTGGGCTTTGAGCATGAGAAGTCCAGTGTCTATCTCAGCCTGCTGATTAGGATGTAGCTCTTAGCTGTTGTTCCAGCGCCATGTGTGCTCTCCGCCGGATGACGATGGACTGGAAGCAAGCCCCCAGTTAGATGTATTCCTTTATAAGAGTTGCCCTGGTCATGGTGTCTCTTCACAGCAGTAGAAGAATGACTAGGACAGGAGTGTTCCCTGGGAACCAGCTGGAGCCTTGGAGAAACTGAAGCCTGTAGGAGCAACTTTTGCTCCTATCTTGTTACTGTATCTTCTAAGTTTTACTCTGTAACAGATCAATCCTTGAGCATGGTTTTTGAGCCTGTCCCTGTCCCTGTAGAACTGTAATCATGCATTATGTAATGGATACAAGTGACAGGCTCTTCTGTTTTTAGACAGGGTCTTTTTATGTTTCAGTGAACTCCAGAGGTTTTAGTGCCCCTGAGTAATAACTAGGACTACTGGTGTTACACTTCATTACACCTGGCTGACAGGAAGTTTTCATCTCACAGTAGGAAATTATGATGTTTGGGGAAATTGCATCTTTTTCCCTAGCCTGTAAAAAGATACTGTTTTGTACTTCATAATGTACTTCATTATGGTTGTGTTTTCTATCATATACAGAGAGATAGCAATATAATCAAGAAATCTCCAAACACACCTACAGGATGAAGCAAACACTTAGGATGACAGGTTTCTGATTATCCAGTCATAGAAGGGAGAGATGCCTATGAGACTGGTAATAAGAAAAGAATCCTGGGAAATCCATCCTCAGTCCAAGGCTAAACTGGGTGAAGGCCTCCTGGGGAGAAGGCAGGAAACACTCTTGAACTTTTGCTCCTGTCTTCTTGTATCTTCTAAGTTTTACTTTGTAACAGATCAATCCTTGAGCATCTTTTCTGAGTCCGGCCCTGCCCCTGTAGAACTGTAAACATGCATTATGAAATGTAGAACCTATTTCTCTAGGTGGTTACTATAATCCAGAAGGTCTAGAAAGAGTTGACTGTCATACATGGCTTAGGACATGTCACAAACAAGAGATGTACTTGGTATGTGAGATTGCAGACTGACTCCACCTTGAGATTAGGTAAACCTACTCTAGAATATGTACTAGGAAAGGATCTAAATGAGGAACATGTTAAAGTCAGCATGAGATGCAACAGGGGTACTCTTGGGGTATAGACTGTGCTTTAGCCTTTCATTCCACCTTCAGATTTAATGGCATGTGTCCAGGAATATTTTCCTTTCTGTTACCTCTCCAAGCAGTGCTAGAGTGACTGGAGAAGGTATCCCATTGCTGTTTTGGAAAGACAAATCCTACATGGTGCCAGAGCTATACTAGTTGCTATGGGACTGGAAACAGGTGAGACTTAACTCTGCTTAAAGTTGCTGAGCTAGGTGTTTATCCTCTTTGGCAAGGCTTGCCTTTGCTGTGAAGCTGCACATAGTCAGTATAGCTTGTTTTTTTATTTGGTTCTGTTATTTGTCTTGAAACCCTGAAAGGTATAATGGGAGAGATGCTTTTGTGGGATTCAAGCTTTTGCTAGATCCCTTTGTCAGGATATGTTCCTAGCCATTTCCCAGGAGATCAGCTTTTTCAAACAAACAGTACTAAAAGGAAGAAACACTTCCCTTCCTAGTGTGCAGTGTAGGAAATGTAAGTGTGTAACTGTTCAGTTTAAGATTACCACGTATGTCTTAAATAGAGATGTTGTATAGTTAGAAAGTTTTCCATATGGTTCTTTTTTGTTTGTTTGTTTGTTTGTTTTGTTTTGTTTTGTTTTGTTTTTTGAGACAGGTTTTTTTCTGTGTAACAGTCCTGGCTGTCCTGGAACTCACACTGTAGACCATTCTGGCCTCTAACTTCCAAAATCCGCCTACTTCTGCTTCCCGAATCCTGGGATTAAAGTTGTGTGCCACCATACCTGGCCCATATTGTCCTTAATGCAGTCTTGAGGAATTACCTGGATCATTCTTGTCATCTCAATGGCCAGGCTTTACTGTGAGAGATGAGAAGCTTTGTAAATGTATAGACTTGTTGCTGGCTAGGGACTTGGTTGCTTGCTATACATGCTTATTTCTAGGGCTCACAAAGCAGATGGAGCATTCATGCAATACAAGGAAGGAACCCATCAGTGGTCTATGTTCAGGATTTGTCCTGGACTTTTCTATTTAGCAAGTAGGCAGCTATGGGCTATAGAGGGTATCATACTAAGTGCTGAATCTTAGCAGAAACATTTAAGATTATTGTCATATCTGTGAAACTCCACACAGTAATACTTTTTTTTTTGTGGCTTAGTAATTACCAAGGGGCTGGAGAGATGGTCCAGTAATTAAGAGCACAGGCTGCTCTTCCAGAGTACCTGGGTTTGTTTCCTAGCACTTATATGGTGGCTCACAACTGTAACTCTAGCCCCTGGGGATCTAATGGCCTCTTCTGGCCTCTGTGGGAACTGCATGCACATGGTGCACAGATATAAATGCAGGCAAAACACATAAAAATAAATAAAATTTAAAAAGCAAGTATTGGTAGTAGGAAAAGCTATTTTTAAATGTTTTATTATTGTGTGTGAGTGGGGGGATGTTTGAGTCAAGGTACAAACGTTGAGATCAGAGAACTGCTTTTGGGAGTCAGTTCTTTACTTCCTGTGGCTTCCAGGTATCAAGCTTAGGTTCAGGCTTATATGGCAGGCACTGTTAGTTACTGAGCATCTTGCTGGCATAAAAACCTGTTCCCCTTCTTTTAAACAGGAATCAATAAAAGGATTGTGAGCAGGGAACCTGCATTGTAACATACCTACTATGTGCCAAGTAATGTGTTTACTGATTTCACATGTCGTTTTTTCCCTTTTTAAGACAGCATCATGTCAATATAGTCCAGGCTGCCCTCAGATTTGTTATGTACCTGAGACTGACCCTTAAAGTCCTGATCCTCCTGCCCCTACCTTCTCAGTGCTGGGATTAGAGACATGTACCACTACATCTGGCTTTTCACAGATACTTCCTTTTTGTGTGTATGTTTATTTTCTTTCTTTGAGACAGGGTCTCACTATGTAGGGCCTCAAAACTCACTTGTAGTCCAGGCTGACCACAAGTAATCGTGTATTGGCCTCAAGCTTGCATGTTTCCTTCAGCCTCATCCTTTTGAGTGCTCAGATTACAGGTGTGCACCACCATACCCAGTTAACATTTAATTTTAATTCAGTGTTCTGGGAGATTATAGATGGGAAAAATAAGATACTAAATTAATTGACGAAAAAGTAACTTCACTGAGGCTTTCTCTTGAGGATCTGCCCTATGTCTTGACAGACACATGCCTTACTTTTAGTATTGTGGTTGTTAATAGGCTAGTCTAAGTCATTTCAAAGTCAGCAGGCATTTCTCAGCTGAGTTTTGATAATATAGAGAAGGATAATGTAAGATACATAACTTTGAAGAGCTACTGCTGTGTGGAGAGATACATAACTAGGCATTACTGGGTAGTAAGGAGGTATGAATGCAAGGGGGGGCCCTTTTTTTTACTTTTTTTTTCTCTTTTTTTTTATTGATAAAAGAAGAATAAAGAAAAAAAAAACAAATTTCCACCTCCTCCCAGCCTCCCCTTTCCCTCCCCCTCCTCCCACTCTTCTCCCCCTCCTCCCACTCTTCTCCCCCTCCTCCCACCCCTCTCCCCTTCCCCCCACTCCTCTCCCCCTCCCTCTCCAGTCCAAAGGGCAGTCAGGGTTCCCTGCCCTGTGGTAAGTCCTAGGTCCTCCCAAGGGGGGGCCCTTTTAATTTGTGAAAGCTGTGTTGCCTAGGGAATGTTATATATAGCGCTTGTTCTTCCCTTCTTTACCTGTAGCTCCTTACCAGGCTGTTTGCTGTTGTTTTTAAGATTCATTTATTTTTTCATTTTATGTGTTTTGGCTGCGTGTCTGTCTGTACACTATATATGTGTATACAGTGTCCATTGAAGCCAGAAGAAGGTGATAGATTCCCTGGAGTTACATACAATTTTGAGCTGTTGCATGTGTGCTGAGAATCAAACCAAGGTCCTCTGGAAGAGCAACCAGCGCTCTTAACCATTGAGCCATCTCTCCATCATATGTGTGTATACATACACACACACACACACACACACACACACACACACACACACACACACATTTTTTTCTGCACTCTAATAGATACCTGGGCTCTATTGTCATTTTTGGATATTAGCTGTATCATTTATAAAATGAAGCTAATAATAGATAGGTATTTACATTTTGGAAGCAGTCAGTCTAGGACGTGATCTCTAGAGGACTTGCAGTTTTTCCAAAATCTTTGATTTCTGTGATCATCCCCTTCTGCTCCTAGTATAAGGAAGGACATCCAGAAGCTTTATGTTTGTCGTGGAGATCACTGAGAGTATCTTACGGACCCCGTTGTTTAGAAGTTTCCCTATCACTCTGTTGGATTATATGCTCAGCATCCCTGGTAGAGGACAGAGGACAATCTCAGATGTTATTTCTCAGGCACTATCTATTTGTTTTTTTTCCAGACAAGGCCTGAAACTTGCCAAGTAGGCTAGGATGGCTAGTCAGGGAGCACAGTAGTGCGCCTTTGGCAGCCTTCCCAGAACTGGAATAATAAGTACATCCCTTATTATTATTAATTATTATTATTATTTAATATGGATTTTGGGTATCCAGCTAGTCCTGTACTTGAAAGGCAAGCATGATACTATCTCCTCAGCCCTTTGAGTTTCTCTTGAAGGAGAGGATTGTGGACTAAATCAATCTTCCCAGACTGATAGTAAGGGGAATTTGACTGAAGAATTGTTTTTGTTCGCTTTTGCTTTTATTTTTGAGTAAAGGCTACACACAAAGTCCAAGATAACCATGACTTCTCTATATTGCTAAGGATGACATTGAACTCTGTATCCTCCTTCCTTCCACCTCCCAAGTGCTGGGAATTACAGGTAGGCATTACCATGCCTGGCAAAGGTGTTGATGAATTTTAACAAGTGGGTGCTCCTATCCACCTGTCTAGCTTAAGTACAGATACAGGACTTGGAGTGTCACTTAGTGGTAATTGCTTACATAATGTATACAAGGCCCTGGGTTAGACTTCCTGCCCCCCGAAATCCAACAAATACCCAAACAAATATCTGACAGTACTCATGTGGAGGTCAATGGGAAGGTAAGTATACAACTTGGTCATTGGGCCTTCACTTCCAGCATTCCCGACTACCTGCCTTGTGATACTCCGGTGAATGTCCTGACTCCCTTTCATGTTTCAGCACAGGAGAGCTGGGATTACAGAGATGCTCCTTTATTTCCTGTATTAGCTGATCGCTAGATTCTGAATTTATGTCTTCACACTTTCTACGCTGAATCATTGTCCAGTCACACTGTAATTTTTCATTGCAGTGATCCCTGCAAGTCCTTTCCTTTTTTTCCTATTTATTTATTTAATTAATTTACATCCTAAACATAGTGTCCTCTCCTCTTTTCCTAGTCCATCTGCCCCTTCACCTTCTCCACTCCCCTATCCACTTCTCCTCAGTTTCTTATTTTTTACAGGTACACTCACAGTAATGCAAATATGAATACATACAAATACATAAATACGTATATACATATATAAATACATAAACACATGAATAAATATTATAGTGGTAGATGCAATTAGTGAGAAATTAAGGTCTGTTTCAAGTTGGTAATCTCTTTATGTTGAGTAATTTGATATTAATAATGTCCAATGGTTCTAATTTAGAACAAAGCTAGAAAACCTTTTAAAATATCATTTTTCTTGGATGAATGGCATTCTAGTTGATGGGCATTTCTAATTCTAGAATCTTCATACGATTGTTTTTAAAACTCTCCAGATAATGATAGGATATGTATAATCTTAGCCACTGACTAAAATCATATCACAACCTCTTCTGAGCACCTGTTGAATAAAAAAATCATGATGATACCTGGCTAAAAAACAAAAAAACAAAACAAAACAAAAAACCCCACCAAATACCTAAACAAGCAAGCAAACAAACAAAGCCAAGACATGGATACATTTCTGTGACTGTAGAGTCTAGCAGAGAGGTCAGCGACCATGTCCTGTGAAGGGCCAGATAGTAAGTAGTTCAGACTTTAGGGAGCCACACAGCGAGTTGTTGGAGGGAAGCAGCTGCGGACGGTAAGCAGATGAGTGCACATGGTTATGTTCTAAGACAATGTTCTTACAAAATAGGTGTTGGGCAGGATTTGGCTGAGGGCTGTCAAGTCAATATGCAAAGAGAAAATAGAAATTTAGTAAATGCTGAATTGTGCACAAAGACTTTGATACAGACCCCCCTCCCCTCCCAGAGTTTCTCTATGTGTCTCTATGTAGCTCTGGCTGTCCTGGAACTCATTTTGTAGACCAGACTGTTCTTGAACTCAGAGATCTGCCTGCTTCTGCCTCCCAAGTGCTGGGATTATAGCACATACTACCTCACCAGGGAAGAAATTTTAAAAAAAGTTCAACAGATGTAGCTTGTATCCTAGGGTAGCTTTGTGCTTTGTGGATTGCATTCTAGAGCTGGATGCCTTTCAACAAAATTACTGTGTTCATAAAGGAATAAGAATGTCTTATCTTCTACAGAGTGCGTTCCAGGATATCCAAGGCTACACATAGAGAATCCCTGTCTCAAACAACCAAAATAAAAAAAAAATTACACCTTTTAAAATTCTTGTAATTTTGGTGGCCTATGGTCTCTGGAACCTTAGAAATCCATGAAAACAGTAAAAGTGATGTGTTTGTTTGGAAAACATGAGGCCATGTGTAGTGATGAGTCACTATAGCCATGGACTATGTCTTGCTCATTTTGCCACTAGTGCCTAGCTAGTATGGATGGATAGGAATGCTTAGTAAATATTTGTTCTTGAATGAATAAATGAATTTAAATTGCTTTTAATATCTTAATAAGTATAGTAGAAATTGTATATTTATATATAAGTAGTCTTTGTTTTTTGACTTAAATTATGCCAATTCTGAGAGTACAATAGTTTGCTTATGCTGATAGGTTCCTTGGTAATTGATAGCATCGTAGGACATTAACTTGTCCAGGAAGAGATTACCATGGTCATAAGAATAGGGCCTAATTTCTTGAGTTCTTTATATATTTTGGAAATCAGTCCTCTGTCTGATGTGTGGTTGGTGAAGATCTTTTCCCATTCTGTAGGCTGCTTTTTTGTCTCATTGACTATGTCCTTTGCTTTGGAGAAGCTTCTCAGTTTCAGGAGGCTCCATTTATTTATTGTTACTCTCAATGTCTGTGCTACTGGTGTTATAGGAAGTAGTCTCTTGTGCCCATGCACTGAAGGCTTCTTCCCACTATCAGGTTCAGTGTGGTCAGATTTATATTGAGGTCTTTAATCCATTGGCACTTAAGTTTTGTGCATGGGGACAGATATGGATCTATTTTCATTCTTCTACATGTTGACATCCAGTTATGCCAGCACCATTTGTTGAAGATGCTTTCTTTTTTCCATTGTATAATTTTAGCTTCTTTGTCAAAAATCAGGTGTTCATAGGTTTATGGATTAATATCTGGGTCTTCGATTTGATTCCATTGGTCAACCTGTCTGTTTTTATGCCAATACCAAGCTGTTTTCATTACTTTATTATTTTATTTATTTATTTATTTATTTTTTGTTTTTTTGAGACAGGGTTTCTCTGTAGCTTTGGAGCCTGTCCTGGAATTAGCTCTTGTAGATCAGGCTGGCCTCAAACTCACAAGAGATCCGCCTGCCTCTGCCTCCTGAGTGCTGGGATTAAAGGCATGCACCACCACCACCTGGCTCTTCATTACTTTATAATAGAGCTTGCTGTCAGGGATGGTAATTGTAATGGTCTGTTCTGTCCCTTTAAGAGACAAGCCATGCCTCCCCTTCCTTTTTCTCTTGTGTGTGTGTATGTGTGTGTCTGTGTCTGTCTGTCTGTCTGTCTGTCTCTCTCTGCTCTTCTCCCCTTTTCCCTTCACCTCCATAACTCACTAAATAAATATCCAACCCTGTTGTAATATGAGCTGCGGGCTACGTTCCTGGCGTCCAGCCGCCCGCACGGCTAGCTTTACACCCGAAGTAATTACACGGAAACTGTATTCTTTTAAACACTGCCTGGCCCATTAGTTCCAGCCTCTTATTGGCTAGCTCTTACATGTTGATCTAACCCATTTCTAATAATCTGTGTAGCCCACGAGGTGGCTTACCAGGGAAGATCTTAACCTGCATCTGTCTGGAGTGGGAGAATCATTGGCGACTCCCTGACTTGGCTTCTTTCTCCCAGTATTCTGTTCTGTTTACTCCACCCACCTAAGGGTTGGCCTATCAAATGGGCCTAGGCAGTTTCTTTATTAGTTAACCAATGAAAGCAACAGATTAGAAAGAAATCACTCCCACATCACAACCCCACTCTGCATAGCATGCCTATCCATGTCTCTTGTCTCTGGCCCACAGCTGGTCACCATGTGGCTCCCTGCCCGAGACCAGCTGCCTTCAGAGACCTGTGGCATGGTCTTGTGGCGTGTCTATTCATCCTAGTCTTTCACCGACCACGCGGTTCCCTACCTGGGACCTGGCTGTCTTCATGACCTGCTGTGGTTTCAGGACCCATTGCTTGCTGGCTGCTGCTTGGGGACCTGTGGTGTGTTCTTATGATGGCATCACTCGGGGACCTGCAGCATTTTTACTTAAACCATAACAGTAATGCCTTCAGTTCCTTTATTGTACAGGATTGTTTTGGCTTTCTGTTTTTTTTTCTCCATATGAAGTTGATTATTGTTTTTTCAAGGTCTGTGAAGATATTTTGATTGAGAAAGCCATTCATTATAGGGCTAGCAAGAAACCTGGCACTAGAGACATTCCCAGGAATCCACAAGGATGACCCCAGCTAAGACCCTAAGCAACTAAGCAACAGAGGAGAGGGCGCCCAAATTGGCCTTGCCCTGTAGTCATCTTTTATTTTTGATTTTTATTGAGTTTTACATTTTTCTCTGCTCCTCTCCCTTCCCCCCATCAATCCTCCCCAAGGTCCCCATGCTCCCAATTTACTCAAGAGATCTTGTCTTTTTCTACTTTCTACTTCACATGTAGATTAGATCTATGCAAGTCTCTCTTACTGTCCTCATTGTTCAGACTGATGAATATCTTAAATATAACCATAGAACCTTCATCCAGCAACTGATGGAAACAGAGGCAGAGACCCATAGTGGAGCACTGGGCTGAGTTCCTAAAGTCCAGTTGAAGAGTGGGAGGAGTGAGAATATGAGCAAAGAGGTCAAGACCTTGATGGGGACACCCACTGAAACAGTTTACCTGAGCTAATGGGAGCTCACCAACTCCAGCCAGACAGGGAAGGAACCAACATAGGACCAAACTAGTCCCTCTGAATGTGGTTTACAGTTGTATGGCTGGGGCAGACTGCTGTGTGTGTATGGAAGGTAGAGGGAATAGGAGGTGGGGAGGGAGTGGGAACTGAGATTGGTATGTAAAATGAAAAAAGAATAGTTTGTTTTCCTTTAAAAAAAAAAAGAGCCTAAAGAGGCAATTGTCAGCAGGGCTAGTACTTGAATGCTCATGCATTTACCTTATTTTCTTGCTCATTAGAAATATTAGTTCAAAACAGTATTGTTATGAAGCTTTGTTTTGTTTTGTTTTGTTTTGAGACAGTGTCTCTCTATGCAGCCCTGGCTGGCCTGGAACTCATTATGTAGAATAGGCTGGCCTGGAATTTATAGACATCTGTCTGCCTCTGCCTTCTAAGTACTAGGTTTAAAGGTGTTCACCACCACACCCAGCATGAAGTTTGATAATTATATGTAGTTTGTTAAAATTTAGATTAATATTTTTGACAAGAGAAAGTAGTGATAACACAACTGGAAAAGTTGAATTCTTTTTCAATAAGTGTTCTTTGTATACAGACAAAAATACCTCAAATCATGAGGAGCTGTGAAGGAATAATGTTAAGTGTTGCTCAAAAGTAAATTTCAGTACTCTGTAGTTAGTAATAAGCAGTTAAACTATCACTAATGCAAAGTATTTCCTCCCAATGGTTGACTTTTATCACAAGTACTTTTATCTGTGTGTGCATACTACATGTGTGCCAGTGCCCATGGAGGCCAGAAAATGCATCATACCCCGGATCTGGAGTTAGAGGCAGCTTTGAGTTACCTCCCATGCGTGCTAGAACTGAATTTGGGTCTTCAGGAAGACCAGTAATCACTTTTTTTTTTTTTTGGTTTTTCGAGACAGGGTTTCTCTGTGGCTTTGGAGCTTGTCCTGGAACTAGCTCTGTAGACCAGGCTGGTCTCGAACTCACAAAGATCCACCTGCCTCTGCCTCCCAAGTGCTGGGATTAAAGGCGTGCACCACCACTGCCCGGCTACCAGTAATCACTCTTAACTGTTGAGCCATCTTCCCCAACAATCTCCCACGTTGTCATGGTGGTCCTCCACACTTGTCAGCCTGGCATACTGGCAATTGTTTGTAATCCAGCACTTGGGAAAGAGTGGCAGAAGCACCAGGAGTTAGAAAGCCAGCCTGAGCTCTGTAAGACTGTCTCAAAAGAAACAGGCAGCAACTAACTACAACAAAAACTGCCCAGGTGTGATTTACGCCAATGTAATTCTAGCACTCAGGAGGCTGAGACAGAAAGATGCTAAGTCTGAAGCCAGTTGGGCTACTTTGTCTCAAAAAACAACTTCCAAGAAATCTCTGGAAAATTTTTAACATTTGGAACTAGGGAGGTATAATATATTATACAGTGTGTATGATGGGTTCCACATGCCGGGGACTCATCTCTACAGGTGTGCATTTAGGATTAAGTTTTTCAAGTTTTCTTCATTTTTACCCTCCTACTTCTTGAGAATTTAAAAATATTTATTATTATTGTGTGTTCAAGGTGTGTGTGTGTGTGTAAGTCAAAGGACAACTTTTGGGAGTCAGTTTTCTCTTTCCTTTTTGGGTTCTGAGTATCAGATGTAGGTCATCATCCTTGCCTAGTATGCTCAAACTGCCGAGGGAGGATTTTTAGAGAAATGTAGTGTAGGTCCATATAGGCCTTCTCTTGCCTTGGCCTCGTGTATGCTGGGATTAGAAGCATGTACTTCTGTACATGGCTTCTTTCTATTTTGTTTCGTTTTGCTTTTAGACAGAGTCTCACTATATAGCTATGGCTGTCCTGTAACTCAGTGTATAAATCAGGCTGGCCTGAACTCACAGAGATCTGCCCACTTCTGCTTCCCAGTTTTGGAATTTAAGGTGTGAGTTACTACATCCAGCTTGTACCTGGCTTCTTACAAACCTTTTTCCTAATAATAGGTAATATTTATTACCTGTACCTGTTATTTCATTAGAGACTAAGTTAGACACTGAGGCACCTTGTTGATTTAACTGAGCTGTATTTGAAAAAAGATTCTATTGTTTAAAAAGTAAGTTTTGAAAACTATTGAATTGTAGCTGTGTGACAGGAACCAGGGGCTATAATGGGGACAGTGAATGTAACTAACTTGTCAGACTTCTTAAACATATTTTAAAAACTTCCTCATGTTTGTTGTTTTTGGCCTGCACTCTTTTCTAACCCAACAGTTAAATCCTTGCAACAGAAAGGGCCGTATATTTTAACTTTTGAAAGGGTAGGTGGATGAACTGTTTTTTCCCTAGAGTGAGTCATAAGAAAGGGAGCCCTAAGGGGTGGCAGTTCTACTTTAATGAGCAAAGGAAGTGGTTAAGTCCCTGGGGCCTCTGGAGCCTGAAGAAGAAACTAAAATATGGCCCTAGGAGCATCTAAGATTAAATACTGTTAGCTGGGTTGGGGTGCATAGTGAGTATGGACCAGTCCCTGTTCTTTGCCCCATATTTCACATCCTCACATGGCTCCCTCTTGTCTAAATGGCCGGGATGGTCTGGTCTTAGTTGTGTCATATTTGATATGTTCCAGACCCAGATTCTTGGGATCTGTGTTTAGGGTGGATTCCCAGGAATCCTGATCTAATAATCTCAGGAAAAGGAGAGAGAGCTCCTAGTTTTCACTATGTTCTAAGGAAAACCAAGTGCAGGGACCTCTTAGCAGTAGCTTTGGCTGATCTCTCTCAGCAATACCTTACTTATGTCACTCTTGCCAAGCAAGGAAAGAGCTGCTGTGGAGAACTTGGTGTTCTCCAGCCTTTTCAGAGGTCACAGGCAGACAGGGCAAAGGGGCAGGACCTTAATTAGCTAGAGACTTCTGGAGGAAAGACACTTGGCAGTGGGACAGACACTGTCTCCTAGTGACAGTGCAAATCCTCCCTCCCTTTATAGCTTTTAGGCCCTGAGAGGGTAGTGTTCTTGATCAGCAAGACACTTTTGTGCAGTGTAGTCCAGGGGTGATTTTATAGGCTCGAGAGGTAATATGACATCAGTTTATTTAGACACTCAAGCATGCTTTATTTCATTTCTCTGAACCAAGCATTCTGAGTGGTAGATGAAGAAGAGGTCAAAACCCCAAAGAAGTACTTAGCTAATTAGTTATAGCTAATTAGACTGGCTTTCCAGACTAATGCTTTCTGTCCATATAGGAGGGTGAAGCTGAATAGTTCCATAAAGTTGAATAATTTTTATGCACCAAGTACTGTATTAAGTGTTTATCTTAGTTTGATTAAAAAACATTATATGGACTGGAGAGATGGCTCATCAGTTAAGAGCACTTGCTGCTTTTGCAGAGGACTTGAATTTAGTTCCTAGCACCCATGTAAAGCAGCTCACAATTACTTGTAACTTCAGTTCAGAGGATCCAAAGCATTTCTCTGGACTTTGAGGGCAATTGAATTTTCACATGCATATACATAATTGAAAATAAAATAAATATTTTAAGGAAAGTTTTATTATTTTTATTTTATGTTTGTGAGTGTTTTACCTGCATATATGTATGTGTACTGCATGCATGCATCTCCCAGAGAGGCCAGAAGAGGACACTTGTTTCTCCTGTGACTGAATTGCCATGTTAGTGCTGTAAACTGAACCCTGATCCTATGCAAGAGCAACAAGTATGCTTAATTGTAGAGTCATCTCTCCAGCTCCTAATAAAATAAATCTTAAATGAATATATATGATCAAGAATTTCATCTTGGGTACAGAGATGGCCCATTGCTAAACCTCTTACTGCTAAGCCTGAAAACCCGAGCTTCATCCTCAGAACCCACGTGTAGAAGGAGAGAATTCTTGACTTCTGCACATGTACCACAGATACATAGGCATACACAATGAACACATAAGATACAGAAGATTACATTCTCTTTTCATGATATGGAAACTTAGCCTTCAGTGGTTAAATGCCTGTTTTGAGCAGAGCTATGGTGTATTTGTTTAGATCTAAGTCCATTTGATTTTAAAGACGACGACTTCTTCTTCTTCTTCTTCTTCTTCTTCTTCTTCTTCTTCTTCTTCTTCTTCTTCTTCTTCTTCTTTCTCCTCCTCCTCCTCCTCCTTTTCCTCCTCCTTTTCTTCCTCCTCCTCCTCTTCTTCTTCTTTTTCTTTTTAAAGACAAGATCTCACTATGTAACCCTAGGTGGCCTGGAGCTCTATGTAGACCAGGCTTGCCTTCAACTCACCAGCTTAACTGCTGTCAACTGAGTGCTAAGAGTAAAGGTAAAAACTACCACATCTGACTAGAATATATTCCTTAATAGTTGTTTATTCCAAAGGTCTTGATGAACTCAAGATCTACGTGGGCTACATAGCAAGTTCCTGTCCAGCAAAGACTACATAGTGAGACACAGTCTTTTAGGTTTTTTTTTTTTTGATTTTTGTTGAGCTCTACATTTTTCTCTGCTCCCCTCCCTGCTTCTCCCCTTTCCTTCAACCCTCTCCCAAGGTCCCCATTCTCCCAATTTACTCAGGAGATCTTGTCTTTTTCTACTTCCCATTTAGATTAGATCCATGTATGTCTCTCTTAGAGTCTTCATTGTTGTTTAGGTTCTCTGGGATTTTGATTTGTGGACTGGTTTTCTTTACTTTATGTCAAAAAACCACTTATGAGTGAGTATATGTGATAATTGTTTTTCTGCTCTGGGTTACCTCACTCAAAATGATGTTTTCTAGCTCCATCCATTTTCCTGAAAATTTCAAGATGTCATTTTTTTCTGCTGTGTTGTACTCCATTGTATAAAATGTACCACATTTTCCTTATCCATGTTTCGGTCAAGGGGCATTTAGGTTGTTTCCAGGTTCTGGCTATGACAAACAATGCTGCTATGAGTATAGTTGAGCACATGTCCTTGTGGCACGGTTGAACATCCTTTGGATATATACCCAAAAGTGGTATTGTTGGTTCTTGAGGAAGGTTGTTTCCTAATTTTCTGAGAAATTGCCACACTGACATCCAAAGGGGCTGTACCAGCTTGCACTCCCACCAGCAGCAATTTAGGAATGTTCCCTTTACCCCATAACCTTTCCAGCATAAGTTGTCATCAGTGTTTTTGATCTTGGCCATTCTTACAGGTGTAAGATGGGATCTCAGAGTTGTTTTGATTTGCATTTCTCTGATGACTAAGGATGTTGAGCATTTCCTTCAGTGTCTTTCAGCCATTTTAGATTCCTCTGTTGAGAGTTCTCTGTTTAGGTCTGTACTTCATTTTTTTAAAATTGAATTATTTGTTCTTTTGGTGTCCAACTTCTTGAGTTCTTTGTATATTTTGGAGATCAGACCTCTGTCTGATGTGGGGTTGGTGAAGATCTTTTTTGACTCTGTAGGCTGTCATTTTGTCTTGTTGACCGGGGACACAATTCTTAAGGTATAAATTACTAAATCTTATACTGTGTCCTTGTACCTGTTGCTGCATCTGTGGCTTAATTAAGACCTCTTAGAATGTAGTCTGAAATAAAGCAGGCTTAGGGTTAAAGATGCTAAGAGGGCAAGCAAGATGGTTCAGTGGGTAATGTCACTTGCCACCAAGTCTACTTAATATTTATTATTTAATTATTAAATATTTTATTAATCCTTATGCCAACCTGTGAGGTAGGTATTTTTACTTTCTTGTTTTATAGACAAGGTCCTATAAATTTAAATGCAACTCATATGGCTCATAAGTGGTGGAGTTGGGATTTAAGCTCAGGTGATATGCTTTCAGAATCTTTGCCCTTAGCCACTGTGCTGTATAGTTTTAGGCAGTGAGAAGCCATCATAGAGTTCTATTTAGTATGTCAACTTTCTGTAAATAGTATGGTTCAGGCAAGTTTCCCAAGGGAAGAAGATTAGCCACAGGCTGTTGTAGTAACCAACCTAGTTGCTTCTGAAGGTGTATAAAGGTCATTAGTTACTTCATAAATTCTTTCCTGAGATGGGCTTGGCAGCTGCCATTCTTCCCTCTGGTCTTAGCCCTTTTTGGAAATCATTTTCCAAAGAACATTCTTGAAAAATTTTTATTATGTTATGTATTTCTATGTACATGTGCCCTCCTTTGGCCATGTGGAGGTCAAAGGACAGCTTGCTGGAGTTGGTTTTATCTTTCTTCTATGTCGGTCAAAAGTGGTAGCAAGTGCCCTATTCTTCCGAGCCATTTCTCTGGCTCCTCTTTTTTTCTATTTTCTTCCCTTCACTACTCTTCCCTTCCCTTCTCTTCTTTTTCTTCTCTTTTCCCTCCATTCCTTCATTTTTTTTTTTTTTGATGCAGGATTTTACTGTAGCTTAGGCTGGCTTTCTACCCGAGCCTCTAAGTGGTAAGTTACAAGCCCAACAATAATTTTGATTCTCTTCTCTCTACTGCATAGGTTGTTCCAGGCAGAGGGAAAGCTGGAGTCAAGTTAGGAATAGCTCCTTTAGGGTCGGAGTCTAAGCAGCATCTGGAAGCATTTGCAAGAGGGGAAGTTGAACTTTTTAAGACTTCCTGTTGCCTAGAGTTTGGGGTCCTGTTATAGGGGTGGAGGGTATTTTTAGGATTGTTAGTTGGCCTGCTCTTCTTCAGATTCTCAGTATGAGGCTAGGGTACAGAACTGAGAATGACCTACACCCTCTCTGTGATTAAGCACAGATTGCTCAAGAAGTAAGCAGGTAAGCTTATGTGGTCACTCAGTGCTGTAATTGAGGAACATAGAAAATGTAGCGGGAGAGAAAGAAAGGAAAAGGGGTCTAAATGCTCATAGCAAGAGAGATTCAGAAAGGGAATGAAAGCTGTTGAAGCTGGATCTTCAAAGACAAGAAGTATGTTAGCAGAGAGGTACCAGAAAGGCTATTCTGAACAGAGTCAGCCTAGAAATGCAGGGAATCTTCAGGAAC
The DNA here is from genome assembly GCF_037038515.1 of Microtus pennsylvanicus. Classification (NCBI taxonomy): domain Eukaryota; kingdom Metazoa; phylum Chordata; class Mammalia; order Rodentia; family Cricetidae; genus Microtus; species Microtus pennsylvanicus. The sequence continues at coordinate 43,430,332 of NC_134583.1, forward strand.
AATGGGTTGTTCTTTGAGCTAGAGAGTTGGGGTGCTAGAGGGAAGTAATAGTAGATGAAGCTGGATGTGTGGGGTGTTTATGGGGGAACAACTGTTGCTTTAGGGAGATGAGTTTTGAAGAGAGAGAGAGAGAGAGAGAGAGAGAGAGAGAGAGAGAGAGAGAGAGAGAGAGAGAAACATGGATGACAATGATGGCATATAAGTTATAGTGGAAACTATAAAAGGAGAATGAGATCTACTGAGTAAAGTTCATAAAATAGGGGCAGAGTTGAGGACAGAGCCCTAGGAACTCTGATGCATACAGACAGAAGTTAGGCTGCCTGAGGAGGAGCAGTCATAGAGAGAAAATCCGGGAAGCCTGGAATGTAGAGTTTCTAACACAGGGGAAAGTGTCAGTTGTGGCAGAGAACAAGTAGGGTGAGTCCTGAAATGAAGCTACTGAGTCATCGGTGACCTCAGTGATAACAGCTTCCGTGGAGGGGTGGGGACGGAAGCTAGACTGCTGTGACTGAGGACACAGAGGCAACAAAAGACTTCTCATTTGAGAAATGCAGTGGTATGGGGAGGGGAGGAATAGCGTACTGTTTTTAAGAGGGTGCAGGATTTAATGATTTATTTCTTCAGCGTTGGAGGGAGTGTAGAGAACTGAGCTGACGAAAGGTTGAAGAGTAGAGAAATAGTAATTGTAGCCAGTGAAGGCGCTGCAGCTCTCAGAATGAGCCATTTGTTGTGGAAGCTCTGGACTTTCCTGCCTGGAAACCTGCAGCCACTAGGAGTGGAGTAGACAGGCAGAACTTGTCTTTAATAATAAGTATGTATAACACCATTTATTGTGTAACTTCTGCATGACAGATATTTTTTTGTAGGTTCTAAAGTTCTCCACAGCTTCCCAGAGTAAGTATTTTTTACTGTTTGTGAGATAGAGAAATAGGTTTAAAAAACACACTAGTTAATGGTGGAGCCAAACTTTCAGCTGGGTCTTTGGATCTTCAAGATGGGCTCCTGCTTTACACTGTTGGTTTTTCCACTAGAGGCTTAGTGTTTTGACTCTAGAGTACCCTTGCAGGGGGAAGAGATGGATGGTCCAGAGGGACAAAGATAGAATTTGGAACTGGTGCTTGCCTAGAGGGGATATGACCTCATTTGTGGCGTTAAGGAAGAAGGTATTCATCTGCTTTTTTTTCTCTTTTTTTAAATTTAGCTGATAGTCCTGGTGGCTGTAGGCTTTAATATGCATGTGCGTCTATATATGGGGTATATTCAAATGAGTGCAGTTGTCTGAAGAGACGAGAAGAATATATTGGATTCCTTGGAGCTGGAGTATGAGCTGCCTGACATAGGTTCTGGGAAACTGAATGTAGATCCTCTACAAGAGCAGTACAAGTTCCTAACCACTGAGCCATCTCTCTAGCTGCTTTCCTTTTACCAGGGCGTTAGAGGTACTGAAAGTTCCATTTTATACATTGTTTACAGAGAAAAAACAAGATAAATCACTCCTTAGTGGGAGTGGTTCACTCTAGTATCTTATTGTTGCATGATGTTGGAGAGTTTCTGTAGTGGGGCTTAATCTTTTGACAAACTACTTGTGAAGAGTTACTAAACTGTAGAATGATATTCTCTTGGCACAGGGCGTATGGTAAGTGCACTGATAAGTATTTTTATGTGAATTGGTCAATTAGGTAAGTAGAAAGGACAAAGCACTAAGAATCGGAAGACAGTTTTATTCAATCTACATGATAGCTAACTCACCTTAGGGAAGTCCTTCTGCAGTTCTTCTCTGTTAGTCACCAAGTTGTTGGCTGTGCTAAAACACCATGACCTATAGCAGCTTAGAGAAAAGTTTATTTTGGTTTACAGTTCCAGAGGGCTAGGTGTCTGTAACGGTGGGGAAAGGATGGTGACAAGAGCAGGAAGCTGAGAGATCATATGTTGACCACACAGGAAGCAGAGAGTGTAACCAGGAAGTAGGTGAGGGACAGTGCGTCTTAAATATACACCTACCACACTATGTAGTTCTAAAATATTTCCTTTGGGCTGAGGGTGTAGTTCAGTGCTGGAGTGCTTGCTTAGCAACTGGAAAGGAAAGCAAAAAACAAAATCAAATAATAACAAAACCTAATAAAACTAAAGTACTTCCATTACTCCAAAGAAATACCTTTTTATTTTTTAAGCAGTTTTTCCAATTTCCCCTCCCTGTGATAACTATCAGTATCTATTGGGAGTGTTTCAAACTAGTGGGATTTTATGGTATATAACTCATTGTGACTACCTTCTTTAGTTTAGTAGAATAATTTGGAAGTTTATTGTCTTGGTTAGTTTTTATTGTCAACTTGATATTGCCTGAGTCACCTAGGAATAGGGAACCTCAGTTGAAGAATTTCCTTCATCAGATTAGCCTGTGGGGGCATTTTCTCCATTGCTAATTGCTATAGGAAGGTCCAGTCTACTGTGGGCGGTGCCCTACTTAGTCTGTCTTAAAAAACTAGCTGAGCATACAACAGGGAACGAGCCAGTACTGGGATTAAAGGCGTGCACTACCATTTGATTGCACACTTGTAAATGATTCAAGTTGCAAACTTTCTTTTAACACACACCCTTTAGAAAAACTAAAAAAAATTGTTGTATGTGTACGTATGTGTACGTGTGTGGAGCCCAGAGGACAACCCTGTGGTGGTGTTTCTTTCCTGCCACTGTGGGAGCTGGGGTAAAAGTCAGGCTGTCAGGTTTACATAGCAAGTACTTTTAAGTGGGTGTAAGTGTGGACGTGGATGTCCTGCACTACCGTGTGGAGACCAGAGGATAACTTTTGGGAGTTGATTTGTGCCTTCTTCCTGTTGAGGCTGCTGTGCTTTGTATTCCAGGCTCGTTTACCCAGGAATGTTGGGGGACCCAGTGAGCTGGAACTGCACAGTCTGTCCAGCTTTTATAGAGGTTCTGAGGATCAGTTTTCATTTGTCAGGTTTATTAGCAAGTAATTTTACTATTTTTACTATTGTTTTAAAGACAGGATCTCATGTAGACCAGACTGGCCTCAGATCCCCCCCCCCCCCCCAGGGTTTCTCTGTAGTTTTGGAGCCTGTCCTGGGACTAGCTCTTATAGACCAGACTGGCCTTAGATTTTATGTAACAAAAAAGGTCACTTTGAACTCTTAATTCTCCTTTATCTCTCAAGTCTGGGATCACAGATATGTGTTACCATGTTTACATTATCCATTTAACAAAGTTGTGTTTAAATTTTGTTGTTATGTTGCTCATTTTGGTAAGATATGTAAAACATAAAGTTTGCCACCTTAATAATTTGTAATTGTACAATCAAACCAGGTATGGTGGCATACCTCTTTAATCCCAGTATTTGGTGAGGTAGAGGTAGGACTAGCAGTTCAAAACAAAACTGCATGGTAGTTCATGCCTGTAATCTTTGTACTCATGAGGCAGAAGCAAGAAGATTGCCACAAATGTGAGGCCAGTCTTGTCTATGTACTTAGTTCAAGGCCAGCCTAAATTGGGAGACCTGTATCAAAACCAAAGCAGATCAAACACAAATAAAAAGAGTATACAATTCATTGGTAATACTTAGCACATTTGTAATCCTAGTACTAATCCTAAGCAGTGCTACAGTGGACTTACTTTACATATCCTTGTTGGAAAATCTGTTTTCAATTTTGAGTGGGAGTAGAACTGGGAGGTAATGTGAGAATTCTATAAAGTTTTTGAGGAACTAACTTTTTTTTAAAAATTTTTTCCTCCAATGATGGGTATTGAACTCAAAGCTTTGTACATGCTAGACAAGTGCTGTATGAACCAAGTGACATATCTAGGCCCCAAACTGGTTTCCCCATGGTGGTTGCACCACCTGCCTCCTCATAATCAGTATATAAGGGTTCCAGATTTTTTGAAACCATTACAGATTCTTTGCCAAACTTGTTTTTCTTTCTGTTTGCTTTTAATTGCTTTTAATTTCTATTTTGTTTTTAATTAGTAGGTATTCTTGTGTGTATGAAGTGGTATCTCAGTGTGACTTGATTTGTCCTTCCCTCGTTACTATTGAAGCTGATGATCTTCCCACGTTTATTGGCAACTTTTATGTCTCCTTTGAGGAAATGTATTGAAGTTATTTATTTAAAATTAGGTTATTTGTATTTTTGTTGAGTTTATAAATTTCTTTATATTGGATACTAGACTATTATAATTGTGGTTTACAATCATAATACTCTTTTCAAAAGGTTGGCGTTTTGCATTCTTCATAATGTCTTTTGGTGCACGGTGCTTTCAGTTTACTTGTTTGTTTGTTTGTTTGTTTCAGTGCTGGAGATTGAACTGAAGGCCTTGCACATATTAGTCAAGGGCACTACCACTAAGCCATATCCCAGACCGTAGATTTTATGGATTCTAAGTTATTCTACTGCTCATGGCTTTTGGTTTCTTATCTAAGAATGTCAGAGCCAATGTCATAAATATTTATTGTTTTAGCATTTATATTTAGGTATTGACCCAATATTAATTTTTTTTTTGAGATAGGGTCTCAGTATGTAGTTTTGGTGGGTCTAGAACTAGGTATGTAGATCAGGCTCATCTGGAACTCACAAACTCTGTCTGCCTCCACCTTCTCTTAGTGCTGGAATTAAAGGCATGCACCAATTTATCTGGCTTTGAATTAAATTTTGAAAATAGTGTTGAGCCTTGTATACCTTTAAATTTAAACTCTTGAAAGTTTGCTGTTGGGGTTTCTGCAGTTGCTAATGATTTTGAGATTTAAGATCTCAGCAGACATCAAAGGGTGGTTTGGTTGCTTTTGGCTGCTGTGCAGCTCTTTACCATCATATGCTTCTCAGAAGACATTTTTGCTTGCTTAGATCTTGCCCACTGATGTGTATTTGATATGTTTGGGTCTACTGTGAGAATAAGGTCACGATTGAGAGCTGCCAGTCAGTTGAATGATGACACTTCTTCTGTACATGTAGTGGGAGGCTGTGTCATAGGCTTGTCAGCATCCCAGCCTGTGAAGAAAAGGAGCAGGACGAGGCCTAATTGAAACAAGGCAGAGCTGCAAGGGCTCAGGGGAACAGGGTGGTAAGGTAGCAAGTCTGTGTTGAGCCCAGCCAGTTCCCAGCTCTGCATTTGGTTTGTTGAGAACTGTGCAAAGTGTGTAAGTGTGAAAGGGTAGAGTTTATAGACTGGATCTGAATGTCCGCATGTACAAAACATCACAGCTGAGCTGGACATGGTGGCTTATACATGCAAACCCAGCACTCAGGAGGCTGAAGTAGGAGGTCAGCTTGGGATATACAGTCAGACATTGACTCAAAAATAAAATAGATGCTGACCCCAAAGAATTGTTGTGTTTCTGAAGATCATGTGGGGTTGTCAAGGGGAAACAATAAAATATATACATATCTGGTAAATCAAGAAAATTAAATTTTGCTGGGCTTGGTGGTGCATACTGTTTTGTTTGTTTGTTTGTGTTTTGAGACAGGGTTTCTCTGTGTAATAGCCCTGGCTGTCCTGTAACTCACTTTGTAGACCAGGCTGGTCTGACCTCTTTTATTTTTTTTACTTTTTTTATTTTTCGAGACAGGGTTTCTTCGTAGGTTTTTGGTTCCTGTCCTGGAACTAGCTCTTGTAGACCAGGCTGTAGACCCATCCCCCACTACTCTCACCCTCCCTCTCCAGTCCAAAGAGCAGTCAGGGTTCCCTGCCCTGTGGGAAGTCCAAGGTCCTCCCACTCCATCCAGGTCTAGGAAGGTGAGCATCCAAACAGGCTAGGCTCCCACAAAGCCAGTACATGCAGTAGGATCAAAACCCAGTGCCATTGTCCTTGGCTTCTCATCAGCCCTCATTGTCTGCCATGTTCAGAGAGTCCGGTTTTATCCCATGCTTTTTCAGTCCCGGTCCAGCTAGCCTTGGTGAGCTCCCAATAGATAGCCCCACCGTCTCCGTGGGTGGGCGCACCCCTTGCGGTCCTGACTTCCTTGCTCATGTTCTCCCTCCTTCTGCTCCTCATTTGGACCTTGGGAGCTCAGTCCAGTGCTCCAATGTGGGTATCTGTCTCTATCTCCAACCATCGCCAGATGAAGGTTCTATGGTGATATGCAAGATATTCATCAATATGGCTATAGGATAGGGTCATTTCAGGTTCCCTCTCTTCAGCTGCCCAAGGAACTAACTGGGAACATCTCCCTGGACACCTGGGAGCCCCTCTAGAGTAAAGTCTCTTGCCAACCCTAAGATGGCTCCATTAATTAGGATATATACTTCCCTGCTCCCATATCCACCCTTCCTTTATCCCAACTATCCCAATCCCCCAAGCTCCCCCCATCCTCCCCTTCTCACTTTTCTCTCCCCATTTCCTCTTACCCCCATCCCACCCCACCCCCAAGTTCCCAATTTTTGCCCAGCAGTCTTGTCTACTTCCAATATCCAGGTCCCTATCTATCACCATGCACAAAACTCAAAGTCCAAATGGATCAAAGACCTCAATATCAATCTGAACACACTGAACCTGATAGAAGAGAAAGTGGGAAGTACTCTACAACATATGGGCACAGGAGATCACTTCCTACGTATAACCCCAGCAGCACAGACATTAAGGGCCTCATTGAATAAATGGGACCTCCTGAAACTGAGAAGCTTCTGTAAAGCAAAGGACACTGTCACTAAGACAAAAAGGCAACCCACTGACTGAGAAAAGATCTTCACCAACCCTGCAACTGACAAAGGTCTGATCTCCAAAATATATAAAGAACTCAAGAAACTAGACTTTAAAATGCTAATTAATCCAATTAAAAAATGGGGCACTGAACTGAACAGAGAATTCTCAACAAAAGAAGTTCAAATGGCCAAAAGACACTTAAGGTCATGCTCAACCTCCTTAGCCATCAGGCGTTGAAGGAGCTGCGGGCTGCATTCCTGCTACCCGGCTCCCAGCCGCCTGGCTAGTTTATGCCCCAAAATAACAACACACAAATTGTATTCTTTTAAACACTGCTTGACCCATTAGCTCTAGCCTCTTCTTGGCTAACTCTCATATCTTGCTTAGCCCATATTTAGTAATCTGTGTAGCACCAGTCTTACTGGGAAAGATTCAGCATGTCTGACCTGGCGGCTTGCTTCATTGCATCTGCCCTGGAGAGGAGCGGCATGGCGTCTGACCTCACTTCCTTCTACCCAGCATCCTGTTCTGTTTACTCCACCCACCTATGTTCTAACCTATCAGGCCAAGCAGTTTCTTTATTTAATTAACCAATGAAATCGACAGATTGATATATGACACTTCCACATCAATCAGGGAAATGCAAATCAAAACAACTTTGAGATACCATCGTACACCTGTCAGAATGGTTAAAATCAAAAACACCAATGATAGCCTTTGCTGGAGAGGTTGTGGAGAAAGGGGTACACTCATCCATTGCTGGTGGGAATACAAACTTGTGCAACCACTTTGGAAAGTAGTGTGGCGGTTTCTCAGGAAATTTGGGATCAACCTACCCCAGGACCCAGCAATACCACTCTTGGGAATATACCCAAGAGATGCCCTATCATATTACAAAAGCATTTGTTCAACTATGTTCATAGCAGCATTATTTGTAATAGCCAGAACCTGGAAACAACCTAGATGCCCTTCAGTGGAAGAATGGATGAAGAAAGTGTGGAATATATACATATTAGAGTACTACTCAGCGGTTAAAAACAACAACATCTTGAATTTTGCATGCAAATGGATGGAAATAGAAAACTCTGTCCTAAGTGAGGTAACCCAGACCCAAAAAGATAAACATGGGATGTACTCACTCATAATTGGTTTCTAGCCATAAATAAAGGACATTGAGCCTATAATTTGTGATCCTAGAGAAGCTAAATAAGAAGGTGAACCCAAAGAAAAACATATAGTCATCCTCCTGGATATTGGAAGTAGACAAGATTGCCGGGCATTTTTTTTTTTTTTTGAGATAAGGTCTCATTATGTATTCCAGGCTGGCCTTGAACTCATAGTCTTCCTGCCTTAGCCTCCCAAATGGGTTACAGATGTGTGCTGCTACTCTTGATTTATTTTCTTGCATGAATTTTATGTTTTAAAACTTGATTTTTATTTAGGGCACTGAATAGATAGGTCAGTGTTTAAGAACACTTACTTCCCTTCTAGAGGGTCTGAGTTCAGTTCCCAGAACCCACATCAGGCAATCAGGCAGTTCTCTCTCTCTCTCTCTCTCTCTCTCTCTCTCTCTCTCTCTCTCTCTCTCTCTCTCTCTCTCTCTCTCTCTCACACACACACACACACACACACAGAGAGAAAAAATATTATTTATTTTTTTAAAAAAGATTTATTTATTATGTATACAACTTTCTTCCTCCATTTATACCCACACGCCAGAGGAGGGTGCCAGATCTCTTTACAGATGGTTTGGAGCCACCATGTGGTTGCTGGGAATTGAACTCAGGACCTCTGGAAGAGCATACAATGCTCTTAACCGCTGAGCCATCTCTCCAGCCCCTTATTTATTTATTTATTTATTTTTTATTGAAAAAAATTTCCACCTCCTCCCTGCCTCCCATTTCCCTCCCCCTTCCTCTACTCCTTTCCCCCTCCCCCCCACTCCTCTTCTCCTCCCTCTCCAGTCCAAAGAGCTGTCAGGGTTCCCTAATTTATTTTTATTCCCAATATGGGGTTTGATTGTTTTGTCTAGTCTGGCTGTGAATTTCCTTCCTCAGACTTTCCAGTAGCCTGGGCTACAATTGTACTACAGACTACCAATACTACTATTGCTAGTCTGGCTTTTAGTTGTGTTTTTAATCATGATGGATTCATTTCACCATTATGTAATACACGGATCAGCAAGTTACACCTTTTTTAGACAAGCTTGTATTGGAACACAATGACACTCATTTGTTTACATATTCTCTGTGGCTACTTTTGCAGTGTAGGAGTAATTAAGTACAGCAGAGACTTTATAATCTACTAGCCTTTTTTAATTTTTGCTTTATTTTTGTTTTCTGAGACAGGATTTCTTTGTGTAGCCCTGGATATTCTAGAACGAGCTCTAAAGACCTGGTTGGCCTCGAACTTACATATGTCCACCTGTCTTTCCTCCCTAAGGGGTATTAAAGGTGTGCAGCATTACACAGCAGCACAAGCTTAAAATGTTAACTCTCTGACCCTTCATACAAAATATTTACTGACTCCTGATTCAATATGTCTAAGCATAGTAAAGATTTTGTTCATAATTAAGTAATCTTTTGATGAATTTGATTTTTCTTTTTGTTCAACTTACTGTTTGGAACAATTAGATTGCTTTTACCCTGTAATAATGCTTAAATTAGGAATAAAAGTATCACCTCTGTCATTTTCTTGTTTATTTTTGTTTTTAGTTTTAGTATTGTCTTTAATTCTTGTTGGACTGTTGCTTTTACTTATTTGTGAGTATTCTCTAATAGCATTTATAATAAGGATAAGTTTAGTTGAGTAAGGATAGAAACAGTAGTTCATAATTCATCAGTCAGGTGTGTATTGCTTACAGTATGCTTTAGTATCCAGAAAGCAATGAGTAGCTGCAGACATTGGTATTTACCTCTGTCTTCCAGAGTGCGGAAGTTCTCATTCTAATCGGACTTGTTGGTACAGTGTGGAAATGTCGTACAGACCCATAAAGAGGATACCATTGTCAGCTTGTACATAATGTAATGTTGGCATAATCTAACTTTAAGATTTTAAAAAAGACATAAAATAAGAGTTAATTTTCGCCAGGCAGTAGTGGCGCATGCTTTTAATCCTAGCACTCGGGAGGCAGAGGCAGGCGGATCTCTGTGAGTTCGAGGTCAGCCTGATCTACAAAAGCTAGTTCCAGGACATGCTCTAAAACTACAATGAAACCCTGTCTCAAAAAAACCAAAACAAATCCAAACCAAACCAAAACAACAACAACAACAACAAGAAAAACCCAAAAAAGTTAATTTTTCCCCCTAATATTGATGCATGTGGGAATCATGGTGCTTGGGAGGCTGGACAAAAGGATTGTGAATTTCAGGCCAGCCTGCTTTACATGGTGAGACCTATCTATTTCTCCAGAGCAAAAGAAAACCACATTTTTTTCCTATCCTTTATTAGGAAGTCTTGTGGAGTCTTACTGGAGGATCAGAGGCAAAGACAACGATGTTCTTAACTGGCTAAGAGTAGTGGAGGTTGGCAGTGGAAACCCAGGTGCCCTGATCAGACTAGTTTTACCAGGTTTTAGGCGTTGTTCTTGGCATCTGTCTTTCATTTTCCACTTCTCCAAGTGAGTCTGAGAAACTCTTTTTGAGGAGCATTAATTTATTTATTTATTTTGCTTAAACTAGTCAGAATCAGCTTGTATGCAGAACTTGCAAGCCAAGTTGCTCATGTAAGAACCTTGCTGATAGAGCATCCTGATGCATTTGTCTCGGAGAAGGAATGGTCTTGAGGATGCAACTGGAATGTTTGAACACTGTTGCCTACTCCCCTCCCCCTTTTATCTTTTTCATTTCTTTCTCATTCTTTAAAACAGGGTCTCAGTAGCCCATGTTTACCTGAAACTCAGTATGATCTTGAACCATCATCCTGCCTCAGCCTCCTAAGAACTGGGATTACAGGCATGCATCACCACACCTGTCTTCATATCTCCAAGATTTCTTTATTTCTAGTGGTTACAGTTATGCCTGACCTATAATTAATATTCAGTAAATATTCATAGAATCAATTAATCATGGGTACTATTAATAAATGTCTATTTCCGCTTTTTGTCAGCTTTATATTAACCAATCTCCCAATGGATACTGTTTAGCATTAGATATGTTAATATGGACATATTCCATTTAACAGTCAAGTTTCAATGGCTCAAAAGTTATTTCTTTAAAACACTCTTGGTTTATCTATACTCTATGGATATTTTAGTTTAGCTCTGAGATGCATGAATGAATGAATGTATATATATATATAAATAATATGATATTATACACACATACTTAACATAGTCTCAAAGGGCTAACAAGAATCTGGATCTCTTGTTTCTGTATTAAGACAGTTTTTAGCATCATTCCTGACATTTTGGAAGTAGTCACTCTTAGATTTTCCTTGGAGCTTGTTGCTAGAGTGTAGAAAAGACTATACACTCATAGAAAATTGTGTGTGTGTGTATGTGTGTGTGTGTGTGTGTGTGTGTGTGTGCATATCAAATTTCTTATCACACACAACTTTATAATTCTTGGAGCATTTCCTATGGTTGTCTTGCTTTGTCTTTCCTTATAGCTGTTTTAAGATTGGGAATGACAGGAAGCAGTACATTTCCCCTCCTCCTGTTTTCATTTTAAGGCAGTCAGACTTCTTCAAGGAACTATATGGGACCTTGCAGTTAGCACCCAGCATTCTGATCTTATGAAATCACTTGCTTGCATTTCCAAGCCTTTGCTGGGTGCTGAGAGATAAAAGTCTTTTGAGGCTGGAGTGGTTGGGATTTGGAGAGGGTGAGAAGACTTGTTCTCAGTTTATTACCTGCTTCCCTCCCTCTTGTCTATCTTTTTAGGGGTAGGTTCTTAACTGTGAGACCTAGTCCCACCTAAAGCTCTTGATCCTGCCACCACAGCCTCCTAAATCCTGAAAGTTATAGTTAGAGACCAGCAGTCTGCTCCTCACATCTTCTTGCAGGAATGAATTTAGATTGGTGGTAGAGGGTAATATGCCTGACATTCTTGTCTCAGTGTCTTGCAGGAATGAATTTAGATTGGTCGTAGAGGGTAATATGCCTGACATTCTTGTCTCAGTGTCTTGCAGGAATGAATTTAGATTGGTAGTAGAGGGTAATATGCCTGACATTCTTGTCTCAGTGTCTTGCAGGAATGAATTTAGATTGGTCGTAGAGGGTAATATGCCTGACATTCTTGTCTCAGTGTCTTGCAGGAATGAATTTAGATTCTTAGTAGAGGGTAATATGCCTGACATTCTTGTCTCATTGTCTTTAGACCTTGACTTCTCTCATAATTAGGACTGAAATTTTGAGGTAGAGGCATATGAGCAACTCTATCAAAATGTAGAGATCACCCAAAGTGGGATGCATGAATCCCCCTGGGAAGGGGAAATAGAAGAGATCTCCTGGGTGGACTGGGGGTTAGTGGGGTGGGAAATTGAGAGATCAGGTTGGGGAGCAGATGGAAGGGGGAGTACTGAAAAAGATGAGTGAAGGGGGGGCAATTGCGGGGTCAGGTAGAAATTGATACAGGGAAACTCCCATGAATCTACAAGGATAATCCTAGCTAATATTCCTAGCAAGAATGGATACATAATCTGAACTGGCCACCCCCTGTGATCAGATTGGTGACTGTCCCAATTGTCATCACAGAGCCTTCATCCAATAATTGATGGAAACAGATGCAGAGACCCACAGCCAAACATTAGTCTGAGCTCAGGTAATCCTGCAGAAGAGGGGAGGAAGGATTGTAGGAGCCAGAGGGGTCAAGAACATCACAAGAAAACCCACAGAATCAACTAATGTGAGCTCACAGTCTGAACCAGCCAGCAATCCGGGAGCCTGCATGGAACTTATCTAAGCCCTCAACATATATGTGACAGTTGTGTAGCTTGGTCTACTTGTGGGACTCCTAACAGTAGGAGCAGGGGCTGGCCCTAACACTTTGTCTGGCTCTTGAGAACCTATTTCTTGTACTGGCTTGCCCTGCCTAGCCTTACAAGGAAAGGAGCTTAGTCCTACTCCAACTTGTTATGCCATGCTTTGTTGATACCCATGGGAGGCCTGCCCCTTTCTGAAGGGAAACAGAAGAGGAGTTGATTGAATGGGGGTGGGGATAGAGGAGAGGAGGGAGGGTAAACCAGTTGGGATGCATAATAAATAAATAGACAAATAAATAAATAAAATGCATAGATGACTTGGCCTAGCTTTTTTAGTTTCAGATGTGAAAACAAGCCAGAGAATAGTGAATTATCTAATATCTCCATATTTAGTCATGAGTAGGATGGATACCTGAAGTTATTTCTTTGTTTATGTGTATGTTGTATATGACTATGTACCTTGACCTTGGATGTCTTCCACTTTTGATCCCCACCTCATTTTTTAAAAAAAAAATTTCATTTTATTGCATGTATATGTGTGTTGGGTTCCCTGTAACTAGGTTGCAGACAGTTTTGAGCTGCCATGTAGGTGCTGGAAACTGAACCTGTGTCTTCTGGAAGACCAGCCAGCGGTCTTAACTGCTGAACCATCTCTCTAACCCATTTTTATTTTTTCTCTTTTTTCTTTTGTGATGGGTTTCTCTGTACAACCACTCTGGCTGCCCTGGAACTCACTTTGTAGGCCAGACTGGCCTTGAACTCACAGAGATCTCTGCCTACTTCTGCCTCCTGAGTGCTGGGATTAAAGATGTTTTCTGCTACTACCCAGCTATTTTTATTATTTTTAATTATGTGTTTGCATTTGTGTCAGATATGCACTCCAGTTTCTGATAAGGGTAGAGTTGTGGAATCCCCCTGGAGCTGGAGTTATAAGCAGTTGTGAGCTGAATTCAGAATTCAGGTGGTACCTGCAAGAGTGGTACCTGCTCTTAACTGCTGAGCTGTGTTTCAGGCCTACATCCACTCTATTTGTTTGTTTGTTTCTTTTAGATAGAATCTCTCACTAGACCTGAGCTCACCCATCAGCAATACTAGCTGGCCAGTGAACTCCAGGGACCCCCTCCCCCATCACTCCTTCTTCATTCTGGTTTACAGGCATTCAGCAATATACCTGGGTTTTTATGTAGGGCCTAGGGATGTGAACTCAGGTCCTCATGCTTGTGCTGCGGGTACTTCAGTCATTGAACCCCTGAAGGTATTTATGAAGGCACAGTAAAATATCTTAAATGGTAAGGCCTACCTTAGCCTTACTGTATCTTAAAGCTAGTAAGGTGGGGAAGGGTGCGGGATATATTATTTTGTTTTCTCCTTCAACTGTTGAGAAGAATCAACACCTCTAGATACTTTTTTAAAAAATCTCTTGTTACTTCGACACATTTCATTATTCAGGTGGACACTGTTCTCACTTTTGTTCTGAAACACAGCCTTACTTGCTTGTCCTGAGGTATAGGTTACCAAGTTTACAGATAGTAGTAGTCCCAAGTCTCTCAGGACAGGTAACCAATCAGGCTATTAATAGATCTGAAGTTCTGAGAGAGCCTCAGGCTTCTTGCCCTTGCTTGTAATTTCTGAAGTACTCAGACAGCTGGATGGAGAGTGGAAACAGGGCAGCCTGCCCATCCTCTCCTAGGAGGCAGTTAAGTCTCAAGTATATTTGGCCTCTTGGGTCTCTACATTGCTTTAGGTCAAGTGAAAGTACTTAGTATTTAGAAGGAAATAATACCTTTGTATGTAAGAATGATTTTCTTTTTTTCTTTGAAGTAGATGTGTTGGTCCTCACTTATATATAATGTGCTTTGTTAGGTACTTCGCGTGCATTACCACAGTCTTTCCTACAACCTTTCGGGAAAGGTTGTATAAGTTTTCAGAAATGAAAAAGATTGACTAGGTAACTAAAGTCATATAGCCATCAAGACTTTATCCAGACCTTTTGATTTTATTCTTCTTCACTTAAGAAAGCTTTCATGTTTATAACTTTGTGTAGTAAAATTGGCCTGGCATCATTTGGACAAATATCCTTGGGGAGACTTGTATTGAATTATCTGTTTCACTCTAGAAATGAAATCTATGGGCTACAAAGGTTGCTCACTGGAGGGATGAAATAGGATGATACCTACAGTAGTATAATATAAGACCTTAATGAATTCAAGTTAAATAGTGTCCTATCTTGTAGGTTATAAAGTATGTTCTGGGTTAGGGGTGAATTTAGTTGGTACAGTGCTTACCTAAAATGTAGGAATCCCTGGGTTTGATCTCTGCCACTGCATAAACTGGGCATAGTGCTGTGCACTTGTAATCTCAGCACTCTAGGATGTTCAGAAGTTCAGGGTCATCCTCAGCTGTATATGGAGTTCACAATCTGGGCCTCCTGAGACCTTCTTTCTGAATAGGTAAATGAATGGATAGGTGGCAGATATGTAAATGAATAAACCAATCATATGCTTTACCATGGCATATATAGCACTCAGAGGTGAGTGCTTGTTTTGTAAAACCTATTTTATTTCTCTTCCCTATCCACTAACCATACTGTTATCTTTCATGCATGTGCATGTATAGATTCTTGGGATTGTTGGCAAATAAGCTATTGCTAGCTTAGAACTCACTTGACAATCCTGAATTTCAGATTATTCCAGAATAATTTTGGATTGAAGCTAGCTCATTTATTCACTTGATCATACAGGATACTACCTCTTTGTCCACTCCTGTCTTAGGTCTTGGCAATCTGTATGATAAATACAATAAATAGATATGGTTCCTGCTCTCCTGGAGCTTACAGTGTTGTAGAAAAGCCAGAGAAGAAAACTTTCATAAAAGTAAGATGAGTGTTATTGAATGGAAATAAAGGATTCAACGGGGAGAGCAGGAAACCTACATTGTTGTTAGGATGACACACCTGAGGAGGGGCACTTAAAACTTGGCAAGGCTTATTTGTGTAAATGGAATTAAGAAAGATAATTCTAGATGATAGGAAGAGTATATTCAAAGGCCTGAAGAGTAGGTCTTAAGGGCTAGACATGCCCATGCCAGTCTTTGTTTGTGTGTGTCTATGTTTACAAACCAAAAAATCTGTTTACAGCTGCTTTATATCAGATTCTGGGATCATAGAAAACCAAACAATCAGATGTGGTTCCCTACCTGTCCTGGAAGAGAAACTCTGTTAGGAGTAATGATGTCATTTCTTGGTAGCCATGGTGCTAAGGTCACCCTAGATCTTGGGCTCAGATTCCTGGGTCCCATGTGATTGGACTTAACACCCTTAGAGAAACTGCCTACCCTTGAGTGTTTACCCTACCTGTCAGTCAGAGGACATGTGTCACTGCTGAAAACTTGCAGCACTTGTCTTTATCCTTGAATTCATTGCCACCAGATTTTTGATTGCTAGGACTCTGCTAGAAAATACTTAGGAGCTTGCCCTTGCTCCAGATTAGTATTTTGAAATCTCAACCCTAGTATAAGTGGTGGGGCCTTTGGCAGATGATTACATTGTGAGGCTTGATCACTTATGAAAGTGATTATTGCACTTTTTTTTTCGAGACATGGTTTCTCTGTAGCTTTGGAGCCTGTCCTGGAACTAGCTCTTGTAGACCAGGCTGTCCTTGAACTCACAGAGATCCGCCTGCCTCTGCCTCCCAAGTGCTGGGATTAAAGTGCCACCACCCCTTGGCGATTGTTGCACTTATAAATTAGACCTCAGAGAGCACCCTTGTGCCCTTGCTGTGGGAGGGTACAGTGAAGAAGACAGCCTTCCCCTAACCTGGAAGTGGACCCCACTGGAGACATGCCAGTTCCTTGGGTTTAGACTTCTGGCTTCTATAACTATGAGAAGTCAATATATTTTTTAAACCACGGAGTCTATAGTATTATAGATTATATGGCAATGTAAATAAGACTAAGACAAATTGTAACCAAGAAGTAGGTAATAAATATCTAAAAATGTGAAAGTGACTTTGTAAACTGGTCAGTGAAGATAGCTTGGGATAATTTAGAGGTACATGCCAGAAAACTCTTTATTTACATTAATAGACATTTAAGGTTTTCCTGATGAGAATTTAAGGGGGGAAAAGCTGTAGAGAAAGTCTCTGTCTTAGAGGATTTCAAAACAGCCCTCAACAGGATGCTAGTAGAAGTCTGGTTGGTCAAGATGATTTTGATGAGGTCTTAGAAAATCAGAAAAGTGTTGAAAACTGGAGGAAAGGTGATCCTTCTAAAGTAGTAAAAACTTGGTTCAGTGGTGTTCATGTTGTACTGATCTGTGCAAAGTAGAACTTGCATGTAAAGAAATGGAACATTTAGCTAATTTCTTAACAATTTTTAATTATCAGTATTGGTTGATTGCTGTGTGTATGTTTGTGTGTGCACCCACATCCTGGTAAGTATGGAGATGAGAGGATAACTTCTGAGAGTTGGTTCTCTCCTTCCAATATATAAGTCCTGGGGATTGAATTTAGGGTATTAGATTTGGCAGCAAGTAGCTTTCACTACTGAACCATTTCACTAGCTTTAACTAAGCAAAGTTATTGAAGGTGTAGCTTGATTCCTCCTTCCTGATTATAGTAAAATGTAGAGGAAAGAAATGACTTAAGGAATTTTTAAAGAAAACAGAAAATGACAAAGAAAAAGCAATAAACTTACAACCTAAAGATTTGAAAAACTCTCAGGATATCCATATAGAGCTAGAGTTAGAGATAGGTAGGTAGGTAAAGAAAGTGCATATTTGGAAGAGAATCCTAAGGGTGTGTTCTAGTGATGATAAGGAGGTTACTATGGGTGAGTCACAACCTTATTCAGCTATTTCAGCAGAAGCCAGGCACTGAACTTGAAGACAAGAAAAGAAAAATTCTGAAGGTGATTTATAGGTCATTAGGGCTGGCTCCTTGTTTTCCAAAGGGAGGACAATTATTTTGCTTTCAGCAGCTATAAGACATCTGTCTAGAGCAATAGGGACAGGGTCATCTAATTCTAAGAGGCGAATCTTAGGTGTGCTTTCACATAGACTGTTGGAATTGAGGTCATTCTTAGTTAGGATATATTTTTTTTTTATTGAGAAAGGGAAAAATAAAGAAAAAAGTTTCCGCCTCCCCCCAGCCTCCCATTTCCCTCCCCCTCCTCCCACCCTTCTCCACCTCCCCCCACTCCTCTCCCCCTCCCTCTCCAGTCCAAAGAGCAGTCAGGGTTCCCTGCCCTGTGGAAAGTCCAAGGTCCGCCCCCCTCTGTCCATGTCTAGGAAGGTGAACATCCAAACTGCTAGGCTCCCACAAAGCTAGAACATGTAGTAGGATCAAAACCCCGAGCCATTGTCCTTGGCTTCTCATCAGCCCTGATTGTTCGCCATGCTCAGAGAGTCCGGTTTTATCCCATGCTTTTTAGTCACAGTCCTGCTGGCCTTGGTGAGCTCCCAATAGATCAGCCCCACTGTCTCAGTGGGTGGGTGTACCCCTCGTGGTCTTGACTTCCTTGCTCATCTTCTCCCTCCTTCCACTCCTCATTGGGATCTTGGGAGCTCAGTCCAGTGCTCCAGTGTGGGTCTCTGTCTCTATCTCCATCCATCACCAGATGAAGGTTCTATGGTGATATGCGAGATATTCGTCAGTATTGCTATAGGATAGGGTCATTTCAGGTTCCCTATCCTCAGCTGCCCAAGGAACTAACTGGGGACATCGCCTTGGGCTCCTGGGAGCCACTCAAGGTTCAAGTCTCTTGCCAACCCTAAGGTGGCTCCCTTAACTAAGAATTGTGCTTCCCTGCTCTACTATCCAACCTTCCTTTATCCCAATCATCCTGTTTCCCTAAGTTCCCCCCATCCTCCCCTTCTCACTTTTCTCTCCCCATCTCCCCTAACCCCCATCCCACCCCACCCCCAAGATCCCAATTTTCTCCCTGGCAATTTTGTCTACTAATAGCCAAGAGGATAACTATATGTTTTTCCTTGGGTTCACTTTCTTATTTAGCTTCTTTAGGTTTAGCAATTGTAGACTCCGTGACCCTTATTTATGGCTAGAAACCAATTATGAGTGAGTACATCCCATGTTCATCTTTTTGGGTCTGGGTTACCTCACTCAGGATAGTGTTTTCTATTTCCATCCATTTGCATGCAAAATTCGAGAAGTCATTGTTTTTTTTTACCGCAGCGTAGTACTCTAATGTGTATATATTCCACACTTTCTTCATCCATTCTTCCATTGAAGGGCATCTAGGCTGTTTCCAGGTTCTGGCTATTACAAATAATACTGCTATGAACATAGTTGAGCATATGCTTTTGTCATATGATAGGGCATCTCTTGGGTCCAGGGGTAGGTTGATCCCGAATTTCCTGAGAAACCGAAACACTGATTTCCAAAGTGGTTGCACAAGATTGCATTCCCACCAGCAATGGATGAGGGTACCCCTTTCTCCACAGCCTCTCCAGCAAAGGCTATCATTGGTGTTTTTGATTTTAGCCATTCTGACAGGTGTAAGGTGATATCTCAAAGTTGTTTTGATTTGCATTTCCCTGATTGCTAAGGAGGTTGAGCATGACCTTAAGTGTCTTTTGGCCATTTGATCTTCTTCTTTTGAGAATTCTCTGTTCAGTTCAGTGCCCCATTTTTTAATTGGGTTAATTAGCGTTTTAAAGTCTAGTTTCTTGAGTTCTCTATATATTTTGGAGATCAGACCTTTGTCTGTTGCGGGGTTGGTGAAGATCTTCTCCCAGTCAGTAGGTTGCCTTTGTGTCTTAGTGACAGTGTCCTTTGCTTTACAGAAGCTTCTCAGTTTTAGTAGGTCCCATTTATTCAATGTTGCCCTTAATGTCTGTACTGCCGGGGTTATACATAGGAAGCGATCTCCTGTGCCCATATGTTGTAGGGTACTTCCCATATGTTGTAGGAAACTTCTATCAGGTTCAGTGCGTTTGGACTGATATTGAGGTCTTTAATCCAGTTGGACTTGAGTTTTGTGCATGGTGATAGATATGGGTCTATTTTCATTCTTCTACAGGTTGACATCCAGTTGTGCCAGCACCATTTGTTGAAGATGCTTTCTTTCTTCCATTGTATACTTTTTGCTGCTTTATCGAAAATGAGGTGATCATAGGTTTGTGGGTTAAAATTCGGGTCTTCTATACGATTCCATTGGTCGACTTCTCTGTTTTTATGCCAGTACCACACTGTTTTCATTACTGTAGCTCTGTAATAGAGTTTGAAGTCAGGGATGGTAATGCCTTCAGACGATCCTTTATTGTATAGGATTGTTTTGGCTATCCTGGGGTTTTTGTTTTTCCATATAATTTGATTTTGTCCTCTCAAGATCTGTGAAGAATTTTGATGGGACCTTAATGGGGATTGCATTGAATCTATAAATTGCCTTTGGTAGAATTGCCATTTTTACTATGTTGATCCTCCCAATCCAAGAGCAGGGGAGGTCCTTCCATTTTCTGGTATCCTCTTCCATTTCTTTCTCCAATGCCTTAAAGTTCTTGTCAAATAGATCTTTCACTTCCTTGGTTAGAGTTACCCCAAGATATTTTATGCTGTCTGTGGCTATCGTGAAAGGTGAAGCTTCTCTGATTTCCCTCTCTGCTTCCATATCCTTTGTGTATAAGAGAGCGACTGATTTTTTGGAGTTGATCTTGTATCCTGCCACATTACTAAAGCTGTTTATCAGCTGTAAAAGTTCTTTGGTGGAGTTTTGGGGGTCGCTTATGTACACTATCATATCATCTGCAAATAACGAAAGTTTAACTTCTTCCTTTCCCATTCGAATCCCCTTGATCTCCTTATGTTGTCTTATTGCTATTGCTAGAACTTCAAGCACAATATTGAAGAGGTATGGCGAGAGTGGACAGCCTTGTCGTGTTCCTGAGTTCAGTGGGATGGCTTTGAGTTTCTCTTCATTTAATTTGATGTTAGCTGTTGGCTTGCTGTATATAGCTTTTATTATATTTAGGTATGACCCTTGTATCCCTAATCTCTCCAATACTTTTATCATAAAGGGATGTTGAATTTTGTCAAATGCTTTTTCAGCATCTAATGAAATGATCATATGTTTTTTTTCTTTCAGTTTATTTATATGATGGATTACATTGATAGATTT
This sequence comes from Microtus pennsylvanicus, assembly GCF_037038515.1. Lineage (NCBI taxonomy): Eukaryota > Metazoa > Chordata > Mammalia > Rodentia > Cricetidae > Microtus > Microtus pennsylvanicus. The sequence continues at coordinate 43,451,033 of NC_134583.1, forward strand.
TCGTATGTTGAACCAGCCCTGCATCTCTGGGATGAATCCTACTTGATCATAATGGATAATTTTTCTAATGTGTTCTTGGATTCGGTTTGCCAGTATTTTGTTGAGGATTTTTGCGTCGATGTTCATGAGTGAGATTGGCCTGTAATTCTCTTTCCTGGCTGGGTCTTAGTGTGGTTTTGGTATCAGGGTAACTGTAGCTTCATAAAAGGAATGAGTCTTCTGTTTCTATATTGTGAAATACATTAAGGAGTATAGGTATTAGGTTTTCTTGGAAGTTCTGGTAGAATTCCGCATTGAAACCATCTGGTCCTGGGCTTTTTTTGGTAGGGAGGTTTTTGATAACAGCTTCTAATTCTTCGCGACTAACAGGTCTATTTAGATTGTTCACCTGGTCCTTGTTTAACTTTGGTAAATCGTATTTATCTAAAAAAGTGTCCATTTCTTTTACATTTTCCAGTTTTGTGGCATACAGGCTTTTGTAGTAAGATCTAATGATTCTCTGAATTTCCTCTGTGTCTGTGGTTATGTCCCCCTTTTCATTTCTGATCTTATTAATTTGCATATTTTCTCTCTTCCGTTTGATTAGTTTGGATAGGGGTTTATCAATCTTGTTGATTTTCTCCAGGAACCAGCTTTTTGATTCATTGATTCTTTGGATTGTTTTCTGTGTTTCTATTTTGTTGATTTCAGCCCTCAGTTTGATTATTTCCAGTCTTCTACTCCTCCTAGGTAAGTCTGCTTCTTTTTTTTCTAGAGCTTTCAGGTGGGCTGTTCAGTCTCCAATATGTGCTTTCTCTGTTTTCTTTAAGTGGGCACTTAGTGGTATGAACTTTCCTCTTAGGACTGATTTCATAGTGTCCCATAAGTTTGAGTATGTTGTTTCTTTATTTTCATTGAATTCAACGAAGACTTTAATTTCTTTCTTTATTTCTTCCTTAATCCAGGTATGATTCAGTAGTTGACTGTTCAGTTTCCATGAGTTTGTAGGCTTTCTGGGGGTAGCCTTGTTGTTGAATTCTAACTTTAATCCATGGTGATCTGATAAGACACAGGTGGTTACTAATATTTTTTTGTAACTGTGTAAGTTTGCTTTCTTACCGAGTATGTGGTCAATTTTCGAGAAGGTTCCATGATCTGCAGAGAAGAAGGTATATTCCTTCCTATTTGGGTGGAATATTCTATAGATGTATTAAGTCCAATTGATTCATTACCTCCATTAATTCTCTAATTTCTCTGTTAGGTTTCTGTCTGATTGACCTGTCCATTGTTGAGAGAGGAGTGTTGAGGTCTCCTACTATTAGTGTGTGCGGTTTGATGGCTGCCTTGAGTTTTAGTAATGTTTCTTTTACGTACGTGGGTGCTTTTATATTCGGGGCATAGATATTCAGGATTGAGACTTCATCCTGATGAATTGTTCCTGTTATGAGTATAAAATGTCCCTCTCCATCTCTTCTGATTGATTTAAGTTTGAAGTCAACTTTGTTAGAAATTTGTATGGCCACACCTGCTTGTTTCTTAGGTCCATTTGCTTGATAAGCTTTTTCCCAGCCCTTTACTCTGAGTAGGTGCCTGTCTTTGTGTTTGAGGTGTGTTTCTTGTAAACAGCAGAATGTTGGATCCTGATTTCGTATCCAATCTCTCAGCCTGTGCCTTTTTATAGGTGAGTTGAGTCCATTGACATTAAGTGATACTAATGACCAGTGGTTGTTAACTCCGGTCACTTTTTTAGTAGTAGAGTTTGTGTGTTTCCCTTCTTTGATTTGCGCTGGTGAAGGGTCTCTAGATGTTTGAGTTATTGTGGTCATTGTTGGACTCCTTGGTTTGTGATTTTCCTTCTATTACTTTCTGTAAGGCTGGATTTGTGGCTACGTATTGTTTAAATTTGTTTTTATCATGGAAAATTTTGTTTTCTCCATCTATAGTGAACGAAAGCTTGGCTGGGTACAGTAGTCTGAGTTTGCATCCATGGTCTCTTAGTTTTTGCAGTACATCTATCCAGGACCTTCTGGCTTTCATGGTTTCCATAGAGAAATCAGGTGTAAGTCTGATAGGTTTACCTTTATAAGTAACTTGGCCTTTTTCCTTTGCAGCTCTTAATATTCTTTCTTTATTCTGTATGTTTTGTGTTTTGATTATTATATGGCGAGGAGGTGTTTTTTTTTTTTGGTCCAGTCTATTCGGTGTTCTGTATGCTTCTTGAACCTTTAACGGAATACCCTTCTTTAGGCTGGGAAAGTTCTCTTCTATAATTTTATTAAATATATTTTCTGGACCATTGAGCTTTACTTCTTCTCCTTCTTCTATCCCAATTATTCTTAGGTTTGGTCTTTTTATTGTGTCCCAGATTTTCTGAATGTTTTGTGATGAGAATTTGTTGGTTTTGCTGTTTTCTTTGATCAGTGTGTTTATTTTCTCTATGGTATCTTCAGTGTCTGAAATTCTTTCTTCTATCTCTTGTAATCTGTTGGTAGTACTTGTCTCTGTAGTTCCTGTTCATTTACCCAGATTTTCCATCTCCATCCTTCCCTTGGTTTGTGTTTTCTTCATTACTTCCATTTCATTCTTCAAGTCTTGAACCGCTTCCCTTATCTGTTTGATTGCTTTTTCTTGTTTTTCTTGGGTATCTTTGAGCGATTTTTTCATTTCCTCTACCTTTTTGTTTGTGATCTCTAATTGTTTATGGCAGTTTTTCACCTCCTGTTTAAGGTCTTCTATTATTTTCATATAATGCACTTTTGAGTCGATTTCTTCTAATTCTTCTAGAGTAGGGTGTACAATTCTTCTTGTTTCGGGATCCCTGGATTCTGGTGATGTCATGTTGCCTTTCAGGTTGTTGGAGGAATTCTTGCATTGGCGCCTTCCCATCTCTTCTTTCAAATGGAGCCAGGAGAGGCCTGGTGTCTTGGTCCAGTCTTTGCTGTGACTGACTCTCTGGGTGTATCTCTTCAATGTAGAAGCAGGAACCGTCCTGTCCAGATGGAACTCCTCAGCACCGAAACATAGACGCCTGGTAGTCCAATGACCCGCGGACAAAGGGGGGATCTTGGGGGGCAGGGCGGGGACGAGTAGAACACAGGACACCCTGCCGCCAAAGCTGGAGGTGCGCGAGCTCCCTTTGGGGGGGGGGGCTGAGGCCCGCCCGATAGGCAGGCACTCACTGCTCTGGGTGGGCAGCCTCAGTGTAGGAGCAGAAAACTGTTCCCAAGCAAAGGACCCAGCAGAAAACGCAGGCTTGGGGGGGGGGGGGGTCGTGTGCAAGAAAGACAGCCCTGCAGAAGAAGCTGGGGGAGGGGGGACTGTGCTCTCTTCCGGGACAATCCGCCCCTGGATAGCACACACTCACCCGTCCAGAACTCCACAGCACCTAAGCAGGGCCGCCGGGTATCCCAATCTCATTAGGATATTTTACTATTGTCTATTTCTTTTAAAGATTTTTAAAAATTTATTATGTACACAGTGTTCTGCCTGCATGTATGCCTGTAGGTCAGAAGAGGACACCAGATCTCACCATTGATGGTTGTGAGCCACCGTGTGATTGCTTGGAATTGAACTCAGGACTGAGAAGAGCGGCCAGTGCTCTTAACCTCTGAGCCATCTCTCCTGCCTGCTATTGCCTATTTTTAAGTTTAGTTTTATGATGCTAAATATTGTGCTTAGGATCCTGAATATGTTACATAAGTTTTCTACTACCAAGCCAGACTTCTAGTCCCCATCATTATATTTTTCTTTAAGATTTATTATTTTTGATTATGTTTATGTGTATGAATGTGTGTCTGGGGGTTGGGTGTGTGCCTGTGAGGCATTATATCCTCTGGAACTTGAGTTACAGGTGGCTGTGAGACACCCTATATAGGTTCTCTGCAAGAGCAGCACATTCTTTTCAGATTTTGTTTTAGTTTCTCAGACAGGGTCTTACTGTGTAACATTGGCTGCTTATAACTTATTTTGTAGACCAGGCTGATCTTGATCTCAGAAATCTGCCAATTTCTTCCTCCCCAGTGCTAGGATCAACATCATGCCTGCTCCAGTATATACTTTTTTTTTAAAAAATTTATTTATTTTTTATGTATTCAATATTCTGCCTGTGTGTATGCTGCAGGCCAGCTGAGGGCACCAAACCCCATTACAGATGGTTGTGAGCCACCATGTGGTTGCTGGGAATTGAACTCAGGACCTTTGGAAGAGCAGGCAATGCTCTTAACCTCTGAACCATCTCTCCAGCCCCCCAGTATACACTTTTAACTGACATTTTTACAGCCCTGCCCCCAGTGTATTTTGAAACTCATGATTTGTTTAGTTTCCCAGGTTCGCAGCTGAAAAACACATTGCCTCAGGATGAATTGCACTTTGAGTCTAATCTAAATCTGATGGTCAAGATTTAGTTTTAAGACTTTCAAATTGGAGGAACAAGTTAATATAAGAAATGAATATAAAAACCTTTGCTTCTTTTGGGATGTTATGAATTTATTTTGCATCCAGCAAATACATGATTCGAATGGGGGGATGGAGGCAGAATATGACTGAATGTTGTGTCCTACCCAAACATGTTGAAATCCTAACTCCCCATGTGATAGTGTTAAAGGTGTATCACTTTTAGGTCATAAGCCCTGGGTCCTTATAGATGGAACTAGTGTCCTTAAAAACAAAAACTTCATTGAGCTTACCCCTTCTGCCAGGGGAGGACACAGTGAGAAGAATCTCTGAACTAGGAAGTGAGACAAGATGTCAACTCTGCTGTTGCCTTGAACTAGCCACTAGAACTATGAGAAATGAATGGTTACATTTAAATCATTCTACCTATGATATTTTTGTTTTGATAGACTGAATGGACAAAGAAGTGTCATCTAGCTACAGATTTGAGCTTGACAGAGATCCAGAGATAGATTTACTGTGTGAAGCTGTGTTCCTTTGCCTGCCTAAAACACCTAATTGGTTTAGTAAAGAGCTGAATGGTCAATAGCTAGGCAGGAGAGAGAAATAGGCAGGGTTGCCAGGCAGAGAGAATAAATAGTAGGAGAAAAAAGAGAAGGAGGAGTGAGAAAAGGAGATAGAGAGTGAGGTTACTTAGGGTTTTAAATAACACAGAGCTGCTACACTTAACATTCTTTGTTCTAACTTTACCAGTCTGCTTACTGTTCTCAGAGCAGAGTGTGTGTGTGGTGTTTGTGCATGTGTTTGCTTGCACATGTCGAGGCCAGAGGAAGGTGTACAGTGTCTTTCTTTCTCACTCTCTCCTTATTTCTTTGAGCCAAAGTCTCTCCCTAAACATAGAACTCTTAGCTAGGCTGGCAGCCAGTAAGTACCAGTAATCCTTCTGTCTCTGCCCTCCTAGTGCTGTGCTTACAGATTTATGTGAGACACTCCTGATTTTTTACATGGGTACTGATACTGAATTCAGGTCCTCAACGTTACACAAGTGCTCTTAACCACTGAGCCAACTTTCTTTTTTTTTATTAATTTATTATGTTACTACTTAAAAATTACCAATCCAAATTCCCTCTTCCTACCCTCTTCTCACTCCCCTCCCTCTCCCTCCACAACCCTCTCACCCCACCCTCTCCAATCCTAAGAGAGGGCAATGCACCCCACCCTGTGGAAAGTCCAAGGCCCTCCCTACTACATCTAGGTTGAGCAAGATTTATATCCAAAGGGAATAGGATCCTAAGAAGCTGGTACATGCAGTAGAGACAAATCCCAGTGTCACTATCAGTGGCCCCACAGTCTGCCCCAGCTGTCAGCCCCCTTCAAAGCTTGGTTGTTTCCATGCTCATTCACTCCCAGTCCAACTTTCTAACTCATAGGACTTCTTATATCTTGAATCTTTGTACTTTCTATTCCCTCTGACAATGATATCTTTCTCTTTTTTTTTCCTGTCCTATGTGTTCATAATCTTCTTTCAAGACTAAGTTGCATGTTAGCTTTTAGTGTTACTACCTTGGGTCTCCTTTTAAAATAGAGGCAGTTACATTTATTTTTGTGCCTTCATATCACTTTATATGGCCCTTAGTTATACTGTGATTATTTATGTAGCTGCGTGTCTTTCTTCCCACATCTTGTACATCTTTTATTTTTTTTAATTTTTAATTGGCAGTAACTCAGGATGGCCTCATTCTTGGGGGTTCTCTCAGCCTCTTAAATTCTGGTGTATGATTAGTCAGGGTTCTCTAGAGGAACAGGACTGATAGAATGTGTGTGCATGTGTTGTGTAAATATGGATTTATTATAGTAGCTTACGAACTGTGATCCAGTTAGTTCAACAATGGCTGTCTCCTTACAGAAAGTTCAAGAATCTGATAGTTGTTTAATCCACAAGGCTGGATGTCTCAGCTGGTCTTCAATATACATTGAAATCCTGAAGAAGTAGCTTCTAATACGAGTGAAGGAATGCCTCAGCTGTATGCCAATGAGAATGAAGGCATGCAGGCAAAATCTTCTACATCCTTTATACAGGCTGCCACAGAAGGTTTGGCCCAGATATAGAATGATCTTCTGACCCCAAATGATCCAGTCAAGAAAAATTTCTCACTAGTGTGCCCATCTGCTTAGGTTTTAGTTCATTCCAGATGTAGTCAAGTTGACAGCCAAGGATAGCCGTTACATCTGGGATTACACCTGTGCACCATGCCCATCCATTTTGAACTTCTTAAGATCAAGAAGTTGAAATTTCTCTGTTTTGTACAAGCTGAGGGTTTGAGGGAGGCTGTTATTGGATAATTAAATTCACTACACATCAGTGTAATGATGTCCAAACTAGAAGTAGACTGTTAGATGTAATTATTTTCTGTACTTCCATAAGCTGACGGATTTCCTTTCTGTAGTTCATTGTAGTATTTATCACCAAGGCCTCACAACTCTCCTACACACTGTAGTTTCTGATGTCCAGCTTTGCTTTACCTTGTCCTTCACCCTGTGCTGTTCTAAGCTCTTGGGCCAGACCCAGGGAATGTGTTGGGAGGAAATGCCAGGGATGAGCCTGTCTTGGCAACTGGATCTTTTGGTTCACAGGTTTGGCCCTTGGGGACTGTGCAAGGTGAGAAAATGGAAAGGAACAAATTCCCTGTAATAGCTAGATGGGAACTCCTCCAGAGCATTGCTGCCATCATGTTTGCAGCCGCCACGACGAGAGACTCTTCCACCTGGTGCTCAGGGATTTCTCAGAGGACTGACGGTCTGATCAGAGAGTCTGACACCTTTGGCATTGTTTGTTTTTGAAACAAGGTCTCACTCTGGCCAAGGCTAACTTGGAACTTGGAGTCCTCCTGCCTTTCCTTCCCAGAGTGCTGGGATTAGAGACATGTGTCAAAACACCACTTAACACTTGTTTTTCTAGTATCTCTAGTATTTATTATTTCACGTAATAAACTATGAGATTGTCTTCATTCTGTAGATGGGGATACAGGTTCACAGTGGGCAGGAAACTAGCTCAAGGTCATTTGATTTGTGAAGCTGAGGAGAGACACTGGTCTTCTAGCTTTCTGCAAACTGTTCTGAGCACTTGACTTTGTTGTCTCTGAAACTAGTTTCTTTTCTTTTTTGGTTATAATTTCTCTGTGTGGTATGGTTGGGCTAGAAAGGGCTTAATCAGGCCATCTTAGAGATAATGTTATGTTGGAGGAGGCTGCTTGTTGGTTCCTGGCCGCCTGGCTAGCTTAGACCCAAACATAATCACACAGGAACTGTATTATTTAAATCACAGCTTGGCCCATTAGCTCTAGTTTTTTATTGGCTAACTCTTACATCTTAATATTATCTGTGTATCACCACGAGGTCGTGGCCTACCAGCAAAGTTTCAGCAGGTCTATCTCCAACAGTGGCTCCATGGTGGCTCCAAGGCGTCTCTCTGCTTCCGCCTTCCTCCTCCTATGCTGTAGACCAAGCCAGTTCTTTATTCATTAACCAATAAAAGCAACACATAGACAGAAGGACCTCCCACACCAATGTTAATGAATTTAACTGTTCAAATTACACATTAGGTTGGTTGATATCATTAGTGCTACCAATAGTTACTAAATAAATGAATGACACAAAATTAGAGTCTAGATTCTGTTTCCTTGTTCAGATTATGCAAAGACCCCTATAGTTTTTCTTTGAGTACCATTGTGATTAGCTGGTCTTTGTTGAACTTTTCTTTGGGATTCCTTAATCCTGTAGCTGATGGTGAAGAAGACCATCATTTTCCTGAGTGGGCAGGGAAAAACCACACCACATACTGAAGTTCTTTTTGGTTATTTGTTTTCTGGAATCTTTATATCATTGTTGACAAGGGTGACTCATAGATTTCATTATGTGATTTTTTTTCTCATTAAGAGAGCCTTTTCCTTAGCTCTAAAATAAATTAGTTGTTATATATGGTTAAGACACAGCTGCTAACAGCTTTACCCAGAAAAAAAAGCAAAAACAATTATTTCTTCTTGGTGAGTTCAGCCCCATCAATTTGGGGTTGGTGAATCTCTTTAGTCACTGTTCTGTGCTTTAGAGAAGCCATTCATGTAAGAGTAGAGGTGACCAGAGTTCAGGTGGGAGAGATAAGAAACACACACACACACACACACACACACACACACACACACACACACACACACGGAATTTGAGGCAATTTTTAAGTAAAATGAAAACTTTTTTTTTCTTTTTTTTATTGAGAAAAGGAAAAAAAAAAGTATCCGCCTCCTCCCAGCCTCCCATTTCCCTCCCCCTCCTCCCACCCTTCTCCCCCTCTCCCAAACTCCTCTCCCCCTCCCTCTCCAGTCCAAAGAGCAGTCAGGGTTCCCTGCCCTGTGGAAAGTCCAAGGTCCGCCCCCCTCTGTCCATGTCTAGGAAGGTGAACATCCAAACTGGCTAGGCTCCCACAAAGCCAGAACATGAAGTAGGATCAAAACCCCGAGCCATTGTCCTTGGCTTCTCATCAGTCCTCATTGTTCGCCATGTTCAGAGAGTCCGGTTTTATCCCATACTTTTTCAGTCACAGTCCAGCTGGCCTTGGTGAGCTCCCAATAGATCAGCCCCATTGTCTTAGTGGGTGGGTGCACCCCTCGTGGTCCTGACTTCCTTGCTCGTCTTCTCCCTTCTTCCGCTCCTCATTGGGACCTTGGGAGCTCAGTCCAGTGCTCCAGTGTGGGTCTCTGTCTCTATATCCATCCATCACCAGATGAAGGTTCTATGGTGATATGCAAGATATTCGTCAGTATTGCTATAGGATAGGGTCATTTCAGGTTCCCTATCCTCAGCTGCCCAAGGGACTAACTGGGGACATCACCATGGGCTCCACTCTAGGGTCAAGTCTCTTGCCAACCCTCAGGTGGATCCCTTAACTAAGAATTGTGCTTCCGTGCTCCCCTGTCCAAACTTCCTTTATCCCAATTCGTAAAATGAAAACTTAAATTGTGCAATATGAGTATTTACATGTATAGAATAGGTAATTAGGGACTTACAAGGTGCAATGGGACAAACATGTTCTTTAGTATTGTGTGCCATTGGCAAACTAATACTATAACTTAATTTTTTCTTTTTAAAACTTTTATTTATTATATTGTACATGAATATACGTGTATGTGCAAGCATGTCTGTGAAAATCAGAGAACAGCTTTTGACAATCAGTTCTCTCCTTCCACCTCCCTTTATAGAGGCAGGTTTTCTTTTTTTTTTAATATTCATTTATTCATTCATTCATTCATTTATTTATTTATTATGTATACAATATTCTGTCTGTGTGTATACCTGCAGGCCAGAAGAGGGCACCAGACCTCATTACAGATGGTTGTGAGCCAATATGTGGTTGCCGGGAATTGAACTCAGGACCTCTGGAAGAGCAGGCAATGCTCTTAACCACTGAGCCATCTCTCCAGCCCCTAGAGGCAGGTTTTCTTCTGTTGTTTCTACTGTGCTGTGGTGTGTATTCCAGGCTGACTGGCCTGCTAGCTTCTAGGAAATTCTCTTGTCTCTGCTGCCTTTTTCCCCATAACAGTGCTGGAATTGCAGATGTTTCGCACCATCCGGCTTTATTATTTTTTCTTAGCTCTCTGAGGTTTTGTATAACATGTTTTCTTCATATTTACCTCCTCTCTCCCAACTCTTCCCAGATCCACTGCTGTTTTCTACCTACCCAACTTTGTGTCCATTTAAAAAACCCCTTCAAGATCAAGATTAAATATTCTTGGATGTGTGGTCTTCTAATTGACCATGGTTGACTTACCAAGGGCTACAGTAGTAGACAAAATGGTTTCTCCATTTCCCAGTTGTTCTATGAACAAGAGGAGGATTGTCTAACTTCCATCTCCGTGCTGGGATTTAGTATGGCTTGGCTTTCACAGGTTTTGTGTATCCTGTCACAACTGTTGTGAGTTCATAAGAGCAGCTGTTCTGCTGTGTCCAGAAGACACTGTTTCTTTGTAGTCACCCATGTCTCTGACTCTTACGCTCCATAGGTTTAAGACTAGCCTGGACAAATAGTGAGACCTACTGTACACACATACTAGGAGTAAAACCCTGGACCTTGTGCATGCTAGGGAAGTATTATTCTACAGTAATACTTAGGTTTTAGAAACGGGATTTTCCATGTAGTTCAAACTGGTCTTAAATTTATGATGAACCCCAGGCTAGCCCTGAACTTCCTCCTAATTTCTGGGGTCATAGTTTTTTTGAGACAGGATTTAGTGTAGTCTAGGCTTTCTTATAACTCTTGGTCTTTCTACCTCAACTTCTCATGTGCTAGGATCAAAGGTATGTGCCATCATAACCAGTTTTTGTCTTTTGTTTTTTCAGTATTGGGAATCTGAACTCAAGCCGTCAGGCATGCGAGGCAAATATTCTAACACTGAGCTACATCATCAGTCTCGAGAATTCACCTTTTAGTAGAAAGAAAGAAAGAAAGAAAGAAAGAAAGAAAGAAAGAAAGAAAGAAAGAAAGGAAGAAAGAAAAAAGGAATTCTTGCCCAAGCCAGGCAGTAGTGATGTATACCTTTAACCCCAGAACTCAGGTAGCAGAAGCAGGCAGATCTCTTGAGTTTGAGGCCAGCCTGGTCAACAGAGCAAGTTCCTGGACAGCCAGGGTTACACAGAGAAATCCTTGGGATAGAAAAGAAAGGAAGAAAGGAAGGAAGGAAGAAAGAAAGAAAGGAAACAAAAGAAACAGTTGCTCCAAAACACTTCTTTTAAATACAGTCCAGACTTCTATCTCTTTAGCTTCATTTCCACCGCATATTTCATGTATGTACCTACACAGACATGGATGGATGGATGGATGGATGGGCGCAGGCATGGATGTTTATTGCAAAAATAAGAAAAGGAAGAAAGACTCAGGAATGATGTTGAACATTTCTACATTATATTCTCCTTGAGACCCAACCCACTAAATTATTGACAACACAAATGTTGGGAGCAGGGATGGAACTGGGATACAGAGCCTCGCTGGTCTTTTTTAAAAATATTTATTTATTTATTTTGTTTTTTTTTTTAAATTTATTTATTTATTAAGGATTTCTGCCTCCTCCCTGCCACCGCCTCCCATTTCCCTCCCCCTCCCCCGATCAAGTCCCCCTCCCTCATCTGCTCGAAGAGCAATCAGGGTTCCCTGACCTGTGGGAAGCCCAAGGACCGCCCACCTCTATCCAGGTCTCGTAAGGTGAGCATCCAAACTGCCTAGGCTCCCCCAAAGCCAGTAAGTGCAGTAGGATCAAAAACCCACCGCGATTGTTCTTGACTTCCCATTCTTCCTCATTGTCCGCTATGTTCAGCTAGTCCAAATTTATCCCATGCTTTTTCAGACCCAGGCCAGCTGGCCTTGGTGAGTTCCCGATAGAACATCCCCATTGTTTCAGTGTGTGGGTGTACCCCTCGCGGTCCTGAGTTCCTTGCTCATGCTCTCTCTCCTTCTGCTCCTGATTTGTGTGGTTCAGTAGTTGACTGTTCAGTTTCCATGAGTTTGTCGGCTTTCTGTGGGTAGCATTGTTGTTGCCTTCTAACTTTAATCTGTGGTGATCAGATAGGACACAGGTGGACACTGATATTTTTTTGTATCTGTGGAGGTTTCCTTTGTTTCCGAGTATGTGGTCAATTTTCGAGAAGGTTCCATGAGCTGCAGAGAAGAAGGTATATTCTTTCCTATTTGGGTGGAATGTTCTATAGATGTCTGTTAAGTCCATTTGCTTCATTACCTCCAATAATTCTCTTAATTCTCTATTAGGTTTCTGTCTGATTGACCTGTCCCTTGGAGAGAGAGGTGTGTTGAAGTCTCCTCCTACTAGTGTGTGTGGTTTGATGTCTGCCTTGAGTTCTAGTAATATTTCTTTTAAATAAGTAGGTGCTTTTATATTGGGGGCGTAGATATTCAGGATTGAGACTTCATCCTGATGAATTGTTCCTGTTATGAGTATAAAGTGACCATCTCGATCTCTTCTGATTGATTTAAGTTTGAAGTCAGTTTTGTTAGAAATTAGTATGGCCACACCTGTTTTTTTCTTAGGACCATTTGCTTGAAACACCTTTTCCCAGCCCTTTACTCTGAGTAGGTGCCTGTCTTTGTGGTTGAGATGTGTTTCTTGCAAACAGCAGAATGTTGGATCCTGTTTTCGTATTCAATCTTTTAGTCTGTGCCTTTTTATAGGTGAATTGAGCCCATTAATATTAAGTGATACTAATGACCAGTGGTTGTTTATTCCGGTTATTCTTATTGCTTTTGGTAGTAGAGACTGTGTGTCTCCCTTCTTTGAGATGTGCTGGTGAAGGGTCACTAGATGTCTGAGTTATTGTAGGCAGTGTTGGCAATGTTGGATTCCTTGGGTTGCGATTTTCCTTCTATTACTTTCTGTAGGGCTGGATTTGTGGCTACGTATTGTTTAAATTTGTTCTTATCCTGGAATGTCTTATTTTCTCCGTTGATAATGAACGATAGCTTGGCTGGGTATAGTAGTTTGGGTTTGCATCCATGGTCTCTTAGTTTCTGGAGTACCTCTGTCCAGGACCTTCTGGCTTTCATAGTTTCCATAGAGAAGTCAGGTGTAAGTCTGATAGGTTTACCTTTATAAGTTACTTGGCCTTTTTCCTTTGCAGCCCTTAATATTCTTTCTTTAACCTGTATATTTTGTGTTTTGATTATTATATGGCGAGGGGATGTTTTTCTTTGATCCAGTCTGTTTGGTGTTCTGTATGCTTCTTGAATATTTAAATGAATATCTTTCTTTATGTTGGGAAAGTTTTCTTCCATGATTTTGTTGAAAATATTTTCTGGGCCTTTGAGCTGTGACTCTTCTCCTTCTTCTATTCCTGTTATTCTTAGGGTTGGTCTTTTTATTGTGTCCCATATTTCCTGAATGTTTTGTGTTGAGAATTTGTTGGCTTTGCTGTTTTCTTTGATCTGTTCGTTTATTTTCTCTATGGTGTCCTCAGCATCTGAGATTCTTTCTTCTATCTCTTGTATTCTATCGATTATGCTTGTTTCTGTAGACTCTGCTCATTGACTTAGATTTTCCATATCCAGCTGGTCGTCAGTTTGTATTTTCTTCCTTGCCTTCATTTCAGTTTTCAATTCTTGAACTGTTTCCATTACCTGTGTGATCAATTTTTCTTGGTTTCCCAGGGTATCATATACGTATTTACTCATTTCTTCAAACTTTTTGTTATACTTCTCATCCATTTCTATAAGGGCATTTTTTACATGTTGTTTAAGGGACTCTATTGCTTTCATAAAGTCAATTTTTTCCACTTCTTCTGTGTTAGGTTGTTCAAATACTTCTGTTGTAAGATCATTGGGTTCTGGTGTTTTCATGTTGTTTTTCAGATTATTGGGTGAATTCTTGCCTTGGCGCTTGCCCATCTCTTCCTATTGATCCTATCTAATGGGTCTTTTAAAAACCGGATCAGGTTTCCCTGCTGGCCAAGGGCTCCGCTTATGAAATGCCCTCGCTCTGTTTCCTGGCTCCTGCCGCGGGCCAAGAACCCTCTCACCCCTCCGAAGGGTCTTCAGGACAGGACCAGGCTCCCCGTTTGCCAGTGACCTGGCTAACCAGAGGCCTACCTCTTTGATTTAATTGTAGTAGGGCAATCTGCTCTCCTTATTGCACGCCTGTCTCCGCCGCTTGCGTCTGCCTCCGTGCTGGTCCCCACCGCTTGCATCTGCTGCCGCGCTGGTCCCCCAAAGCCTCTTCCTGAATGCGGTGTCTCTCCGCCGCGCGCGTCTGGACCAAATATTTGTTTATTTATTTGGTATGCAATATTTTGTCTGTGTGTGTTTGCAGACCAGAAGAGGGCAGCAGAGCAGACCTCATTACAGGTGGTTGTGAGCCACCTGTTGAACTCATGACCTTTGGAAGAGGAGGCAATGCTCTTAACCACTGAGCCATCTGGTCTTGAACTCACTGAGATCTGTCCATCTCTGTCCTTCAAGTGCTGGCATTGAAAGTTCTATGTCTTCAGAGTCTCGACAAGAATGATTGTGTACTGTGCCTAACTGGTTCCAGGGTTTTGTGACCACAGCTTTCCGTGTTAATTCTTCTCTGCTCCATCTAGGTCTTAGAAAGCTGTTTGGTAGTGGCAGCACCTGCCAATGCTTTTTTCTTCTTTTTATTTGAATAGAGTCTGTGTATGTAGTATGTAGTGCTGCTCAGCCTGAAACTCCTTATGTAGATCAGGCTGCCTCTGCTTCCTGAGTGCTGGGGATGGTTCGGTTTATTTTCTTCCTTTTACATTGTCCAATACACAGAATACAAATGGAGCCTCCACAATCCTTTCCAAGATGGAGAAGGGAAGAAGCAGGCTAAACAGAGGGTTGTTCCAAGAGGATAAAATGACAAGTACTCTTGCCTTCCAATATCAGGGCCAAAAAAATTACTCTAGTTAAACTTTGCCTTTGCAGATGAGGAAGTTGAAGTGTGTCAGAGGAGATCACACAGTTGAAACTGAAACCCTTCCTCCGGAGTCCTAAATTGGTACTCGTTTAGTTCTACCTTGTACTAAGTTGTGGAGACGGCAGTGAAGTATGACCTGCCAGCCCTGTCACTAAGTATAAAACCCAAAGGCTGTAAACACAGGAAATGAGCTGGGATGAGGTTCAGAGGGAACAACAAATTTTGCCAAGTTTGAAGTGTTCAAGGGTTTCCTGTCCATGCTCCTAACTGTCAGAAATCTCCAGAAAGGGGGTTAAAAAAAAAACAACCTAAGAGTGAGAGTGTAGTCAGGCTAGGTTTGCCATCTGCAGCAGAGACCAGCCTAATTGTTTTACTGATGAGAAAGCCAAGAGTCCCCCCAAAAGAAGTAATTTGTGTAACTAAGATTTCAAAGACACCTGGAAACCTCTGATTTGGTTAAAATCCTTCATTTTAAAGATGAGAAATCTAAGATTCAGAGGGCAAGCATCTTACCCAAGGGTACAGTTTAGACAGTGGCAGAGCCAACACTGGAACATAAGTCTTCACTTCACAGCAAGGTGCGTCCCATTGCTCAGAGAAAAAAATAACTTGGAATAATAGAAAAAAATGCTGTTTTAGTCCTGGAAAAAGTATATCAGGCCAGGAAACTGAGGTCCAAGCAGGATATGTTAACAGCTAATGAAGAAAACCAAACAGAACCAATCTAAAGGAGTCAAATGAAAGTGTTCTTGCTTAAGACACTTGGAAAATTAAGAAGCAATAAATAAATAATCAAAGAAATAAAAATTGTGGCTATTTTAGGAACTCAGAATCCAAGCAAGAACAAGCGGCAGGCAGATAGAAAAGGCTAACACGTTGCCAGGCATTTGTAGTGCTGGCTTGTAATCCCAGTATTTGGGAGTGGAGAGAGGAGGCCAAGATCATACTGAGATCCACAGCAAGTTTGAAACCAGCCTGGTCTATATGAAACTCTGTTGAAAGTAGAAAGAAGAAGAGAGAGAAACAGGGCAGGAGAGGGGAGAAGAGAGGTGGGAAAAGAGGAGGAAGTAGAAAAGAGAACGGCAGGACAGAAATCTTAAAGATAATTCTGGTTTACTGTTTCCATCCTCTGTCATAGGCTACATATTCAGAACATATCATCTCATAAACATCTGAGTTCAGCAGCCCACTTTTTGGGTAATACAGTGACTAGTAGACTACTTGGTCTCATTCATCACACATCTGGCTGGTGTGCAGAGAAATGACATCACACACTGTCTGGCATATCATATACATTTATTTCTCACACAGTCCTTTAAGGCAAAGATTATGACTTCATTTAACAGACAAGCTAAGACTTAGACAAGTCTTTTGCCCATGGTCCTAAACTTACTACTACTATATGTGGCAAATCTAGTATTCAAATGCATATACTCTTATCCAAGAATTTTTTACCAAAAGTTTGTCAATGGTGTAATGAATAGATGTGATCACTGAGCTAAAGGGGTCTAATTATAAAACTACAATTAACTAGCAGCTGTTATTTATTACTTGTTTCTGCTTTTTAAGATAGTATCTTCTGTAGCCCAGACTGGCCTTGAAACTTCTTGCCTCAACTTTCCAGATTCCAGGTACACATCACCGTGTATTTTAATAATTTTCTTTTGTGACAATATGTAACACTTTTTCTCAGATAAGATCTCATGTAGGCCAGCAAATCTTATATTCACTATGTAGCTGAAGATGATCTTTAACTTCTGATCTTCTTGCCTCTGCCTCCTAGTGCTAGGATTATAGGCCTATGACACCAACCAGGGACTCAAGCTTGCTAGGCAATCACTCTACCAGTTGAGCCATATTTTCAGTTCTCTATTACATTTTTGAATAAATTTTCTTCCTGTTTTAAGTGTTTGTTGCTTTTGTTTGTTTGAGAGTGCCTTGTGTTTTGTAGTGATTTCCTGCCTGGCTGAACTTCACTAGTTCCAAGCTGGCCTTGAACTCATGCTCCTCCCTTTTCTGCCTTCTTAGTGCTGGTATTACAGGCAGGTGCCACTATACCTGCCTAGAGTCTGTACTATATAACAATGGTTCTTAACCTTTCTAATGCTATGACTCTTTAATACAGTTCTTCATGTTGTGATATCCCCAATCTTAAAATTATTTTCATTGCTACTTCATAGTAGTTTCGCTACTATTATGAAGTGTAAAGTACTGTAAATATCTGTGACCTAATGACCTTAGGTGACCCCTGTAAAAGGGTCATTTGATCTCCAAAGGGACTGTGACCTAATGGTGGAGAACCGCTGCTCTATGTTTACCTCCAAACACAATTAATGAGTACTGATAGTGAAATCAAAGCTGTGAAAGGTTTTACACGGACAATTGATATTTCTTGATCACCCATATTATATAAAGACCGCATAGCAGCTAAAAACCCAGAAAGGTCAGAGGAGACACATCATCCAGGAGCAGGCTACTGTAGCTTATTTCTCTAGGTACAGGATCCTGATGACAGCACTTGGGAGGCAGAGACAGGTGGATCTTTGTGAGTTTGAGGCCAGCCTGGTCTACAAGAGCTAGTTCCAGGACAGACTCCAAAGCAACAGAGAAACCTTGTCTTGAAAAACCAAAAAAAAAAAAAAAAAAGGACAGTAACTAGAGTCCTGCTCTAGCACTGATCCCCTCTAATCTGCAGAGCCTTCTCATCTAACATCAGCAGTCCTCACTACAGCCCAAGAAGTCAGATGAGGCAGTCCTGATCCCGTTTGACTTATGAAGAAGATGAGCCCCACAAAGCAGCAGTTATATATTATTATAGGTGGTAACAATGTAGGAAAGACTTTGACTTCTACCCTTTCTACTAGGCCACCAAAATAGTAAAAAGGTGATGCTGAGGAAGAGTTGAACTCTGTATTTCTCTGGCCATGGTCTTCTCATTTTACTTTTACTTCATCCTACGACCCTTCCTCCGCTAACACACATACATATGGAATCCTTGCTTCTTAGGTACACTATGTTCCTTTCCTTGGTCTCCTCAGAAGCCAATTATTCAGTGAATTAATCAGGTACAAAGCCCTGCTGGCTATTGGAAGCTATGTCCTCTGTTAGTTCATCTAGAGCATACAAATCTTTAAATCTGCTAAAAAGAGGAATGCTAAGGAAAGGCCAGTGTTACACCTGTGAGAAGAGGTTGGTACAGAAGATAGAATTTGGTCCTATACTGAGGTCTACCTTTGAATCAACTCCATTGGGATCTTAAGATCCTAACAAAAAAAAAATAAACAACTGAAAAAAAGTCCACTATTAACCCATTTGTGATTTTATCTCTCCATTCCTCATTGTTGGTATCTATCTCTTCAGTATACCACTTATGTTATAGTAAGTTCTAGAGCTACACAGTTTTATTAAATTCTGCCTCCAAAAAGTGTATCTTGCATTTTGTACATCATTATAGATAAAACCATCCATTGAATTTGCTTGCTGTAAACCTTGTATATAATGGCAGTCTGTTTTTTTCTAAGTCTTAGGGTATGAGTGTATGAGTTGTATGGAGAAGAAGAATGCATGGAGTATTGTGTTTTATTTGTTCCTTGGTATTTTTCATTCTATTTTTAAGTAGAAGTAATTTTTTTCATACAATATATTCTGATCATGGTTTTCCCTTCCCTAATTCCTTTCAAATCTTTTCCACTTCCATACTCATCCAACTCCATGACTTCTTTTTAGAAAACAAACAGGCAAATAAAGCAAACTGGAATTTTAAAAAGAGAGAAAAATAAAAAGCACTACACACACGCACACACACGCACCAGAAACACACACACACTTGCAAAATTCATACAAATACTAAACTGGAAACCATAATATATACAGAAAGGACCTGTAAGTAAAATATGCCCAAAGTAATATGAAACAAAAAATCTCTAAAAATACCATCGAGTTCATTTTGTGTTAGCCTTCTACTGCTGGGCATGGCACCTACCCTTAAGTGTGGTTCATATATCCAGTGAGCCTTCATTGGAGAAAACTTAAATTATCCTTTGCAAGTGGATATCAGTTGGAGATAGCTTCTTTACTAGGGATGGCAGCTCATGTCCACTTCTTCCTTTCCACATTGGGACCTCATTTGTTATGGATCTGTGCAGGCCTTGTGCATGCTCCCACAGTCACCCACAGTCACCCACAGTCACTGTGAGTTCATATGTGCACTGGGCTTGTTGCATCCAGGAGTCATCCACCCCTCTGATTCTTACAATCTTTCAGCTTCCTCTTCTGTATAGTTCCCTGAGCCCTCATGGGAGGGCTCTGATGTAGACATTATATTTAGGACTGAGTGTCCCAAGGTGTCTCAGTCTTTTTTTTTTAAAATAAGGGCTAGTTTATTCTATTCTCAAACAATGTAGAACACAGATTTAGATTACTCTATCTTCCCTGTACCAAGGAAGTAACCATCTTCAAGTTTTATGAGAACATAACAAAGGAAATCATATCAAGACACTTCAAATGCATTGGTTTCTACCAATAGATTGTACCAGTAGATACTGCAGAGAAACTTCTGCTCTAGTCTTCCCACGCTACCTTGTTCAACTGTGTCTGACTTAACATCCTTCAAAAGATGTTAGTCAACTACCAGAAGGTCTCTTCACTCTTACACATCATCCATTTGTGGTTCTCTGTATTGGCTCCCATCTACTGCAGGAGGAAGCTTCTCTGATATTGACTGAGTGAGACACTGATATTTGGGCATAGCAAGAATGCCATTGGGAGTCATTTCATGGCTGTGTTCCTTTAGCAGAACAATAGTATTCGCCCTAGGATCATTGCCTGTTTAGTCTCAGGTTCTTGGCCATTTGAACAATTTCAGGCATGGGTTTCATCTCATCTGATTGGCCTTAAGTCCATTTGGATATAGTGGTTGGTTACTCCCACAACATTTGTACCACCATTGCATCAGTCTATCATGCAGTCAGGTCACAATTGTAGATTGTAGGGTTGTTTTTGTTTTTTAAAACAAGTCTCACTATATAACCCTGATTGACCTGGAATTCTGTCTGTAGACTACAATCCTACCTCAGCTTTCCAAAAGTTGGCATTGTAGGTTTGTGCCACCATGCCTAGACTTTTCCTAATTGATTCTAGGAAATTTTGTTACTGTTTTGTTTTAGAGATATGAATTAGCCTTTAGCTCATCTGAAAGTTCATCAATAGTTCAATAGTGAATAATTTTAAGGGAAAGCAGACTGGGTGCATCAAGAAAAAATGATTGGGGCTGGGGAGATGTTTCAACAGTTTAAGAGCACTGGCTGCTCTTACAGAGGACCCAGGTTCAATCCCAGCACCCATGTGATTTACAACCATCTGTACGTCCTGTTTTAGGGGGTTAGACTTCCTTTTCTAGTCTCCATGGTCACCAGGTGTGGATGCGGCACATATATATACAAGTAGACAAATCTTCATATACATAAAATAAATCTTTTAAAAAAACTGCCCCATTCTCTATTTCATCCTCCTATCTTTAAGAATATTTGTTTATTTGCAGTTCTGGGGAGCCAACCCAGGATCTTGTATATTTCTATCACTTAACTATAGCCTCAGCTCTTTTTAATTTTTTTTTAAAAATTTATTTATTATATATACAATATTCTGTCTGCATGTATGCCTTCAGGTCAGAAGAGGGCACCAGACCTCATTACAGATGGTTGTGAGCCACCATGTGGTTGCTGGGAATTGAACTCAGGACCTTTGGAAAAGCAGGCAATGCCCTTAACCGCTGAGCCATCTCTCCAGCCCTCTTTTTAATTTTTAAGAGAAAATGAGTCTTAAGAGGATAACCTAAGGGATTGCTAACCTCAGTGGCTAGCAGTACTTTCTGTTCCTCCAGAGGACACAGATATGTTTCTCAGCACCCATATGGCCCAACAACCATGTGTAACTCCAGGTCCAGTGTTTTGACACTCTATGACTACCACAAACACCAGGCACACACATGGTACACATACATACATTCAGGCAAAATCTCATAAAATTAAAACAAACAATTATTGGAGTAAAAAAAAAAACAGAACCAGCTAATTGGCAGGCAGATCTCTGAGGCCAGCCTGATCTACATAAGGAATTCCAGGCCAGTTAGAACTACATAGTGAGACCTGTTTGGAAACAAACAAAAAACAAAATAAAACAAAAACAAACCCAAGATAAGCAAGTTTTACTTTTGTCTATGCTTGCAATCTATCTATTTATTTATTTACTTATTTATGGTTTGGAGCCTGTCCTGGAACTAGATCTTTTTTTTTTCCTTTTGGTTTTTCAAGACAGGGTTTCTCTGTAGCTTTGGAACCTGTCCTCTGTCCTGGAACTAGCTTTTGTAGACCAGGCTGGTCTCTGTCTCCCGAGTGCTGGGATTAAAGGTGTGCACCTCCACCGCCCTGCTAATAGAAAATTACATTATGCTATATTTTACAGTTACAGAAAATAGTTCCTCCAATAAGTTAAGCAACTGTTTGGGCTAGTATGACAAAGAATCTTACATAAAGATTAAGTATGGCTTGAGCTAGTTTACCCCAGGCTGGCCTCAAACTCACAGCAGTTCTCTTCCCTTGTCTTCCCAAATACTGGGATTATAGCTGTGAGCATTTGGTTTGGCTGAGTCAGTTTAGATTGTATTTATAAATTAACAGTTCTTAATTTTTCTTATTCATCCAAATACTCAATCTGGAATAGGGCTGTCTTGTATTTATTTTCCAGAAAGATTTATCTTATCTTAGCTCTTGCCTATTCTTAGCAACAGTTCTCTGTACTCTAAATCTTCAGTTCTATCTTTGATTCAGGTTCTATCTACCTATTCAGTCTTATCTTGTAGTAGGATGCGTTCCCGGTGCCCGGCCTCCCGCATGACTAGCTTTACACCCTAAATATCAAGACACAAACTGTATTCTTTTAAATACTGCCTGGCCCATTACCTATAGCCTCTTATTGGCTAATTCTCACATCTTGCTTAACCCATTTCTAATAATCTGTGTAGCACCATGAGGTGGTAGCTTACCAGGAAGGATTCTAGCCTACATCCATCTGGGGTTGGAGAATTATGGTGACTGCTTGAATCTGCTTCTTTCTCCCAGCATTCTGTTCTGTCTACTCCGCTTACCTAATTTTCTGTCCTATCAGGGCCAAGGCAGTTTCTTTATTAACCAATGAAAATAACACATAGACCCTCCTCCATCATTATCTCCCTTAATTCTTTCCCAAAACATTTACCATCTTCAATGTGCTCAAGTATAGATGGATGCAAATCTGGTTCTTGCTTTGACTTTGTCTTAGTTTTATTTCTATTGCTGTGAAGAGACACAATGACCAAAGGCAACTTTTTAAAGAATGTATTAAAATGGGGCCTTGCTTACAGTTTCAGAGCACCAGTGAGTCCATATTCTCCATAGTGGGGAGCATGGTGATTTGGCAGGCAGGCAGGCAGGCAGGCAGGGCCCTGTAGCAATAGTTGAGAACTTACATCTTATCCATCAAGCAGGAGTCTCTCTCTCTCTGTCTCTCTGTCTC
Organism: Microtus pennsylvanicus; assembly: GCF_037038515.1. Taxonomy (NCBI): domain Eukaryota; kingdom Metazoa; phylum Chordata; class Mammalia; order Rodentia; family Cricetidae; genus Microtus; species Microtus pennsylvanicus. Next base: position 43,473,421 of record NC_134583.1, read on the forward strand.
TGTCTCTCACACACACAGAGACAGAGAGACACACATATATACTGGGCCTGGCAGGAGCTTTTGAAATATCAGAGCCCACCTCCAACAAAGCTACACTTCCTAATTCTTTTCAAACAGTTCCATCAACTAGATAGCAAACATTCAAACATACGGGCCTATGTGAGCATTCTCATTCAACTGCCACAGGCCTTTTAGTGGTGAGATGGACAGCTGCAACAAGAGAACATGATAACCATGGAGTGTTTGCTGTATGTTGTACTTTAATTAAAGAACTTTATATGCATTAATTAGTTGAAGTACTTTATACGCGTTAATTTGTTTAATTCTCACAACTCTATGAAGTAGATACTGTCTTCTCCTTATTTTATAGATAGAAACAGAAATCAAATAAATGTTCTAGATTGTAACAAAGAAGCATAAGGCCTTTAAGAGCATAAACATAGAGTAAGGATTCCCATGAGACGATCGGTGGATGCTAAATGAACTGTTTTAGTCTTGAGACAGAAGCTAGACTTGTATCCTAACCTGATGTCAAAGTTGTGACGGCATCCTGGCTCAGTTTTTGAAGGTTTTGGATTATAGGTATTCACCACCATACTTGATATACATTAATTATTATTATATGAAACTCTTTGAAGTAACAGTTGTAGGACTTGAGAATTCCATCAATGAAGATGTGTTTTAGATTTTATAGGCTGGGGAGATGGCTCATTGGTTAAGAGCACTTGTTCTTCCAGAGGACCCAAGTTTGTTCCCAGCACCGATGTCAGGCATCTTACAACCTCTTGTAACTCCAGTAAGGGATTCTGCCTCTCACTTCTGGCCTCTATGGGCCCCTGCATACACATGGTATTCACTCACATAAACACATAAAATTAAATCTTCAGAAAAAATAAAAATTTCACTGAAGTGGTTACATATTTACATGGAGGTTTAAGTAGCATGGACTTATCATTGGAAACATTGCAATTTTTTCCACAGTGTCATTTTGGAAAATCTGTAATATAATATTACTAACAGCGTATTGACATTTATATACTCTACTGATCTTGTTTGGGTTCTTGGGGTGGGAGTAGGAGGGAAGAGAGAGAGAGGACAGATGAGAGGGAGAAGAGAGAGAATCTGCAAAGGATTTTATTTAGCAGAACAGAATCTAGTAGATTTAAAGTTCAGAAAAATTTTGATCTTCTTGCTGGGGTAGTAGTGGTACATGCCTTTAATCCCAGCACTGAAGAGGCAGAGGCAGATGGATCTCTGTGAGTTCGAGGCCAACTTGGTCTACAGAGTGAGTTCCAGGACAGGCTCCAAAGCTACACAGAGAAAGAAGGAGAGAGAGAGAGACAGAGACAGAGACACACAGAGAGAATTATCCCTTTGATGAGTCTGAAAGAAACTGAAACAGACAGAGGGATTATTGAGGAAACTTCTGTGGTTATCTAGGGCATTGAGGCTTTGACTAAGCTCTCTTTTTGGGATGTGCTATCCTGTAGAGGCATGACCTTCAGAAATCAGTTCCGACTGGGGATGAGGAAGCAGTTTGTAAGGAGGCTCAGGCACACTTCCTTCTGGATGGTCCTCACTCGGGAGTCTTTCTGCGGCAGATTCAGGAAGTCCATGGGAAAGTTATTCTTTTTTTTTTTTTAAATTTTTTTATTGATAAAAGGAGAATAAAGAAAAGAAAAAAAAAACAAATTTCCACCTCCTCCCAGCCTCCCATTTCCCTCCCCCTCCTCCCACTTTTCTCCCCCTCCTCCCACTCTTCTCCCCCTCCTCCCACCCCTCTCCCCATCCCCCCACTCCTCTTCCCCTCCCTTTCCAGTCCAAAGAGCTGTCAGGGTTCCCTGCCCTGTGGTAAGTCCTACGTCCTCCCCCCTCCATCCATATCTAGGAAGGTGAACATCCAGACTGGCTAGGCTCCCACCAAGCCAGCACATTGCGTAGGATCAAAACCGCGTGCCATTGTCCTTGGCGTCTCATCAGCCCTCATTGTTCGCCATGTTCCGAGAGTCCAGTTTTATCCCATGCTTTTTTTGGTAACAGTCCAGCTGGCCTTGGTGAGCTCCCAGTAGATCATCTCCACTGTCTCAGTGGGTGGGTGCACTCCTCGTGGTCCTGACATCTTTGCTCATGTTCTCACTCCTTCTGCTCCTCATTGGGACCTTGGGAGCTCAGTCCAGTGCTCCAGTGTGGGTCTCTGTCTCTATCTCCATCCATCGCCAGATGCAAGTTCTAGGATGATATGCAATATATTCGTCAGTATTGCTCTAGGGTATGGTCATTTCAGGTTCCCTATCCTCAGCTGCCCAGGGAACTAACTGGGGACCTCAGCTTGGGCACCTGGGAGCCTCTCTAGGGTCAAGTCTCCTGCCCACCCTAAAGTGGGTCCCTTAACTAAGAATTGTGGTTCCGTGCTCCCCTATCCAACCTTCCTTTATCCCGATACTCCTGTTTCCCCAAGTCCCCCCTCCTTCCCTTCTACCTTTTCTCTCCCCATCTCCCCTAACCCCCATCCCACCCCACCCCCAAGATCCCACTTTTCTCCCCGGCAATTTTGTCTACTTCCCTTATCCAAGAGGATAACTATATGTTTTTCCTTGGGTTCACCTTCTTACTTAGCTTCTTTAGATTCGCCGATTGTAGACTCCGTGACCCCTATTTATGGCTAGAAACCAATTATGAGTGAGTACATCCTATGTTCATCTTTTTGGGTCTGGGTTACCTCACTCAGGATAGTGTTTTCTATTTCCATCCATTTGCATGCAAAATTTGAGAAGTCATTGTTTTTTACCGCAGCGTAGTACTCTAGTGTGTATATATTCCATACTTTCTTCATCCATTCTTCCATTGAAGGGAATCTAGGTTGTTTCCAGGTTCTGGCTATTACAAATAATACTGCTATGAACATAGTTGAACAAATGCTTTTGACATGTGATAGAGCATCTCTTGGGTAAATTCCCAAGAGTGGTATTGCTGGGTCCAGGGGTAGGTTGATCCCGAATTTCCTGAGAAACCGAAACACTGACTTCCACAGTGGTTGCACAAGATTGCATTCCCACCAGCAATGGATGAGGGTACCCCTTCCTCCACAGCCTCTCCAGCAAAGGCAATCCTTGGTGTTTTTGACTTTAGCCAATCTGACAGGTGTAAGATGATATCTCAAAGTTGTTTTGATTTGCATTTCCCTGATCGCTAAGGAGGTTGAGCATGACCTTAAGTGTCTTTTGGCCATTTGAACTTCTTCTGTTGAGAATTCTCTGTTCAGTTCAGCGCCCCATTTTTTTTAATTGGGTTAATTAGCATTTTAAAGTCTAGTTTCTTGAGTTCTCTATATATTTTGGAGATCAGACCTTTGTCTGTTGCGGGGTTGGTGAAGATCTTCTCCCAGTCAGTAGGTTGCCTTTGTGTCTTAGTGACAGTGTCCTTTGCTTTACAGAAGCTTCTCAGTTTTAGTAGGTCCCATTTATTCAATGTTGCCCTTAATGTCTGTGCTTCTGGGGTTATACCTAAGAAGCGATCGCCTGTGCCCATCTGTTGTAGGGTATTTCCCACTTTCTCTTCTATCAGATTCAGTGTTTTCGGGCTGATATTGAGGTCTTTAATCCATTTGGACTTGAGTTTTGTGCACGCTGATAGATATGGGTCTATTTTCATTCTTCTACAGGTTGACATCCAGTTGTGCCAGCACCATTTGTTGAAGATGCTTTCTTTCTTCCAATGTATATTTTTAGCTCCTTTATCGAAAATGAGGTGTTCATAGGTTTGTGGGATAAAGTCCGGGTCTTCTATACGATTCCATTGGTCGACTTCTCTGTTTTTATGCCAGTACCACACTGTTTTCATTACTGTAGCTCTGTAATAGAGTTTGAAGTCAGGGATGGTAATGCCTCCAGAAGATCATTTATTGTATAGGATTGTTTTGGCTATCCTGGGTTTTTTGTTTTTCCATATAAAGTTGATTATTGTCCTCTCCAGATCTGTGAAGAATTTTGATGGGACCTTAATGGGGATTGCATTGAATCTATAAATTGCCTTTGGTAGAATTGCCATTTTTACTATGTTGATCCTCCCAATCCAAGAGCAAGGGATGTCCATTCATTTTTTGGTATCTTCTTCAATTTCTTTCTTCAATGCCTTAAAGTTCTTGTCAAATAGATCTTTCACTTCCTTGGTTAGATTTACCCCAAGATATTTTATGCTGTTTGTGGCTATCGTGAATGGAGAAGCTTCTCTGATTTCCCTCTCTGCTTCCATATCCTTTGAGTATAAGAGGGCGACTGATTTTTTGGAGTTGATCTTGTATCCTGCCACATTACTAAAGCTGTTTATCAGCTGTAATAGTTCTTTGGTGGAATTTTGGGGGTCGCTTATGTACACTATCATATCATCTGCGAATAACGAAAGTTTAACTTCTTCCTTTCCAATTCGAATCCCCTTGATCCCATTATGCTGTCTTATTGCTATTGCTAGAACTTCTAGCACTATATTGAAGAGGTATGGCGAAAGTGGGCAGCCTTGTCGTGTTCCTGAGTTAAGCGTGATGGCTTTGAGTTTCTCTTCGTTTAATTTGATGTTAGCTGTCGGCTTGCTGTATATAGCTTTTATTATATTTAGGTATGACCCTTGTATCCCTAATCTCTCCAAGACTTTTAACATAAATGGATGTTGAATTTTGTCAAATGCTTTTTCAGCATCTAATGAAATGATCATATGTTTTTTTTCTTTCAGTTTATTTATATGATGGATTACATTGATAGATTTTCGTATGTTGAACCAGCCCTGCATCTCAGGAATGAAGCCTACTTGATCATAATGGATAATTTTTCGGATGTGTTCTTGGATTCGGTTTGCCAGTATTTTGTGGAGGATTTTTGCGTCGATATTCATGAGTGAGATCGGCCTGTAATTCTCTTTCCTGTTTGAGTCTTTGTGTGGTTTTGGTATCAGAGTAACTGTAGCTTCATAAAAGGAATTTGGTAATGACCCTTCTGTTTCTATATTTTGGAATACATTGAGGAGTATAGGTATTAGGTCTTCTTGGAAGTTCTGGTAGAATTCCGCATTGAAACCATCTGGCCCTGGGCTTTTTTTGGTAGGGAGGTTTTTGATAACAGCTTCTAGTTCTTCGCGACTGACAGGTCTGTTTAGATTGTTCACCTGGTCCTGATTTAATTTTGGTAAATCGTATTTATCTAAAAAAGTGTCCATTTCTTTTACATTTTCCAGTTTAGTGGCATACAAGCTTTTGTAGTAAGATCTAATGACTCTCTGAATTTCCTCTGTGTTTGTGGTTATGTCCCCCTTTTCATTTCTGATCTTATTAATTTGCAAATTTTCTCTCTGCCGTTTGACTAGTTTGGATAGGGGTTTATCAATCTTGTTGATTTTCTCCAGGAACCAGCTTCTTGATTCATTGATTCTTTGGATTGTTTTCTGTGTTTCTATTTTGTTGATTTCAGCCCTCAGTTTGATTATTTCCAGTCTTCTACTCCTCCTAGGTAAGTCTGCTTCTTTTTTTTCTAGAGCTTTCAGGTGGGCTGTTCAGTCTCCAATATGTGCTTTCTCTGTTTTCTTTAAGTGGGCACTTAGTGGTATGAACTTTCCTCTTAGGACTGCTTTCATAGTGTCCCATAAGTTCGAGTATGTTGTTTCTTTATTTTCATTGAATTCAACGAAGACTTTAATTTCTTTCTTTATTTCTTCCTTAATCCAGGTATGATTCAGTAGTTGACTGTTCAGTTTCCATGAGTTTGTAGGCTTTCTGGGGGTAGCATTGTTGTTGAATTCTAACTTTAATCCATGGTGGTCTGATAAGACACAGATGGTTAGTAATATTTTTTTGTAGCTGTGTAAGTTAGCTTTGTTACCGAGTATGTGGTCAATTTTCGAGAAGGTTCCATGAGCTGCAGAGAAAAAGGTATATTCTTTCCTCTTTGGGTGGAATATTCTATAGATGTCTGTTAAGTCCATTTGCTTCATTACCTCCATTAATTCTCTAATTTCTCTGTTAGGTTTCTGTCTGATTGACCTGTCCATTGGTGAGAGAGGAGTGTTGAAGTCTCCTACTATTAGTGTGTGCGGTTTGATGGCTGCCTTGAATTTTAGCAATGTTTCTTTTACATACATGGGTGCTTTTATATTAGGGGCATAGATATTCAGGATTGAGACTTCTTCCTGATGAATTGTTCCTGTTATGAGTATAAAATGTCCCTCTCCATCTCTTCTGATTGATTTAAGTTTGAAGTCAACTTTGTTAGAAATTAGTATGGCCACACCTGCTTGTTTCTTAGGTCCATTTGCTTGATAAGCTTTTTCCCAGCCCTTTACTCTGAGTAGGTGCCTGTCTTTGTGGTTGAGGTGTGTTTCTTGTAGACAGCAGAATGTTGGATCCTGATTTCGTATCCAGTCTCTTAGCCTGTGCCTTTTTATAGGTGAGTTGAGCCCATTGACATTAAGTGATATTAATGACCAGTGGTTGTTAACTCCGGTCACTTTTTTAGTAGTAGGGTTTGTGTGTTTCCCTTCTTTGATTTGCGCTGGTGAAGGGTCTCTAGATGTCTGAGTTATTGAGGTCTTTGTTGGACTCCTTGGTTAGTGATTTTCCTTCTATTATTTTCTGTAAGGCTGGATTTGTGGCTACGTATTGCTTAAATTTGTTTTTATCCTGGAAAAGTTTGTTTTCTCCATTTATGGTGAATGAAAGCTTGGCTGGATATAGTAGTCTGGGCTTGCATCCATGGTCTCTTAGTTTTTGCAGTACATCTATCCAGGACCTTCTGGCTTTCATGGTTTCCATAGAGAAGTCAGGTGTAAGTCTGATAGGTTTACCTTTAGAAGTAAGTTGGCCTTTTTCCTTTGCGGCTCTTAATATTCTTTCTTTATTCTGTATATTTTGTGTTTTGATTATTATATGGCGAGGGGATGTTTTTTTTTGATCCATCCTATTTGGGGTTCTGTATGCCTCTTGAACCTTCATAGGTACATCCTTCTTCAGGTTTGGAAAGTTTTCTTCTATAATTTTGTTAAGTATATTTTCTGGACCGTTGAGCTGCACTTCTTCTCCTTCTTCTACTCCAATTATTCTTAGGTTTGGTCTTTTTATTGTGTCCCATATTTCCTGAATGTTTTGTGATGAGAGTTTGTTGGCCTTGCTGTTTTCTTTGATCAGTGCGTTTATATTCTCTATGTTATCCTCAGACTCTGAGATTCTTTCTTCTATCTCTTGTATTCTGCTGGTTGTGCTTGTTTCTGTAGTCTCTATTCGTTTACCTAGATTTTCCATGTCCAGCCGGCCCTCTGTTTGTGTTTTCTTCTTTGCCTCCATTTCATTTTTCAAATCATGAACTGTTTCCATTATCTGCTTGATTGTTTTTCCTTGGTTTCCTAGGGTATCATTCACTGATTTACTCAATTCCTCGAACTTTCTGTTATACTTCTCATCCATTTCTATAAGGGCGTTTTTTATATGCTGTTTAAGGGTGTCAATCCCTGTCATGAAGTCAGTTTTTTCTCCTTCTTCTTGATTAAGGTGTTCTTGTCCTCCTGTTGTGAGGTCGCTGGCTTCTGGTGGTTTCGCGTTGTTTTTCAGATTGTTGGGTGAATTCTTGCATTGGCGTCTCCCCATCTCTTCCTCCCAATATTCTCCTATGGATCTTCTTTTACAGGATCAGGTCTTCTTGCCAACTGATGTACCTTCCCAGTGATGTCACTTCCCCCGTGATGTTTCTCCTGGAGTCCAGTTCGGATCTCCTTGCTGCTTGGTTAGCTTGCAAACAAAAGGCCTACCCTGCTTGCTGCAGGCAGGTTATGGAGACAAAGGAGCTACCACCTTCCCCTTTGCAGTCACCTTCGGGTTCAGTCCCAGCGCCCAGGCAGGCTGAGCAGGGAGGCGCTCTGCCCCAAGAAGGGAGGGATGGAGGGAGACAGGGGGTAGGGGGATCTGGATGTAAGCTGGATGGGATAGGAAGAGAGAGGAGGTACCGGGCAGTGTAGCCCTGTAGGTTGATCAGGAAGTGTAGGCGGGCTGTTCCCGGGTGCCGCAGCACTCACTCACCACAATGATGTTTCACTAGGTGTCCTGATCGAAACTCCTTGCTGCTTGGTTCGCTGGCAGACAAAGGGCCCACCCTGCTTGCTGCAGGCGGGCTATGGGGACAAAGGAGCTACCGAGCTCCCCTTTACCCTCTGCTTTGGGTTAGGACCCAGCGCCCAAGCAGGCAGAGCAAGGAGGCGCTCTGCCACCAAGGAAGGGAGGGGGGAGAGAAACAGGGGGTGGGGGGATCTGGATGTAAGCTGGATGGGATAGGAAGAGAGAGGAGGTACTGGGCAGTGTAGCCCTGTAGGTTGATCAGGAAGTGTAGGCGGGCTGTTCCCGGGTGCCGCAGCACTCACTCACCACAATGATGTTTCACTAGGTGTCCTGATCGCAACTCCGTGCTGCTTGGTTCGCTCGCAGACAAAGGGCCCACCCTGCTTGCTGCAGGCGGGCTATGGGGACAAAGAAGCCCCCGAGCGCCCCTTTACCCTCCGCTTTGGGTTAGGACCCAGCGCCCAAGCAGGCAGAGCAGGGAGGCGCTCTGCCACCAAGGAAGGGAGAGGGGAGAGAAACAGGGGGTGGGGGGATCTGGATGTAAGCTGGATGGGATAGGAAGAGAGAGGAGGTACTGGGCAGTGTAGCCCTGTAGGTTGATCAGGAAGTGTAGGCGGGCTGTTCCCAGGTGCTGCAGCACTCACTCACCACAATGATGTTTCACTAGGTGTCCTGATCGAAACTCCTTGCTGCTTGGTTCGCTGGCAGACAAAGGGCCCACCCTGCTTGCTGCAGGCGGGCTATGGGGACAAAGGAGCTACCGAGCTCCCCTTTACCCTCCGCTTTGGGTTAGGACCCAGCGCCCAAGCAGGCAGAGCAGGGAGGCGCTCTGCCACCAAGGAAGGGAGGGGGGGAGGGAGTCAGGGGGTGGGGGGATCTGGATGTAAGCTGGATGGGATAGGAAGAGAGAGGAGGTACTGGGCAGTGTAGCCCTGTAGGTTGATCAGGAAGTGTAGGCCGAGAAAGTTATTCTTAAGCTGCAATTGCTTCTTAGAATTATCATCTTGAATGCAAAGCTTTTCAACAGATAATATCTTCTAGGAGATGATGAATGTCCATTTACCTTTTATTGTTTGAATAGAAGTTTGTATGGGATAGAAAAATAATGTGTCTCTCTCCCCAGTTGTGGTCTCTTGTGGAGTCTTGTAATGTCTTCTCTGGTGAGCTAGTGAGCAGCATATCTTGGAGATCTTGTTGCTGTGGAAACTGGAATCCACATTGTTTTTACCCCATGCTGTGGTATGCTTGATTCCTTAGTATTAATGTCATTGTGCTTTTGGTGCTGTTGTGATTAGGACTTGATAGTTGTTGGAACTAGCCTCATTTCTGAACCTGGGAGGGGTATAATCTTAGCTGGTTCACTGATGGAATAAACATATTTTGTGGGCACTGTGCAAAGTCCCTATCTGGGCTACTTCTTAAGTCCTTAACACTTTCATAAAACTTTTCCCAGTAGAAATCTGTCTTGAGTTGTCTTTAATTATGTTTTTGGCTATCCCAGACTCTGATGAGTGCTGGCTAGGGCACAAGAATGTTGGGTCAGCCTCCAAGTCAGAGAACTTGGGGTGGTTTTTGCACAAGTGTGTTGATTTAATTCCTCTGGGGCTGGCTTGTTTCTTGGCACAGACAGCTTTAGCATATAAAGACTCATGGCATGTGGTACCCCAAAGCTGGGAAAAGCAAGTCTTCAAAGAATGTATACAGTTTTAAGTTGTCCCTACATCAGGAATTGTGTTGCCTAGTACTTGGCTAGACATAGGGGAACACTAGAAAAATTAGAGGCTGTTCTAATAAAACAGAACACAGAACTGACAAATGAACAACAGTGGTGCAGGTTTACTGCTTTTCAAAGGACTTTGCTGGGTTTTCATACAAAATTAATTCTGTCTAATAGTAGCTGTTTGTAATTCCAATACTTAGGAGGCTGAGAGAGGATTACCATGAGATACATATTGCATGGGATGCATAGTGAGTTCAAGGCTAGCCTGGGCTACCTAAGACCCTGCCTTAAACAAACAGACAAATAAACAAAACAAATAAGAGGGTGGGGAAAGAAGAGAGAAATATTAATACTTAGGAGTAGCAATCAATGTATTTGAAAGCTAAAATTCAAAGATGCACATTTCCCCTTCTGTAATTCAGAATGTATTACAGGAATTCATAGGGTAAGAACAGAGGGGATCCTAGAGACCAGGAAAGGGTTTTATTATTCAGACTTCCTGGTGGTGCATTGACTAGTTTGACTAATTTTGTTTTTAGCAAATTAAACGTGTTAAGTAAAATGCAGAGAAGGATATGTATGAGCACTGAACTGGGAGCAGATACTTTTAATTCAGTCAGGAAGGGTACAGAGACAAAAAGCCAGGAAAATGTGCAATAGTTACAGCCCTGGGAGAGACTGAGAAACAGGCAAAGGCAGTTAGAGTGCACCAGGGACTGCTCAGTTAGGGACCACCTATAAGAATTAACTATTTTCTTTATGAAGAAGGCTTCAGGTTTTGTTTGTTTGTTTGTTTTTTGTTTTTCCCCTGAGACAGGGCTTCATTGTGTAGCCCTGGCTGTTCTGGAATTTGCTCTATTAACCAGGCTGGTGTCAAACTCAGATCTATTTGCCTCTGTTGGGATTAAAGGCATGCACCAGCACCGCCTGGCTGAAGAAGGTTTTTTGTGAGAGCAAAGTCTGAAGAAAATACCAAGGAGAAGAAGAAGGTAAATGTAGAGCCTAAGGAGTAGTTGAGTGAATGTCTTCTTTGAGGAGAAACGGGGATGATTTCTCTTCCAGCAGAGGATTAGGGTTCCTGTCCTTGCATAGAAGTGGTTTTTTTTTTTATTGTTCTCTTTCCTCTTTCTTACACAGAATGTGCCAGGGACTAGTGAGAAAGGAACTTTTGGCCATTTTTTATCAGAGAATAAATTTGTAGTCAGTGTTTAGATTAGGTCTTTCCAGGTACTTGATGGTTTTTTTTTTTTTAAGATTGTAATACAGTCATACACATACTACAAAGTAAGTAGAGGAAATTGTTTCCAAAGGCAAAACAGTTATACAGATCAGAATACCCTGCAAACAAGAAAACCCTGAGTGAGAAAACATTCAAGCGCCTTAGTTATTGTGGGAGCTTCCTTTTATGGTCTAAGAGGAGTTTGATTAGGCAGCATAATGATGGTGGTCTCTGTTTTGGTGGACATACTGCATGCTGACCACCCTCACCCCCACTCTCTTCAACCTTGCTCCATCCTCCCCAGTTCTTCCTCACAAATCTTCACTTGTCTATTTGTTTAGTTTGGTGACTCATCAAGATTAACCAAGGCAATCTTTGTAGCTATAAGCCTGGAGCTATTTGTTGGAGCTGGTACTCTCAGCAATAGGTGTACAACTGAAGGCAGTGGCTCCCTTTTCTCAGAATCTATCAATAACCTATATAGTTCAGAAGTAAAGGGGCATCTTATGAGCCCCCTCCCTTCCTTGACTTACTGGGTCTTGTGTGGGCCCAGTGCAGGTTACTACAATTGTTAGGAGTTAATGATTATAAGAGTTGTACCAAATCTAGAGAATAGCATTGTAGCCTTTCACACTGTCTTTTGGCTTTTAAAAACTTTCTGTACCTTCTTTCACAATGTTCCCTGAACCTTAGAGGGGGTCGTATGAATGTCTTTGTCTTTGTTAGGGTTTCTGTTGCTGTGAAGAGACACCAGGACCACAGCAACTCAAGGAAAGCATTTAATTGGGGTGGCTTACAGTTTCAGAGGTTTAGTCCTTTATCATCATGGCAGGAAACATAGTGTGTGCAGGCAGACATGATGCTGGAGAAGGAGCTAAGAGTTCTACATCTTGACCTGCGAGCGTTAGGAAGTGACACTGATGTATCTGATTTCACTACATAGACCAGGCTGGCCTTGAACTAATAGAGATCCACCTGCTTCTTTTCCAAGTGCTGAGATTAAAGGTGTTCATCATCATACCCTCCCCTTGATGCAGATACTTTAGAAAACTATTGACAGCTTCTTAAAAGGCCAAACATACTCCTTTCATATAACCCAGCACTTCCACTCAGGTACTTTCTCAAGGGAATTAAAAGTATGTTTTCATTTAAATACATAGATGTAAGTAGTCATAGTATCTTTGTATCAGGAAAAACAAACAAACAAACAAATACCAACTTGTAAGTGGATTGTGGGAGTGTGGTATATCTGTTTAGTAGAATGCCACTTGAAAATTAGAACAAGCTACTTATTGGTGTGGGAATATGATTTAATTTTAAGCACGCTAAGTGAAAGAATCCAGACATAGGACTGGGGACGTAGCTCTATAATAGAGCTCTTGCATAGTATACACAGTTGTAATTAACCCCTGACTTAATTCTCCAGCAGCAGGGAAAAAAACCCAATAACCTCCCTACCAAATAATAAGAATTTTTAAGTTTATCTTAAGAATAATGAGAAGTAGGGCTGGGGAAATGGTTCAGATGTTATGAGTACATGCTGTTCTTGCAGAGGATCTATGATTGGTTTTTAGCACCCATGTCAGAGTATCATTTTGAAATCTTGGCTAGCCTGGAACTTGCTGTGTGGACTAGGCTAGACCTAGAACTTGTGATACTCCCTTTACTTCTGCATTCTGGGTGCTGGTCATTACTGTCAGTGCTGCTTGGAAAACTGAAGTCAGTGCCAGTTTTGTTTGGAAGAAAAGCTCTAATGCTCTTCTGTATTCCTGCCTCCTGCTGAGAAGAACTGGGTCTCTTCTTAGTTATGAGGACATAGTGTTCTAAGAAGTGTAAGTACATCTCTCACTTTAGCTGGGTTATACTCATCCATGACCTGATCTTTCTCCTCAGCCATAGCAAGTGGCCAGACTTGCTATGTGTTTCATTGGGGTTTACATAGTGTTTCCCATCCTCCCAACATTAAATCTGTTCTCATCCTTAGTCTCCACGTTTCTAGTAAGTCCATTCATCTACTCTTCTCTACCCCATCTCCACTTGAGTTTCCCTGTAACTTTATCTCTGAAACTCTGGTACTTGGCCAAATCTGAGAGTCTTCCCAGGGCTAGATCTGTCAGTCTTAGACTTGTGGTCTCTTTCTAAGAGCAAGGGTTTATCCATTCATTCAGCTAGAATTGGCTGATTTCATGCTTGACATGGAGAATGTTACAGTGATGACAGACTGGACTCTCGGGAATAAAGTGAGTTAAACTTGGTTCTTGCCCTTTTCTGGATGTGGCATGTGAACAATGCAGAACAGGAAAATTCATATACTAGAACTATGTACAAAGTGCTCTGAAGCATGGAGCAGTGAGCACTAAATGACTAACTCTGCCTGGGGGAGAGAAAGAGATTTGGACATTTGGGAAAGAACTTTGAAATTTCCTCTGCCATAATAATAGTAGTAAGAGACTGTTTGACTTGTAGGAATCAGTTCTCTCTTTCTGTCGTGTGAGCCCCAGGTATCAAACTCTGAACTCCTCCCTGAAGGTTGAAGACTGAGCCTTTTAACCTTGCCTTGGCCTTTTCTTATGACCAGCTCCCATCCTGAAGCTGCTTAGAAGCTGTTAGTATATGCCATTAGCATATAAAGGTTACGAGGATTTTAGGAGATGTATGTCTGAAAATAGGAATGAAGACGTGTGTGTATATTCCAGTCTGATAAGTGAAAATTATTCTTTTTTTTTTAAATTATGTCCCTTGAGTACATGCTGCTTAGTATTCTGTGCCATGAAATAAGAAATACACAAACTAAGCTCTGCTTCTTGAGGGATGTTGGTAGTTATTTCAGGGAAAAGCAGCAGAATAGGGCATCAGATCCCCTGGTACTGGAGTTACAAATGGTTGTTAGCCTGCATATGGCGGTTGGGAATCAACCCAGTCCTCTGAAAGAATAGGCAGTGCTCTTAATTGCTGAACCTTTATCTCCCTCGCATCCTTTTAAGACAAGGTCTTAGCCTATATTTCAGATGACCTGAAACTGGAGGTGAGCCTCCTGCTGGAGGTCTGTGATTTTAGCCTTGAACCATTAGTACCAACTTGCCATTTTCTTGAAAGTCAATGAAGTGAATGTTTTACTTGAAAGAAAACAGATAATATTTGCTGCCAGTGGTAAAATCCCAGTATTTAAGTGAAAATTAAGTTTCTGAAAGTTTGTATCAGTTACTATGAGTTTGACAGCTTCCATGGACGGAAAGCTTTTCTGATGAAGTGGTGACATTAATGATTATGACTATTTTGATTTTGTCTAAATAGAATGTCTAAATCAATATTTGGATATTTTGCATAACTTAGTTAGAACCAGTTTCCAAATGAGATATGCATCACATTACAAAACCATGCATGTGTGAAAGATTCATTCAAAGTACAAGATAGACCAAAGAATATGAATGTTACAGAGTACAATATATTCATCCATGTAGTTTCAGATTTCATACTGCAGCTAGTCTTTAAACTTGACCATGTGTCAGGTTTGGGTGTAAATCAGAGAATAGCCATCGTTTTTGTCTGGAAAAACTATTAAAATAACTCCTCCCTTTCCAGGTACAGGCCTGTGTTTTGATCCTCAGTGAAAACTACATTACAACAGCATGGATGTGAAAGTAAATAAAAAATTACAACTGTGTTCTATTAAGCTAAATGTTTAAAGAATTCTCAAAAATATGAAATGATTCTTCCCTTCTCATGAATTTGTTTCAGAAAACATTTTTAAAAATAGTTCATGTATCTAGGCTGGCCTCAAATTCAATATGTAGCTAAAGATGACCTTGAATTTGTGATCTTACTTCTTTCTACCTCCCAAGTACTGAGATTACAGGCACTCTACCAACTGAACTGCATTCTCTAGCTCAGGAAACATAATTAGTTTTCATAAAGCATGCTATTTTCCTTAATTTGTTAGAGACTTATTATTCTCTAATTAATAATTAAATATAAAGATTTGTTTTAAATTATCTTTTTTTTGCATTTACTTGTTTATTTATTTTTCTTCTTTTGGATTTGAGACATAGTTTCATGTAGCTCAAGCTGACTTTGAACTTATTATATAGCTGAGATTGCTTTTAAACTCCCAATCCTCCTGCCTCCATCTCCCAAGTGTGAGAATTGCCACCACACCTGACTTTTCTAAAAAGAGAAAGAAAATAAATAAACATTATCTCTGTGTATATGGTGTGTGTGTGTATACATGCTTGTGCATGCCCACGCAAGCATATGTTCAGGCTTGTACATCCCGTAGCTTATGTAGATAGAGCTTAGAGGGTGAAACTGTCCAAAGTTAGTTTGCTCTGTCCAGTGTGGATCTGGGAATTGAACTCAGGTCATTGGGCTTACATAGCAGCCAGTTTACTTCCTGAACTCTCTTGCTGGCCTTCTTTTACAATTTCTTTTTTTTTCCTTTTCTTTTTGTTTTTTTTTCCTAACCCTAACCCTAAACCCTAAACCCTAAACCCTAACCCCTTCTTTTACAATTTCTAATGTGGCAAATATCAAATAGTTCTTTGAGATTATAGAGTTTAACTGCATACAGAGATCCTGAGAGCAAAAATTCAAATATTTGGGCCTTGTTCTTCTTTTTGTTTCTAGTTATCTTCTTTTGTTCCCTCCTAGAGTTAATATTAAAGTATTCTTTTAATTTTTTTCTGAGCATCTTAACAAGAATCTAGATTTTTTATTGCTGCTGGGGACATGCTAATTGCAATTTGTGGAGGTCATAGTCCAGTGTCATAACATGTCCAACAGACAGTTGGAGCTCCATGTTACTTAAAGTTACTAGTAGTTGTAAATAAATGTGGTAAGAGTTTAGGCCGTTGTTAGAGTTGTCTATTCGCTTTGATCAGGGCTTCTTAAATCTTTTCCACTTGTGACATTTTTTTGCTTGAAGTATTTTATGTAACCCTAGGTATATGTAACCTGGGTTCAGTTCCCACCACCTACGTGGTGGCTCATGATTATCTATAACTTTAGTTCCAGATGAATCAACACCCTCATCTGTCCTCTGTGTGCACCAAGCACACACATTGCGCACAGACATTCATGCAAAATGTCTGTACTCATAACATAAAATAACAATAAAGCAAGCAAGAAAAAAAGAATAGAGACTGGGCTGGGGCTCCATTGGTGGAGAGCTGGGCTAGCATGCATAAAATCCTGGGTTCTATCCTCAGTATCACACAAATGAGCTTGGCGATGCACACTTGATATACAAGGCCAGGCGTTCTACTTCTCATCTGTGATTCTAGCTTGTGGGAGGCAGAAACAAAAGGATCCCTGTCTTGGAACCCTATCTGTAGGCCAGACTGGCCTCCAACTCACAGAGATCAGCCTGTCTCTGCCTCCTGAGTGCTGGGATTAAAGGCGTGCCCTACCACCGCCTGGCTCAAACTCAATCTTGTTTGAGTCTTCTTATTCTGTCAGGAAAAATCAGTTATGTGAAAATGGAAATTATTCACTTGTTGATCTGGAAGGAGGAAAGAATACTAGGACCTGAGAATCAGGTTTATTACTTATTTTTAAAACCAAAAATTTTAATGTAAAGACAGGATCTTGTGTCATCCAACCAGGCTTTGGTTTCCCTGTGTAGTCAAGATTCCCGGTCCTCGTGGTTCTACCTCTCAAGTTCTCATATTCTGCCTGGGCACCACTGTGCCTAGCCTGAGAAATGGAGGCTTGAAGGCATTCTACCACTTGTCCAATGCCACAGAATTTTAGTTGATTAAAGATAGGATTTTGGTGTATGTGTTTTTGACTCTAAAAAGGTCATTATAGTAGTGGGAGCGGCGGGCTGCGGCCCTGGCTCCCGGCTAGCTTTACACCCGAAATAATTACACGGAAACTGTATTCTTTTAAACACTGCTTGGCCCATTAGCTCTAGCATCTTGCTGGCTAACTCTCACATCTTGATTACACCACCTCCAACAATCTGTGTAGCACCACGAGGTGGTGGCCCACCAGGAAAGATCCTAACCTGCGTCCATCTTGGCGAGGAGAGCTACAGCGTCTGCCTGACTCGGCTCCTTTCTCCCAGAATTCTGTTCTGTCTACTCCACCCACCTAAGCTGGCCTATCAAAGGCCAAGCAGTTTCTTTATTAAGTTTCTTTATTAATTAACCAATGAAACAACAGATAGATAGAAGACCCATGTGTATCAGGTCATTGCAGTAAAAAAGATATTCCTAAATGAGTGGATCTCTTAAGGTATTCCAGATGGCTGTGGGAAACTTTGACTGTGTGGAAAATGTAGAAAAGGTCTCAGGAAGGTCAAAGAGGCAGCTGAGGAGATGCTTGTGTAAAGGAGTTATGTACAATTCTAACACTATGTGGGGCATCAAACTTTTGTCCTCTCTTAGCCTCATCCCTTTAATCCTGTATGCCTGATGGTGTCAGCAGCAGAGATCACCTGTTTGTTTGATCAGGTCACATACAAACATCTTGCCTTTGCTGTAGGCCTTTGGGAAAGATGCTGGCTGAGCTCAGGAAACCAGTGATGCCTAGCCTGGAGACCTTTGGTTGCTAGAGCGACCATTATTCTAAAATTATTTCTTCTGTTATTTCTAAAAAGCCTACTAGAGATGTATAATACTTAGGTAAGCATTATATGTACCTCTAGTGACAAAGTGAGAGGCTGAGTGTGTCCCTAGAATGGACTGGAGGAGGACTGGGAGGAGAGGCTGCTGTGGGTAGGCTGCAGCAGGACTAAGAGTAACTCTGAAGACTAGTCTGGAGAATAGGAAGGACAATAAAGGTCACCTACCTGATATGAGAGATTTCCCTGGTTAGCCTGTGGTTGGAATTATATGGTATTTCTAGTGACAAAGTAAAAAGGAAAACTAATCTGTTTATTCAGATGTTGGAACTGTTGTTCTCGTGCTAGAAAATAAATTATTTTTTTATTTGACTGATTAAATTATGTTTAAAATAATGCATTTCCTTGATTCTTAGTGAGTCGAAGCTTTTTTCCTGTATATGTTGTCCCTTTGGTTTCCCCTCTCAGTTGTGAACATTTATGTTCTTGTCTGGGTCCTAGCATAGGCCTAGTCCTATGCAGATCTATCTGCTGGAGAGCTGTGAGAGTGACAAAACATTGTTTCTGTATGGGGAAGCTCAGCACATTTCCAAGAGACGGGTAAAGGGTAGATGATACACTTCCACCATTGTGTGTCGTTGGTTCAGAGGCATGTACGGGGAATCGGGCTGGAGACTAAGACCGCTAGCACAAGACAGTGGTGGAGGCAGAGTGGCAGCTCTGGCTAATGTTGTCCCTTGCTTTTTCCATGCAGAGTTTTGCCGGATTGACAAGCCTCTGTGTCACAGTGAAGATGAGAAGCTCAGCTTTGAGGCTGTCCGCAACATCCATAAGCTGATGGATGATGATGCCAATGGTGATGTGGATGTGGAAGAAAGTGACGAGGTAATGTTTCTTACCTTTTATGGCTCTTCTCTTGTATGAAATGATCCCTGACAGCTGCCTAGACTAATCCCTGTGGAGAGATGGTCTCTCCTTGTTGCCTCATAGAAACTTATTCCCATTAAGCAAGATGACACCCAGCAGAGCCACTCTCTCTGTTTGCTGATTGGTGAATAGCTTAACATTGACGTAACTATTTGGGAGGGAAGGGATTCCTCAGATGGTCTCTAAAGCTTCCCTGGATCTTTTATGTGATCTTGCTGTGGAAAGAGAATATTAATCTATATTCTGCCTTCTTTTGGCATGGGAAGAAAGAAAGCAAAAATAGTCATATGCCACCTTCTGGGGTTTTATACTCTTATTTGTGAGGAAGAAGCAAATTTTAGCATGGTCAGTCTAACTTTAAAGATGTAGTTTATGGGAGCCAGTTAATAAGAATTAGAAAAAGAAATCCCTTTAAAAAAATAAAGAAGAAAGAGCTGTCTTGCTGTTGTATGTTTTGACATTACTGTAGCTCTGGATCAACAGAGCCCAGAGTGCAGGGTCATCATGTGGGAGAGACTGAACAGTCTCTTAATTTCAAGCTTAACACAAACAAGCAAGTGCTGGAGCTACCGGGCTGTGCTAAACATCCAGTAGGGCATAGTGTACAGTGTGAAAAAGAGGCCTAGTCTCTTCTCCTTGTAAATAGTCTACCTTTGAGTTTGTGTTCAATCTTGGATGTCACACCATCGGAAGACTTTAGTACAGCAAGACACTATACAGAAAGGAGTGATATGAGAGATGAAGACAGTAAACCTCAACTAAGATCGTCAACACAGGTCACTAATATTAAATGTGCTAGGTATGAAGACAGGAGAGTAAACAAGACAGACAGATTAAGAGATACTTTCTTTTCTTACATAATTTATAAGCTAGTGAAGAAGCTTGGTTCCTGACTGTTGTGACAAAATATCTGAGAAAACCTTATTACAGCTCACTGTTTCAGAACTTTTAGTTCATGGTCAGTTTTATTGTTTCAGAGCTTGTAGTTAAGCAGACTAATCATTTCAAGGAGCATGCGGTAGAGCAGAACTCACATCATGGCAACTAGAAAGCAGAGAGAACAGAAGGGTCCTAGAACAAGATAGATCTTCTAAGGACATACCCCCACACACCAGTATATCTCCTGCAACTAGGCCCCACCTCTCAATAGCACCATCATATTATTAATCCATCAGAAGATTAATCCATTGATAGGTCAGAGCCTTTGTGATCTAATCATTTCTCAGTGACAAGATTGGCCAGTTGGAACCAAGCCTTCAACATAGGGTCTTTTGGTTGCATATCATATCAAAACCCTGGCATTGAAATAGTATTTTTGAATCCAAATACATAAGGAGTTGAGAAATCAGATTTAGAAAATGACAGATTGGTTGAGTATTGTGGCAAATTCCTATGATCCCCGCACTCTGGATGTGGAGGAAGAGGATCAGGGGTTCAAGTCCAGTCTAGTTAGGCTACATTAGACCTTCTCTAAAGCAAATGATAATGAAAGCTATAGAACTACCTGTCATCGATTGAGCTCTTTCACTATTCCAGACAGCATTAAGCTCTTTGCATAGTTATTTTTTTAATTTTATTAAAAGCCTTGGGGAAATTGGCTTTATTATTAGAATATCTGATGCTAGAAAATTTAAACATTTTCCTTTAGACACTTGCTAGATTTGAGCTTATATCTGATTTCAAAGCCATGTCTTATGTAATGTATTGTTTTCTTTATCTTAAGGGCAGAACAAGACCAATGTAGGGAAATTAAAGGCAGGTATATTCTCCTGGAATAAAGATGTCTAATAGTTAGAGATATTTTGCTATAGAAGGGACTGCCATGTTAAATATTGAATCCCCTGTCAGTGAAGACAGGACAAGTAGAAAGTACCATTCTACTAATTGATTGGTAGAGGAGATTGACTCTTCTGGAAAGTGCAGTAATGTCTAAGGAATTCAAGAAGGAAGAAAGGTGGAATTTGAATAGAATGAAAGTGGTAGGGTTCTCTGAGTTGTAGAGAATCAGAGTGAGAAAGTTATTAGGTATAGTAAAAAGCACAGTGGATTGATTTGGTTAGACAAAGGAACTGTGGTAAAAAAAAAAAGAATCACTGAACTAAAAATTGGTAAGGAAAAGGGGGCCCAGATTAAACAAACTGAAATATTGTATTTATTCAGTCTCAATTATAAGCTAAACAGGGCCAGTAACTATGGTCAAGGTAGCTGGGCAGTGGTGGCTCACGCCTTTAATTCCAGTAAGCAGGAGGCAAAGGCAGGTGGATTTCTGAGTTCAAGGCCAGCCTGGTCTACAGATCAAGTTTCAGGAAGGCTCTAAAGCTGCACTGAGAAACCATATCTTGAGAAACCAAAACCAAACTAAACCAAACCAACATATTCCCCTCGCCAAAGAAAACAACCAAAAAAAAAAAAAAACCAAGAAAAACTATGGTCAAAGTATCTAGATTTTAGCCTTATCTAGAAGTATTACTGGCCTTCAGAGTAAAAACAGAAGAAAAGAAAAAGAAAGAGTTATATTCCTAGGTAGAAATGAGGCCTAGAGATATCCTGATCATTTTCCTAGCATTGCCTCAAGACTGGAGAATGGGCAGCTCAACAAACTGAGAAAGTGATCTATTCGGGGCTGGAGAGATGGCCCAGACAGGTTAAAAACACTTGTTGTTCTTACAGAGGACCAGAGTTTGGTTCCAAGTGCCCACATGGGGGCCTTTGACTGCCTGTAACTCCAGTTTCAGGGGCTCCAACACCTTCCTGACTGCTACCGGCAAATGTAGGCGAAATACTCATACACATAAAGTAGATAATTTTTTTAAAGTGATATACCAGTACTTGGGAAGCAGAAGCAGGAGGCCAACCTGGTCTAAAGAGTGAAACCCTGTCTCAAAAAAGAAACAAAGATGACATAATCTTTGTGCAGATATGAAATCTCACATTTCTGAGTATGTTTGTCAGCGCTCCTCCTTTCTTCGTGTTCTGTTGAATTGCTTTGTCAAAGAGGGAAGGAAGAAAATGTTCTCTTTAGAGAAATGTTACCACAACAAAAGTCTCATCAGCACAAACTGTTCTAAAGTAACAAAAGCTTTCAGCCCGTTTTCCCTGCACCAGTGGTGTGAGATGTTCTTTTCCAGCAGAGCTTCTACCTTGTCTGGGCTTCCCTGCCCTCACTGGAATCTCAGGCCTCTATGGTTAGGGAGACCTATTATTGTGCCTTTTCATAGTCACTTATCTCCTGAGTCCTAGAGCAAGAAGCCAGTAAAATGCGTGTTCTTCCCTTGGTTTAAACATGTGTGAGACACAGTTGGAGTCAGAACCTAACTAGAAAGTTAGGTAGATAGAGCAGGGCTTAGGTAATGGATGGTATAGTGCTGTGGAAAAATTCTGGTTGCATTGGTTGTCAAAGATCTCAGATTTTTGGGACCCATCTAAAGATATTGCTAATTACCCAATAACCTCAGTAGAAGTCTGAAGGAATATTAAAACTTCATTCAGGCCTGTTGTGGTGTCATAGGCCTGTGATCCCAGGTACTTGAGAAACTGAGGCAGGAAGATTGCAAGTTCAAGGTCTGGCATAGGCTTAACAGAGTTTAGGGCCAGTCTAGGTAGCCGAGTGAGTGAGAAATAATAAGAGCGTGGGATACGTATCTCAGTGGTAGTTCACTCAGTATGAGTGAAGCCCAAGATCTAATTCCTAGTACACCCTACCCTAAAACCCAGTTTATTCTGCCTCATATTGGTGAGTGTTTTAGAGAACTAAAGTGAACCGAAAGATCTACCTCACTGCTAAATCTTCTCAGATTTTAGCTGTGCTGGCCTTGCGAATGCTGGATAAAATCTCTACCACTGAACCACATTCCCCAACTTACTTTACTGTGTTTTGTTGAGATATGATTTCACTCTGAAACTTGGGCAAGCCTGGTGCTTTTTATGTAGCCTAGATTAACCTTAAACTCACAATGATTCTCATGCCTCTTCCTTCACAGTCCTAGAATTACAGGAGTGAACCACCATGCCTGGCAATGATGGTCTCTTGGTAAAGCAGGGAATTTATTAAGCTAGCAGTATAGGAACTCCAGAGCTGGTAGTAAAATTGTCTATGGGTAAAGGATTTGCTGAAGTGTTAGGTTATCCTGATCGTCTGAGATGGACAGATAGGACTTAAAAATACTGTCTTACTTAGGTTAGACTAGACTCTTTTTTTTATGTTGTTTTCCGTGTGTGTGTGTGTGTGTGTGTGTACGTGTGTACGTACGTACTTACTACCATCTGTATGTGGAAATCAGAGGACAGTTTGTAGGAGTTGGTTCTCTCCTTCCATCCTATGAGTCTAAGGTGTTGAACACCTCAGACCATCAACCTATGAACAATCTCATTGGGCCTTTGTTGTTGTTGGGTTGTGTTTTTCCCCCCAGATAGGGTTTTATGTATCCCAAGCTGTCCTCTAGCCTCAAACTCAGTTTCAGATCATAGATTTGAGAATTGAGAGTATTATTGTTTTCTTCTCATGTAAAATTAAGGTATTTATTTGGTAGCTAAGAATATAACTTACTTAGTAGAGTGCTTAAGTGCCACCATGCACAAATTCCTGGGTTCCATTCCCAGAACCACACAAACCTATAATCCCAGAAGTTGGGAGGTGGAGGCAAGAGGATCAGGGTCAAGGTCATCCTTGACTGCACAGGAATTGGGAGGCCGGAGACCACCTAGGTTACATCAAACCCTGCCTCCACGAAAAGGAATAAACTAGAACATTATAAAGACAGGGGCAGTGAGGTGTTGAGAAGGAAAAGCTTGTGAAAGTGCTCGCCACGCAGGCTGATGACCCAGATTCCATATCCAGGACCTACAGTGGAGGAGAGAACTAATGCTTGAAAGTTGTGCGCTGACCTTCATACGGTGCTGCTTGCCAGTCACCCTTCCAGTACTGACATTGAGGACAGATACAATAAACCAAACTCTACATGATAGTCGGCTATCTGTTCTGTTCCAGTTATTGATTGAGGGCTCAGGATTCTATTGTGAACAAAACAGATTCCTAGTTTCTGGAGCCTGCATTCTAGTGATTTATATATCACAGGTGATTAAGTGACATTAGAAAGATGATTAAATTATAGTAGTTTAATGATTCTCCCTTTTGTTTTCTCAGGATAAAATAATGATTACTGATTCTTATTCCAGAATAGTTGTCAGGATTAAATTTAAAAAAACATACTGACTGTTAAGACTTCTTTGGATAGCTGGGTATGGTATGGTATGTCTGTTGTCCCAGCTCTCCTGAGGCAGAGGCAAGGAAGATCACCTTGCCTTGTAAATTTGAAGCCAATTGGCATATAGAGTGAGTTCCAGGCTAAAATAGAAAGAAAAAGTTCATGCAATGACCAGGTGTGGTAAATGCATATTATTCCAGCACTTGGGAGACAGAGACAGGAGAATCAGGAGTTCAAAGTCATTCTTAGTTACATAGGAAGTTTGAGGCTACCTTGGGCTATATGACACCCTGCCTACTCTCTATATCTATATATGCACATATGCACTAGATGCATATATAAACACACTTATATTAGAGAAAATGAAAATTAAAATCACAATGAGATTCTACTATGAACCTATCAAGATGGCTAAAATAATTTTTAAAAAATTAAGTGTACTGGGGGCTGGAGAGATGGCTCAGTGGTTAAGAGCATTGCCTGCTCTTCCAAAGGTCCTGAGTTCAATTCCCAGCAACCACATGGTGGCTCACAACCATCTGTAATGAGGTCTAGTTCAGACATACAGACAGAATATTGTATACATAATAAATAAATATTTAAAAAAAAATTAAGTGTACTGTACCAAGTAAGGAATAAGAGCCATCATAATTCACGCTAACAGGAATGTAAGATGATAAAGCTGTTCTGGTAATTTTACAGTTTATTATGAAGTTAAACATAACTTGCTATCTGTCCCAGTAATTCTCCTTCTAGGTTTTTACTCTATTAGGTAAATTAAAATTTACATCCCTACTAAAAATTATATATGATTTTCTTTGAATTATATTTGATTTTCTTTGTAAGCTTTGCAGCTCTGAAGGAAAAGCTATTCTGGCAGTTGAGAGCCAAGGAATACCAAAGTCATACGTTACAACAAACCTCACACAAGAGACTTATTGGGAAAGACATAAGAGGATGGCCGCCTCTGCTCAGAAGAAAAACAGCAAAGAGATGAGCAGGAGGCTGGCTTCATGTAGGCTTTCTTGAAGTGGGGGCGGGGTGGAGCTTTCTAGGGTGGCCTGGGATTAATGGGATTCTGTGATCTAATCTTGGGACAAGCTCAGGGATTGGTGGGATTTTGTGGCCTGATCTTGGACTTTTCTTTCCCTCATGCTTCAAGGGGCTTGGAAAGGGTTTGTGATATAACTCAAACTCACTGACATGGAACTCACTAACCCAAGCTGGCCTCAAACTTATGATTCTTCTGCCTCAACCTCCTGAATGCTGGGATTACATATGTCTGTCACCGTAAAAAATGAAGTCTGTTGTACATAATAAATAAGTCTTAAAGACATTATGCCGAGTGGAAAAAAATCAGTCTAAAAATTATATGTGAGAACTTTGGCATGGTGGTGCCTATCTATTATCCTAAAACTTCTTGGGAGTAGAAACAAAAGGATTGCTACAAGTTTGAGACCAATCTCATCTACATAGTGAGTTCGTAGCAACCAGGGGTATATAGTGAGATCTTGTCTCGAAAAAAAGAAAAGAAAAAAATTACAGTGAGTTCATTTATATGACACCCTTAGTCATCAGAGAAATACAAATCAAAACAACTCTGAGATTCCATCTTGCACCTGTAAGAATGGCCAAGATCGAAAGCACTGATGACAACTTATACTGGAAAGGTTGTGGGATAAAGGGAACACTTCTGCATTGCTGGTAGGAATGCAAGCTGGTACAACCCCTTTAGATGTCAGTGTGGCGATTTCTCAGAAAATTAGGAAATAGCATTCCTCAAGACCCAGTAATGCCACTTTTGGGTATATATCCAAAGGATGCTTAATTATGCCACAAGGACATGTGCTCAACCATGTTCATAGCAGCCTTATTTGTCATAGCCAGAACCTGGAAACAACCTAAATGCCCCTTGACCGAAACATGGATAAGGAAAATGTGGTACATTTACACAGTGGAATACTACACAGCAGAAAAAATAACAACATCTTGAATTTTGTGGGCAGATGAATGGAGCTAGAAAACACTGTTTTGAGTGAGGTAACCCAGACCCAGAAAGATAATTATCACACGTACTCACTCATAAGTGGTTTTTAAACATAAAGCAAAGAAAACCAGTCTACAAATCACAGTCCCAGAGAACCTAGATAACAATGAGGACCCTAAGAGAGACATACATGGATCTAATCTAGAAAAAGACAAGCTCTCCTGAGTAAATTGGGAGCATGGGGACCTTGAGAGAGGGTTGAAGGGGAGGTAAAAAGGGAGGGGAGCAGAGGAAAATTTAGAGTTCAATAAAAATCAATAAAAAAATGTTAAAAAAATTTTGGAATTTAACTGGCTCTTTGGAACCTATTCTCTATAGTGGGATGCCTTGCCCAGCCTTGAAGCAATGGGAGGAGCTTGGTCCTGCCTTAACAGGCTTTGTTAACTCCTGTGGGAGATGGAGGATTGGGTGGGGCTGTGTGTGTGTGTGTGTGTGTGTGTGTGTGTGTAGGGGTGGATGGGAAACTGTGGTTGGTATGTAAAATTAAAAAAAAGGAAAGCCTAAAAAAAAAGATTTTTTTTTAATTTGAAAGATCCTTTCTCCTCATTATGTGTTCTTTAATTATTTCTATAGGGTAGAACAAGAGGACCGAATTGGATGGTCAATTTGTGGGAGATGGATGGTTTGGACTTGTGAGATCTTCCTCAGGGTAGAAACTGAGTCAGTGGTAATTTGTTTCTCTGGAGTTGTTCAGGTTTGGGCAGTAGACTTATGAATAAACTACTAAGTAAATATATTATAATAGTGGTAATCAAAGAAGTAATCATACTGCAGCTGTGAACTTTATATATATGATTTAATTTCTTTGGAACACCTTTTGAAACAGAAATTATTGTCTTCCTTTACAATGAGGAAATGAAAGCTCAAAGTGTCAGAGGTCCTTTCCGGCCTCCCCAGGCACTGGACGCATGTGTTGCGCATATACACACATACAAGCAAAAACACTCAGACACATACGGCTTTAAAATAATTTTAACTTGTTGGTGGCAGTGCACACTTTTAATCCCAGTACTCGGGAGGCAGAGCCAGGTGGATCTCTGTGAGTTTGAGGCGCGCATGGTCTACAGAGAAAGTTCCAGGACAGCTAGCACTGTAACACAGAGAAACCCTGTCTCAGAAAACCAAAATAGTAATAATAATAACAGTAATAATAATCATCGTCATTAACAATTTTTTACATGTTTATAATGATTTTAGTCATTTTTATGTGCATTATCCTCCCTCTTCCACTGAGGCCCTTCTTCCTGACTCCTGCTTCCATGCTGTGTGTATTTGTGTTTGTGTGCGTTTGTGTTACCCACTCAGTTTAGGTCCATGTCCCCCTTTTCAGGCTGGGTGGATGGTTATTTACTGGAACATGGGAAACTTATCAGTGACTACACCACTGACAGAAATGACACACTACCCCTAAGTAACCGTTAACAGTGGTCATCAGGGGATTGGGTCTTGTGGACTCATCCGTGATGAAATAGAGACAGATCCAGTACGGCACAGGTCTTGTGCAGGTAATTCAGTTGCTGTGAATTTATAAGCAGAACAACTCTGTCACGTCCAGAAGATGTCTCTGCATATCTCCATCTTCCAGCTCTTCTTTCTTTCCTCTTCTTCTACAATGACCTCAGTGGGACTGATACGGATGTCCTGTTGAGGGCTGAGCACTCCGCTGTCACTTCTCAGTGAAGAGTCTCTGCATTGCCAGACCTGGAGGTGCACACCTTTAATCTCAGCACTCAGGAGGCAGAGGCCAGTGGTCTACAAAGTGAGTGACAGCCAAAGTTACACAGACAAAGCCTGTCTTGACAATTAAACATCAAGTGCTGCGGTTAGAAGCTCCTCTGACTGAGGCTGAGCATATCAGCAGAAGTTTCTGTACATAATGTTGGTTGGCAAGGGAAGTTTGGAGATACTTTTCTTATTTTGTTGCTTTTGTTTTAGTCTTGTTCTTGTATTGTTGAGATAAGCCACAGTGGCCTTGAACTCCTGGCCTTCTATTCCCAAATGCTAGAGCTAACATCTTTCTGCATTTTTGCTTTCCTGATTCTAACTCCTACGCACATCCTATTGCAATCACCCTTTTATTTCCTATCTCATGGAACATTCGGTGTTTTGCTCTTTATCCAGGCAAAGTGCAGATTGAATTCTGCTTAGACCTTTGGAACACAACAAAAGATGATCATCATAATAATAATCTTCAGGTGAAACTGATTCTTAGGTTCATCTTTTCCTCACCTGGGACAGTTTAGGGTCTCACTCTGTAGCCCAGGCTAGTCTTGAACTCTAGACAACTTCTAGCCTCCCAAGTGTTAGGGTTACAAACATGAGTTAAATGACCCCCTTTCAATTTTTTTAGTTAGCATTCAAAATAATGGGTTTCATTGCAACATGCTCATATGTATGTATACATAAATACTTTATTCTTATTTTCCTTTTTTTTTTAAAAAAAATTTAACTTAATTTTATGTGCATTGATTTGAAGGTGTCAGATCCCCTGGAATTGGAGTTACAGACAGTTGTGAGCTGCTGTGTGGGTGCTGGGAACTGAACCTAGCTCCTCTGGAAGAGCAGTCAGTGCTCTTAACCACTGAGCCTCTCTACAGACCCCCTTATTTTCCTTTTACTAGTGTTCCATACCAACCCTGCTATGAAATAAGTTCTTGAAAATGCAGTTCTGGCTGGCCTGAAACTTATTATGTAGACCAGGCTGGCCTGAACTCACAGCAGTCCTTATGCCTGCAGCCTCACAAGTGCATGGATTATATGCATGAGCCATCACACTTGGTTCATAGTTAGCTTTATAGGTTTTTGTAAACTATGTATTAGTTCTTGGCCAGCTGTCTTTGCCAAGGCTTCACATGGCCTTCCATAATGTAAGGGTGGAGAAATGGATTTAGGTCTCTGTGGGGCAAAAGGAATTACCACTTGGTCTCTCATAGTCTCTTTGACAGTTTTGGAAGCAGAAATATAGATCTGCTAAAACATTCAGTGTTCGTTTCTGTGAGTTTCTTAAACTTAAAGGACATTGGCTTTCTATTAGAGCTTTTAATTTTGTGGGTCCCCCCCCCCCACATTTTGTAGTGCAGGCTGTCCTGAAACCACTATGTAGCCCATATGGCCTCAAACTCACAGCAGTTTTTCTGCCTCAGCCTACCAAGTGCTGGAATTACAGGCGTGCACCATTATGTATGATTTTATTGTTTAGGAAGTGGTCTATAACAGAAATACTAGTTTATTTGTTTTGAGACTGGATGTAGCCCTAGCTGCCCTGGAACTCACTAGAGAGACCAAGTTGGTCTTGAGCCTGCATTGATTCCCTCAACCCTGCCTTCTGAGTTGAGTACTGGATTATATCAGTTGACAGAAGTAGTTTTAAGGGCCAGAGTGCTGGTATTCACAAAGAACTCTGAGAGTTTTAAGAAGAATCAGATATCATGTGATGTGGGAGTGTCATATATCAATCTGTTGATTTCATTGATTAAAGCAATAAAGAAACTGCTAGGCCCATTTGATAGGCCCACCCTTAGGTGGGTGGAGTAAACAGAACGGAAGGCTGGGAGAAAAAAGCTGAGTCAGAGAGTCGCCATGGTTCTCCCACTCCAGGCAGATGCAGGTTAAGATCATTCCTGGTAAGCCAGCTCATGGGCTACAGCAGATTATTAGAAATGGGCTAGTCCAGGTACGAGAGCTAGCCTAGAAGAGGCTAGATAGAAATGGGCCAAGCGGTGTTTAAAAGAATACAGTTTCCGTGTAATTATTTTGAGTAAAGCTAGCCGTGGGGGCGGCCGGGTGCCGGGGACACAGCCCGCCGCCATTATTTCAACAGTCATGAACTAGTATATGCTGTAGAGGAGAGGATACATTGTCAGTTGGCACTCAAGCAAGGGTCCCAGTTGACAGACACATGGAGCTACACATTCCAGAGAGTAGGCATACTTTGCAATCTGTCTCAGTGACTTGCCAGATACAGGATGAAGCAGCAGCTCCTCCAGATGGCGTCCTGCATGCTTCCAGGAAAACCAGAAGGTGGCTTGCTTTGACAGACAGGGAAATTCTTTCTCACTAAGCAGGCTGTTGTTTCCCTTCCTCCCTTCTCTGTTGTAGAGTTTGCTTTATCTCTTCTGGATGACAGTCCTGATGATTAACGGGCTAAAAACACAGCTTTACAGAGTTAAACAAATGCAACATAAAAGAATGCAACACGTCTTTGGATCATTAAGTATCCACAGATAAAAGTATGTAACACATCTTTAACTAATATTCTACAATACTCTTTATTTTCAACAGTGCCTTGGGGCATAAATTACTTAACAGGATGATACTATCAGAGGTCCTTTAAAGGAATAGTTTCTGAGGTCATTGTTTGAGATTTGTATTTACCACTGGAAAAGTTCTTTAGAGCTGCTTTTTTTTTAACAAAAAAAAAAAGATTTATTTATTTATTTATTTTGTATACAGTGTTCTGTCTGCATGTTTGACTCCAGGCCAGAAGAGGGCACCAGATCTCATTACAGATGGTTGTGAGCCACCGTGTGGTTGCTGGGAATTGAACTTGGGACCTCTGGAAGAACAGCCAGTGCTCTTAGCCTCTGAGCCATTTCTCTGTAACATGAGGGGGCTGGCTTGTTTGTTTGTTGGGGTTTTTGTCCCGCCCAGTACCCCACAACTGTTTAGTCCCAAAGAAAATCATGCATAGATTTCTATAAGTTATAAAGCTGATTGACCCATTAGCTCTAGCCTCTCACTGGCTAACTCTCACATCTTGATTAACCCATTTTTCTGATCTATGTTAGCCATGTGGCTCAGTACCTTTTTCCAGTGGGGTAGATCACATCCTGCTGCTTCGATGATCTGGGCAAGAGTGGGAGGAATCAACTTCCTCCTTTTCAGAATTCTCCTGTTCTCATTACATCATTTCTACTTCCTGTCTGGTTTTCCCGCCTATACCTTCTGCCTGGCCAATCAGCATTTATTTAAAACATGATTGACAGATTACAGACAATTCTCCCGCATTTCTCCAGCCCCTCCAATTGTTTTTTCTCCAATTTTCTCCATGTAATTATTTGGTCTATAATTTGTCCCACTCAAGTAAGTTTTATTTTCTCTTGTTTCAACTATTTGAGTTCAACACTGTTAGAAAACCAGTTTATA